>NC_136429.1:345814064-347014064 GCF_052849685.1 Lactuca virosa
TCAGAGCTATTAGCCCTAATGTATTTATAGTTTTGTATATCTTTTATGAATTGATATACTGAGTTCACTATAAACAATGCTCTGATACCAATCTGTCACACCCCCAAACCAGACGGCGGAAACGTCCGTGGGTGGATGACTTCATTTGTAGTATCACAACACATGCATTATAGTAATCAAAGTACAAACAACCATTACATTAATAAGTATATGTTTTTACATGTGTTCAATCACTGTATATTGACACCAAAATAGTACAAACTGAAAGACACAACTAAAACTACTCCGTCTTCTCAAAAGCTCGGGGTGTACCTGTCTACTGGTTCCCTGAGAATACAAGTAATTTGAAAAGAGAGTATGAACATAAATTTGAGTGAGTGCATAAGTATTTATGTTTGAAAGTATGTTTTCTGTTCTATGAATATGTAAACTGTTCCGGAAAATCTTATATTTTCTGTTGTATATGAAAAGTAGTTTTAATCTCATAAAACCATTCTGTTTGTAAACCAGTGTTCTGTATTTGTATTCCTTAGTAAAACTTGTAAAAGTGCGTGTGCCTAGCTCCACGAGCTGTTATTGTAAACTGTAATGTAATACTGTAAATTGGATCTTTGTAAACTAGTACTTTGAAAATGTACTCATGTTTAGTTAATTATACACTAACCGTATTGTTTATATCTTTTTAATGAGTTATTATAACCATACTTTGACTAGATGGCCTGAAACAACGCTTTGAAGGCGTCAAAACTGTTGATAACAATTGTCACTCGTGGGCGTGTATGCCCAACTGTAGCTAGCAGTCTGAGTGCGGGGTTGTCAATCCCAATATAGATCTATACACATTTGTTTCGATCCCCGACTGGAGATTCTAGTTATAATATCAGGACTTTAACTATGTTGTTTAAATAAATAAACAACCTGAAACTATTGTCTCATAAAAAGCATATAGACGTTACGTGTATAATAGTAATGAAAACCCAATCATTCTGAAATAAATGATTGATAGTATGCTCCTTGTTTAGTATACTTGAAATGTATTTGTAAGTTGTATACCCTTGTTTAGTTTTGAATCAAACCCTTTTTCTTGTAAAATAATGTACTCTAGTATACTTGACTCATGAGTTAGTGTTCTTGAATCATAAATTATACCTATTATAATTTATATATGCTTTCTGTATTGATATTAACTGTTCATGAATGAAACCCCTTGCTCGGCATGTTATAAAGGGTACTGAAATTGAATGAAATAACTTTTATATTTATATACATATACAAATATATATAACTAAAATTTAAACAACATTCGAACAAATAATTTTGCTATAACCCCACATCCAAACAAGGAAAAGGAACCAAAGCGAATTATTAGTCCTAAAATATTTTAAAGAGTTTATCATTTTGAAATACTTTTGATGACTTGATGTTATTTTAACACAATTTAAAAACCATTTGAATTGAAGATAATTGAAATCCATTTTGAGAGATATTTTGAAACCATTTGTTGGTAACACAAAATCCTTGTGTTAGAGTTGTTCCCCCCCCCCCCCCCCCCCCTAAAACTGTAAAAACTATGAAAATACGGGGGTATGAACTCACCTTTTAAAGGGTGATTCGATTGATGATTTGTTATAGGACGTTTATTTCCACAAGTGAAATCCCCTAGTAAAACAAGTCCTATAAAGCAATTTATATAGCATATATGCAACCAATTAGCTAATATAATCATAGGAATGATTGGAAATTTGACTAATTTGTAAGTATAACTTACAAATAGGAGTGTTAGAAGCTAAAATGGAGTCTGAATTGAGTTCAAGACCAGGAGGGTTCACGGCCCATGAGGTGTTCACAGCCCTGATGGTGTTCACGACCCTGTGTTCTTGAGGAATGAAGAACACCTGAAGATCCTAAGCAAGTCCAAGAAGATTCAAAGGTTTTCAGATGGGTGTTCTTCGTGTTCTTCGTGTGTTCTTCGTGTTCTTCATGAAAACTAGTGAAATTAACGGATTTCAGCCTAGTATAAGAAGATTGAAGGATGTTCTTGAAGTGATAACAAGATCAAGAAATGATACCTGTTAGATCTTTATGAAGAACAAGTGATTATCACTTGAATATGATGAGAAATGATGAATTTAGCATGTTATTGAGGAGAGAGATTGTTCTTGGCTGATGATACTTGAGAGAAAATGGTTGGAATTTCGCTTAAATGTGTAGAAATGAAGTAAAAGCAGCTGAAACACTCAGATATATATATATATATATATATATATATATATATATATATATATATATATATATATATATATATATATATATATGCAAGGGTTCAGCATATCGACTCGGCAGTGTGCCCCTTCCTGTTGCAGTTTCTACAGTGCATTTCCCTGCAAACTACCGTATAATGGAAGTTGCATTTATTACACTTTGGAAAAGTTCCAGCATATCTACTCAGGGTTGTTGGAGTAGTAGAAACAGTTGTATGTGTAGAAGTAGGAACAACAATAGGAACAATAGCGGTGTGTACTGCCACAGTTCGATGCTTCTTAGAAGGCTCTTACGATGATTGCCCATGTCGTTTATTCCAGAACTTCTTTTTGCTGCCTCCTTCTTTGGGCTTTTCAAGAACGGCTGGCATGGAGCCTTGACGAACTCCATGATCTACAAGTGTCTGAACCAGACACTTAGCGCTATCGAATGTAAGTGGATTGGCGGCAATAACGTTTCCTTGAGTCGGGGGAGTTAATCCCCATATATACATTTCCATCTTCTTACTCTTCGGGGTGACCATCCCAGGACACAGAAGAGTCAGGTCACCAAATCTGGCAGTATATGTAGTAATATCGGAGTCCTTCATCGTCAAACTCCAGAGTTCCTGCTCTACCTTTTTCATTTCGCCGCGTGGACAATATTCAGCCAACATCAAAACTTTTAAGTCTTCCCAGCTCATGGAATTGGCTACTGGGAGAGATAACGACTTAATATAGTCGTTCCACCAAGAGAGAGCTCTATCCAAGAAAGTGCATGCTGCAAACTTCACTTTGCTAGTATCAGGGCACACACAGATTTCAAACACCGATTCAGTTTTCTTGAACCAACGAGTCAAAGAAATGACACCTCCGGTCTCATCAAAGGATTTGGCCTTAGCTTTTGTAAAATATTTATATGAACACTCCCTTGGGTGTCCAAGACTTTCCCCGTTATTAGAGTTGTGAGCACCGCTACCGGCTCCACTAGTACCACTGGCGTTAATTTTCGTCATGGCAGCAGCCACGACGACAGTTACCGCTTCTTGGAAGACAATAGGATCATACTGTGGAGGTGGTGGTGCTGGTGGATTTGGTGGATTGTTGTTGAAACGCCTATTTGATTTACGTGGCGACATCTTTTTCTATAAGATTTAGAGAGGAAACAATGATAAGTCCTCTATAGGAGTTATGAGTCAGGTGATATTGAACAAGATATATCTTAGTTCTAAACATATCATATCATATCCTGACTTTTATAGTGTTCTGTGATTTACAATAGAAGTTTACTAATATAAGTAAACAATCTCAATTTCAGTTTATGGAATTTATAGTCACACTTCTAAGGAATTTGTATAGTATAACTCATACTGGGTACCCCTACAATCACATAGTCCATACGAATTATATATAACTAAAACCAAATAGACCTTTGAATAAGTGATTCTACTCTAAGTCCACAACCAATCAAGGAACAGGAAGTAAAGCTAAATCACCAATTCTAAGTCTACATAATCTTAATTATACATAACTCATGTATACACTTTGTAATTATAGATCTACCAGTATGAGTCCATTGTTTTCACATGATTGATTCAAGTAAGAAATACCTTCTTGAATACTGTTGTTTCAATGTTATAGTGCTATAAAATACTCCTATAGTATTTTAACTTTATATTTGGTTCTAGAATTCTTCTGGTATATAGATTTGGTAAGTTTTAGACTTGTTGCACCACCACGATCACTCCCAAACACTTGTTAGTCGTATCTCAAATAAATATAGTTGATCAGGCTATATTTATCTCATATATGACTACATAACTGTCCAGGTTTAATGCAGTGTCCAACATCTAAATACTTTTATGTAGTTCTTACTGTGATACTGTTTCTTGTATGTATGCATGTTAGTATACTTCTTATAAAATACTTAGATTTTAGAAGTATACTTTTAGTCAGAGCGTTTCAGCCCATTGTATTTATAGTTGTATATATTTTATGGTTTGATATACTTAGTTCACTATAAACAATGCTCTGCTACCAATCTGTCACACCCCCAAACTGGAACGGCGGAAACATGCGGGGGCGAGGACGTCATGTACAGTATCATAACGATTGCATAATAGTAATCAAAGTACAACAACCATGTATTGATAAAGTATAAGTTATTACATATGTGTTCAAATCATTGTATATTGACACCAAAATGTATAGCAAAAATTAAAAGACATTAGTCTATGAAGCTCCGTCTTCTCAAAACCTGTGGATATCTGTTTACTGATTTCCTGAGAATACAAGTAGTTTTGAAAAGATTCTCAACAATTATATTGGTGAGTTCATAAGCATGTTTGTAATTAAAATTTGTCGTTGTTCTTTGAAAATGTAAACATGTTTCTCCCAGAAAATCCTATATTTTCTGTTGTAATATGTTGTACTCAAAACGTGTAAATGTTATCGTACTCTGATATAGTTGTTGGATTAGATGTCTAAGCCCATAACTATTATTGGTATGTACTCGACCCGAGAGTAGCATGGTCCATTTGGGTTGCATAACACGAGGACAATTAGTTAGGATGGACTCTTGAGAGAAAGGTTATATATGATTTATTAATATATTATAAGTTTTAATATATTAATATAAGATCATATGTTTTAACTAGTATTTATCAAGAATTAATTTGGAATTAATTTAGTGATCAAAAGAGACTAATTAAATCTATGGGGACTAATTATGGTAATTAGTTATATTTATATGTGTTGGACTTATGATCCATGTTGAACCAAGTTTATGTATGAATACGTAAAGAGTTGGGCCACATGAACCATGGATCATAAAAACCAATTGGTATGGATTTGGGTTATACCCATGACCCTTGAGATACCACACATATAAATACATATATGATGACCTAAAACCACCACCTTGTGTGTGTGCATGTTCTTGGAGTTCATGAAGGTTTTTGGTGCATGTAGTTTCTCTCTCAAGAGTCACCTTTGTTCTAGGTGAGTTGTGATTCCCTTTGAGGTGCAACACTTGTGGCACTAAGTTCTTAAAGGCCAAATGCATCAAGACTTCCAGCCAGATAAAAGGTATGTTACACTAACTAGCATCTTGTGTAGTTTACATCTTTGCATGCTAGTTATAGTTTTAATACCTTGGAAACTCCTTTGCATGTATAATTAGTGAAAACATAGATCCAAGGTATTTAGGGTTGTATGTGCACCATAGGATGTTGTAGTATACTAAAATCCATCAGTAGTATCAGAGCCAGGTTTTTTTTCAATTATACTTGATGCAAATTGCTGAAAATCGAAGTTTTATGCTGTCTGGACAGGGGACTCGACGATTCCATGAACAAACTCATCCAACTCGTCGAGTTTGTTCTTGCAGTCGGCGAGTTGGAGCCCCTGACAACATATATTCGAGTTTTTTGGCTGGAATTGTATTAGGAACATTACACTAAGCTGTTTTTGAACTTATAAACCTGTTTTTGGTGCGGTAATGTTCATGCTAATCCAATTTCAAAGATAATTGTCATAATTTCAAGATTTGTATTAGTTTATATGTTCATGCTAATTTCTTGAAGATTGATGATTTGAATTATCTTGTTCTTATGAGTTAGTTTAGATTAATAGAAAAATTATGTGATAATTTGTTTTCGATCCAATTTGATCTAAAATTTGTTCATAGTATGTGTTTTTGTAACTTGTCCTCAAGTTATATGAAAAGTCACATTTATGATTTTTAAAACTCATAATATTTCCATAAGTTATGAAAAATGAAGAGTTTCATTCTTTTAATGTTTTAAAGTCTTCCATAACTTGTCCTCAAGTTATGGAACTTGAAGAGTTTTTTCATTAAAACTACTTTAAACTCATAAGTTATGGAAATCAAAGGTTTTTGAATTGTTCAAAACTTGACCTCAAGTTTTGGAATTTGTAAAGTTTCCCCCCATGAATACTTTAATTCCAAGTTAGACCCTTAGAATTTTAAAAGTTAAAATTCAACCCTTATACTATTATAATATTATAGGTTTAATATTTATATATATGTGTATAAGAGTATGTCAGTCTTACTGTTAGTAGGCCTCATTCACGAAGCCGGTCTATAAGGGGGGTATACGGTTACTTACTATAAAATGGAAGTTTAATGGGTGTCCACTCTCACCCACCGCTTCCTTGACTGGTGGAGGGTCGTTAGTCGAACGGGTTTGACAGGACATTACTTCTCCCTTCATTGGAATAATAATGATAAATACTAAGTAACTAAACACTTATTAAATTCCCAATCTTAGTTACTTTAGGAAAATGAGAATTTGGTGCTAACCCATGAAATTGCACTTTATACCTTACCAATTCGTTAGTGGAGCGTGTGTGGTTAACCGACACACTAACCTGGACTAGTAAGTGTGACAAAGGGTAACTTAATGTTTATTATAGATCGGTGGAGCGCGTGTGGTTAACCGACACATCGATTAGGTGATAAAGTTAAGGGTACCAATTTAATTTGCATGGTTATTCACACCTTGTTTGTGATCCTCGGCATCCCAGCACAAACTTGAGAGGGCACAATCGAGATTTAAACATGCCATTGAATAGTTCAATGAATCTAAAAATATCTAGGAGTTTCAAACCAATTAAAACCTAATTCCTATTTTGTTTTTCACGGTGGAAATTGGTGAATCGTCATTCGCCTACCTTCAAATATTTTGTCGCTTGGATTACGACATCCCTCTTCCAATTTATAAAATATTGTGTTGGGTCCTAGCCTTAATACTTCATATTGGCTGTTATATTAAGGACTTAAATCAACTAACTTGAATTTCTCCCATTTTAGATGTCTGGTTCAGACAACTATGATCTTCCCAAATCCCTTGGAACAAGCTTTCCTAATGAAGATGATGTCCCGCGATTGGATCATGGTAATCATACTTCTCTTCCACTACCTCCTCCAATTATTCTCCCTAACCCACAAGTTCTTGAAAATTTCAAGGTCACTCAAGCCCTGTTGGCAAGCAAAGTCTATGTGTGCTCACATCTTGGAGATAAAGTCACATATTGACAAGTCGGGAGAGTTGGGTGTCAAGGTCTTGAGGAAGTTGGTTGTTGACTTGGTTCTTCAATCACTTCCTAAGTCACATAGTGAGTTCCTTTAGGACTACTATATGACAGACCATGACATGACCCTTAATGATCTTACCTATTGGCTTGATGCTGCTGGATCAGCAATGATTTGGAGCACTGGTAAAGCAAATTTGATTGGAAGATCGACTTCCCAAACTTCCATGGACATTGACAATGGTAACATTGAAAAATCCGGAAAAGCTTTCTCTTCCCAATGGAAAGGGATCGTCCATAGTCAACTCGGTTGACCAAATGGTAAAGAGAAAGGCTAAGTCTGAGATAGTCCCGTGTACCATTCCGAAAAAGTCCGTATGTTTCTATTTCCAAAGGAAGGGGCATTGGTTGCGAAGCTACCCATTTACTTGAAGAATCATAAGGATTGTAAAGTCATAATGTATGACTCTACTTCAGGTAAGTCCACTATCTAACTCTATTAAGTTCCTATTTGGAGATTCTTATTACATGATGTGACTAGGTCACATTTTGATGTTTTGTAGAATCAAAGAAAGGAAGCTTAAAAGGAATAGTATGATGATTCTGATCGCGAAGATGGATTTCGATTGCATGGTTCGGCGATCAGAATTTTGAGCTGCTACTTAAGAGTTATGATAGATTTCTTAGGAGTAGATAAAAACGTAGTTTTCATATGCATTTTCATTGTAAGGATATGTTTTTCCGCAAGTTTTAAAAGAAAATATAAAGTTTCAATTTTATTTATTTTAAATATCCTTACAATGGCATTTGTGAAAAATTGTTGTTTATATGATTCCATTGATAGTAGTATTGGAAAATGGATTTGATTCTTTCGTTTGTTGTAGTGTCATAATTTACCAAATAAGGAAAGATTCTCATCACCCAAGTTTCAGATGGATAGAAACTTGGAATCATGCAACTTGTATTGTATGATGAATGAGGATTTTCATCTTTGTGAGTCAAGTGAAGGGCTAAGGGATCAAGTGCACATTCTTGTGCACTGGTCAAGGTCCACCACAAAGATCGATAAGACTATTCGTCATGATTTACTAAAGTTTAGTGAATATGGTTCTACTTACAAGTTTAAGTGTAATTCTGAAACATTGGAAAAGTTTCAATGTAAGGCAGAACGAACAAGAAGAATCAAATTAGGCAGAAAGATAAAAGCTTCTCCAATCTGAAAAGATGGGAGAGTACTTGAGTATCTTGTTTTTTTGATTATATTAGTGGTTATGAAACCATATCACAATTTATTCTCTAAGGACATCTTAGTGCATTTGTTTGACTAAGAAGAGAAATCGTGAATTATTGAATTGGTTAAATCAAAAAGACAAGTCATACTTCATTCCAAAAATTGAGTCTTAGAGTCATACTCCAAGATTGTAACTTGAGTGATATAATCCTTAAAAGGTTTATGACACTTGTCAAATGTAGAGTAAAATGTTTTCTTACTCTTGTACATTTGAAATTGGTAAGTTGTGATGTTTTGGATAAAACAAAGACCAACTAAGACCAATTAAGTAAAGTGTTTATTTTGATAAGAACCCGCACTAACTCTTGAATATTTGTTTTGTCAAGGAATGGTTCTTGACAAGAGAATCTTATATGTCAAGAGGTCAGTGGGAGTCTTAAAGATCTTGAAAAGTTTCAGGAACTAATCAAGGGTATTGTTTATCACTAGCACACGACTTGAAGCTTGTAACCTATCGTGTTGACATATTCTTATTTTTGTGCCCATTCTAGTTAAAAGTATGCATGTGAGTTTTGTGAGTTATCAGTTGTTTGCATAACTACTTGGAAGCAATGGTACGCCCTTGTGCTTCCAGGTGGCAAGAAGTTAAGATTGAAAGAAGTTCAATCCATATGAGTTTGGATTTGTCACTAACCTCCTCTTGCGGTTATGACAAATTCACATGGATAGGAACACATACACCATAAACTCTAAGTGTCATAAGGTCTCTCTCCGATTCATGAAAATGCTGGTGAGGAAACGCTTTCACTAAGTAGATTTTAAGTAGATAGCAATTGTGATATTTGCATTCTCAAAGTCATTAGTGGAGCGTGTGTGGTTAACCGGCACACTAACATGGACTTGTGAGAAATGGCAAAGGTCTAAACCATTGAGACTACGATTACGGCATCCCTTTTCATAGTTCTAAAAATTGTTTAGACACACATGTGATCTATCTAAGAAAAGCTGTATGATTTTGATAAACTCTTATCAAAGCCTCTCGTATCAGAAATCTGAACTTTTGTAAGAAAGTCAATAAAGTAATGATTTCTAGAAGTCCAGCTGATTTCTGAGTACATGTCAAAGCTAGTGGGAGCATAATGGTTATGCTAGTAATTATTATGCTAGTGGGAGCATAATCAATTATGATAAGTGTTGCAAGTTAGCAATGATAATTATATAAAACAAAAGTTTCAATTGGGTAAAAGTTGTCTTGCTATAATTAAGGGAGAGGAAATTATACTTCATTTCAATTCTAAAAGATTAGATTGAGATTTTAATCATCATTAGTCAAGGATTGAGATTTTAATCATCTTTAGTCAAGGATATATATATATATATATATATATATATATATATATATATATATATATATATATATATATATATATATATATATATATATATATATATATGAATTTTATGTTGGAATCGTTCAACATAAGGAAATTCTATATATATATATATTGCGTTCTCAAAATTCGATTATGATTACGGCATCCCTCTTCATAGTCAAAATTTGAAAACTTGGCAAATGAAAATAGTGTAGCAAAAGACTGGTCTAGGATCATGTCTTTATGTGAGACATCATGAATCGTGTCCCATATGCTTCGGATATAGGATCGATTACATGTGTTGTAATATTTATCCTTTCTAAATTTTCCAAATGCCTAGGGCATTAAGAGAGGAAAAGGTCTAGAATTGGATATGACTTAAATGATTAAGCAATTGTCGAGGACAATCTGAGGTTTACCAAAGATTGGTTTCTCATGGACAGTTGGAAGTATGGTGTAAATTTTTGGAAAGGACCATATTGACATATTCTGAAAGGAGGCAACTCTTATTCAGAAGTGATAGTCAGAATGGGAATCTAGAAATTTTTCCATAGGTGGAAGTTATCCATTAAATCTGTGTAAGATTAGAAAACTTAATGCAAGAAGGATGTTCAAAGGAATGTACTTTGAATTTGAGACTTCGTTTCCATGGAATTGATCTCCATTGGAATACTCTGTAATGTCTGTTGACAAGTCCTTGTGACGTTGTGCATAGTCATTACAAGAGGATCAATGTATATAAGTTTAGAATCTAACAAATTTCGTTAAATGGTAGGAATTTGGAATTCTTACATTTACGATTATGATTTGGATTGTGAAATGAGCATCATTGGAATCATGTTCAATTGGTCTATTTCACAAAGTAAGGATCATAGACAAACATAGTATGCATACTTAGAGTATGGCATAACTATTATTTGGACAAACATAGTGTGCATGCTTGGATCATGGCATGACTATTGTTTTAATTCAAGTATTAGGTTGATAAATCGAAACATTATACAATGAATAATGTGTAATCAGTATGGTGATAAATAAAAGGTGTTTTATTTATATTCATAAGTTCTGAGACCATATTGGATTTGATTATTCTTGTGTTTCACTTTGCATGTTTTGACTTCCAGAATAACTACGTTATTATGTCCGAATGACTAAGTTATTCAAACCATCCACAGCCGATCATACTTTGGAAGTAGGTATTGAGGCAAGACTGTCATGAATGGGTATGTAGTTTGTCTGGGACAAAGTGGCTTCAGTGTTCATGAGTACTCCTGGAATGAGATTCGAGTATTGGATTAAACCCACGCTCATTTGACTCACTTCATGGATTTTATCACGAGTGATCATGAGACGATAATATATTATATTCTTCAAACCAAGAGATATGAGTTGCAGTCTACAAGTCGGTTACACATTGATTATGTGAAAACGCACCAGTAACTTGGTGCTATAAAACACATTTTTATGTGTGATTTGGTGCGTATATAGAGCAAGCATATGAGTCGAATTTTATCCATTCCTTTTACCCTTAGAGGGATAAAAGCGATATATGTGGGCCCCTCGATGATTCAGTGATGACAAACGTAAGTGCTCCGCCGGGCCTGGACTGATTTGATTTGTTCAATTAGTCGGTCGTCATCAATCGCAAATCAGGAAACAATAGATGGACAAAGAGAATGATTATAATCCATGTCTCAGTCCATATGATATCTAGGATGGAGGAATATATGATCCCTTATCTAATGGACACGTCATTGACTAGGTTAGAGTTCGACAACGGCTTTTAAGAACTATGATTGCTAGTCGGGATCTTGGAGTCATACACAATGATAGTTTTAGACTTATACAAGTGGGAGACTGTTGGATTAGATGTCTACGCCCATAACTATTATTGGTATGTACTCGACCCGAGAGTAGCATGGTCCATTTGGGTTGCATAACACCAGGACAATTTGTTAGGATGGACTCTTGAGAGAAAGGTTATATATAATTTATTAATATATTATAAGTTCTAATATATTAATATAAGATCATATGTTTTAATTAGTATTTATCAAGAATTAATTTGGAATTAATTTAGTGATCAAAAGAGACTAATTAAATGTATGGGGACTAATTATGGTAATTAGTTATATTTATATGTGTTGGGCTTATGATCCATGTTGGACCAAGTTTATGTATGAATACATAAAAAGTTGGGCCACATGAACCATGGATCATAAAAACCCATGGGTATGGATTTGGGTTATACCCATGACCCTTGAAATACCACACATATAAATACATATATGATGACCTAAAACCGCCACCTTGTGTGTGTGCATGTTATTGGAGTTCATGAAGGTTTTTGGTGCATGGAGTTTCTCTCTCAAGAGTCACCTTTGTTCTAGGTGAGTTGTGATTCCATTTGAGGTGCAACACTTGGGGCACTAAGTTCTTAAAGGCCAAATGCATCAAGACTTCCAGCCAGATAAAAGGTATGTTACACTAACTAGCATCTTGTGTAGTTTACATCTTTGCATGCTAGTTATAGACTTAATACCTTGGAAACTCCTTTGCATGTATAAATAGTAAAAACATAGGTCCAATGTATTTAGGGTTGTATGTGCACCATAGGATGTTGTAGTATACTAAAATCCATCAATAGTATGTTATAGTTTTAATCCATTTGAAACCATGAAAAGTATGTTTTCTCTGTACTGACTTAGTATTCTGTATTTGTACTTGTAAAATAATGTATTATAGTTTTATTATTTAATAAAACTATGTGAAGATGTTTACTTATTCTTACACTAATCGTATTGTTCAATACCAATTGTGAGTTATCATAACCATGCTTGATGACCTAAGATGGCTTGTACACGACGTTCTTTAGGCGTCGCAATCGGTACGACATTTGTCACCACAGACCTGCCGGCGTAGCTGTTGCAAGCAGCTCAGGTGCGGGATTGTCAGTCACGTATAGATCTATACACAAGTGTCACGCTCACCCTCCAGGAGACTCTGGTTATAATTTCTGGACTTGGTTGGTGCTTGGATAAGTACTTGAAGTAAGTCTCACAAATGTTATATTGACGGTTACGTGTAGAATAATGAAAAGTTACTTTGAAATAAATAAACTGTAAGTATATTTCATAAACTATATTTAATATAGTTTATATGTTTGTTTTCCGGAAGTTATTCTGAATATGTAAAGAAGTATATATGATCCATAAACTATACCTATTATACTTTATATGTTTGTTTTCCGTATTGTAATCTGAAATTTGAAAAGCAACATCTAAGTACCATAAACTATACCTATTATAATTTATATGTTTGTGTTTTACTGAACTGGAAACCTTTGTATTGTTAGTAATTCAGAAAGTTTATATTGTAAAATGTGTGATACGGTTGTTCCGTGAAATTCAATATTTATACCCAAATGGTATTAAATAGTTTTAAAAAATTATATTTTTGTTTAACAAGTTTTAAATGATTTGATACTTATATAAATATAATATTTATATAACTATGATTAAATAGACAGTCAAATAAATAATTCTACCCCAAGCCCACAACCAAACAAGGAACAGGAAATTGAGTCAAATTATCAATTCTAAGTCTGTTGAACCCTAATTATATAACTTATATATATATATATATATATATATATATATATATATATATATATATATATATATATATATATATATATATATATATATCAAGGTTGCAGAAATCGCTCGACGGTAGCTCGACGGTGGACTGGGGTCAAGGGATTAATCGGCTAGGCGGCGATTAATCGGGGGATTAATCGGGGACCATTAATTATTAAAAAATTAATAAATAAAACATTAATCCTAAGAATATAACATTATATCTATTTAAAAGTTACTAAAATTTAATAAATATAACATTATAACATGATACTATGATTACAAAAAACCTTTTGATCCCTAATACATCAGATCTAAATAACCAACAATTGCATTTGGATCCAAGTCTGCATAAAATGGGGAGAAAAAAGTGTTATGAACAATGGGTTCCAATAGCATCGGGAAGAGATGTGGAACTGCAACCTGTTGTCTACTGCATTTGGAACTTTGTGAATGTTGAGGGAATTCAATAGCAGGAGGCTATGGATATGTGGGAATTCCATGATCGATTATTCCATCCTGATTATTGCTATATAATACATAGGAGGAGGCGACTGTTGTAGAAGCTTTAGAAGGCGAAGACTGGTTTAGCTTCGAGGATCACGACTGACGGACTGCGACGACTTGAATGGAAGAAAAAGACGGTGTCGGAGGAGGGAAAGATGGCATCGAAGAAGAAGATGTCGTCGTTTTAGAAGCTTCAGTTCATGCTTTATTTCGTTCCTTCAGACTACAGAGAGAATTTCAAAAAAGAAAAGAAATGAATGTGATGGAGTGAGAAGAACCCTAGCAGCAATTCTAACAATTTGACACTTTTACCCCAAGTTTTTGTTTTTTACCGATTAGGGCGCCTAGACCCGCCTAGACCCGATAATCTCCGTCTTTGACCGATTTTGACCATGTCCAATAATAGGGTCCGATTAGCTATAAACGTCGACGGTGGAGGACCGCCAAGCGCCTAGGCGCCGATTAATCGGCCGCCTAGGCCGATATTTGCAACACTGATATATATATATATATATATATATATATATATATATATATATATATATATATATATATAATTTTAATAACGACAACAATTAATAAATATTGAGAACATTTAGATATTAACACAAATTTCTTGTGTTACACTTGTATCCCCCCCCCTAAAATAGTGAAAAATCATGAAAACGTAGGGGTATGAACTCACCTCGTGTACGTTTTTGTGGTTATATTCGATGTGGTTGCGATGATTCCCAGGATAGAATATGTGTAATTAACCGTATCCTAATTATATTTTACACATAATCATATGCATAAATTAGATATCTAATAATTTAACATGATAATTAACATTATTTTATGTAGATTACATACTAATTGTGAAGAAGTTCTTATGAAAGTTCGAAAATTTCTGGGTTACTGCTTGCAGATGCGAAGGATTTGATATGTGTTTTGAGAGCATATGAGTGAAATAAGATTACTGTATGTGTCAAATTAATTCATTTGTATCTTAAGTATGAAGGAAACTCATGAGGCGGTGAATTGTGAGGTTTATGGTGGTAATCACATTGGGAAGCTAACTTTGGATAAGATATGAAGATATTTGAACAGTTTACTGTCAAATTTAATGTGTTTGCTGCCAAATGAAGAGGGTTTACGACCAAAGGGAGGTGTTTACGGTTTTATATTGGGCCCTTATTGAGTTTTCGCTCCTTAAGGTCAACAAGGAAGATGGTTTACGGTTTTGAGTCAAAAGGGAAAAAGGTTCACGGTTTTGAGTCAAAGGGAAAAGGGTTTTCGGATTTTAGTGAAAGAGTAAAGGGTTTACAGATTTGCTTTTCATCATTTAGGGTTTTCAGATTTGCTTATTCTAAAAGTATTTGTTTACGGTTTGGTTTTGGGATTAGATTCCTAAAACCGTGAACTACATATACACCTTGAATTATCTCTTTTTAAGCTAAATGCTAGACCCTTGTTCGAACTAGAACTTAAATCAATACACGTTTCAATATATATATATATATATATATATATATATATATATATATATATATATATATATATATATATATATATATATATATATATATATATATATATATATATATATATATATATATATATATATATATATATATATATAACTCATAGGAGTATGGTTTTCAAAGTATGTCCATACAAGAACTTATATAAACATGCCCTATGGCATTCAAAGTTCTTACTGTATAAATGTTATGACGTTACCTCACTTGTATACGATTGTAGTTTAGACTTTTATTCAAATAAGTTTGACTTACATTGTCTTGAAATAACGGGTTGTTACATCCATACCCCTAAAACGTCCCTTGCGAACCCTAATCCATTGTGTGAGCATTTTTGGAGCTTGAGAGTGTATTTTGGTGTTCTTGAAGGAAGAAAGAGGAAGTGGAAACACCTTGGAAGCTCATGACAACCTAGAACCAGAAGCATCTCATCCTCTAGCATCATTTGCAGATATAAAGTTTGGATCTTGATGCATGTTTCCTTTGGATCCTGATAATTCTTAGGTTTTTATGCTTTTTAGTCTCGTAGTCTTGCTGCTCATGAGTATGGCTTACTCTAACCGATAAGAGCTCTCCTTGTAGACGTTTTTAGATGCTTAGAACCATAAAAATGTGATCTTGGTCCCTTTCCTTTCTTTACGCATGAGATTGGAGGTTTTGGTTTGTGTATTAGGTTAGGGTTTGGTTGTTGGACTCATTCTCGCATTGGAAAGTCATAAAGTTGGAAAATGTATGACTTATAATATCAATTGAGACTAGATATGTAACATCCCAAAATCGAGACGCAAATTTTTTTTGATAAATTATATTACTTTAAAAATTGTTCATGGAAAACATCATTAATATCATTTCAAAACATCAAGTCACAGATCACAAGTCTCGAAAACATAACATCCATTAGTAAAAATGTCATACTATAATTCCATGGTTCTCAATACGGAAATCATGTGTGTCTGTGATGCGCTACAACCCCGCTGGCTCCTTCCCCTTGGATAAAGAGGTACCTGAAACCAAAACTTAAAACTGTAAGCACAAAGCTTAGTGAGTTCCCACATCATACCACATACCAAACAACATACATACTGCCGAGCAATTCTGGGGAGCCCGACCTACCCATATCAAGCAGTTATGGGGTGCTGACTGTCACACCCCGCTAAAGCGGAAACGCAAGATATGACAGCGATAACGGTTTCATTGCAAAAGATAAAGATACATCACCATAGCAATATTCAAAAGTTTACAACCCATAGCTTAATAGAAACAAGTACAAGTTTTTCCAAAATAACATTGTTCAAAATATAACTTCATAAAATAACTTCTACACGATGCAGCATGCTCTATGATGATGAATCTTTATATCCACTTACTAATTATTTCCTGAAAAAGCATGTAAAACGAGCGTCAACTATGAAAATAGTTGGTGAGTTCACAAGTTTATAAAATCAAGATTTGGAATAAGGCTTTTCATAAATACAAGTACATTGCTTTAATGAGAAACAAAGTTGATTGCCATTATTGATAACAAGTTTATTGCTATAACGAGAAACGAGTTTGTATGTGTATGAGCAAACAATGAGTCTCAACCAAACCTATGACTGAAGCCCTATCAAGATCTATGCTTATCGTTCCATAGATGAATATGGTATCATGCACTCCAGCAATAGGGCGAGTGAGGAGTTGTCAATTCCTAATAGCGCTATCCATAATGACCATTGGCTCAAAGACTTAATGGTTAGAGATAAGGGAAGGGCCTTAGTATGATAAGTTCTCATGTTCCGTGTTGCATAGACATACATAGAGAGACATAGCAATACAATAGCAATCATGTTTGATATAAATCGATTTAAATACAACATGCAAATAATAGTTTTTCGGGACATGCTTTTCCACCCCAAAACATAAAAACTAAAAATAGGGGAGTGCGTGAATACTCACAATGTTTCGAATAGATACAAGTGGTGCCTTGGAATACACCAACGTCTTAATGTCGGGATCCTACGACATCAAACACACAATAGTGAGTTTCCATGTCGAAATCTAATGCTAATATACTAAACTCTACATATAGTGAAATGCCAATTTATGTTCTAATATTGGATTTTATATTAATTGGTTACACTTTTTCTGAAATGATGAAATTCTACAAGTCATGCGATAAATACAACTTTGGGATATTAATTTTCCAGATTTAGTAATATAAATTTAAGGGTGTTTCAACACATTTAAAGGTGTTTTAAATTCCTAAAAATGTAAAATATTATCAAATAGTTTCCAAAAATTGTCAAACCTTGTATTTTCATTCTAAATACAATAGAGGTTTTCCAGAAAATTTCCCTTGAATTTTTTTGATATGGTTAACTATTTTTCCAAGTTTTTAAGCCTTCATAACCAAATAAATTCACGAAAAATAGCATTTAAATGATGAAAATTCTCAAACTTTTTATTTTACTGTTATTACACATTACTAAGCTAGGAAAAATATAAAAATGGATTTCCAAGCTGTTTAATTATATTTTACGATTTTTAAGCATTTATTTCAATAAAAATTGAAATAAATAGAAAACAGTTTCCAAAATTACCCAAACTTTTTATTTAACTGTTATTATATATAACTAGGCTGGGAAAAATATAAAAGATATTTTTCAGTGGGTATTTCTATTTTTCCTTGTTTTATCCCCTTAAATAATCATTAATTAAAGAATAAATAATAAACAGTTAAAATAAATTACCAAAAACTTTTGTAACATCATTTACAGTGTAAGTAATCTGGGAAAAATACCAAAAGTGGTTTTCATGTTGTATAATCCGGTTTTGGGTATTTATGTGTATTTAAGTGTATTTAACCTTAGAAAATAGGAGAAAAATAGTATACAGTAGAGAAAAATCATCACAATTTTTATGTAACCTCCTAATGTACAACATGATGTTCTGGTAAATTTTCATGAATTGTGGATAATCAGAACTATTTTTCCTATTTTTAGGCCATTATAACTACCAAAAATTGGGAAAAATAGAAAGGCATGATGCAAAAATTCTGAAATTATTTTTCTGAGTCTCCCACCACAGGTAAGAGCTTCGAAAATTGTTAGATACAATTTTGACACTCTTTAAAGTGGTTTTGTGATTTATTGCACCCAAACAAAAAGAAAATCGAAAATCATACTAAACAACAACATAAATCGATGAAATTTAATGAGAGGTCATTATTCACCATAGGGGTCATCCACGAATTTATTCCGGATTTATAGACCTCTGGAAGTATTTTATGTGATTTATGCCCTTGTTTTCTTGTAACAATTTTAATAAATCAAGAAAATGATAAAAACTCTTGAAATTTTCCAGATGTTCATATTACCTTAATGGGAATCTGGAAAAAATTTTATTTGAATAGAAAAGAACTTTTAGATATTTTTATAGACAAAATCATTTACATGCACTATTAACAATGTACTTTGATCACCAAGCTCTTTAGCTTGGTGTTCATCACATGCATCATGGTTTGAAGACCATGCATGGACATATGTTTGTCATAGTGATGTTTTTAAAGGAAATACTTGAATGTATAAGGTGTATGAACCTTTAAAACTTGTAAAAATCCGAACTTTAGTGTTTGACATAGGTTTTGGTCCTTGGATTTCACCATTAAACAACATCCATGTTGTTCTTGGGTGAAACCCTACCACCATCATCATCAAACACAACATTCATGAACATGTTCATGAATGTTCATAAAGAATGGTGTAGAAGGAGGAGAAGTACAAGAAAACCCTTTAAAAACAAGAAGGAAAAGTAAGGAAAATGAAGGATTTTCGTGAATACCTTGAAGAACAACCTTAGAAGATGAAGATTTGAGTGTGGAGAGGTGTTCTTGGCTGATGATTTTTGTGGGTTTGGAGAGAGAGGAGAAGAGTTTGAGAGTTGAAAGGGTGGAGTGTGAGAGAGAGTGAAGAGAGAAGTGGAAGAGTGGGGATTGTGTTTTAATGATTGAAGTTTTGGGAAGAGAGAGGGCATGGGGGAGAGGATGCACGAATTTTATAAGTGAGAGAGGCTCCCTCTCTCCTAAAATTCAAATTATATGCATTCCCTCTTCAATTTTTATAAAACCCTAATTTTTATAAAAATGCTTCTTTATGTAATTCTTGATTTATTTAAAAATCTTTGTTTTTAACTAATAAATTATGATTAATGTTTGATAATTAAATTTCTATTTCATTGATTATAATCTATAATTTGATTAATAAAAATTTTATATTAGGAAGTCTATAGAAATTTTTATAAAGTTTTTAAGTTTTAAAGTTTATAAATTTGGATTTTTGGGCTCTTTAGAGTTTTTGGAACATTGTTTGATATTCACCATCATATTGGAATGTAATTAGAATATTTTAATTTATTTTTAGGGTTTTATACCCTTTTTCAATTGTAACAAAGTTTAAAGTTTCATTCTAATTATGGTATTGGCATTTCCTATTGTAGTTAAGCAACTTACTAGAATCGTAAGAGTCAAGTATATTAGTCCTAGATCTTAGTTGGATCCTAGTTTATGCAAGATTTTGACCTAATTTATACTACTAGGCCATGGCATGTTGTGCATGAATGGTTTTTATAAAGATGCATGAGTCCGAGAATGACCTGAATTGACAGTTGTCACAGTATCCCCCAGTTAAAAAGAATTTCGTCCCGAAATTCATTCTATGTCATCGTTTGTCATTGCATGGGAAAAGTTGTGGATACTTTTCCTTCATGAAGTCCTCACTCTCCCAGGTGTACTCCGGCCCGCGTTTTGAGTTCCATCGAACTTTCACAATCGGAATCTTACTCCGCTTGAGTTGTTTTACCTCCCTGTCAAGGATTTCTATCGGTTCCTCAACAAAGTTTAGCTTATCATTGATCTTAATTTCCTCCAGGGGTACTATCAATGCTTCGTCGGCTAGACATTTCTTAAGATTGGAGACGTGGAATGTGGCGTGAATGGCGCTTAACTCTTGGGGCAATTGGAGTTTATAAGCCACCGGACCAATCCTTTCAATGATTTCAAAGGGTCCAACATATCTCGGGCTTAGTTTTCCTTTCTTACCAAAACGTACAAGCCCTTTCCAAGGCGACACTTTTAAAAGTACCTTGTCTCCTACTTGGAATTCTAATGGTTTTCGACGATTATCCGCATAACTTTTCTGACGATCTCTGGCAGCTTTAAGCCTATCTTTGATGATAGCAATCTTGTCAGATGTTTCCTGGATAAGTTCGAGTCTAGTCAATTGTCTGTCTCCGATTTCTGTCCAGCATAAGGGCGAACGACACTTGCGTCCATACAATGCTTCATATGGAGCACATTGGATACTCGTGTGGTAACTGTTATTGTAGGAGAACTCAACCAGAGGCAAATGAGTATCCCAATTTCCTTTGAACTCAATGACACACGCTCGTAGCATGTCTTCTAATGTTTGTATTGTTCTCTCTGTTTGCCCATCTGTCTGAGGGTGGTAAGCTGTGCTCAAATCTATCTTGGTTCCTAGTGCCTTCTGTAACATCCACCAAAATCGCGATGTAAAACGACTATCTCTATCAGAAATGATAGATAGAGGTACACCATGTAGAGAAACAATTTTGTCGATGTAGATTTGGGCCAATTTTTCCATCTTGAAATCTTCCCGAATGGGGAGAAAGTGAGCAGATTTCGTCAGTCGATCCACTATGACCCAAATTGAGTCATGACCTTTAGCAGTTCTAGGAAGTTTGGTAACGAAATCCATGGATATCTGCTCCCATTTCCATTGGGGAATTTCAGGTTGTTGCAATAAGCCGGATGGTTTTTGATGTTCAGCTTTGACTATTGAGCAAGTTAAACACTTCCCAACATATAAGGCAATATCCCTTTTCATTCCACGCCACCAATAGTACTCTTTAAGATCCTTGTACATTTTATCCGCTCCAGGGTGGATTGAGTATTTAGATCGATGAGACTCCTCTAGTACCATGTCTCTCAGATCGTTAACCCTTGGAATCCAGACCCTGTCCTTAAAATAACGAACTCCATCAGGTTTGGTTTCAAATCTCACTTCCAAACCATGTAAGGTTTCGCCTGGAAGACATTCCTTGAATAGCGCTTTCTCCTGGGCATCAATGATTTGAGATTTCAAGCTTGTCTGAATTACCATTCCCAAAGCTCTCACACGGGAAGGTTTCACTCTTTCTTTCCTACTTAGAGCGTCGGCTACTACGTTAGCCTTCCCTGGGTGATATCGTATCTCACAGTCATAATCACTAAACAACTCTACCCATCTCCTCTGCCGCATGTTTAACATTTTCTGATCTAGGATATGCTGAAGGCTTTTGTGATCGGTATAAATGGTGCACTTGGTTCCGTACAAATAATGCCTCCATATCTTTAGAGCGAAAACTATTGTTCCTAGTTCTAGATCATGGGTTGTATAATTCTTCTCATGCGGTTTGAGTTGTCTGGAAGCATACGCAATGACCTTATCTTTTTGCATTAACACACATCCTAATCCTTGATGAGACGCATCACAATACACTACAAAGTTCTCTGATCCCTCTAGTAAGGCCAGAATTGGTGCATTGCACAACTTGTTTTTCAGGATTCGAAACGCTTCTTCGTGTTTCTCTTCCCAGAGAAATTTTCTGTCCTTTTGGGTCAAAGATGTTAATGGTTGAGCAATCCTAGAGAAATTCTCAATGAAGCGTCTGTAGTACCCAGCTAATCCTAGGAACTGTCGTATTTCTGTTGGGGTTTTGGGGGCTTCCCATTTCTTGATTGCCTCGATCTTAGCTGGATCTACATGAATTCCTCTTTCGCCGATCACATGACCAAGGAAATGTACTTCCCGAATCCAAAATTCACACTTAGTGAACTTGGCATACAATTTCTGCTCCTTCAACAGCTCCAACACTAGCTTCAGATGTCTCTCATGATCTTCTTTGGTTTGTGAGTAAACAAGTATGTCATCGATAAATACAATTACAAACTTGTCTAGGTATGGTCTACAGACCCTATTCATCAAATCCATGAAAACAGCGGGTGCGTTCGTTAGTCCAAAAGGCATGACTAAGAACTCATAATGTCCATAACGGGTTCTAAATGCTGTTTTGTGAATGTCTTCTTCGTGAACTCTTAGTTGATGGTATCCTGATCGGAGGTCGATCTTTGAGAAGTATGAAGCGCCCTGCAACTGACCGAACAAGTCATCAATTCGAGGAAGAGGATATCGATTCTTGATTGTCAACTTGTTCAATTCTCTATAATCAATACACATTCGGAATGACCCGTCTTTCTTTTTGACGAATAACACGGGGGCTCCCCAAGGTGAAGAACTTGGTCGTATAAACCCTTTGTCTAGAAGTTCTTGAAGTTGTCCGGACAGTTCTTGCATCTCGGATGGCGCGAGGCGATATGGTGCTTTTGCTACCGGTGCCGCTCCGGGAATTAAGTCTATCCGAAATTCGACCTGTCTGTGAGGGGGTAGACCGGGTAATTCCTCCGGAAACACTTCGGGATAGTTTTGAACCACTGGAATCTCCTTGAGTTGCTTAGCTTCGGGTTCTCTTTCTAGCACGTGGGCCATGAATGCAATACAATTCTTCTTCAGGTACTTGTGAATCTTCATGCTTGATACAATGTTTAAACTTCTTCCTGGCTTCTCACCGTGTATGATAAGGGTTTCTCCATTGGGGAGAGGTACCCTGATGACTTTCTCGTAACAACCAATGTCCGCTCTATTTTTGGATAACCAATCCATTCCTACTATTACATCAAAACTACCTAGCTCTATAGGAATTAGGTCAATGCTAAAGAGTTTATCAGCTAAATTCAGAGTACAGCCAGTAATTATTTCATTAGCCCTAATTTCATACCCATCAGCAAGTTCAATAGCATAAGTATTCCTCATCTTTCTCGATTTCAAGTCAATTAACGGTCTAAATGCTAAAGAAACAAAACTCCTTTCTGCTCCCGCATCGAATATTAGTGATGCAAAATGGTTGTTCAGGAGAAACGTACCTGTTATCACCTCAGGGTTCTGACGAGCTTCTTCTGCACCAATCACAAAGGCTACACCCCTTGGCCGCCCACCTTGATTTCCTTGGAAGTTTTGCCTGGCTTGGCCTTGTCCATTGTTACCAGGCCCCTTGTTCAGTTTGGGACATGCTCTACGGAGATGATCAACACTCCCGCACTCGTAACATGCCCTTTTTCCATCCTTATTCAGCTTACAATACTTCGAGTAATGGCCTGTTTGTTTACAGTTTTGGCACACTGGGCAAGCTCCCTTGTGATGGAAGTTACACTTATTGCACTTCGGAAGCGGTCCTGAGTACTGCTTTCGCTCCTGCGCTTCCATGACTTCCGGTTCCTGAGTTTTCACTGGTTCTTGCTCCTGGGCTCTTACCATAAAGTTTCTTGAGACTTTCTGCTTCCTCCCTGACTTGCCTCCATACTTCTTCTCTCCCTGATCTGCTGGCTTCCTCTTGCTACTAGAGTTTTCCTTTATCGATGCTCCCATCCTTATCACATCATTGGTTAGTCGATTTGCTAGACTTACTGCACTTTGAATGGTAGTTCGGTTTGCTGAAGTAACCATTCCCCGAATCTCTGGTGCCAGACCCCAGATGTAACGATCTATCCGTTTCTCCTCAGGAGTAACCATGTGAGGTACCAGTTTTGCTAGTTCATGAAATCGGACTGTGTACTTCTCTATTTGTGTTCCAACCATAGAATGGTTCCAGAACTCAGATTCAAGCTTCTGAATTTCATCCTTGGGACAATACTCCTCTATCAGTAGCTTCTTCAGGTCTTCCCAAGTTAGCTGATATGCCGCTGCACGACCTCGGGTTTGCACTAGAGTATTCCACCAGGTCAATGCCCTATCTTGGAGTAGACAAGTTGCATACTCAACTTTGTTGCGCTCGAGGCATTTGCTAATGTGAAGGACCGACTCCATGCTGTCAATCCATTTCAGCAACCCGACCGCACCTTCCTTTCCATGGAACTCCTTAGGTTTACATGCCATAAAGGACTTGTAGTTGCATTCTCTTTCATTGTTTCCCCGGTTTCCTCCACTACTTCCTTGGTTAGCATTAAGTCCCGCAGTTACTTGAGTAACAATGTTTGGGATTGCTTCGATGAGTTGTTGTGCTACAATTTGAGCAACATCGGGTGTTTCGTTCTGTGGGCACCCGCGATTAGGCCTTCCTGACATGGTTCTAAGACACAAGAGAAGAAATACGTATAAATACATAAAATAATGTATAATATTTAGTTCACTACTATTTTGAAAACCGTAAGTGTTGTCAAATTAATGGTTTGCATTAATACTAGGCATATAGATTTGAAAAAAAGAAAGAAAAGAAAAATCTTTTTATTCGACCATTGACTAAGTAAATTCTAGGGTTTGACCTCATAGTAAAAGTTTTTAAACATAAAATAAACTTCTTCATCACCATTTGAAATAGTCTTAAAACCAAAACAATACATCAATTCCCCAAATAAAATTTTAAATGTTTTTCCCCAAAAGACACCCAACATGGGTTTTCGTTTCATGACAAAATAAAATAAAATACTGAAATCAGAACCAAATACTAATCGCTATCCCAACAAGAAACATCAACACCACAATCAGTAATAGCCCTCCAAGCACATAATATGCCGTCATCGCATGACCTGCCTCTCGTCTAGCAGCACTAGCAGTGTCAGCAGTCTCCATCGAATGCTGAAACAGGATTTCCATCCTTGTCAACACTTCATCTAAAACTTCCCGATGCTCAGCTATCATAGCAAGACTGTGATGTAGGCCCGCTGCCATCGAATGCATCCTCCGGGACTCCTCCGGGGTCATACCTGGCTGCCTGACAGGTATCCCTATGACTCGCTGTGGTGGGGGTGCTCTCGGTCCTGCAATGCTAGGTCCTACCCTGCTAGGTCCTGCCGTGCCAAGTCCTGCTGTGCTGGTGGCTATCCTTCCTGGAATGGGAACACTCTTCCTCGCCGTCCTCCGAATGCGAAGCCCATAAAGTAGTGGCTGTGGCATCACCGATGTAGGCGATGCCTCGCGTCGCTGACTCGGGGCGCTGTCATTGCTGATCTCCACCGAGTTTCCTGTATCTTCTGTGTCTTCCGAGGGGTCTTCCTCCACCGAGGCGGGGGGATCACGTCGAGGGATAACAGTCACGTAGCCGGACTCATCGGCTGAGGCGGTAGTGTGAGAAGATGACGATGTCGACATAGTGGACTGAGACATAGATTCAATGAGATATGAAATAAATGACAATGCATGCCTATAATATGCAATGCTTACACACACCAAAATTAACCTTTTTGAATTTTTAAAATAAAGTTTTCTCAAAAATTTTGTTGAACATATTCCCATTATAATTAGCTCAAGTTTTGTATAAATCCTTCCTTAATTAAACATAGGTGATCAGGCTATGTTTAATTGAGGTCCAACGATACAATTCCCGACCTAATTATATTAGTAATATGTTTGATGTAAAAAGAATTTTTATAAGTTTTGGTTATAGGTTGTGTTTTCTTAAAGGAAAACTGATGTTCTCTATAACTTTAGCTCTGATACCACTTCTGTCACACCCCGCTAAAGCGGAAACGCAAGATATGACAGCGATAACGGTTTCATTGCAAAAGATAAATATACATCACCATAGCAATATTCAAAAGTTTACAACCCATAGCTTAATAGAAACAAGTACAAGTTTTTCCAAAATAACATTGTTCAAAATATAACTTCATAAAATAACTTCTACACGATGCAACATGCTCTATGATGATGAATCTTTATATCCACTTACTAATTATTTCCTGAAAAAGCATGTAAAACGAGTGTCAACTGTGAAAATAGTTGGTGAGTTCACAAGTTTATAAAATCAAGATTTGGATTAAGGTTTTTCATAAATACAAGTACATTGCTTTAATGAGAAACAAAGTTGATTGCCATTATTGATAACAAGTTTATTGCTATAACGAGAAACGAGTTTGTATGTGTATGAGCAAACAATGAGTCTCAACCAAACCTATGACTGAAGCCCTATCAAGATCTATGCTTATCGTTCCATAGATGAATATGGTATCATGCACTCCAGCAATAGGGCGAGTGAGGAGTTGTCAATTCCTAATAGCGCTATCCATAATGACCATTGGCTCAAAGAGTTAATGGTTAGAGATAAGGGAAGGGCCTTAGTACGATAAGTTCTCATGTTCCGTGTTGCATAGACATACATAGAGAGACATAGCAATACAATAGCAATCATGTTTGATATAAATCGATTTAAATACAACATGCAAATAATAGTTTTTCGGGACATGCTTTTCCACCCCAAAACATAAAAACTGAAAATAGGGGAGTGCGTGAATACTCACAATGTTTCGAATAGATACAAGTGGTGCCTTGGAATACACCAACGTCTTAATGTCGGGATCCTACGACATCAAACACACAATAGTGAGTTTCCATGTCGAAATCTAATGCTAATATACTAAACTCTACATATAGTGAAATGCCAATTTATGTTCTAATATTGGATTTTATATTAATTGGTTACACTTTTTCTGAAATGATGAAATTCTACAAGTCATGCGATAAATACAACTTTGGGATATTAATTTTCCAGATTTAGTAATATAAATTTAAGGGTGTTTCAACACATTTAAAGGTGTTTTAAATTCCTAAAAATGTAAAATATTATCAAATAGTTTCCAAAAATTGTCAAACCTTGTATTTTCATTCTAAATACAATAGAGGTTTTCCAGAAAATTTCCCTTGAATTTTTTTGATATGGTTAACTATTTTTCCAAGTTTTTAAGCCTTCATAACCAAATAAATTCACGAAAAATAGCATTTAAATGATGAAAATTCTCAAACTTTTTATTTTACTGTTATTACACATTACTAAGCTAGGAAAAATATAAAAATGGATTTCCAAGCTGTTTAATTATATTTTACGATTTTTGAGCATTTATTTCAATAAAAATTGAAATAAATAGAAAACAGTTTCCAAAATTACCCAAACTTTTTATTTAACTGTTATTATATATAACTAGGCTGGGAAAAATATAAAAGATATTTTTCAGTGGGTATTTCTATTTTTCCTTGTTTTATCCCCTTAAATAATCATTAATTGAAGAATAAATAATAAACAGTTAAAATAAATTACCAAAAACTTTTGTAACATCATTTACAGTGTAAGTAATCTGGGAAAAATACCAAAAGTGGTTTTCATGTTGTATAATCCGGTTTTGGGTATTTATGTGTATTTAAGTGTATTTAACCTTAGAAAATAGGAGAAAAATAGTATACAGTAGAGAAAAATCATCACAATTTTTATGTAACCTCCTAATGTACAACATGATGTTCTGGTAAATTTTCATGAATTGTGGATAATCAGAACTATTTTTCCTATTTTTAGGCCATTATAACTACCAAAAATTGGGAAAAATAGAAAGGCATGATGCAAAAATTCTGAAATTATTTTTCTGAGTCTCCCACCACAGGTAAGAGCTTCGAAAATTGTTAGATACAATTTTGACACACTTTAAAGTGGTTTTGTGATTTATTGCACCCAAACAAAAAGAAAATCGAAAATCATACTAAACAGCAACATAAATAGATGAAATTTAATGAGAGGTCATTATTCACCATAGGGGTCATCCACGAATTTATTCCGGATTTATAGACCTCTGGAAGTATTTTATGTGATTTATGCGCTTGTTTTCTTGTAACAATTTTAATAAATCAAGAAAATGATAAAAACTCTTGAAATTTTCCAGATGTTCATATTACCTTAATGGGAATCTGGAAAATTTTTTATTTGAACAGAAAAGAACTTTTAGATATTTTTATAGACAAAATCATTTACATGCACTATTAACAATGTACTTTGATCACCAAGCTCTTTAGCTTGGTGTTCATCACATGCATCACGGTTTGAAGACCATGCATGGACATATGTTTGTCATAGTGATGTTTTTAAAGGAAATACTTGAATGCATAAGGTGTATGAACCTTTAAAACTTGTAAAAATCCAAACTTTAGTGTTTGACATAGGTTTTGGTCCTTGGATTTCACCATTAAACAACATGCATGTTGTTCTTGGGTGAAACCCTACCACCATCATCATCAAACACGACATTCATGAACATGTTCATAAAGAATGGTGTAGAAGGAGGAGAAGTACAAGAAAACCCTTTAAAAACAAGAAGGAAAAGTAAGGAAAATGAAGGATTTTCGTGAATACCTTGAAGAACAACCTTAGAAGATGAAGATTTGAGTGTGGAGAGGTGTTCTTGGCTGATGATTTTTGTGGGTTTGGAGAGAGAGGAGAAGAGTTTGAGAGTTGAAAGGGTGGAGTGTGAGAGAGAGTGAAGAGAGAAGTGGAAGAGTGGGGATTGTGTTTTAATGATTGAAGTTTTGGGAAGAGAGAGGGCACGGGGGAGAGGATGCACGAATTTTATGAGTGAGAGAGGCTCCCTCTCTCCTAAAATTCAAATTATATGCATTCCCTCTTCAATTTTTATAAAACCCTAATTTTTATAAAAATGCTTCTTTATGTAATTCTTGATTTATTTAAAAATCTTTGTTTTTAACTAATAAATTATGATTAATGTTTGATAATTAAATTTCTATTTCATTGATTATAATCTATAATTTGATTAATAAAAATTTTATATTAGGAAGTCTATAGAAATTTTTATAAAGTTTTTAAGCTTTAAAGTTTACAAATTTGGATTTTTGGGCTCTTTAGAGTTTTTGGAACATTGTTTGATATTCACCATCATATTGGAATGTAATTAGAATATTTTAATTTATTTTTAGGGTTTTATACCCTTTTTCAATTATAACAAAGTTTAAAGTTTCATTCTAATTATGGTATTGGCATTTCCTATTGTAGTTAAGCAACTTACTAGAATCGTAAGAGTCAAGTATATTAGTCCTAGATCTTAGTTGGATCCTAGTTTATGCAAGATTTTGACCTAATTTATACTACTAGGCCATGGCATGTTGTGCATGAATGGTTTTTATAAAGATGCATGAGTCCGAGAATGACCTGAATTGACAGTTGTCACACTGACCAACCCATGTCAAGCAGTTCTGGGGTGCCGACCAACCCATGTCAAGCAGGTCTGGGGTGGTGACCTACCCTCCGGTCTATCTCAACCGGAAATGGGGACTATTTCACCCCCTACCACTAGAAAATCATAATCATACTATCATAATAATGTTGTCATAACCATACTGTCATAATCATACTATCAAGCATTCCTGGGGTACTAACCTACACTTCGGTCCTAATGACCGAGGCGGGGGACTATTCCCCTCCTACTACCGTTATCGCATACAGCATATCATACTGGCACATAAAGCACATCTGGTAATAACAACATAGATAATTATCGCACAGACAATCATCTAAAGATAATCCTTGCTGGTGGGCCGGCATTGTGGCCGTAGACCCACCTCTACTGGAAGGTAACTCACCTTGAAAACTGCATGTCGAATCTCGCGAAAAGTAGTCTCTAACAACTGCTTTGATGACTCCCGGCTAACGTAAACACATTAACACCCGATCAGAGTCTATAACACAACTTAGGGTAAAATGACCATTTTACTCCTTGGTCCAATTGGGACATCCAAGAGTCCTAATTCTAATCTATTAAGCCCAGTCCTCCAGTGGCCTATTAAAGACTCCTTAAGGCCCACTAATTGCCCAATTCCTGAATTGGGGCTTATCCCCCTAATTGGGCCCAAAAGCTCCAAGTCCAAAGGTAATAATTCTAGGGTCCAATCTTGGCCCAATAGGCCCAATGCTCTAGTTCCAGATTTCTAAGTCCAAAGTTACACTTCTCAGTGGGCCACAGGGCCCCAAGCCCAGGCCCAGATACTTAAGGCCCAAAATCCCATGGTTGCTATTCTGCATACGTACGCGCGGCTTAGCTGACAAGTACGCCCAACGTACTCATGGCCGCAACGGAGGTTGACCGTAAACGGTAACTGACAGTGAACGGTAACAGACCGTGAACCACCCCAGTACACGCAGCGTACTAGGGTTTACGCTTAGCGTACAACCCAGTTTCCTTGAGACTTCACTTCTGACTTAATCCATTAAGTCTTTACGTCCAAAATGTAGATCCAAGTCCTTTAAGGCCTCCTAAGCCATAAAGTTACGAACTTTAGGTGCTTGTATGCGTGGTTGGGGTCAAAACATGATTTTGGTCCATTATACAAGTTTTTAAGACCATCTAACCCTTACATGGTTTTCGCTTAACCACCAAGATCCGATTTTATGACCCTAGGTGTTTATAAGACTCCAAAACGACAGCTCTTATGCTCTGGAACCAACAATACTCAAGCACTCCCAACAATGGGGTCAAAAAGGACATAAAAACCCCAAATAAACAAATCTAAGCATACAATGGTCAAGTATGGAACTTGATACCTCAAAAGAGTCAGAAATGGTGTCAATCCTCTGGATCTACAAACTCTTGGTTGATCTTTGCTTATTGTTAAAGCTCATTTCTTCTATTCTCACTAAAACAACACACAAACACTCTTTAATGGGTTCTAGAACACAAAGGCACACAAAGGGAGCTAGGGTTTTCGTGGTGACTGGGTAAGAGTGAAGGGAGGCTGAACCAACAGGGGTTATGTTCTTTATATAGGGAGCAAACTCTAATTTTAGGGTTTAAGGATCTGCACAATGTACGCCCCGCGTATGAGGTTCCTCAGCCCACTATTAAGGGCCCAAAGTCAAAACCCAACCAAACAACCGATAAATTAATTAAGGCAAATACTCATAATATTTGAAAAAATCCTGGGTGTTACAAATCTCCCCTACTTGAATTAGAATTCATCCTCGAAGTCCATTGTTGCTGCTGAAAACAGCTCAGGGTAATGCTCCCTCATCTCATCTTCCGGCTCCCATGTCCATTCTGAGCCCTTGCGGTGCTGCCATTGCACCTTTACCAGCTCAACCATCCTGTTCATCAAGTCCTTCGACTTCCTGTCAAGGATCGCCACTGTCCGCTCAATGTAGTTCAGGCTATCATCCACCTAAATATCCTCCAAAGGCACCACTGCCGAATCGTCCACCAGGCACTTCCGTAACTGGGAGACGTGAAAAGTACTGTGAATCTGACTGAGTTCGGCTGGCAGGTCCAGCCGATATGCCACCTTGCCCACCCGGGCTATAACCTTGAAAGGTCCAATGTATCTGGGACCCAATTTTCCCCACTTCCTAAACCGAATAACACCTTTCCAAGGCGACACTTTCAAGAGAACCATGTCCCCGACCTGGAACTCCAGGTCCGAACGACGCTTGTGGGCATAACTTTTCTGCCGACTCTGAGCAGTCTGAAGCCTGCTCCGAACCTTCTGGATCCTTTCTATGGTCTTGAGTACCACCTCGGTACTTCCCATGACCCTCTGTCCAACCTCACCCCAACATATCGGGGTCCTTCACTTCCTCCCATACAACATCTCAAGGGGAGGACGGTTGATACTCGCGTGATAGCTGTTGTTATAGGAAAAATTCTGCCAAAGGAAGGTAAGTATCCTAACTACCTCCGCAGTCCAGAACACACGCCCGCAGCATATCGTCCAGAGTCTGGATGGTCCGCTCACTCTGACCATCCGTCTGCGGGTGAAAAGCAGTGCTAAAGTGCAGACGAGTACCCAGCTCGTCGTGAAACTTCTTCCAGAACCTGGAAGTGAACCGCACATCCTTGTCGGAAATCACCAAGACTGGCACCCCGTGCCGAGCCACTACCTCCCTGATATAGATGTCGGCTAACTTTTCGGCCAAAATACTCTCCTGAATCGGGATGAAATGGGCGCTCTTGGTCAACCGATCCACGATGACCCAAATCGAGTCCACTCCCCGTGCGGTCCTGGGAAGCTTCGTGATAAAATCCATGGTGATATCTTCCCATTTCCACATCGGGATATCCAACGGCTGGGTCTTGCCGTGAGGCCTCTGGTGCTCGGCGTTGACCTTCCTGCAGGTCAGGCATCTCTCAACAAACCAAGCTACATCCCGCTTCATGCAGGGCCACCAACAATCAAGATGAAGATCCCTGTACATCTTCGTCGCCACGGGATGGATAGAACACCTGGATTTGTGCGCCTCTTCCATCAGTACCTGGCGCACGCCTCCATGGTATGGGACCCACACCCTCCGGTGTAGAGTTATCAATCCACGGCTTGTTGGGTTATGAGCATTCTAACACTCCTAAGTGTACATGCAACCCTAAATACCTTGGATCTATGTTTTCTCTATTATACATACAATTATGAACATCCAAGGTATTATCCTAATCTAGCATACAAAATAATAAATATAACAAGATAGAATACATACCTCTTTGATGTAGAATGTCTTCATGAAGCTTGAGTGCCTAGTGCCCCAAGTGTGACACCTCAAATGGTTCACACAACACCAAATACACTTGGAATAACTTGAGAGAAACTTGAACACTCCTTGAAATCGTCTAGCCCTCACACTCACACATTAGTGCACGATTTCTTGAGCCATGGGATTCTTTTATATGGTGGCTATTAGGGTTACACCATGTAACTCATAACTTTACCCATTCCTTATGCTCCATGGATTTTAACCTCCATGGAGTATCCATGGGTCACCCCATGGACTTAGTCCAACATAAGGAATCTTGGATCACAAGCCCACATATATAAGAATGAATGATTTACACAATAAACCCATATATTTAATTAGTCTCCTTTTGATCACTTAATTAATTCCAAATTAATTCTTGATCAATACTAATTAAATAACCTTATTAATATATTAGAACTTATAATATATTAACCAACCTTAAGTGTTATTTCTCTCATTATAGTCTATCCAAATGCATGATGCCATGCAACCCAAATGGACCATGTCGGGTCGGGTCAAGTCTTACCAATTATAGTTATGGACTTAGACATTAATCCAACAGTCTCCCACTTGGATAAGTCTAAAACTATTATTGCGTATGACTTCAGGAACCGATCAGCAATCGTAGCTCTCAAAAGCTTCTGTCGAACTCTGACCTTGTCGATGAACTCTAACCTTTGTCAATGACTTGTCCATTAGATAAGGGATCATATATTCCTCCATTCTAGATATCATATGGACTGAGACATGGATTATCAATCATTCTCTCTGTCCATTTGTTGTTTCCCGATTTCCGATTCATGATGACTGACTGATTGAACAAATCAAATCAGTCCTGGCTTGGCCAAGCACTCACATGTATCATCTTTAAATCATCGAGGGGCCCACAGATATCGCTTTTATCCCGAAGGTAAAAGGAATGGATAAACTTCGACTCATATGGCTTGTTCTACTACTTGTTGAATCATACACAAAGGCACGTTTTATAACATCGAGTTACCAATGCGTTTTCGTGCAATCAATGTATAACCAACTCATAGTAACAACTCATATCTCTAGGTTTGAAGAATATAAGATATTACCGTCTCATGATCACTCGTGATAAAATCCATGAAGTGATTCAAATGAGCGCGGGTGGAATCCAATACTCAGAACTTATGAGCACTCATGAGTGTTGTAGCACCACTTTGTCCACCAACTTGGACCTCTACAAACCAACCCATGACAGTCTTGATTCATATCTACTTCCAACATATGACCGACTATGGATGGTTTGAATAACTTAATCATTCAGGAAGAGCGACTTAGTTATTCTGGAAGTCAAAACATGCAAAGTGAAACACAAGAATAAATGAATCAAATATGGTATCAAACCCTATGAATATAAATAAACACTTTTATTTATCACCATACTGATTACTCATTATTCATTGTTTCGGTTTTATCAACTTTATACTTGAATTTAAAACAATAGTTTTCCCATGCTCCAAGCATGTACACTATGTTTTCTAAACACTAGTCATGCCATACACCAAGTATGCATACTATGTTTGTCTATGATCTTTACTTTGTAAAATAGATCAATTGAACATCACTCCAATGATCCTCTTTTCACAGTCCCAAATCCTTACTGCAAATGCAAGAATTCCAAATTCATGCCATTTACTGAAATCTGTTAGATTCTAAACTTATATGCATTGATCCTCTTAATGATTATGCACGAAGTCAGAAAGACTTGACAACAATCATTACAGAGCATTCCAAAGGAGATCAGCTCCTTGCAAACATCCTTCTTTCATTAAGTTTCCTAATCTTACACAGATTGAATAATTTCTAACTTTGAAACATTTCCATATTCCATTTTGACTATCACTTCTGAACAAGAGTTGCCTCCTTACAGATTATGTCAATATGGTCCTTCCAGAATTAACATTATACTTCCAACTGTCGTTGAGCAACCAATCTTTGGTAAACCTTAGATTGTCCTCGACAATTGCTTAATCATTTTAGTCATATCCAATTCTAGACCTTTTCCCTTCATAATGCCCCAGGCATTTGGAAAATTTTAGAAAGGATGAATATAGCACATGTAATCGATCCTATATCCGAAGCATATGGGACACGATTCATGATGTCTCACATAAAGACTAAACCAGTCTTTTGCTATAATATTTCCATTTCAATTTACCAAGTTCTCAAAATTCAGATTATGAAAAGGGATGCCGTAATCATAATCGAATTTTAGAACGCAACTAATGGACCCATATATAGAATTTCCTTATGTTGAGCCATTCCAGCATGAAATTCATATATATATCCTTGATTAAATACGATTAAAATCTCAATCTAAGCTTTTAGAATTGAAATGAAGTATAATTTCCTCTCCCTTAATTATAGCAAAATAACTTTTTCAACCCCTACAACCTCACGAATTGAAACTTTTGTTTTCTATAATTAACATTGCTAACTTGCAACCTTTGTCATAATTATCATGCTCCCACTAACATGATGATTATTAGCATAACACTTATGCTCCCACTAGCTTTGACATGTACTCAGAAATCAGCTGACTTTCTTACCAAAGTTCAGATTTCTGATACTAGATTGTTTTGATAAAACTTTATCAAAATCATACACCTCTCTTAGATAGCTCACATGTGTGTCTAAACAATTTTAGAACTATGAAAAGGGATGTCGTAATCATAGTCTCAATTGTTTAGACCTTTGCCACTTCTCACAAGTCCATGTTAGTGTGCCGGTAAACCACACACGCTCCACTAACGACTTTGAGAATGCAAATATCACAATTGCTATGTAGCTAAAATCTACTTAGTGAAAGTGTTTCCTCACCATCATTTTCATGAATCGGAGAGAAACCTTATGACACTTAGATTTAATAGTGTATGTGTTCTTATCCATGTGAATTTGTCAAAACCATAATCACAAGACAAGGTTAGTGACAAATCCAAACTCATATTGATTAAACTTGTGCAATCTTAAATTCTTGCCATTTGGCAGCTCACGTGCCTGCCATTGCTTCCAAGTAGTTGTGCAACCAATTGAGAACTCTCAGAACTCCTATGCAAAGCCAACTTGAATAGGCATAAAAATTTCAACACGATAGGTTATAAACCTCAAGTCGTGTGCTAGTGAAGGACTTTAGGTTTTATTCTTGATTAAGTCTTGAAACTTTCAAGAGCTTTAAGACTCCCACTATCCTCTTGACATATAAGACTCCCTTGTCAAATATTCAAGAGATAGTGCAGATTCTTTATCAAGACTAACACTTTACACAATTGGCCTAAGTTGGTCTCTGTTTTATCCTAAACATCACAACTTACCAATTTCAAATGTACAAGAGTATATAACCTTTTACTCTTACATTCGACTAGTGTTAACAAACCCTCTTTAAGATATGTCACTCAAGTTACAATCTTGGAGTATGACTCTAAGAATTGTTTTGGAACGAAGTATGACTCATCTTTTTGATTTAACCATTTCAACAATTCATGACTCCTCTTCTTAGTCATAAGAATGCACTAAGATGACTTTAGAGGACCAATTGTGATATGGTATCTTAATCATTAAGATGATCATAAACATGATACTAAAGTACTCTCCCATCTTTTCAGATTTGAGAAACTTTTATCTTTCTGCCATACTTTGATTCTTCTTATTCGTTCTGTCTCACATTGAAACTTCTCCAATGCTACAGACTTATACTTAAACTTATAAGTATAACCATATTTACCGAACTTAAGTAAATCATGACGAATAGTCTTCTTGATCTTTTGTGGTGGACTTGACCAGTGCACAAGAATGTGTACTTGATCCCTTAGTCCTTTCCTTATTCACATAAGGAATTAGTCTTAATTTTCCAAGCTGAAAGTTCTCATTCATCATACTGTACAACTTGCATGATTCCAAGTTTCGGTCCAATTGAACCTTGGGTGATGAGAATCTTTCCTTATTTGGTAATATTAGACACTACCACAACCGAAAGAATCAAATCCATTTTTCCAATATTGCTATCAATGGAATCTTATAAGCAACAACTTTTCACAAATGCCATTGTAAGGATACTTAAAATAAATAAAATCAAAACCTTTTTCTTTTATTTTAAAACTTTGCGGAAAAACTTATCCTTACAATCCATATGAAAACCTTGTTGTTATCTATTCCTAAGCAATATAAATATCATAACTCTTAAGTAATAGCCCAAAATTCTGATCACCGAACCATGTGATTGAAATCCATCTTCGCGATCAGAATCGGCATGTACTTAATAGAGTTAGACAATGGACTTTACCTGAAGTAGAGCCAAACTTATTGACTTTAACATCCTTAGGTAAATTTGGCAGCTTCGTAACCAATTCCCCTTCCTTTGGCAATAGTTACCTATGGACCCTTGATAATGGGACTATCTCAGACTTTGCCTCTCTCTTTACCATTGGGTCAACCGAGTTGACTATGGCCGATCTCTTTCCATTGGGAAGAGAGAGCTTTACTGGATATCCAATGTCATCATTGTCAATGTCCATAGCGTTTTAGGAAGTTGATCTTAGCAAATAGATAAGATCATTAAGGGTCTTGTCTTAGTCTGTTTCATAGGATTCCCAAAAGAACTCACTATGTGACTTAGAAAGTAGTTGAGCCACTAACTTTCTCAAGACTTTGACACCCAACTCTCCCGACTTGTCAATATGTGACTACATCTCCAAGATGTGATCACACCTAGACCTTGCCTTGCCAATAGGGCTTGAGTGACCTTAAACTTTTTAGGAACTTGTGGGTTAGGGAGAATAATTGGAGGAGGTGAAAGAAGTATGATATCCATGGGACATCATCTTCATTTAGGAAAGCTTGTTTCAAGAGATTTGGGAAGATCATAAATGTCTAGACCAGACATCTTTTTGGGAGATATTCAAGATAGTTGATTTAAAGTCCTTAATATGACACCCAATATAAAATATTAAGGCTAGGACCCAACAAACTATTTTATAACTTAGAAGAGGGATGCCGTAATCCAAGCTATAAAATATTGAAGGTAGGTGAATGACGATTCACCAATTTCCACCATGAAAAACGAAATAATTTATTAGGTTTTAATTGGATTTGAAAGTCCTAGATCTTTGAGATTCATTGAACTGTTCAAAGGCATGTTTCAATCTCGAGTGTGCCCTTCAGGTTTTGTGACTGGGATGCCGAGGATCACAAAACAAGGTGTGAATAACCATGCAAATATACTTGGTACCCTTAATATTTACCCCTTAATCAGTGTGCCGGTTAACCACACACGCTCCACCGATACTATGATAAATATTAAGTTACCCTTTGCCTACCTTGTTAAGTCCAGGTTAGTGTGCCGGTTAACCACACACGCTCCACTAACGACTTAAGCAAAGTGCAAAGTGTAATTTCATGGGTTAGCACCAAATTCACATTTTCCTAAGTAACTAAGATTGGGTATTAATAAGAGTTTAGTTACTTAGTATTTATCATTAATACTTTTAATGAAAGGAGAATTATAGTCCTTGTCCTACCCGTTCGGCTAACGACCCTCCACCAGTCAAGGAAGCGGTGGGTGAGAGTGGACACCCATTAAACTGTCATTTTATAGGCAGTAACCTTATACCCCCCTTATAGATCGGCTTCGTGAATGAGGCCTACTAACGGTAAGACTGACTTTACTCTTATACATATATATAAATATTATTAACTTATAATATTATAAAGTATAAGGGTTGAATTTTAACTTTTAAAATTCTAAGGGCTAACTTGGAATTAAAGTATTCATAAGTGAAAACTTTTCAAATTCCAAAACTTGAGGGCAAGTTTTGAAACTATTCAAAACTAATTAATTCCATAACTTATGAGTTTAATGTAGTTTTAATTAAAAAAAAAAAAAAAAAAAAAAAAAAAAAAAAAAAAAAAAAAAACTCTTCAAGTTCCATAACTTGAGGACAAGTTATGGAAGACTTTAAACTAATTAATAAAAAAAATAACTTTTTTTTATTGTAACTTATGGAACTAATTAAGGTTACACTTTTTTTTTAATTTAATGAAGAGACTCTTGAACCTCCATAACTTGAGGACAAGTTATGGAGTCATAAAACCATTTAATTAGAACTAGACTCTTCATTTTGTAACATTTGCCAACTTTTATGAGTTTTATGATTCTTAAATGTGACTTTTCATATAACTTGAGGACATGTTACAAAAACACACTTTGGAATCAACTCTTAGATTAAAATGGATTGAAAACAACTATTTCACACAAATTTTCTATTAATCTAAGAACCTCATAAGAACAAGTAAATTCAAATCATCAATCTTCAAGAAATTAGCATGAACATACAAACTAATACAAATCTTGAAATTATGACAATTATCTTAGAAATTGGACTAGCATGAACATTACCACATCAAAAACAAGTTTATAAGTCCAAAAACATCTTAGGGTAATGTTCCTAGTCCAATTCCAGCCAAAACAATCGAATATATGCATCCAACTCGATTTTTCAGCTACTTTTGCAAGTATAACAAGAAAACAAGCCTAGGCTCTGATACCACTGTTGGGTTATGAGCATTCTAACACTCCTAAGTGTACATGCAACCCTAAATACCTTGGATCTATGTTTTCTCTATTATACATACAATTATGAACATCCAATGTATTATCCTAATCTAGCATACAAAATAATAAATATAACAAGATAGAATACATACCTCTTTGATGTAGAATGTCTTCATGAAGCTTGAGTGCCTAGTGCCCCAAGTGTGACACCTCAAATGGTTCACACAACACCAAATACACTTGGAATAACTTGAGAGAAACTTGAACACTCCTTGAAATCGTCTAGCCCTCACACTCACACATTAGTGCACGATTTCTTGAGCCATGGGATTCTTTTATATGGTGGCTATTAGGGTTACACCATGTAACTCAGAACTTTACCCATTCCTTATGCTCCATGGATTTTAACCTCCATGGAGTATCCATGGGTCACCCCATGGACTTAGTCCAACATAAGGAATCTTGGATCACAAGCCCACATATATAAGAATGAATGATTTACACAATCAACCCATATATTTAATTAGTCTCCTTTTGATCACTTAATTAATTCCAAATTAATTCTTGATCAATACTAATTAAATAACCTTATTAATATATTAGAACTTATAATATATTAACCAACCTTAAGTGTTATTTCTCTCATTATAGTCTATCCAAATGCATGATGCCATGCAACCCAAATGGACCATGCCGGGTCGGGTCAAGTCTTACCAATTATAGTTATGGACTTAGACATTAATCCAACACAGTTGTTATTATCGAAGGAGGAAACTTGACCCACAATCCGCTCACTCTTACGATGTTCCTACTTCATGGCCTCCTGATGGGCGTCGCGAATTCGCTCCAACAGCGGAGTCACCACGGTCATCCTCATACAGATATCTCTGCTCGGCGCTGCCTTGCGGCTAAGCATATCGGCCATAACATTGGCCTTTCCCGGGTGGTAGAGGATCTTACAATCATAATCTTTCACCACATCTAGCCATCGACGCTGTCTAATATTCAGATTCGGCTGATCCACGAGATACCTCAAAATCTTATGGTCCGTGTAAATGGTACAACGGACCCCAAAGTGGTAATGACGCCAAATTTTGAGGGCGAAAACAACTGCCCCCAATTCCAAATCATGCGTCGGATAATTCGCCTCATGAGGCTTCAGCTACCTCGACGCGTAGGCGATAACATGCCCCCTCTGCATCAATACCGCGCCCAATCCTGAGATGGATGCATCGCAATACACTACAAAATCCTCCACACCCTCTGGCAGGGCTAAGATTAGCGCCTCGCACAATCTCTGTCTCAGTGTCTCAAATGCGGCCTGCTGCTCAAACACCCAGCGAAAGACCACGGCTTTCCTTGTCAACCGAGTCAAGGGCACGACTATCTTGGAGAAGTCCTGAATGAATCTCCGATAATAACCTGCCAATCCCAGGAAGCTCCGAATCTCAGATGGAGACCTCGGGACCTCCCACCTCATCACGGCCTCCACTTTGGCCGGGTCGACCGAAATCTCGTTCTGGTTGACAAGGTGCCCAAGAAACTGCACCTCGCGCAACCAGAACTCACACTTAGAGAACTTGGCATACAAGCTCTCCCTCCTCAGAGTATCCAACACCTCCCGCAAGTGCTCCGCATGATGCTCCCGAGTCTTGGAATAGACCAAGATGTCATCAATGAAAACTATCATAGACTAATCCAACATCGGTCTGCACACGCAGTTCATGAGATTTATGAATGCGGCAGAAGCATTGGTGAGCCCGAAAGGCATCACCACAAACTCATAGTGACCATATCGTGTCCGAAAGGCAGTCTTCTGCATATCCTCCTATCTGACCCTCATCTGATGATAACCTGAACGCAAATCAATCTTGGAGAACCAAGATGCCCCCTGAAGCTGGTCAAAGAGATCATCAATCCTCGGGAGTGGGTAACGGTTCTTCACCGTTACCTTATTCAACTCCCGGTAATCTATACACATCCGATACGACCCGTCCTTCTTCTTCACAAATAGAATCGGGGCTCCCCAGGGTGAACTGCTCGGTCTAATAAATCCCTTGTCTAACCGCTCCTGCAACTGTGTAGACAAATCCTACATCTCAGGAGGAGCCAACCGATACGGTGCTTTGGCTATCGGAGCCGCACCAGGAACTAGATTGATCCTGAACTCTACCTGCCTCTCCGGAGGTATCCCAGGCAGCTCTTCTGGAAATGCATCCACGTAGTCTCGTACCACTGGCACATCACTCACCGTCGCCTTACCCGTCTCTAGGGTATCCATAACATAGGCGACATACCCTGCGCAACCCTGCTGGAGGTAACGCCTAGCCCTTGCTGCTGAACATAAAGTTGGTCCACGTTGTGCCCTCTCGCCCTGAATCACCAGCTCTCCCCACTTGGGGTCCTGATCCGAATCAACTGATGCGTGCAGTCGATCACCGCCCCATTGGAGCTCAACCAATCCATGCCTATAATAACCTTCTTCCCCCGCAATGGTATGGGAACCAAGTCTACCAAGTAGAGCTCCTCGAACAACCTCAAAACACAATCCCTGAAAACTTCTGATGCTCGTACTGACCGGTCATTCGCAATCTCGACCTCTAGAGGGCAATCCAACATGCCCGAAGACTCACGGAACCTCTTGCTAAGCGCAAGAGAGACAAATGATCGGGTGGCACCCGAATCAAACAACACGTGAACTGGGATACCGTTCACATGGAAAGGTCCTAAGCAGAGCATATAATATGGCATATCAATATCACAAGCGACATATAATAAAAGATTAGGGAGAAGAAATCATACCCATCACCACATCGGGTGCGGCGTGTGCCTCCTCGGCTGTCAACTAAAAAGCTCGGCTCCTCAACATTGGAATCTCTGACTTGACCTTCCGGCCATCCGCAACTCGTGCAATCGCTGGAGTCGGCACCACCACTGGCGCTGCTGCTGCTACTGTCAATCTGGGGCAGTTGGCCTTTTTATGGCCCCTCTGATTGCAATGGAAGAAAGCAGGTCTGATGTCTGAACAGTGGGGCGGGGGCAGTACAATCCCTTCCAAAGTGACCCGTATTATCGTACTTGTAGCAGCCCGACGATCCCGCTCTACAAGCTCCCTCATGCGGCCTCCCACATTTCCTACAGTGGCTCTGGCCCGACTGGCCCTTCGACCTAGCGTCGGATCCCTTAGGTTTCTTCCCCGAAACCCCACTAACCTGCTCTGTCTCAGCCTTCCTCTTCCTGAGGTGCTCCAAATCGATCTCCCTCTCCCTCGTCCTGGCAATCATGGACTCCAGGGTCGGGCAGGCTGAATAGCTGACATGCTCCCGGATATTAGCCCTCAACATGTCGTGATAGCGGGTCTTCCGCATCTCCTCATCTCCTGCATACTGAGGTACCAACAAGGCCCTCTCTCAGAACTTGGCGGTGATCTCCTCCACTATCTCAGTAGTCTGTCTCATATCAATAAACTCCCTGGCCAGTTGTTGAAGCTCCACAGCTGGCGCAAACTCAGCCTTGAACATGGTCATGAAATCCGACCAAGTCATAGCCTCGATGGCTGGGGCTCCCAGTGAGTCACCGACTGACTCCCACCAATCCCTCGCTCTGTCTCTCAGACCCCTCCGGGCAGAAGCTCGTCAACTGCGCAGACTCAATGTCTGTGATTCATCTCCTGGCAGCAATGGGGTCCTTCGCCCCATGAAATTATGGCGCACCACTCCCCCTGAAGTCCTTGAAGGACAATGTGCGCGTCCCTGACTGGCTAGAGGCCAAGTCGCTCCTGAATGCCCGGAGGCGATCATCCATCAGCTCGATAATCCCCTCCTTGATCGATCTGAAAATAGCTGGGGTCGACTCAAGAATACCTCTCGTGATCTCCGACGCGATGAAATCGCGTAACCCATCATCAACATGCTCGGATCCCGCACCCGAGCCTGATCCTGAACCTGATCCAGACCCTGAACCTCCTACTCCATGACGCGTAACCACCATTCTGAATTATAACACATAAACGTCAGGGTCATACCTACTCTCGAGAGGTCTCACACACTCTCCATGTTCCCTGGTTCGATCTTAGCCCTCCTTGACTCGAGTACGGATCCTCTGCTTCCAGTAGTACGGGCCCATACTACCTTTCACATCTATCCATGCTTTCCTCAAGGATTGCTTCAACTTCACCAAGTCCCTTCTACCAATACTGCTTTCCAACTAATCTCATCCTAGGCTTGTCCTAGGACACTCTCCAATCTACTCTCCACCATCAGCTGCACAAGGAGTCCCCACCAACTTTCCCTAAATAGCATGCGAACACTATTACATGCTCGCTTACTAATTAGTTAAAGCTAGCTAGAACCCCTATAAGCACAAAGCAAACATCATTCGTGCATCGAACCAAATCAAGCATAAACTAATCAGACTATCATAGTGCTGGCTAGACAGCCCTAGCATACAGTTCTATAAGCTCACACATCAGGCATATAAGGCATCCTCGCTAGATCCTTGGCCCTATTCTAGCATGCAGTTCTCATATATCATATAACATAATATAACAAGTATGAGTATCTTGGGGAAAAACTTACTTCAGCTCGGCCGGTTGCACACATCACACACCTTATTCTTTCTCGAAACTCTTTATTTTTAAATTTTAAAACTATTTTCTTGTAAAAATATTTCAAGCCCTTGATTTGAGTCCAGACACCCCAAAGGTGTGCCCGAATCCCTCAAACCAAGGCTCCGATACCAACTTGTAAAATCCCAAAATCGAGACCCAAATTGTTTTTGTTAAATTATATTACTTTAAAAATTATTCATGGAAAACATCATTAATATGATTTCAAAACATCAAGTCACAGATCACAAGTCTCGAAAACATAACATCAATTAGTAAAAATGTCAGAGTACAATCCCAGGTTTCTCAATACGGAAATCATATGTGTCTGTGAAGCGCTACAACCCTGCCGGCTCCTTCCCCTTGGATGAAGAGGTACCTGAAACCAAAAATGAAAACTGTAAGCACAAAGCTTAGTGAGTTCCCCTATCATACAACATACCAAACAACATACATACTGCCAGGCAATTCTGGGGAGCCCGACCTACCCATGTCAAGCAGTTCTGGCGTGCTGACCAACCCATGTCAAGGAGTTCTGGGGTGCTGACCAACCCATGTCAAGCATTTCTGGGATGCTGACCTACCCTCCGGACTATCTCAACCGGTAATGGGTTCTATTTCACCCCTACTACTAGCAAATCATAATCATAATATCATAATCATGTTGTCATAACCATACTGTCATAATCCTACTATCAAGCATTCTTGGGGTACTGACCTACACTTTGGTCTTAACGACCGAGGCGGGGGACTATTCCCCTCCTACTACCGCTATCGCATACAACATATCATACTGGCACATAAAGCGCATCTGGTAATAGCAACCTAGATGATTATCACATAGACAATCATTTAAAGACAATCCTTGCTGGTGGGCCGACATTGTGGCCGTAGACCCACCTCTACTGGAAGGTAACTCACCTTGAAAACTGGGTGTCAAATCTTGCGGAAAGTAGTCTCTAACAGCTGCGGTGATGGCTCTCGGCTAACATACACACATTAACACCCGATCAGAGTCTATAACACAACTTAGGGTAAAATTACCATTTTACTCCTTGGTCCAATTGGGACATCCAAGAGTCCCAATTCTAAACTATTAAGCCCAGTCCGCCAATGGCCTATTAAAGACTCCTTAAGGCCCACTAATTGCCCAATTCCTGAATTGGGCCTCCTCCCCCTAATTGGTCTCAAAACCTCCAAGTCCAAAGGTAATAATTACAAGGGTCCAATCTTGGCCCAATAGGCCCAATGCTCTAGTTCCAGATTTCTAAGTCTAAAGTTATACTTCTTAGTGGGCCACAGGGCCCCAAGCCCAGGCCCAGATCCTTAAGGCCCAAAAGCCCATGGATTCCATTCTGCACACGTACGCGCGACGTACCTGGAAAGTACGCCCAACGTACTCTTGGCCGTAACGGAGGTTGACCGTAAACGGTAACTGACCATGAACGGTAACGGACCATGAACCACCCCAGTACGCGCAGCGTAGCAGGGTTTACACTTAGCGTACAACCCAATTCTTTGAGACTTCACTTAAGACTTAATCCATTAAGTCTTTACATCCAAAATGTAGATCCAGGTCCTTTAAGGCCTCCCAAGCCATAAATTTACAAACTTTAGGTGCTTGCATGCATGGTTGGGGTCAAAACATGATTTTGGTCCATTATACAAGCTTTAAGACCATCTAACCCTTGCATGGTTTTGGCTTAACCACCAAGATCCGATTTTTATGACCCTAGGTGTTTATAAGAGTCCAAAAGGACAGATCTTATGCTCTGGAACCAACAATACTCAAGCACTCCCAACAATGGGGTCAAAAATGACATAAAAACCTGAAATAAACAAATCTAAGCATACAATTGTCAAGTATGGAACTTGATACCTCAAAAGAGTCAGATTTGGTGTCAATCCTCTGGATCTACAAGCTCTTGGTGGATCCTTGGTTCTTCTTCAAGCTCCTTTCTTCTTTTCTCACTAAAACAACACACAAACACTCTTAAATGGCTTCTAGAACACAAAGGCAGACAAAGGGAGCTAGGGTTTTCGTGGTGGCTGGGTAAGAGTGAAGGGAGGTTGAACCAACATGGGTTATGTTCTTTATATAGGGAGCAAACTCTAATTTTAGGGTTTAAGGATCTGCACACGTACGCTAGGCGTACTCCTGGTACGCTGGGCGTACGTGCATCGCTTCCGCGTTTCCTTCTCCTGAGTATGTTGAGTGTACATAGCAATGTACGCCTCGCGTACGAGGTTCCTCAGCCCACTCTTAAGGGCCCAAAGTCAAAACCCAACCAAACAACCCATAAATTAATTAAGGTAAATACTCATAATACCTAGAAAAATCTCGGGTGTTACAAGATATGAGATTTAGACATGGTATCTTAATGGAATAAGTACTTAATAGAAAAAGAGGGAATCAGTTGAGTACATTGGGCGTACCTGGTGGTACGTTGTGTGTACCTGGTGGATTCCCTGTAATCTGGCTAAAGATGCACTACACTGGGTGTAGTGGCTGAGTACATTGAGCTTACTCAGTCTATTTCGTTGACTTTTTGACTTTTTAACTTTTGACCTTAGAAATGGGTTTTGACCAAGTATGAATTAGGGGTATTTTAGGTTATTTGGATGGTAGATTTAGTTTAGGTCACTCTTTATTGTATAGGTGACCGATAGAGTCAGCAGTTGGAGTTGTGGTATGTTTAGCTACATTTAGACTGTAAGGTGAGTCTCTTCTCAATGTACTCGTGGGTCGAAGGCACCAATGCCGACCCACTAGGTTATGTATCCTGGTATATGGGATTATGCTATGCTGATTATATGTTAGATTGGTAGATCAGTATGATTACCAATATTTGCTAGTAATATGTTTATCTGTTACATATGTCGACATAGTGTATGCCGACCCACTAAGTTATGTATCCTGGTATATGGGATTATGCTATGCTGATTATATGTTATATTGGTATATCAGTATGATTACATGTTATTGCTAGTTATATGTTTATCTGTTACATATGTCGACATAGTGTTTTTGGGTTGAGGCTGTACTGCTTTGTGCTGTTGGCCAACAAACTCGTGCAATCCAATCAGGAAATTTTCTGCCATTGGAAATTCAATCGGGAGATTGTGGGCCAAAGTGGCAATCCAATCGGGAGATTGCGGGCCAATATGGCAATCCAATCGGGAGATTATGGGCCAGTGTAATCCGATCGGGAGACTATGGACCCAGTAAAAAATATGTATATATGTTTGGTTGTGTTTGGTACTCCAGGGGAACTCACTAAGCTTTGGCTTACAGTTTGATGCTTATGGTTTCTGGTACTTCAGAGGACAAAGGCAAGGCAAAGGATTGATCATGCATATCCTTCGTATTTTATGATATTTGATTTTGGGATACTCTGATTCACGATTATAAATTTTGTAAACTATGATTTGTAAACATTTATGGTTTTTGACTTCAATTTTAAAATCAAAATTTTACCTTGATTTTTGGAATGTTACAAGTTGGCATCAGAGCCTTGGTTTGATAGAATTGGATGAGCATTCATGTGAATCCAGACTCAAACTATGGATCTATAAAAGTTTTAAAATGTTTTTCAAAAATTTCTTTCAAAAGTAACCAAGGAAGGATGAGATGTGTACGATCAGTTGGAGCAAGAAATTATACCCCAAGGTACCCACACTATTATTTTTTTATGATGTTTGTGATAGAACTGCATGCTAGTGGTAGGCTAGGGATCTGCAGGAAATAGCATGATAGAATTGTATGATGTATGATGTTTCATAGCCTAGGAGAACTTCTTGTATGATTGATGAAATTGACATCATTACTGTAGTTGCTTAGTGTGTGCATCATAGTTGTACATAACTAAGATTTTATAGCTTGAGAATGCTTGATTTAGCCTTATTTCATGTTCCTTTACTGGTTGTGGGCTTAGGGTAGAATCAAGTATTTGACTGTCTATGGAATACAGGGTTGTGTATGATTAGCATGCATGAACGAATGAAGGGTTCGTGGAAGTTTCAGGAGTGAGTATGGGTGTAGCAGTCCAGTTGAGGGATGGTTAGTTACTCTCAGGAGAGTCTGTATAGGATGTATGTGTATCTTAGTTGTAGGTTTTGCCAGGTAGTTTGTGATGATCCTTTGAGATAAGCACGGGTAGGTGTGGAAGGTAGTATGGGCCCGTACTACTAAAAGCACAGGACCCGTATGCGTAGAAAGGAAGTCATAAACCCCGATGGTTTAGTCTTTTCGTGATGGTTGTAATAGTGTGAATTATGGCATTTATAATATGTATTTTTGGTTCATTTTCGGTATGGTGTTCACGAGGGGTTCAGGATCTGGAGTTGGTGGCCATGATAGGCCAGGGTTGACTGATGATCAGATACGGGAGATGATTGTCGCTGAGGTGGCTACTTCTGTCTGGGATGCTATTCCGGAGCTATTTGAGTCTATCAAGACTGTGATGATTGATCTTTTTGATGAGCGTTATGCGGCCCTCACTGAGACTGCTACTGCTATAGCCACCACAACTATCACCGCTATGGGAGGATGAGGAGGAAGTTCATTCTAGTACCAGGAATTCAAAAACATGAAGCCCCCAGAGTTCGACGGGGTCAAGGACCTGATTGTGGCTATGAGATGGATTTCGGATGTCGATGGCTGTTTCTTCACCTGTTCCTATCCAGAGGACTGGAAGGTGAGATGCGCCCTAAACCTCCTAAGACTGTGTGCGAAGGACTAGTGGAACCTAGCGGCGGGTTCCTATACTCTTTAGTAGAGGACTGCTATTACCTGGGAGGATTTCTCCGAGATATTTTGCATGAGGTATGTTCCCCTGGTAGAGAGGGAGAGATTGGCTCAGGAGTACTTGGATTTGATGCAGACGATGGAGTCGGTGAAAAAGATCACCAAGATGCTCACTGAGAGGGCTCCATTATGTCCTGGGTTTGCTGCTTCGGAGTAGGCCCATATGACGTGATACTTCAGAATGATAAAGATTGATATTCGGCAGTTTGTGTCCACCCAGCGTTACCATACCCTCTCTGACCTTCGGGATGCCACCCGGAGATGGGATATTGAGATTGAGACTCAGACGAGGAAACAACGGTAGGCTCCCGTTCAGTCACAGCCTGCAACCAAGTGGTTCAAACCCATTAATTCATGATTTAGAGGACATAAGGGCCACACTTGTGGCAAGTATGGGAGAGCTCAAGGGAGGGGGTGTCGATGAGCGACATTGCGAAGGACTGTCACCAGTAGGCTCCGCCGCTGACTGCAGGGATTTGTTACAATTGTGATCAGGTTGTCCATGTGAAGTCCCAGTGTCCCTTGCATGCTGCAAGGCCCATGAAGGCACCAACCACTTCTACCCTTCGGATCACGGATTGACACTAGGGCACGACAAAGACCCCGAGGGCTTGAGGTCGTTCTTTCCATCTCACAGCAGAGGAGGCAGGGGCGGTGCCGGAAATCATTACTGGTATGTTTTCTTTTATTATACTGTTAAATTATTTTATTGTATGCTTATGTTTATTATTCTGCTAGGTACATTCTTAGTGAATTCCTTGCCTGATCTTGTTTTTTTCGACTCGGGTGCGAGTCGATCCTATTTGTTTCTGTCCTTCAGTAGGAGTTTTGGTATGACTCTTGAAGAGTTAGATTGTCCGTTGCAGGTTTCCATCGCCAACGAACATAGGGTTTCTACATCGAGCGTTTTTCGGGATTGTACCTTAGAGATTTTTGGGGTGTCTTACCCGATCGATTTGATCTCTATTTCTATGGGGGTTTATGCGTCATTGTAGGGGTGGACTGGTTGAGAAAGTTTGGTGGGATGATTGACTGTGAGGGTCAGCGAGTGGTAGTTCGAACCCTGAGTGGGGGAGAACTGATTATTTATAGAGAGGGTACCAGGGTTGGATCAACCTTTTGTTCTAAATCCCAGGCTCAACAGTATCTTCAGCATGGGTGTTTGGGATATCTAGCATATATGGTTGATACTCGGGATGAAAAGGGGGTTTCGGTTTTGGATGTTCTGGTAGTCAGAGAATTTGCAGATGTTTTCCCGAAGGAATTACCCGGTGTGCCTACTGCGAGGTAGGTGGAGTTTAGGATTGATTTGATTCCTGGCGCGGCCCCGATTACTAAGGCACCGTATCTCCTACCACCGCCAAAGATGCTAGAGCTGTCCTCTCAGCTACAGGAGCTATTGGGCAAGCAATTTATCAGACCTATCAGTTTGCCTTGGGGAGCACCAATTATGTTTGTGAAGAAGAAGGATGTTTCACACTGAATGTGCATCGATTACCGAGAGTTGAACAAGTTGACGGTGAAGAATTGTTACCCACTCCCACGGATCGATGATCTTTTCGATCAGCTTCAGGATGCATCTTGGTTCTCCAAGATCGATTTGATTTCAGTGTATCATCATATGTGAGTTAAGGAGGAGGACGTGGAGAAGATCGCGCTCCGAACTCGTTATGGACTAACCAATGCGCCTGCAACATTTAAGGATTTGATGAATCGAGTGTGCAGGCCGATGCTCGATCGATCTGTTATTGTTTTCATTGATTACATCTTGCTTTATTCCAAGACCAGGGATCAACATGAGGAACACCTTCGAAAGCTGATGTGAGCTTTGAGGAGGGAGAGGCTTTATCCTAAGTTCTCAAAGTGTGAGTTTTGGTTATGAGAGGTCTTGTTCTTGGGACACCTCTTTAACCAAAATGGCATTCTGGTCGATCCGGCCAAGATTGAGGTTGTTATGCAGAGGGAGGTCCCAAAGTCTCCTTCGAAGATCAGGAGTTTTCTGGCCTTGGAAAAGTGTTATCGAAGGTTGATTCAGGATTTATCCAAGGTTTCTGTACCTCTCACTTGTTTGACGAGGAAGGGAATGGATTTTCACTGGGGACCCAAGCAGCAGACTGCATTTGAGACGCTGAGAAAGAAATTATGTGAGGCCCTGGTGTTGACCCTCCAAGAGGGTGTGGAGGATTTTGTCGTGTATTGTGATGCTTCTATCACCGGTTGGAGGCAGTACTTATGCAATGAGTTAGGGTTGTTGCGTATGCTTCTCGGCAGTTGAAGCCGTATGAGTTACGTTATCCTACGCATGATCTGGAGTTGGGGGCGGTGGTGTTTGACCTCAATATTTAGCGGCATTATATATATGTGGTCCGATATAACAACTACACGTATCATAAGAGTTTGAGGTATCTCATGGATCAGCCAAATATGAATATGAGACAACATAGGTGGCTTGACGTGGTCAAGAATTATGACTGCGAGATTCTTTATCACCCGGGGGAAAGCGAATGTGGTCAGATGCTTTGAGCCACAAGTCAACTAGTTCTTTTGTTGGGAGCTTATGTATGTGGACGAGCTCTTCAGCCGAGAAATTGGCCGATGTGTATGTGGACGATATTGTTGCTCGATATGGTGTTTTGGTTTCCATTATATCTGAGCCAGATGTTTGGTTTACTTCTCGATTAAGGCATAGGTTCCACAAGGAACTGGGTACAATGTTGCACGTTAGCACTTCTTATCATCCACAGACGGACAACCATTGTAAGCGGACTATCCAGACACTCGAGGATATGTTGAAAGCCTGAATTATAGATTTCGGTGGAAGCTAGGACTCCTACCTTCCGATGGCCGAGTTTTCTTAGATCAAAAACTATCACTCCAGTATCGGTGCGCTGCCATTTGAGCTTGTTTATGGGAGGAAGTTTCATACCCCAATCTGTTGGGGAGAGGTCGGTCACATGGTCATGGGAAAGACCAAGGTAGTTCTTCAGACGACAGAGTTTATTCAGGAGATCAGGCAGAGATTTAAGATAGCTTAGAGTCAACAGAAGAGTTATGCTGATAGACGTCAATCCAAGTTGGAGTTCTAGGTCGGTGACATGGTTGTACTGAAGGTATCACCGTAGAAGGGTGTAATACGCTTCAAGAAGAGGGGCAAGTTGGGGCCCTGATATATCGGGCCATTTCGAGTGATTGACATGGTAGGAAGGGTGGCCTATTGATTGGATTTGCCCGAGGAGCTTCATCAGATTCACAATAATTTTCATGTTTCTTAGCTACGTAAGTGTGTATCTGATGATACAACAGTGGTCCCTTTAGATGATATTCAGGTTGATGATTGCCTGGACAATTTTGAGAGGCCAGTGATGATTTTGGATACGAAGACGAAGGCCTTGCACAACAAGGTGGTATAAGTGGTCAAGGTTTAGTGGAAACACCAGAAGGGTTCCGAATGGACTTGGGAACCCAAGACATAGATGCGAGAGCACTCTGAGTTATTCGCAGCACCGGACTTCACCGACGAAGCCTGATTCAAGTGTTGGGGGAACTATAACATCTAGGCACCAAGTATTTTCCATTTTGACCCAAGCGACTAATTTGTTGCAAATTAAGTCCTTACGCCATGCGTACTTGGAGTGTACACATGGCATAGTCCGTTTAATGAACGACACACATGCATGTGAGTATGTTGGGCGCACTCACGAGTACGCAGGGTGTATGTGACAAATGAGCAAACGCTAATTTTTACAGTTTGAGCACTATTTAAGCATCCGTATCCCTCCAAACTCTCCCTAATTTCAGCTTCTATACCCCTAAAACGTCCCTTGCGAACCCTAATCCATTGTGTGAGCATTTTTGGAGCTTGAGAGTGTATTTTGGTGTTCTTGAAGGAAGAAAGAGGAAGTGGAAACACCTTGGAAGCTCATGACAACCTAGATCAAGAAGCATCTCATCCTCTAGCATCATTTGTAGGTGTAAAGTTTGGATCTTGATGCATGTTTCCTTTGGATCTTGATAGTTCTTAGGTTTTTATGCTGTTTAGTCCCATAGTCTTGGTGCTCATGAGTATGGATTACTCTAACCGATAAGAGCTCTCCTTGTAGATGTTTTTAGATGCTTAGAACCATAAAAATGTGATCTTGGTCCCTTTCCTTTCTTTATGCATTAGATTGGAGGTTTTGGTTTGTGTATTGAGTTAGGGTTTGGTTGTTGGACTCATTCTCTCCTTGGAAAGTCATAAAGTTGGAAAACTTATAACTTAGAATATCAGTTGAGACTAGATATGAGCTTTAGATGTGGTATCTTAATGGAATAAGAACTTAATACAAAAAAGAAGGAATCAGTTGAGTACGTTGGGCGTACCTGGTGGTACGCTGCACGTACCTGGTTGATGCCCCGTAATCTAGCCAAAGGTGCACTATGTTGGGCGTAGTGGCTGACTATGCAAAGCGCACTCAGTCTATGTTGACTTCATTGAATATTTGACTTTCTGAATTTTGACCTTTGACCTGGGGTTTGACCATGTTTGACTTTAGGGGTATTTTGGATGGTAGATTGAGTTTAGGTCACTCTTTATTGTATACATGACTGGTAGAATCAGCAGTTCGAGCTGTTATCTTTTTAGCTACATTCAGACTGTGAGGTGAGTTTCTTCTCACTGTACTCATGGGTCAAAGGTACCAATGTCGGTTTACTAGGTTATGTATCCGAGTATATAGGATTATCTATGTTGATTATATGTTGGATTGGTAGATCTGTATAATTACATGTATTTGCTAGTGATATGTTTATTTATTACATATGTCGACTTAGTATGGGTGGGTTGAGGCTATACTGCTTTGTGCTGTCGGCCAATAAACCTGGACAATCCAATCGGCAAATTATGGGCCAAAGTAGCAATCCAATCGGGAGATTGTTGTCCAATGTGGCAATTCAATTGGGAGATTGTGGGCGAGGATAATCCAGTCGGGAGACTGTGGACCCAGTATGCGATATGTATATATGTTTATTTGTGTGTGGTACTCTGGGTGAACTCACTAAGCTTTGGCTTACAGCTTGATTGTTATGGTTTTAGGTACTTCAGATGACTGGGGCAAGACAAAGGCTTGATCGTGCACATCCTTCGTATTTTATGATATTTGATTTTGGGATACTCTGATTCATGATAATAAGTTTTGGAAACGTTGATTTGGAAACATTTGTGACATCCCCAAATTTCTCGGCCAGAAAAGACCGATTTAGTTTATGCTTTTAAAATAAAAATCAGAGTAATCTTCCAAAAGATGTTGCGGAATTTGTCCCCAAAACAAAATATGATAAAAATTTATCAAAGCATTTCTTAAAGAAATGTATTTTCATTATATAACAAAACCTCGGGATATCATGTTCCGATGCAGACCAAAAGCATAAACAGTACATTATAAGCCTTACAACAGTTATTTACATCTACTGGCCTATAATCCAAAAATCCCTCGTCATCATCCAACTATGCTCTGGGTCCACTACCTGTAATATAAAAAGCTGAGTGGGTAAGGCTTGGGAGCCTGGTGAGCATATAGGGTTTTCAAGCCACAAATAATAATAAATTTATTAATTTCATCAACCAACAAGAAATTTATTAATTTCATCAAACAACAATAACCCTGATTACCCGTTCCCGTTATCCTCACTTTACGTCCCTAAACACCTATCATAAGGGACCTAGCCTAAGGATATTCATCGGGGTGACAACACTACTTTAGGGATTCTTCAACAATTTATGTCGAATAAGGAAACCATGAGGGGAATGGAGTACACCAGCGAACATATAGTTCACCAACACCTACAGGTTGCGAGCCTGCTAGCGTTCCACTGGACTGTCTAGAAAGGTCTGTGGTCGTCATCTATACTCCGCTAGATGACTACAACAACAACAACAACAACAACAACATCGAGGCCTCTCATCATTTTAACACACATCAACTATTTCATCTACCCATGTTTTACCCAACATATTTGTAGATAAAAATACATATACAGTTTAAAACTTGTATAAAACATCTTTTCAATACCCATCTCAAATAAACAAACAATATAATTACACATAGCACGTATTTTATAGAAAATACTTCATATCTATGTGTAAGATGAAACTGACTACACACTCACCTGATTTAATGATAATCGGGCAGTACTTCGTTTCATAAAACGATCGTTTCCGATAAAACCAGGATAGTTTCCCAAAAATCGGGTTTCACGTGGACAGAGTTTCGGTTCGAAACTCTTTTTTTCGGGATCTTCGGGCTCTCCGGGGCTTGCTTACGATGCTAGGATGATATAATAGGCTTGGGGGTATTTAGTGTAGCAAAAAGGAAAGTAGGAGCTGAAAAGGAGAAAAGTTTGTAACCAAAAATCGGTTGGGTTCGGATCCTATTTATAGGAGACCGAGGCTCCTTATTACGCTGGGCGTAATCCTTCGGTACGCGTGGCGTAATGCCTCGGAAGGGCGTAACTTCGTACACTGGGCGTACGAAGGGATCAGCTTGGACGCGTCAAGTCTACGACACGTGTCTCTCATGCGAAGGAGTAGGGTAGGATGACGGACTCCGGAACACTTGCACGAGTACGTTGGGCGTACACCGAATTTTCAAACTTCAAAAATTCGTAAATTTCACATACGAGCTCCGTTTTTGACGTTCTTTATATCTACGCGTAGGCGAAACCGTGCTCTACAACTTTCGTTTAAACTCCGTTGGCTAATTTTGACTTTATTTTTAAAGTTATATTTTTAACAGACCGGGACAGGAAAAGTTCGTTAAAAATTCATAACTTCTTCATCCGTCGTCCGTTTTCGTCTGTCTTTTTATCGTTAAACTACTACCAACAAGATCCTCGATTCTTGTTTAGGTTGTTTCTGCTAAAAATCACTCGATCTAAAATTCGAGTTTCAGGCTGCATACTGCTAAGCTGAAACTTAGAAAAATCATAACTTCCTCATATGAAGTTAGATTTGGGCGTTCTTTTTATGCAGACTCTCGGTTTAACGAACACTACGACTTTCGTTTGGATCACTAAGGCTAAAAAGCAATTTATCGTAAATTCACTTTTTACGTCATACAGTGTCGTGTCGGTTCTGTCGTGAAACTTCGACAGGTCATAACTGCTTCGTTATAACTCGGATTTCGGTATTCTTTATATCTCCGGAATCCTTGTTTCAACCACTACAACTTTCTTCATAGATATCAGGTTTATCTAACATTTATTTTCGACGCTTATTTTTCTCCTTAATTCATTAAATTATAATAATTAAGGATAAAACACATAATAATAAAGTAATACATTTTATTATTTCAAAACAAGTTATAAAGATTTGCCTACACTATTACATCATCATTAATGCCTAGCCTAGAAACACAGGCGTTACAATTCTCTCCCACTTAGGATGATTTCGTCCCCGGAATCATACATCAGCAAGCAAATGCGGATAGCGACTCATCATGTCACTCTCCGTTTCCCAGGTGAGATTTGGCCCATTCGTATGTTTCCATTGCACAAGCAATAAATCGACCATCTTGCGTCGCAACTTCTTAGTCTTATGGTCAACAATTGCCTCAGGTTCTTCAATTAACCTCTTGCTTTCATCCAACCTTAATTCAGAAATTGGAATTATATCGGGAACTTCTCCCGTGAACTTCCTCAAATAACACACATGGAAAGTGTTATGAATACCATCTAGTTCTTCTGGTAGTTATAGCTTGTAAGCTTGGTTCCCAATCTTCTGAAGAACTTTAAACGGTCCAATAAACCTTGGACTCAACTTTCCTCTTTTACCAAATCTTATAAGCCCCTCTTTTACCAAATCTTATAACCTTGGACTCAACTTTCCTCTTTTACCAAATCTCCAACTACGAATGTTATCGGTTGTCTTTTCTTGTCAGCGTAGCTCTTTTGATGATCCTGAGCTGCTAACATCCTTTCCCTAATCACTTTCAGCTTTTCAGCAGTCTGATGAACTATCTCGGGTCCCATAAACTGCTTTTCTCCAGCTTCAAGCCAACATGACGGCGTCCATACAAAGCTTGATAAGGTGTCATCTTGATGCTCGAATGGAAACTATTATTGTAGGAAAATTCTACCAGAGATAAATGTTCATCCCAGTTACCTTGGAATTCCAGGGTACATGCTGGTAGCATATCCTCCAATGCTTGAATCGTTCGTTCGCTCTGACCATCTGTTTGCGGATGGTAAGCTATACTTAAACATAATTTCATACCTAATTCCTCTTGTAGACTTCGCCAAAACCTTGACGTGAAACGACTATCGCGATTTAATACAATCGTCAGGGGAATACCATGCGTTTTCACTATCTCTTTCACGTAAACCTTTGCAAGCTTTTCCATAGACCACTTCTCGTTGGTTGCTATGAAATGTGCACTTTTTGTGAATTGATCAACGACCACCCAAATCATGTCGTGACCGTTTTTCGTTCTGGGCAGTTTAGTCACAAAATCCATGGTGATGTCTTCCCATTTACCCATGGGTACATGTAAAGGTTTTAAACTCCCATACAGTTTCTGATGTTGTGCCTTAACCCTCGCATATGTCACACATTCGGCCACATATTTTGCAACATCGAGCTTCATCGTCGGCCACCAGTAGTAGGGTTTTAGATCCCTATACATCTTTGTGCTGCCGAGATGAATCGAGTACATTGTCTTGTGAGCTTCCTCCATCAGAAGATCTCTTATTCCTCCCGTCTTACGTACCCAAATCCTATCTTGGAATACCTTCAGTCCTTGACCGTTTGTATCGAACACTAACGTTTTGCCCAAACATTCTTCCTTTCGGTCATTTTTCTCTAAAGCTTCTACCTGAGATTTCTTGATACTTTCTACAATCGTTGAGACAACTTCGATTCTTAATGCTCTTGGCCTTTTCTTTTCAAGGCTCACTTTTCTGCTTAAAGCATCGGCTACAAAATTTTCTTTACCAGGGTGGTAAAGAATTTTACAATCATAATCCTTAAGAAACTCTAGCCAGCGTCGTTGTCTCATGTTCAATTCCTTTTGATTAAAGAGATATTGAAGACTCTTATGATCAGTGAAAAGTTTGCACTTTGTGCAATAAAGATAATGCTGCCATATCTTTAGGGCGAATACTACCGCTGCCAACTCCAAATCATGAGTGGGGTAGTTCTTTTCATATTCTTTCAATTGCCTCGATGCATATGCTATCACTTTATCCCTTTTGGTCAGAACAAAACCTAACCCAACTCCAGATGCATCGCTATAATCTGCGAAGTCTTCGACTCCATCAGATAAAGAAAGAATCGGTGCTTCACACAATTTCTTCTTTAACTTCTCAAAAGCTTCCTTATGCTTCTCACTCCAAGTATAAGTAGCTCTTTTGTGGGTCAAAGCTGTCAATGGAGCAGCTATCGAAGAAAAGCTTTGGATAAATCTTTGGTAATATCCAACTATTTCCAGAAAGCTTCGGATCTTCGTGGGACTTTTCGGTTGTTCCCACTTCATCACAACTTCAATCTTCGCTGGGTCAACCATTATTCCTTTTTGATTAACCACATGACCCAAAAATTGGACTTCTTGAATCCAAAAATCACATTTGGAGAACTTTGCATACAGTTGTAAGTCCCCAATCTTCTTGTGTATCAATCAGATCCTTTGATGGTGCGGAATCCCAATCAAACGGATGATGTCAGATCAAAAATAGAAGAGAAGGAGAAGAAGAATAATATGAATCTATGATGTATTCAAGATTGGAATGATGATCAATACACAAGATTCACACACTTGTACCTTTCTCTCTCTCTTCTCTCTCTAGAACACCTTAGAATACACACACTTAAGCTCCTCTAGCCGTACACTCTCATGCACTCCTCACCCTATATATATGAGACATAGGCCGTGCACAGGTTCACGACCGTAAACCTATTCACGGCCGTAAACACACATACAGCCGTAAACACCAAGTTGTTTACGGTCCTTGACTGAAGAATATATTTTCCTAGAAAAGTAAAGTATAATCCAATATTTTAGACCCAACAATCTCCCCCTTGGTTTATAGCTTTCTATTCTAATTGACCCAACAAGCTCCCCCTAAAAAGTAGCTGGCTTTTCTTGTCAATCTTCAATAGGAGCTTGGCTTCAGCTTTAATCTTCAATTTTCTTCACAGCATCAAGATGAACATATGAATCTTCTATGAATGACTTCATCTTGAGCAGTTGGGCTTTTCTTCAGAATTTGCAATTGAACGCACATTGGGTGAGGAGGCTTGATGTACTGATTCTTGAAAGATAGCGCTTTCAGCTTGAGAATCTTCAGAGAGAATATTAGAGAGAACGAATCTTCTGGATCACTTCAACAGATATATAGATAGCAGCAAATTGATTGAGGAGGCTTCAATGCAATCTGTCACATGATCTTCAAGTGCAGCTTCACCTCGCTTCTGGGGTTGAAGGATTGAATGTTTAAAGAATAATCTTCATTTCTTGCTCCTTCGAATGAGAATTCTTCGATGATCACGGACGAAGCCTTGGCTCAGAAATTTTCGACACAGACTCCACGAGTTTCGTCTACATCTGAATTCACTTTTCAAGACAAAACAAAACTAAAAGAAAACTTAGCACACAATATTTTTGAATTTTTTCTATTTTCTGGAAAAATTTAAACAGAAACAAAAATATTTTTTGATTTTTGATTTTTCTGAACGAGAAATAAAACAGAATATAACACTATTTTTGGATTTTTTATTTTTCTTTTTTTATTTTTTATTTTTTATTTTTTAATTCTCCACCTAAATTTGTGCATAGAGTAAAATTATGAACAAATTTAACAAAACCATAGTATTTGGGATCAAAGTTGTGAGACAGTCTTAACTTTGTTTATCAGTACCTTCACCTTCATGAATAGATCTGGTCAATTGCCGGTATTGTGGTCCACTTAAACACGAAGAATATTGACAAACTTTTCCAAATATACCATTTAGTTGACGAAGACCACGGGTATTGTTGTCCACTTAAATTAAGCAACGAGATCTACAAACAACCTGTAAATGGTTCAATTTTAGTTGCACTAGAATGTGTTCCCCACTTCCCGATATACCCTGATTATCAAGAACTTCCAAAGAACTCCTTACTTTAGGTGAATAGACAATTATTAAGGAGGAAGACTGATTTAGAAATAGATGCATATATTGTGTCCCAGATCGAATCTCTTTCAATCATGTAGAGGGGACAACATATGGCTAACAGAGATAGAAGGATTGAGAGGTAGAATGTTGCATATGCTGTGTTCCAGGTCAGATCATTTCAATCACGCAGAGGAGACAACATATGACTAACAGATTGAAAGAATTGCATAGATAAAGAAGATGCATAGAAATAGAGTTGCATATGTTGCACTCCAGGTCGGATCTCTTCCAATCACGCAGAGGAAACAGCATATGACTGACAATTAGAAAGCAAGAAAATAATTTCCTACAAACCTACTTTATCAGAACCCCCCGGTTGCCCTAACAGAACCAGAATTAAGGACATAAGTCCGTACATCAAGGAAAAGTTGAATCACAGTTCTAGATGCGTGTTAATTTAGTGTACCCTGTGGGTTCCCATGTTTATCTCACTGCTCAATCTACCCGAGCGTCGTATGGTCAGTCCAAACAATCCTATCTAAATCCACACTGTCAAATCCTTCGTGCCTACCAGCACATTGAACACAGAGTCTAGACAATTCAGATTCAGTTCCTTACACATGTTTTAGACTGCCTGTTATCACTTTATCTTGATATCACTTCCCAACAGACATACTAACAGAAAACAATAAGAATGTAAAAGATTGTCTTCAAAACGAATCAGTTTAAGATAATCTCAGGAGTATAAAGAAGAAAACTCAAACCGTAATTCACCGATTGAATTTGCATCCAGAAGGTCTGAGAACAGCATGCATAATCTAAGAACAGATCCGAAAATTCTTCATGTCATTAAGCACTAACCCCATGTGTGATCCCTTCCTTTCTTCCTTTCCCGCAAAGGACACATAATCTCAAACAATGTTCTGAGTGTTGTACAGTTGATAGATGCCTCCTATCATGTGCCTGGAATAGCCACTGTCAACAAACCGAAGTCTGATGATATGCCTCCATAGTTGCTCCGACACAGAGCGGGATCAGTTGCACCTAACTTTTCGCTTAGACATGGTGCAACTTCTCTGGTTTGATTTTTCCTCCGGAGGTAGAGAGAATCTGTGTAGTGATTACAGGCTGTTCCAGGCACATGATAGGAGGCATCTCTCAATTGTACAACACTTAGAACATTGTTTGAGAGTCTGTGTCCTTTGCGGGAAAGGAAGAAAGGAAGGGATCACACATGCGGTTAGTTCTTAATGATATGAAGAATTTTCGGATCTGTTCTGAGATTATGCGTGTTGTTCTCAGACCTTCTGCATGCAAATTCAATCGGTGAATTATGGTTTGAGTTTTCTTCTTTATACTCCTGAGATTATCTTAAGCTGATTCGTTTTGAAGACAATATTTTTCTTTCTTATTGTTTTTCGTTAGTATGTCTATTAGGAAGTGATATCAAGATAAAGTGATAACGGGCAGTCTACAACATGTGTAAGGGACTGAATCTGAATTGTATATACTCTATGTTCAATGTGCTGGTAGGCACGAAGGATTTGAAAGTGTGGATTTAGATAGGATTGTTTGGACTCACCATACGACGCTCAGGTAGATTGAGCAGTGAGATAAACATGGGAACCCACGGGATACACTAAATTAACACGCATCTAGAACTGTGATTCAACTTTTCCTTGATGTACGGACTTATGTCCTTAATTCTGGTTCTGTTAGGGCAACCGGGGGGTTCTGATAAAGTAGGTTTGTAGGAAATTATTTTCTTGCTTTCTATCTGTCAGTCATATGTTGCTTCCTCTGCGTGATTGGAAGAGATCCGACCTGGAGTGCAACATATGCAACTCTATTTCTATGCATCTTCTTTATCTATGCAATTCTTTCAATCTGTTAGTCATATGTTGTCTCCTCTGCGTGATTGAAATGATCCGACCTAGAACACAGCATATGCAACATTCTACCTCTCAATCCCTCTATCTCTGTTAGCCATATGTTGTCCCCTCTGCATGACTGAAAGAGATCCGACCTGGGACACAATATATGCATCTATTTCTAAATCAATATTCCTCCTTAATAATTGTCTATTCACCTAAAGTAAGGAGTTCTTTGGAAGTTCTTGATAATCAGGGTATATCGGGAAGTGGGGAACACGTTATAGTGCAACTAAAATTAAACCATTTACAGGTTGTTTGTAGATCTCGCTGCTTAATTTAAGTGGACAACTACACATGTGGTCGTCGTCAGCTAAATGGTATATTTGGAAAAGTTTGTCAATATTCTTCGTGTTTAAGTGGACCACAATACCGGCAATTGACCAGATCTATTCATGAAGGTGAAGGTACTGATAAACAAAGTTAAGACTGTCTCACAACTTTGATCCCAAATATTTTGGTTTTGTTAAATTTTTTCATAGTTTTCCTCTATGCACAAATTTAGGGGGTGAATTAAACAAAATTCAAAAATCAAATAAAAATCAGCAAATTCGAAAATCCAAAAATTGTGTTATTTCTGTTTTATTTCTTATTCAGAAAAAATCAAAAATCCAAAAATATTTTTGTTTCTATTTTCGAAAATATGAAAAATACAAAAATATTGTTTGCTAAGTTTTCTTTTAGTTTTTGCTTTGTCTTGAAAAGTGAGTTCAGATGTAGATGAGACTCATGAGCCAAGGCTTCGTCCGTGATCATTGAAGAATTCTCATATGAAGGAGCAAGAAATGAAGACTATTATTTCAACATTAATCCTTCAACCCCAGAAGCAAGGTGAAGCTGTACTTGAAGATTATGTGACAGATTGCATTGAAGCCTCCTCAATCAATTTGCTGCTATCTATGAACCTGCTGAAGTGATCTAGAAGATTAGATCTCTCTATTGTTCTCTCTGAAGATTCTCTAGCTGAAAACGCCATCTTTCAAGAATCTTTTTAAAAGAAGCCTCCTCACCCAACTTGCTTTCAGAGTCAAATTTTGAAGAAAAGCCCAACTGCTCAAGATGAAGTCATTTATTGAAGATTCATCAAGTTCATGTTGAAGCTATGAAGAAATTGAAGATTAAGGCTGAAGCCAAGCTCCCAATGAAGATTGACAAGAAAATACAACTACTTTTTAGGGGGAGCTTTTTGGGTCAATTAGAAAAGAAAGCTATAAACCAAGGGGGAGATTGTTGGGTCTAAAATTATGGTTTATACTTTGCTTTTCAAGGAAATTGTAATTTTCTGTCTAGGACTGAAAAATGTTCACGGCCCAGGTGGTGTTTACGGTCATGAACCGGTTCATCGTCGTGAACCCATTCACGGCCCATGTCTACTATATATTGTATTATTCGTGAGGAGTGCATGGGTGTGAGAGCATATTATAGAGAGAGAAAGTTAGAGAGAAGATAGGAGCTTAAGTGTGTGTAAGTTGTGTGTGAATCTTCTATTTGGACCTTCATTCTAATCAAATCATACAAGATTCATCATCTTCTTCTTCTCCTTCTTCTTCATTAGATCTGACATCATCCGTTTGATTGGGATTCTACACCATCAAACGGATCTGATTGATACACAAGCAGATTTGGGACTTACAAGTGATGCCTTGACGGTTGTGCAATACTTGGTTCCTGATTCATATTTCGTGTACTGTACTCATAGTATTCTTCACCTCCGCCCAAGTTACCTTCATACTCACCGATTATTGCTTCTCGTGCCTGAGCAACTACATCTGGCCAGGTGGCTCGAATTCCCCGAGCAATCTCATCAGCCAACTCTTCTCTAGTAATCGTGTTTGCCGCACGACCCCTTCCTCGACCTCAACCTCCACCGCGGTGGGATCCGGAGCTGCCATGGGCTGATTGTGCAGGTATCGGTGTTGTAACAGCTCCTTGACCTCTTCCTCTACCCCTGCCTCTTCCTTGGCCCCGTCCACGACTAGCATTTGGGATCAGTGAAGTTTCTGGTACATCCCGTGGTGCTCTGACAAAAGCTCCAATTAGGATACGTTCTTCCTCTGAGGTGGTCCTAGTGAACCTCCCAGAACTTCGTGAAGACATATTAACTATATATTTATGTTTATAACACAATGAGTATAACAAACATATATTTTATTCCAAATTATCAAATTTTCAAAAAGAGCCATATGTCTTGTTCACATCAAATAACTTAAGCCAACAACCAAGAGAAAAAAAAACAAAAAAACTACTCATCACACTCCCACTTTCTACTTTTTAAACATCATGTCATCATATTTCAAGATTCACTTTCCCTCCTGCAAGTACTTCCTTATTTTTTGGCTTTGCGATCTCCAGGCCCACTCTGGATGAACAACACCTCGGCCTGAGGCGACTCTCTTCCAACCACCCTATCTAGGAATCCATATGTCGCAACCTTGGCTCACTTTGCCCGAGCCAGGAACTCTTCCCACAACTTAGTGATAGTGGGTTTCCTTAGCTCCAACACTTCCTGTTCTAACCTTCGTATCTTGCGCTTACTTTTCTCAGCAGCCTCAACCCATATTTGGTTCTCATGTATGATCCTTAACCTATGCTCATCTCGCTCTTCAATTTTTCTTTTCAAAGTGTGAATCTCACGTTGTGCCTGTGGCATTTAATCTTTATAAAGTCGCTCCCATTAGGAACCAGGACTAGTTGGCATATACTCCACATAGGGCATATGGAACGTTTCGTATCTTTGTTCCACATGGTACTCCACGTGCTTCCCCTCTGGTTCCTCCTCGGGGTCTTCGTCGGGTTCCTCATCAGGGTCTTCTTCGGGCTCCTCCTTAGGATCTTCGTCAGGTTCCACCTCATATTCCACATCCTCGTCTTCTTCATCCCGCTCAGAGAGGTTGAGTGGAGTCGTTGGTTCCAGACTGCCTTCCGAATCAAAGATCTCTAACTCGGCTTTCAACATCTCGTGAGGAAGTAACCCACTTGTACCCTCATCTGACACCATATTATCGACGATTTCCTTTCCACGATCCATAGTACCTACAAATGAGATGCAGTCCAGATTAGGCGATGTACTGCTCCTCCCATTTAAGCTTGGGCGTTTAAACAACGACTAATCTGGTTAAACATCTCTCAGATACGAACTTGTAACACCCCAAATTTCAAGTACCAATATTAACTTAACATGGTCTCAAAACTTTTATAATTCGAAAATTCAAATACTAATGTCATTATTAATAATAATAGACGAAGCAAATAGAAATTTAAGTAAACACTTGGTGCGCTACGTCTTCCTCAAAACTTGTCGCCTTCTTCAAGTCTGAGCTTTATCCTTTCCATTCACGCTGCCACTTGTTATGTTATTTCCTGGGTTGCGCACATTTAAAGATTCTAATGGGTAAGCCTAGGTCCTAGTGAGTTCGTGGTTTTCATGCATATTGACGTCAATAAATTAACAACAAATGCAACAAATTATCAAATATAATTTTATTCATTTCCTTCCACCCTTGGTGACACATTAGGGAACTACTGTCATTTCTAGGGAACAAGTCCCTCCGCTGGGCACAACAAATATGCTTACGGCTAATTAATAAGAGCGTACCTCTCCACTGCGTACTGACACCCTGTACGACGACTAATAATAAGATCGTGTAGTAAGACACCCGTTCCCTATATATATGTCACCCACCCTTTTCACCCTTTTACATGAAAAAGTTCATAAAATTCACACAAATATTCATAGAAATAACAACGATAACATGTATATGCAAATAAATTAGAACCAACTTTTTATGCAAGCAACCACAAAATTCACACTAAACTCACCTTGTTGGCGTTAGGTCTTAACCAAAACTTGTTACGCTACACGCACCCTACATTTAACCAATATGATTTTCTATGGCCTCAATCCTAGAAGACATCATATATGATCATTTTGGTTCAACTACCCGTATGTCTCATTCAACCGACTAATAATAATTACATATGTTGATTACAATTTTTATAACAACCTTTTTCTAATAGATTACTAGATAATGTAATATTTCCTTCAGAAATAACACTCTGAAATAATTAATAAAACTCAATGATAAAACTTATTACGCTTATTTTGTAAAACCAAAAATATTTCCATCCGTAAAATATAAGGATGTATGGCTAAAAGTGAAATACATTGAACTATGTTAGTTAATTAATCAGCAAGTTATAAAAATGTAAGGGCTATATTTGAATATTTCGATTTCCTTTATCATAGTGTAAAATAAATAATTCTAAATGTTCAGGGGCTATTCCTGTATTTTCTAAATACTTGAAAAGTGAAACGATACTTCTTAAATTGAAATGAAAATGGAATCAGGTAACATAAAAAGTGCACAGTGGCCTCGACTGCCACCATTCACTTCTAATCATTTTTAAGAAGATAAATTGTTAATATTACTAATCTCTTTTTTTTTTAAAAGGATGCTCAACCAATGTATACACAGACCCGAACATACTTTCTCTTTCACCCGAAATCTCATTTTCTATCATTGATGAATATACAAAAGCTTCAAATTTTCACCAAATAAAATATATAAAATCACTATTAAACATCTCCAATTCTTACTGACATATTCCCGTCACAATTTTCGAAAATAAATCTAATAACAATACGAATTCTAGGTTTTATTAAACCAAAATTACACTCTTCAAATTTTTGTTAAATTGCTATAGGTTCAGTTGAATTGACACAAGGGGTTGAACCAAAACACGTAAAGGAATTGTACAAACCTATTTAAACAACCAATTCGAGCTTAAATTGGATAAACGTACCTCAATTTCAAAAAAACAACTCCGAAAATCTAGAAGAACTTCCAAACCCTATTTCTCCCTTGATTCTCAGTCGTTCCTCACAATTCTTGTGGGTTTTCACTAAATTTTTCGTGCTATTTATATTTCCTAAGTGTATAACTGATGAAACCTTTTCAGTTGATCAAATTTACTGCCCCAATGAAGGTGATAGTTTTTGCCATTAAAACTCATAATTCTTGTAGTGACATAAGAACATGGTTTGGCATGCAGAATTAAAGTTTTCACAATGAACATGGTGATTTGGGTGTTCAAGAGATGTATTAAATATGTATGGTGTTACAAAAAGGGACATAGATCTACATCTAAATAAATAACACACACTTACACACTCACTTTTTACATCTCTCAAGCACACCTCTACAAGTGGTATGAACCCACTATTTATAGAGGTGTTTACATGTCTCTCTCTCTCACTCTCACTAACACATGGGTCTAAAGGCTAATGCACCACATGAAAGTGGGTCTACAAGAGTCAAACCATTACAAAGTCATACATGAAGAACTTTGCACCCCAACATTCTCCCCCTCAAAGTTAGGAATGGATGACCCACTTCAAATCTTCCAAAATCGAGCAACTACGCGATCCGAGCCTCAAGGGTGACACATGTCGAAACGAACTTCAATCTTCAATTCTTCCATGATTCTTCAATTTGGGCTCTAGGATGTGAGACCATACAAACCGAGCATCAACGAATGATCACGAGCTTCTCAAACTCCAAATTGATCACCAAAAGTTTAGCATAAAGCACACCCCAAAAATCTTCAATAAAACCAAACCCATTTCGAATACATCATTTCCAAACTTCCAATTGCATCATCTCGTAAGCTTCAAAACTTCAAGATCACTTCGGTCTTCAAATCCGCGTAATATGAAAAATTCAAGTTCGAATTTTCATATAAAACTTCTCCCCCTTTTTATAATCAAAATTTGATTATAAAACTCCCAAGGAAAAAGAACGTGCTCTATTCAGAATTTTTCATGTCAAAACTCCCCCTTAACATGTGGCATAAACATTGTGCTTGAATCCGTAAAACCCAAAAAATATTCAATTTTTAGCTTCGTTCACGGATCGCCTTTGACAAAATTTCTCAAAAATGGGTAGAAATTGTCAATTTCAAAATTGTACAGTGACCCGGTGCGCCCAAAACAGCAAAAAATGCAAAACTCTCCCCCTTTTCCAAAGCTGGGTAGAAAGCGTCAATTTGCACAAACTGCAGGGGCTTGAAATGCATTTTCTTCAATTTTCAGCAAAAACAGTCCTTTTTCGAATTTGGGTATGAACCACCAAACATTCGAAGCCTCAGGGACTATTTTCGAAAATTCTGCCATTATGCACCAAACATACGAAGAGTTGATCAAACATTCGAAATTTCAGAAAATATTCGAATTTGGGTGAAAAGTGTCAAACATTCGAAACTTCAATTAATTGTTGAGTTTGCCAAACATTCGAAATTTCAGGGGCTGAATTCAAAAAATCTGCTTTTTGATCAAAACATTCGAAATTTTGATCAAACATACGAAGGGTTTAATCTTTGTCAAATAGTCGAAATTATAAGGACCATATTCGAAAATTTGCTTTACTTTAACAATTCACACGAAAATTCAACATTTCGTACGAAATCCTTTCTACCCCTTCGTACAAAATTTCATCCAAACACACGAAATTTCATCCCTTCCTACGAAATTTTTCTCTCCTCTTCATACGAAAATTTTCTTCCCAAACACACGAATTCGAAGCATTCGAAGTCACTTAATGCACAGTAACCTCTTAATCCCTCTGAATCGAATTTTCCCAGTTCGTTTGTTAAGTATCGATTTCACAGCCTTCGTTCTTAACTGAGAAACCAACAACAACCATTTGATTATTCGTTCACCATCCAAGGTCCTTTCGTCCCAAATCAAACCCGATTTCGTGTAATCCTTTTATCATCGACTCCAAATCGAAAAGCAATTTATTGACCCCAAAACCAGATTCGTTATCTCAATCCGAACTTCGTTCTTACAGTTCTTTGAATCAAAATTATCCCAGTTGACATCGACATCTTAAACAACGTCGAGTTCCCGACTCCAAATCAACAGATCTTCGAAGCAACATCATCAATAGCGACTCGCTAATCCTTCGAACATTGACTCCAAAATCGATCATATGCCCCAAAATATATGTCGATTGAAAATCTTCATTCACGAACACAGACATTCATAAAAGTCATCGATTCTAAATCAAAATTGTTTTCCAGTTCGTTATCAAAATCATCATCGACCATCGGATATCAATTCCTTCCCAAAACGATCTTTGTCATCAACAATTGAACTCCACCTTAACCAATATCGATTCTTACTTCGTTCTTAACTGTGATCATCGACTTTTGTTTCAAAATAATCAATCGATTCCCAAGTCGTCATCAACTTAAGCCTTCGTTCTCAGTGTGTAACAATCAACATCATGTTAGGACTTTAATCATCGAACTCAAAATCAGTCATCACACAAGATCGATTTCAACATCAAAAATCAGTGTTCGTCATCAAGAATACAATTCCAATCAATTATCGTATCAAGATTTCGATTTTGACTTTGAAGTTTGACTTTTGCTTTGAGTTGAAATCAAGAATTGCATCAATCATCAAACATTCATTGCAATCCAATTTGACATAAACGTTTTCGTATCACCATCGATAAACACTCCGATTCTAATTTCATCAAAATTAATCATAAACAACCGGCTCACTTGATCCTCATCGGTGAAATAGAAAAAGCCATAAAGAACCGATTCACAAGTTTAAAATCATGAATCATTGCTCGATTGTCAAACATTACACATACGAAAAAGAAAACGCAAGAACATCACGAATAGAAGTCGAGACAATTGCATCAGAATGTACAACTCGTCAAAGCGTCAGATGAAGAACGAACACAATGAAAACAATTCAACACCGATTGGATATGAACAGCAAATAACATGTAATTGGGCTCTATTTTCATATTGATGAACAGTAACGGGTTCTTTTAATTTGGGCTCAATCATTTGAATACAAAAATGATCTGTTGGGCTAAATCAAATGTAATTGATCACAACGAATTTTGACATAAGACGAACTAACAATCGCAATTTGAGAATCAAATCGAAAAAACAACTATGAGATTGGATTAGGCTTTGATCAACAAAAAAAAATTTATTGGATCACAACAAATGGGTTTTTCAAGAAAAATTTGATCCAACGAGTCAAACGATCACAAATAAAAAACGTAACGCACGAATCAATGAAATTAAGAGAGATCATAGAGAGAGACTCACCAAAATTGTTCAAATTGCGACAAATGTTGCCAAACCGAGAATCGTTCTTCAAAAATCACATTGATCTTGAAGACCGCTCTGATACCAATTGTAGTGACATAAGAACATGGTTTGGCATGCGGAATTAAAGTTTGCACAATGAACATGGTGATTTGGGTGTCCAAGAGATGTATTGAATATGTATGGTGTTACAAAAAGGGACATAGATCTACATCTAAATAAATAACACACACTTACACACTCACTTTTTACATCTCTCAAGCACACCTCTACAAGTGGTATGAACCCACTATTTATAGAGGTGTTTACATGTCTCTCTCTCACTCTCACTAACACATGGGTCTAAAGGCTAATGCACCACATGAAAGTGGGTCTACAAGAGTCAAACCATTACAAAGTCATACATGAAGAACTTTGCATCCCAACAATTCTCTACTAATTAACTCATTAAACCTTGAACTAATCATTTTATTATAATGATATAATCTAATTACATATATCTTTATATATTTAAATTTGTGTTATCACAATTTTTATAATGTTAAATACAAAGTTTAAATCAATATATAAGTTAAATATCATGACAACTCCAAAATAAAACTAAAAATTTGAAATTAACTTTAAAAATTTTTAAAGTTGTTATTAGAAAGTTTTACATGATTACTGAGAGACAACGAATAAGAAATTTTACATTGCTACTTTAAAAAAAACTATTGAACTTAAACCATATTACTTAAGTAACCTCTTAGGCTATAGGGAGTGGGAGGTGCTAAGGATGCTACACCACCCCTACCTTGTGCTAAGGAGGGAGCTAGGAACAAGTTTCTATGAGTGTAGATAGATGAGAGAGGAGAGAGAAAGTATGGAGAGGTGTTATGATTGGCTGATTCTTATTTCTTTATATATTTTGATTTTTTTCTTTAAAAATAAACCTATTAAATTGTAACACTTCCACTGCTTACCTTTTTAATGTAAATTGTATTTATGATGATTAATTTCATATCCTAAAGATTAATTAAACAATGATATCAACTCAGAACACTTTGTTAATTAAGTTATAACATTCAACGATAATTTGGTAATAAAAGTCATCACCACATATGAAAAAAAATATATTATTTTAGCTAATTAAATGTTGAAATAGATAGATAGATAGATAGATATATATATAGATAGATAGATAGAGAGAGAGAGAGAGAGAGAGAGAGAGAGAGAAATATGATTGGGTGTGGTCATTTTTGGTGGTGACCACATTTCACCAGAAGATCATGGGTTGGTTTTCATATTCCACCACATTGCCACATCAACCACATTTGTGGCCTATGTCGAGCTACATTTATAAACTATTTATATATTAAATTCTAATGATAATCTTAATTTAAAATATTTCATATTAAAGTATAATAAGTGAACTATATGATGAGGAATTATGGAACATTTTAGATAATTAAGGATCAATAATTTAAATTCATAAAATAATCTACTGAAAAGTTTAACCGTTGTAAGGGTCATAGAGATCAAAATTATGACAAAACAACTTTCTAAAAAAAAGGTTGATTGTTGTTTCATGAACAATCTAGCTTGGACGATATACTACGGAATGAAAAGAAAAATGTGCCCTTAAGGGATTGGTGCATTTTGAATTGATGAAATGTGTATGCCAGTGTAATTTGGTCTTTTTAATATCCCACCCCCGTAGTTCTGACTTCATGTTCGTCGGTAAATAATGACCTGTAATTATTTCAGGTATTAGTCCTGTTAACTTTCTTCCCCAAGAATTTGTTCATTAATCTACCTTCCCAAAGAATTGTGGTTTTAGAATCTAGCACGTGTAGGATCAGCTTCTGTTGTTGATCTTGCTAACTCCCAACTTGTGTAAGTTTTATCTACGTTCAACGGTGTAATCAATATTATTCCCATGAATCATTAATAGAAACATCTATTTGTAATCATGATAGTTTTATTATGTAGTTGTAGGGTTTTCCGAGACACAACATTCAATGATGTTGCGTATCAATGTGTTTCACTGGAGATTTTGCGAATAATTTCATGGACAGAAAGTGTAAATAATCAATTCTTTAACTCATTCGTGCAGAGATGTTTGGCGATTCGAAATCTTGAAGTCATATTTTGGGATGGGATGGTATGATCAAACATCCATATATATATATATATATATATATATATATATATATATATATATATATATATATATATATATATATATATAGTATTTTAATTGATAACTTGATTTAGATTTCTCTAAATCTCAATGTATTACTCTTTTAACAGAGACAATATTTCACTTTGGGAGTATTGGATTCTGGATTTGACTGCTTGGAGTTTGCATCCCAAAGGGGAAATGTAGAGGCCACTTTTTTTGTAGGGTAATTTTCATTGCAACAACAATCCCATCCTAAGAATAAGGTTTAGAACTTTTTAATGGAACTCATTGGCCTGACTTTCTTTCTTGTAGAAGAAAAGTTTTTATATTCTTTGGTAAACGCTTCGTCAGTTTTAGATTCCAATATTAGTTTAGATTTCTTTTTGATTGCCCAACAACAGGCCATAATATAGGTCGTTTAAGAAATATGGATTACAATCATAATGATCCTGAAATTGAAAATTGTCCATCATGTAGGTGGGATAGACAATTTATGTTTTTCTGTAGAGTTGTAAATGTACAAAATTGAAACTTTTTACCAATTAAATCATATATATGACTACAACTTTGTTATAGATATTGCCAATTACAGTGAACTCCATAGAGCTCCATAGTGCCACATAATCTTTCTACATTCCATGCATACTATGAATTTTTTCCCATAATATCGAACTCTTTAAAGTTAAATAGAACCTCAAATCCATTAAATGATAAGTAGACTTGCCTCCTCTTTCAACTCTTCCATTGAGCTCACCATTGTAGACGTTGTGTAAATCAAGAAATGGTGTCTTAATTAATAAATCCTTTCCATGTATGTGTAAAACTCATTGGTGTAACTTATAACCAAAAAATGGTTTGAAAAGATAGAAGTGAACATTGAGAGTATATATGAGATTCATTAATTAAGGATATTATGGTTTTCTGTATCTTAGAAAACCATTAAGAGTTTCATGAATTTAATTAGGATATACATCATAAGTAATTGGAAAATATTAGAATATAATGTCCTTAATGCACCTCATACACTCTTTATGGCTTTATTATGGCTTTTTAAATATCATACGTAATTGGAACTTTATTAGTTTTTGTAAATGGTGGTAGAATTGTAATTAAACTAATTTTAATGATCATTTAATTTGCATAATTGAGTTTTGATTTATTTAAATATTTATATTGAATTTACAAAATGGTATTAATTAGATTATATTTTTTTCTTGGAGTTTTTTTTAATTTAAATTATTTAAATATTTATATTATTAAGCACACTAGAGGAAACAAAAAACATAAATAGAATTATTTTAAAATTTAAAACTCAAACATGACAACATAGAAACAAAAAGTTTATATGTTTCCTAAAAAATCATCTTGACTCAAGGTCTGGTCATCAATGGTTTTCATGGTCTTCTCAATCCTATCAACCAATTCCTTATTCCTCTCGATTTCTTTAGGCAGATAAATTAAAGAAGCATTGCGTGCTCCAACTGGTGGAATATGCCCAACGACTCTATGTCCTTGTCTAGGTCTTCTTGTTGCTATAGTTGCTTGAATTTTAAACCCTATTTCCTGTATTTCCAATGTTCAATGTGGCTTTTAATCATTTCACTTACTTTTGCTTCATACTTTTCCACTTTGACTTTTTTTTGCTACTTCATCTTTGATGTGCTTGAAGAAGAGGACGTCATGATGAAGAAACAAAAATTACGGATGGAGAACCTCTATAACTTGATGGTTAATTTATCTGAATTAAAGGTTTATTTATACAGTCTATTGGAAAATTAATACCAATTAATGACATGGGGGTAGGTGGACAAATTTGGTAACCAACCCGATATTATAAATGCTCTCTTAAATATTTTAGAAAAAGTGGCAAATATTTTCAATTCTACAGTTATATATATATATATATATATATATATATATATATATATATATATATATATATATATATAAGATCATTCTATCCTTTTTCATTCTCACAATCATATTGTTTTATACTCCCTAGTTTGGAAGTGTGATCATCACATATCCAGGTAATTAAGAACTCAAACGACATGGCTGCCAAACCCAATATTGTAGACAAAGAAGCCCTTCTCAAAGTCATTGAGAACGACATCAAGAATGATCATGAACTGAAAGCTCGTATACGCTCCATGATCGCTAAGACTTGCAAGGTGTACGAAGAGAAGGACAAGATGGTTCAATGTGTCACTACCATCCAATCATCTCTCAAACAAATGCATGCAACGTTTTTCTTGATTAGTGATAAAAGAAAGGATGTTCGTGTGATGGAAAAGTTGGCCAAAATCATCAACCTGATTGACAAGTGGAATGAAGAGAGGTTGAAGAAGGAATAAATGGGGCTTTGTTTTTGTTTTTTCGGTTTTGTTTCTTTGATTTTTGTAAGGGTTTAATTTATGGTAGTTAGAGTGTGTTTTGGAATGCATATTTAATTTGGTGCGAAATGACTAATGAGAGGGCTATGTAGACATTAGGCTAACCACTAAAATAGATACAACAAGTAAAGTCCATACATAAAAGTCACATCTAACAAAATGTTATGAATTTAAAAGATAAATAAACAAATTAAGAAAACGTAAAAAATCAATAAATAAGAATTGTTTTTTAAAACAGTTAAGTTGGGAAGTAAAGGTGTAATATGATTTTGTATTTATACACATTTAGTCCCACTGAGATTCAGTGCATTGTCATTTGTCTTAATAGCAAAATTGAAATGTACTTTCTTACAGCCATTTCTCGTAACCAACATATCAAAAAAATCCAGCCATTTGTCATTCCTCTTAATCTCAAAGTAGCAATGAACTTACTTACAAAACATTTCAGTGAAAAGATATTTACTTATCTAGACCAAACATTTGTGTTTTAAGATAATGTATTGTAGAAGTTTATAAAGCATAAATTGTTGTTTATGAAGGAAAATTGTTGTGTACAAATCATTTTCCATCATAATTCGGTATTATTTTATAATAATAGTTATCGTATTATTTAAATATAATTTAATAGGTAATTAAAGTTGTTCTGTCATCTCCCCGTAAACAAACGATCATTTTTCAAAAAACCCTAAAATATCTTCTTTCTAGTTTGAAAAATAACCAAGGCTATTGCAAAAGTTTGTGTTTTAAGATCTTTCATCTTCCCCCAAAAACATCGGGTATGTTTATTTCCCTCTTTCTTGAAATTACTATGTATTTACCATGTTTATTGAAATTATTGTTCCCCTTGTTTCCTCTTAAACATTGTGATAAAAAAACCCCATGATTTTGCAACTTTGTAAAGAAAATAGGATCAATGTCTCGTATATGTCGATACAATACCGTTGATGATATTCCTAACAACGTCTTCGTTAATATTATGGAAAAAGTTGGAGCATCATTTGCGAAAGACTTACGTATAGCAATACGTTGGTAATTTTCACACACCCCTTACATATACTTGTATATGTCACATTAACCTTACCGAAATCAACTTGATTTTTTCTTATAAACGTTAAATTTTAACTTTATTAGTTGTAAAAGTATGAATGAAGCAGGAGAGGAAGGCGATGTCCATAAATGTGCCTTCCTTGATTCGATAACATGTATATGCAAATAAATTAGAACCAACTTTTCATGCAAGCAACCACAAAATTCACACTAAACTCACCTTGTTGGCGTTAGGTCTTAACCAAAGCTTGTTACGCTACACGCACCCTACATTTAACCAATATGATTTTCTATGGCCTCAATCCTAGAAGACATCATATATGATCATTTTCGTTCAACTACCCGTATGTCTCATTCAACCGACTAATAATAATTACATATGTTGATTACGATTTTTATAACAACCTTTTTCTAATAGATTACTAGATAATGTAATATTTCCTTCAGAAATAACACTCTGAAATAATTAATAAAACTCAATGTTAAAACTTATTACGCTTATTTTGTAAAACCAAAAATATTTCCATCCGTAAAATATAAGGATGTATGGCTAAAAGTGAAATACATTGAACTATGTTAGTTAATTAATCAGCAAGTTATAAAAATGTAGGGGCTATATTTGAATATTTCGATTTCCTTTATCATAGTGTAAAATAAATAATTCTAAATGTTCAGGGGCTACTCCTGTATTTTCTAAATACTTGAAAAGTGAAACGATACTTCTTAAATTGAATGAAAATGGAATCAGGTAACATAAAAAGTGCACAGTGGCCTCGACTGCCACCATTCACTTCTAATCATTTTTTAAGAAGATAAATTGTTAATATTACTAATCTCTTTTTTTTTTAAAAAGGATGCTCAACCAATGTATACACAGACCCGAACATACTTTTTCTTTCACCCGAAATCTCATTTTCTACCATTGATGAATATACAAAAGCTTCAAATTTTCACCAAATAAAATATATAAAATCACTATTAAACATCTCCAATTCTTACTGACATATTCCCGTCACAATTTTCGAAAATAAATCTAATAACAATACGAATTCTAGGTTTTATTAAACCAAAATTACACTCTTCAAATTTTTGTTAAATTGCTACAGGTTCAGTTGAATTGACACAAGGGGTTGAACCAAAACATGTAAAGGAATTGTACAAACCTATTTAAACAACCAATTCGAGCTTAAATTGGATAAACGTACCTCAATTTCAGAAAAACAACTCCGAAAATCTAGAAGAACTTTCAAACCCTATTTCTCCCTTGATTCTCAGTCGTTTCTCACAATTCTTGTGGGTTTTCACTAAATTTTTCGTGTTATTTATATTTCCTAAGTGTATAACTGATGAAACCTTTTCAGTTGATCAAATTTACTGCCCCAATGAAGGTGACAGTTTTTGCCATTAAAACTCATAATTTTCTACTAATTAACCCATTAAACCTTGAACTAATCGTTTTATTATAATGATATAATCTAATTACATATATCTTTATATATTTAAATTTGTGTTATCACAATTTTTATCATGTTAAATACAAAGTTTAAATCAATATATAAGTTAAATATCATGACAACTCCAAAATAAAACTAAAAATTTGAAATTAACTTTAAAAATTTTTAAAGGTGTTATTAGAAAGTTTTACATGATTACTGAGAGACAACGAATAATAAATTTTACATTGCTACTTTAAAAAAACAATTGAACTTAAACCATATTACTTAAGTAACCTCTTAGGCTATAGTGAGTGGGAGGTGCTAAGGATGCTACACCACCCCTACCTTGTGCTAAGGAGGGAGCTAGGAAGAAGTTTCTATGAGTGTAGAGAGATGAGAAAGGAGAGAGAAAGTATGGAGAGGTGTTATGATTGGCTGATTCTTATTTCTTTATATATTTTGATTTTTTTCTAGAACGTGCTCTATTTGGAATTTTTCATGTCAAAACTCCCCCTTAACATGTGGCATAAACATTGTGCTTGAATCCGGAAAACCCAAAAAATATTCAATTTTTAGCTTCGTTCACGGATCGCCTTTGACAAAATTTCTCAAAAATGGGTAGAAATTGTCAATTTCAAAATTCTACAGTGACCCATGGAGAGGTGTTATGATTGGCTGATTCTTATTTCTTTATATATTTTGATTTTTTTCTGTAAAATTAAACCTATTAAATTGTAACACTTCCACTGCTTACCTTTTTAATGTAAATTGTATTTATGGTGATTAATTTCATATCCTAAAGATTAATTAAACAATGATATCAACTCAGAACACTTTGTTAATTAAGTTATAACACTCAACGATAATTTGGTAATAAAAGTCATCACCACATACGAAAAAAATATATATTATTTTAGCTAATTAAATGTAGAAATAGATAGATAGATAGATAGATAGATAGATAGAGAGAGAGAGAGAGAGAGAGAGAGAGAGAGAGAGAAATATATGATTGGGTGTGGTCATTTTTGATGGTGACCACATTTCACCAGAAGATCATGGGTTGGTTTTCATATTCCACCACATTGCCACATCAACCACATTTGTGGCCTATGTCGAGCTACATTTATAAACTATTTATATATTAAATTCTAATGATAATCTTAATTTAAAATATTTCATATTAAAGTATAATAAGTGAACTATATGATGAGGAATTATGGAACATTTTAGATAATTAAGGATCAATAAGTTAAATTCATAAAAAAATCTACTGAAAAGTTTAACCGTTGTAAGGGTCATAGAGGTCAAAATTATGAAAAAACAACTTTCTAAAAAAAGGTTGATTGTTGTTTCATGAAAAATCTAGCTTGGACGATATACTACGAAATGAAAAGAAAAATGTGCCCTTAAGGGATTGGTGCATTTTGAATTGATGAAATGTGTATGCCAGTGTAATTTAGTCTTTTTAATATCCCACCCCCGTAGTTCTGACTTCATGTTCGTCGGTAAATAATGACCTGTAATTATTTCAGGTATTAGTCCTGTTAACTTTCTTCCCCAAGAATTTGTTCATTAATCTACCTTCCCAAAGAATTGTGGTTTTAGAATCTAGCACGTGTAGGATCAGCTTCTGTTGTTGATCTTGCTAACTCCCAACTTGTGTAAGTTTTATCTACATTCAACGGTGTAATCAATATTATTCCCATGAATCATTAATAGAAACATCCATTTGCAATCATGATAGTTTTATTATGTAGTTGTAAGGTTTTCCGAGACGCAACATTCAATGATGTTGCGTATCAACGTGTTTCACTGGAGATTTTGCGAATAATTTCATGGACAGAAAGTGTAGATAATCAATTCTTTAACTCATTCGTGCAGAGATGTTTGGCGATTCGAAATCTTGAAGTCATATTTTGGGATGGAATGGTATGATCAAACGTCCATATATATATATATATATATATATATATATATATATATATATATATATATATATATATATATATATATATATATATATATATATATATATATATAGTATTTTAATTGATAACTTGAATTAGATTTCTCTAAATCACAATGTATTACTCTCTTAACAAAGACAATATTTCACTTTGGGAGTATTGGATTTTGGATTTGATTGCTTGGAGTTTGCATCCCAAAGGGGAAATGTAGAGGCCACTTTTTTTGTAGGGATAATTTTCATTGCAACAACAATCCCATCCTAAGAATAAGGGTTAGAACTTTTTAATGGAACTCATTGGCCTGACTTTCTTTCTTGTAGAAGAAAAGTTTTTGTATTCTTTGGTAAACGCTTCGTCAGTTTTAGATTCCAATATTAGTTTAGATTTCTTTTTGATTGCCCAACAGCAGGCCATAATATAGGTCGTTTAAGAAATATGGATTACAATCATAATGATCCTGAAATTGAAAATTGTCCATCATGTAGGTGGGATAGACAATTTATGTTTTTCTGTAGAGTTGTAGATGTACAAAATTGAAACTTTTTACCAATTAAATCATATATATGACTACAACTTTGTTATAGATATTGCCAATTACAATGAACTCCATAGAGCTCCATATTGCCACATAATCTTTCTACATTCCATGCATACTATGAATTTTTTCCCATAATATCGAACTCTTTAAAGTTAAATAGAACCTGAAATCCATTAAATGATAAGTAGACTTGCCTCCTCTTTCAACTCTTCCATTGAGCTCACCATTGTAGACGTTGTGTAAATCAAGAAATGGTGTCTTAATTAATAAATCCTTTCCATGCATGTGTAAAACTCATTGTTGTAACTTATAACCAAAAAATGGTTTGAAAAGATAAAAGTGAACATTGAGAGTATATATGAGATTCATTAATTAAGGATATTATGGTTTTCTGTATCTTAGAAAACCATTAAGAGTTTCATAAATTTAATTAGGATATACATCATAAGTAATTGGAAAATATTAGAATATAATGTCCTTAATGCACCTCATACACTCTTTATGGCTTTATTATGGCTTTTTAAATATCATACGTAATTGGAACTTTATTAGTTTTTGTAAATGGTGGTAGAATTGTAATTAAACTAATTTTAATGATCATTTAATTTGCATAATTGAGTTTTGATTTATTTAAATATTTATATTGAATTTACAAAATGGTATTAATTAGATTATATTATTTTTCTTGGAGTTTTTTTTTAATTTAACTTATTTAAATATTTATATTGTTAAGCACACTAGAGGAAACAAAAAACATAAATAGAATTATTTTAAAATTTAAAACTCAAACATGACAACATAGAAACAAAAAGTTTATATGTTTCCTAAAAAAATCATCTTGACTCAAGGTCTGGTCATCAATGGTTTTCATGGTCTTCTCAATCCTCTCAACCAATTCCTTATTCCTCTCGATTTCTTTAGGCAGATAAATTAAAGAAGCATTGCGTGGTCCAACAGGTGGAATATGCCCAACGACTCTATGTCCTTGTCTAGGTCTTCTTGTTGCTATAGTTGCTTGAATTTTAAACCCTATTTCCTGTATTTCCAATGTTCAATGTGGATTTTTATCATTTCACTTACTTTTGCTTTATAGTTTTCCACTTTGACTTTTTTTTGCTGCTTCATCTTTGATGTGCTTGAAGAAGAGGACGCCATGATGAAGAAACACAAATTACGGATAGAGAACCTCTATAACTTGATGGTTAATTTATCTGAATTAAAGGTTTATTTATAGAGTCTATTGGAAAATTAATATCAATTAATGACATGGGGGTAGGTGGACAAATTTAGTAACCAACCCGATATTATAAATGCTCTCTTAAATATTTTAGAAAAAGTGGCAAATATTTTCAGTTCTACACTTATATATATATATATATATATATATATATATATATATATATATATATATATATATATATATATATATATATATATATATATATATATATAAGATCAATCTATCCTTTTTCAATTCTCACAATCATATTGTTTTATACTCCCTAGTTTGGAAGTGTGATCATCACATATCCAGGTAATTAAGAACTCAAACGACATGGCTGCCAAACCCAATATTGTAGACAAAGAAGCCCTTCTCAAAGTCATTGAGAACGACATCAAGAATGATCATGAACTGAAAGCTCGTATACGCTCCATGATCGCTAAGACTTGCAAGGCGTACGAAGAGAAGGACAAGATGGTTCAGTGTGTGACTACCATCCAATCATCTCTCAAACAAATGCATGCAACGTTTTTCTTGATTAGTGATAAAAGAAAGGATGTTCGTGTGATGGAAAAGTTGGCCAAAATCATCAACCTGATTGACAAGTGGAATGAAGAGAGGTTGAAGAACGAATTAATGGGGCTTTGTTTTTGTTTTTTCGGTTTTGTTTCTTTGATTTTTGTAAGGGTTTAATTTATGGTAGTTAGAGTGTGTTTTGGAATGCATATTTAATTTGGTGTGAAATGACTAATGAGAGGGCTATGTAGACATTAGGCTAACCACTAAAATAGATACAACAAGTAAAGTCCATACATAAAAGTCACATCTAACAAAATGTTATGAATTTAAAAAATAAATAAACAAATTAAGAAAACGTAAAAAAATCAATAAATAAGAATTGTTTTTTAAAACAGTTAAGTTGGGAAGTAAATGTGTAATATGATTTTGTATTTATACACATTTAGTCCCACTGAGATTCAGTGCATTGTCATTTGTCTTAATAGCAAAATTGCAATGTACTTTCCTACAGCCATTTCTCTTAACCAACATATCAAAAAATTCAGCCATTTGTCATTCCTCTTAATCTCAAAGTAGCAATGAACTTACTTACAAAACATTTCCGTGAAAAGATATTTACTTATCTAGACCAAAAATTTGTGTTTTAAGATATTGTATTGTAGAAGTTTATAAAACATAAATTGTTGTGTATGAAGGAAAATTGTTGTGTACAAATCATTTTTCATCATAATTCGGTATTATTTTATAATAATAGTTAGCGTATTATTTAAATATCATTTAATAGGTAATTAAAGTTGTTCTGTCATCTCCCCGTAAACAAACGATCATTTTTCAAAAAACCCTAAAATATCTTCTTTCTAGTTTGAAAAATAACCAAGGTTATTGCAAAAGTTTGTGTTTTAAGATCTTTCATCTTCCCCCAAAAACATCGGGTATGTTTATTTCCCTCTTTCTTGAAATTACTATGTATTTACCATGTTTATTGAAATTATTGTTCCCCATGTTTCCTCTTAAACATTGTGATAAAAAACCCCATGAGTTTGCAACTTTATAAAGAAAATAGAATCAATGTCTCGTATATGTCGTTACAATACCGTTGATGATATTCCTAACAACGTCTTCGTTAATATTATGGAAAAAGTTGGAGCATCATTTGCGAAAGACTTACGTATTGCAATACGTTGGTAATTTTCACACACCCCTTACATATACTTGTATATGTCACATTAACCTTACCGAAATCAACTTGATTTTTTCTTATAAACGTTAAATTTTAACTTTATTAGTTGTAAAAGTATGAATGAAGCAGGAGAGGAAGGCGATGTCCATAAATGTGCCTTCCTTGATTCGATTCCTTTAGGTATGGTTTTTTAACCAACACAAAAAACCTTTATTGATAAGTGTGTAGAAAAAGAAAACCTTGAGGTCTCATACAGAAAAGGAGTGGTATGTATGAATTTTGATCATCAATTTTCAGAAACTTATAATTTTTGTTGATTTGTTATTGATACTAACGTTAATGTTACTTATGTTAATGTTAATTGTAGACTGAATACTTCTACAGTGGTAATTTCGAAGTTGGAATTAAGTTTTGAATTACTGTTGCAACAAATAATCATTGGGAAGAAACTTATGTTCTTGGGATGATATACATCTCCAAAGGACATCCAATATGCAAAGAAGGTCTGGTATATACTAAATACATGTTTTGTTCATATTAATTTTTCTTTTTATTGCCATATAATCAATAATGCAAGTAGTATAAGAGTTGAATGGGGTGATGACTAGGATTGAATATGAGTTGAATGGAGTGTGAGTATGACAATAGAGTATAAAAAGAAGTTTGAATGATTAGGACATGAATAATTAATGGGTTGTGAGTGTTTTTGTATAGATTTTTGTTGGATGATGTGGCAATCCACTGAACTCTATATTGTGGAGGCATTTAACCCTCATCAGAAGAACAAATATTTGTGGATATTTAATATGTTTTCTTAATTTCTACAAAGTCTTCATTAGGTAACACACTTTAATTTAGTTTACTATGCATATTAAAATTTCCTTTTAGCCTATTTTTTGTTATATATATGTATGTTGTGGTGGATATTTAATATATTGGACTAAAATTGTTTTTTATTTCTCATGTGTAATTGTAGGTTTATACGTGTTGGGTAATTATTTTGGTAAGTTGATTGTATATGATCTTGGTTTTGTTGATTGTTCAACAAAAGTTAGGAAATTCTTGCAAAATATATTTGTTCGACATAAACCTTCAGAAGATCAAGTCATGACTTTAAAATGTGAAGACCATACCATTGAAGAGGTCACTGATGAATATGCTGACGATGATCATGTATTGAAATTTTCTCGTATTTGTAAGTGGTATTAGGAGTACATTGGTTTTTGTAAATTTGTAAAATATATTCATTAATTAGGTACATAACACTTTATGGTAACTATAAATGTAAACACAATACTTTTTTTGGGTTTTTTGTTGATTTGAATGTAAATAGCTAGTAATATGTAAATTAAATTATCTTATTGTAGTAAAAATGCACGTGTTTTAATTTTTGGATGTTGTTTATACACTTATTTAACATTTAAAAAATCATAAGTTAAAGGTGATCACTTAAAACAACCAATAGGAAATGAATTCTCACAATTGTAGTGGTTAATTTGTTATTTGACTTCAAGTTAGGGTGTTTGGTATTTCATTTAAAAACAACTTATTGACTTATGGCTCTTTAAAAAGTCAAAAAAGTCAAAAAAAAAACGTGTTTATCAATATGGAAATTACTTTTAAAATAACATTTAATTAACCCTTCAAAAATGAGAGTTCAGTAAGGTAATTTTGATTTCTAACTTTTCAAAACTCCTTATAACTTTTTGGGTTGTAAAAGAGAAATATCCCTTAAAACATGTATAAAGCCAAGACAAACACTTTATCAAAAACAATTTATTGACTTATTGGACTTGGATAGTTTGAACCGATTTTACTGAACTTGGATAGTTGGGTTTCACTTAGACCATTAAGGTACATATCAAATAAAAAACAGGTTATAATAGTTGACATTTGGCCAGCGTTTTCGGTCGTTGCACGACTTGTCACCGATTTTCATGTTAGAAACTTCAATAGAAGATTTAATCACTTAAAATGAAACTTCAACACCATATGTTTCGCTTAATAATTGATATAAATTAAAGGCACATATAAAATAACAAAACCCGTTAGTAAAGAGGACATTTGCCCACCGTTTTAGGCTGTCACACTAATGGTCACTTTTTTTATGTGAAACCGACGTGAATGTGTAAAGTCTAATATGCAATGGTGACTCGCTTTCAGTAAACTGTCATGGAAACAATCATGTGAATTAGTCTATGACCTTTAGTGATGAGAAAAATGAAAACCGAGAGCACCCAGTTTTAACAAACTGATGCCATAGCGAAGTTTTGTACTAGTGTAAAAATGTGATCTTGGTCCCTTTCCTTTCTTCATGCATGAGATTGGAGGCTTTGGTTTGTGTATTAAGTTAGGGTTTGGTTATTGGACTCAATCTAGACTTGGAAAGTCATAAAGGTGGAAACTTTATGACTTGGAATGTTAATTGGGACTAGATTTGAGCTTTAGACGTGGTATCTTAATGAAACAAGCACTTAATAGAAAAATAGGGAAGCAGTTGAGTACGATGGGAATACCTGGTGGTATGTTGTGTGTTCCTCGTTGATGCCATGTAATCTGGAAAAAGGTGCACTATGATGGGCGTAATGGTTGAGTATATTGAGCGTACTCGGTCTATGTTGACTTTGTTGACTTTCTAAATTATGACCTTTGACCTTGGGTTTGACCAAGTTTGACTTAGTGGTATTTGAGGTATTTTAGATGGTAGAGTGAGTTTAGGTCACTGTCTGTTGTATAGGTGACCGGTAGAGTTAGCAGTTGGAGATGTGATCTGTTTAGCTACATTCAGACTGTAAGGTGAGTTTCTTCTTACTGTACTCATGGGTCGAAGGCACCAATGCGGGCCAACTAGCTTATAAGTATATTGGTATATAGGATTATGGTGTGCTGATTATATGTTAGATTGGTAGATTTGTATGATTACCTGTATTTGCTAGTTATATGTTTATCTGTTACATATCTTGACATGGTGTGGCTGGGTTGAGGTTGTACTGCTTTGTGTTGTCGGCCAACAAATTCGGGTAGTCCAGTCGGGAGATTGTGGGCTAGTGGCAATCCAATCGGGAGATTGTGTGCCAAAGTGGCAATCCAATCAGGAGATTATGGGCCAATATGTCAATCCAATCTAGAGATTTTGGGTCACGGTAATGGTTGTGTGTGGTACTTTGGGGGAACTCACTCATCTTTGGATTATAGTTTAACTATTATGGTTTTAAGTCCTTTAGAGGACAAGGTCAAGGAGAAGGCTCGATCATGCACATCCTTCGTATTTTATGATATTTGATTTTGGGATACTCTGATTCACGACTATAACTATTGGAAACTATGATTGGTAAACATTTATGGTTTTTGGCTTGATTTGAAAATGAAAATTTTATCGTGAGTTTTAGGTTGTTACAAGTTGGTATCAGAGCTCTTTTCTGAGAGAATTGGATGGGCATTCGTGTGAATCCAGGCTCAAACTATGGATCTATAAAAGTTTTCAAAATGGTTTTCAAAAACTGTTTTCAAAGGTAACCAAGGAAGGATGAGATGTCTACGATCATCCGGAGCAAGAAAGTATACCCCAAGTTACCCACACTTTTATTTGTTTATGACGTTTATGATAGAATTGCATGCTAGTGGTAGGCTAGGGATCTTGAGGAAATTGCATGATAGAATTTCCTGATGTATGATGCCTGATAGCCTAGGAGAACTTTTTGTATTATAGATGAAATTGACATCATTATTGTAGTTTCTTAGTGTCTGCATCATAGTTGTACATAACTAAGATTTTATAGCCTAAGAATATGTAACGACCCAAAAATCAAGGGCAAAAATTTCATTTTTCAATATAGTTAAACACGAGCGTCACTTATTGCATACACTCAAAAACATGGTTTAATTAAAACAATTATCAGAGTTACATCCCAAAATCACGTAATGCGGAAAACATGGGTGTGTGTGTGCTGCGATCAAGTCGGGCCCTTCCTTTCCAAACCGATGATACCTGAAACCATAAACAAAACTGTAAGCATGAAGCTTAGTGAGTTCCCCAGAGCATAGCCCACATAATCACATAAACCATACAAATCACATAAGCCATATAAGCTACATATAAGGATGTCATGGAAACCCTCCAAGGTCTTACACCGGGTGCCATAGGAACCCCCTCATGGTCTTAGCCCACTGCCATGGGAACCCCTACATGGTCTTCACTAACTATGTGAAATCCCCATTTTCGCGGCCAGAAAAGACCGATTTTGTTTATGCTTTATAAAAATCAGAGTACCTCTTTTAATAAAAATGTTGCGGAATTTGTTCCTAGAAAAACATGATAAATACGTTATCAAATCATTTCCAAAGAAATGTATTTCATTCATTTTCAAAACATTGGGATGTCATCGTCAATACAGAAACATAAGCATAAACAGAACTTACATTCATTTACACTAGTGATCTACATCTCTTTTAAATCTCTCAGTGTAAAGTAGCTTCATATCGACACCTGTCATACAAATAAGCTTGAGTGAGTCAGGTTGGGAAACCTGATGAGTACATAGGGTTTTCAACCCACAATAATATAATTATTATGTTTAAACATCAAACAATCAACCCAATTACCCATCCCCATTATCTTCTTTACTCTGAAGGATCTACCCTAAGAATCAATTATTCCTCGTTCATTCATTCCTAAGTATCATCCTAGGGAATCGGCACGAAGTCCATCGTCACCACGGTTTAGGCACTAAGTCTGTATAGTCGCCAGGGTTTATACAACAGGCACTAAGTCCGCATAGTCACCAGGGTTTAGGCACTAAGTCTGCATAGTCGCCAGGGTTTATACAACATGCACTAAGTCCGCATAGTCGCCAGGGTTTTGGCACCACGTCTGCATGATCGCCAAGGTTTAGGCACCAAGTATGCATGATCGCCAGGGTTTAGAGTACACCGGGTGAACACATCGTTCACAACACCTACAGGTTGCGAGCCTGCTAGTGTTCCACTGGACTGTCTAGAATAGTCCGTGGTTGTCATCCATACTCTGTTGAATGACGGGGCCATCATTTGGGAACTAGGCTTCTCACATCATCCACCTCTCACCCTTACCTCATGGTATATATCACCTCTCAACTCATCATCCAACTCATATTTCATCTACCCATGTTTTACCCAACATATTATGTAGATATAAATACTTATATAGTTTAAATCATATAAAACTTGTATAAAATCGTTCATCCAGCATAGATAGCAAGTATACAGATAATATGCAAACATAGCATGTAGTTTATATAAAATACTTCATATCTATGTGTAAGATGAAAGTAACTATGCACTCACCTGATTAGGTGGTGACTCGGTACTCGGACAGTGCTTCGCTATCTCAAAACAATTTTCCCTTGACAAAACCTAGTATCAGTACCACTAGGGTTTAGTCTAACGTTAACCGAGACTAATTAATAGTCTAGTTATTATTATTATTATATAAGCGTTAAGCAATGCTCTTATATAACTCATAATAATAGCCCAAATAATTATTTTAAGGTCCTAATAACATAACTATATTAAAATATAAACTATACTAAAGATAGGTTAGGCGTAGCTCACTTACAGTGGGTTTTTCTCAAAAACCAGGCTTCGCTGGAGTAGCGTTCCCGAGCCGAAAGGCTCTTTTCTTGGGACTCCAGGAGCCTCGGGGTTTCCTTCGGGTGCTAGGGGGTTTACCTAGACTTTAGGGGGGGTTAGGGAGCTTAGAGAGAGAGAGTGTAGAGAGAGAAAGAAGAGGATTGAGGTGTGAGGAAGTTGGAATGCCCGACACCTCTATTTATAGGGAGGCTGGCTGATGGACTCGCCGAGTCTTGACACAGACTCGCCGAGTTGGTGCATGTGGCAGCCTTCTGGTGGTGCCACGTGTCCTCTTTCTAGTGGTGCCACGTCACCCAAACTCGCGTATCAGCCTCCCGACTTAGAAAAATCATAACTCTCGCATACGAGCTCCGTTTTCGACGTTCGTTTTTTCCACGCGTAGGTAAAATCAATATCTACAACTTTCATTTAGACTCTGTCAGCTAATTCTCGACCGATCTTAAATTTAACAGTAGGAGGAGATTAGACTGTTAAATGACTGCGAAATTCATAACTCCTTCATATGGACTCCGTTTTCGTCTATCTTTTTACCGTTGAGTTCCTATTAATGAGATCTTCAACTCTCATTTAGGTCGCGTAGGCCAAAAACCGCTCGAACTAAAATTCGAGTTTCGGGTCGTGCACTGCTATGCCAAATCTTAGAAAATTCATAACTTCCTCATACGAAGTCAGATTTGGGCGTTCTTTTTTTGTATGTTCTCGGTTTAACGTATACTACAACTTTTGTTTAGATCACTAAGGCTAAAAAGTCCTTTATAAAAAATTCACTATTTGCGTCTCCCGGTGCCGTGCCGGTTTTGCCGAAAAACTTCGACGGGCCATAACTTCTTCGTTATAACTCGGATTTCGGCGTTCTTTATATATACGGAACCCTTGAGACATATTCTAAAACTTGGTTAAGATTATTTACTCTAAATAATCTTTTGTCGAAAAGTCGTTTTCGACCCCTATTATCTCTAAATTGACTAGCCCGGATCTGCGGGCGTTACAATTATCTCCCCCTTAGGATGATTACGTCCCGGAATCATCAACGAAACAGGACAGTATAATGACTTCATACGTTATCTCTTCATCCTAGGTAATAATCGTAACTTCTTTGTTCCTTCGAATTAGTATCTAACTCTTGGACTCCTTGACTGTAGGCGGCGCTCGATCTCGCTCCCGCTCTCTGTCTCATGTTAGACCTTTAATCATGACCTTTGATTCACACTCCCGATCCTTATTGGAGACTCCTTCTTCTTCTTAACAAACTTAAGATAAGTTCTTTTATTACTATAATGGACCGATGTGTCATATTCTAATGACCTATCATCGTATGTTGCAACGCTTAGACTCAGGTCTCTTAGAGTCAAATTCCAGAACAGACTATACCTTCCTTATTGTTCTAATGGGATCTAATCACATCTTAAAAGGTAGCATTTCTAGCTACAAGCAACTATCGGGATACCTCTACTGATCGCTTTTTATTTCAATCTTCTGTCTTAAGTCAGATGCTACATCGAACTTGATTCTCTGAACCACATAACATACTCAGCGTAGTCGGACTCAATTTGATATGATCACTAGGGTCGGAATAATAACAATCTTCTTAGTCATTACCGAAACAATGGTAAAGACATACTTCAATAAAATGGTATCAATTACTAGCTTCTTGGTAACCTTGTGACTTTCCCTGATCCAAGTGCGAGTCCTGTGTTTCCGGTAGTATAGGCCTCTACTACCTTTCACACCTACTCATACTCGTCCCAAGTATTGTCTCGCAATTCTCCAAGTCATTATCACAAAAACAATTTTAACACATACAAATGTGTCCAAACAATCATATAATTTTCCGTAGACTCTACTAGGACTTCTTCCATGCGTATCTTCAATCATCAATTCTGTTTCAACTCGGTTGGTGGTGGAAATGTCATACGATGGCACAACTGCGGGAATTACACCAATCGTTCCATCATCCCGCCAATCGAAGGTGTACTTCGGACGTACCGTACTCCTCTAAACGTACTGCCTGACATATTCTAAAGGCAAGATACCACTCTTACGATATCTTCCGATATGTGTCATTCACTATCATAAGACTTTTCATTTCCTTTATTTACTCAATTCTCTATGAGTCTTCACCATGACGTTATTTTCACGGAAGCATGCATTCAGTGCATCGAGACGAGAATATAGATAAAGAAGATCTAGACGTGTAATCCTCCTTATTACTCCAAAAGTTACATGCCAGTTCTAATACCGTAATCAAACGTTTAGAAATCTACACACATAAAATTTCCAGATCCGGTCGGCAACAGACCATAGATCCGATCAAACGATAACATCATAAAACATCACAATCATTTAACACATAAAGCAATTTAGGCATCTTCCCTAAATGAGCTAGTGCTCGTGTCTATTTAGGTGTACTTTCCTAAAATTTATTAGACACACTCCTCACCATCATTGCTTAGCATTCTAAGTTTAAGTCTAGAAATAAATCCATATTCCTAGTTCGCTTAAACTAATGCTCTGATACCAACTGTGACATCCCCATTTTCACGGCCAGAAAAGACCAATTTTGTTATGCTTTATAAAAATCAGAGTACCTCTTTTAATAAAAATGTTGCGGAATTTGTTCCCAGAAAAACATGATAAATACGTTATCAAATCATTTCCAAAGAAATGTATTTCATTCATTTTCAAAACATTGGGATGTCATCGTCAATACAGAAACATAAGCATAAACAGAACTTACATTCATTTACACTAGTGATCTACATCTCTTTTAAATCTCAAAGTGTAAAGTAGCTTCATATCGACACCTGTGATACAAATAAGCTTGAGTGGGTCAGGTTGGGAAACCTGGTGAGTACATAGGGTTTTCAACCTACAATAATATAATTATTATGTTTAAACATCAAACAATCAACCCAATTACCCATCCCCATTATCTTCTTTACTCTTAAGAATCTACCCTAAGAATCAATTATTCCTCGTTCATTCATTCCTAAGGATCATCCTAGGGAATCGGCACGAAGTCCATCGTCACCACGGTTTAGGCACTAAGTCTACATAGTCGCCAGGGTTTATACAACAGGCACTAAGTCGACATAGTCGCCAAGGTTTAGGCACTAAGTCTGCATAGTCGCCAGGGTTTATACAACAGGCACTAAGTCCACATAGTCGCCAGGGTTTTGGCACCAAGTCTGCATGATCGCCAAGGTTTAGGCACCAAGTCTGCATGATCGCCTGGGTTTAGAGTACACCGGGTGAACACATCGTTCACAACACCTACAGGTTGCGAGCCTGCTAGTGTTCCACTGGACTGTCTAGAATAGTACGTGGTTGTCATCCATACTTTGCTGAATGACGGGGCCATCATTTGGGAACTAGGCTTCTCACATCATCCACCTCTCACCCTTACCTCATGGTTTTTATCACCTCTCAACTCATCATCCAACTCATATTTCATCTACCCATGTTTTACCCAACATATTATGTAGATATAAATACTTGTACAATTTAAATCATATAAAACTTGTATAAAATCGTTCATCCAGCATAGATAGCAAGTATACAGATAATATGCACACATAGCACGTAGTTTATATAAAATACTTCATATCTATGTGTAAGATGAAAGTAACTATGCACCCACCTGATTAGGTGGTGACTCGGTACTCGGACAGCGCTTCGCTATCTCAAAACAATTTTCCCTTGACAATACCTAGTATCAATACCACTAGGCTTTAGTCTAACGTTAACCGAGACTAATTAATAGTCTAGTTATTATTATTATTATATAAGCGTTAAGCAACACTCTTATATAACTCATAATAATAGCCCAAATAATTATTTTAAGGTCCTAATAACAGTACTATATTAAAACATAAACTATACTAAAGATAGGTTAGGTGTAGCTCACTTACAGCGGGTTTTTCTCAAAAACCGGGCTTCGCCGGAGCAGCGTTCTCGAGCCGAAAGGCTCTTTTCTTGGGACTCCGGGAGCCTCGGGGCTTCCTTCGGGTGCTAGGGGGTTTACCTAGACGTTAGGGGGGGGGGGTTAGGGAGCTTAGAGAGAGAGTGTAGAGAGAGAAAGAAGAGGATTGAGGTGTGAGGAAGTTGGAATGCCCGACACCTCTATTTATAAGGAGGCTAGCTGATGGACTCGCCGAGTCTTGACACAGACTCGCCGAGTTGGTGCATGTGGCAGCCTTCTGGTGGTGCCACGTGTCCTCTTTCTGGTGGTGTCACGTCACCCAAACTCGCGTATCAGCCTCCCGACTTAGCAAAATCACAATTCTCGCATACGAGCTCCGTTTTCGACGTTCTTTTTTCCACGCGTAGGTAAAATCAAGATCTACAACTTTCATTTAGACTCCGTCGTCTAATTCTCGACCGATCTTAAATTTAACAATAGGAGGAGATTAGACTGTTAAATGACTGCGAAGAATTCGTAACTCCTTCATACGGACTCCGTTTTCGTCTGTCTTTTTACCGTTGAGTTCCTATTAATGAGATCTTCAACTCTCATTTAGGTCGCGTAGGCCAAAAACCACTCGAACTAAAATTCGAGTTTCGGGTCGTGCACTCCTATGCCAAATCTTAGAAAATTCACAACTTCCTCATACGAAGTCAGATTTGGGCGTTCCTTTTTTGTATGTTCTCGGTTTAATGTATACTACAACTTTTGTTTAGATCACTGAGGCTAAAAAGTCCTTTATCAAAAATTCACTATTTGCGTCTCCCGGTGCCGTGCCGGTTTTGCCGAAAAACTTCGACGGGCCATAACTTCTTCGTTATAACTCGGATTTCGGCGTTCTTTATATGTACGGAACCCTTGAGACATATTCCAAAACTTGGTTAAGATTATTTACTCTAAATAATCTTTTGTCGAAAACTCATTTTTGAGCCCTATTATCTCTAAATTGACTAGCCCGAATTTGCGGGCGTTACAAACTACCAATCAAACCATACATACAAACATATAAGCTAAACATGCAAACATATAAGGATACCTTTGAAACCCTCCAAGGTCTTACACTGGGTGCCACTGGAACCCCCACGTGGTCTTAACCCACTGCCATGGGAACCCCCACATGGTCTTAACTACCTGCCATGGGAACCCCCACATGGTCTTTACTAACTGCCATGGGAACCCCCACATGGTCTTTACTAACTGCCATAGGAACCCCCACATGGTCTTAGCTAACCAAATAAGTATCATGCAAGCTAAACATACAAACATACTAGGATGCCATGGAAACCCTACAAGGTCTTACAGCAAATGCGATGGGAACCCCGACATGGTCTTAGCCTGGAATGCCATGGGAACCCCCCAATGGTCTGACGTCCAACTTCCTCGGAAACCCCCAGGGTCTTCCATGCAAGTATCACAGAGACTGCTATCATATTATATATCACATAAACAACTAGTATACCGCATATAACATAATAGGCCATGGGAACCCCCACATGGTCTTAACTAACTGCCATGGGAACCCCCGCATGGTCTTTGCATAGATACATAACATATTGACAGCACATTCGCAAGTGACCACTACATGCAAGAGTCACGAAAACAACTAGCATACTACATATAACTAATGGCCATGGGAACCCCTACATGGTCTTCACATAAATACATAATGTATCGATAGCACATCCGCAATAATCATCACAACTAGATAAATGGGTTGGCCTTGGTGCCTTCGACCCATTGGTATGTGATGGGTTTTGAGCATCCTAACAACCTTAAGGTGCACATACAACCCTAAATGCTTTGGATCTATGTTTTCTCTAATTATACATGAAATTTGATTTCCCAAAGCATTACCCTAACTAGCATACAAAAACATGTGTACTTGTATAACAAAAGTAGTTAGATGACATACCTTTCTTGTAGCTTGATTCCTTGGACCTTTAAGAGCCTAGCACCCCAAATGTGATGCCTCAAATGCTTCACACAACACCACCAACAATGGAGGACTTGAGAGAAAATGTCTTGCTCAAAATTCGGCTATAACTCTTCCAAAGATTACTTAGGTCCAATTTTAGGAGCTTAGGGTCTTCTTATATAATGTGGCAAAACTAGGGTTACACCATGTAAACCCTAATGTGCATAACCTTCCATATTCCTTAGGCTCCATGGGTTTATACCTCCATGGATTATCCATGGATTGTCACATTGGTTTAGCCCAAAATAAAGAATTATGGATCATTGGCCCACATTATAAGAATCAATGATTTACACAATCAATCATCATATATTTAACTAGTCTCTTTTGATCACTAAATTAATTCCAAATTAATTATTGATCAATACTAATTAAATAATATGGTATGTGGTATGATGGGGGAACTCACTAAGATTTGTGCTACGTATGATATGTGGTATGATGGGGGAACTCACTAAGCTTTGTGCTTACGGTTTACAGTTTTGGTTTCAGGTACCTCTTCAGCGAAGGGGAAGGAGCCGGCGCGGTAGCGGCACATCACACACATACTGGATTTCGCATTATGAGATTTCTTGGGATTGTACTCTGATTTTTATTACTATGGATGATATGGTTTCGAGACACATTGTTATAGTTTTATAGATTGATTTGACGTTGGTGATGTTTTTGGTAACCTATTTTATGAGTTACTTAATTAAAAATGAAATTTTTGACCTTGAAAATTGGGATGTTACAAGTTGGTATCAGAGCCTTGGTTTGAGGGATTCGGGCACGCTCTCGAGTGTGTCTGGACTCAAACTAAGGACTTGGTATGGAAATTTTCAAAAGTAAAATCATTTTATATAAAGGAATTTGAAAGGAATTTGAAAAGATAAAAGAATTTTGAAAAAGAACAAGATGTGTGATGTGCGCGACCGGCTGAGCTCAAGTATGTTTTCCCCAAGATACCCATACATGTTATGATATGTTATGTTATGATATGGTTATGAGAATTGCATGCTAGATTAGGGCTAAGTATCTAGGAGGATGCCTTATATGCCTATTGTATGAGCTTGTAGACTTGCATGCTAGTGCTGATCAGTCAGTGATAGGATAACCTGTTTAGGTTATGCCTGATTGTATGAGCCTTTGCATTGTATGAACAAATTCCTGATTAGGGGATAGGATGATTTGAATGGAATATGTTGGTTATATTCTTCATTGTCTGAATGTTGCTTGCTTTGTGCTTTGTGGGACTCTTAGTAATGTGAGCTAGCTATTAAGTGAATATGCTAAGTCACATGTGGCACATGCTGGATAATCTCAGAGTGATAGATTTGACCCTATTGCGCAGCTCTTGTTTGAGTCCAACCGTTATAGGGATGGGTCCTTTACTCGAAGGATTATCTGATCTCTGTTGCATATGGCTATAATCATGAGGTAGCTAGTTGACATTACTGGGAATCTTTCAGCAGCTGAGGACTGGGTGGGTTGGAGAGTTACCCTAGGGTAAGCCTAGGATGGGATTAGCAAGAGAGCAGTAGTAGTAGGAGGGACTTGGTGAAGTCGAAGCACTCCTTGAGGAAAGTACGGATAGATGTGAAAGGTAGTATGGGCCCGTACTACTGGAAGCAGAGGATCCGTACTCGAGTCAAGGAGGGCTAAGATGGAATCAAGGAACTTTAGAGTGTATGAGACTTCCCGAGGTTTATGTATGATTCTGACAGTTATGTGTTATGTTTCAGAATGGTGATGATCACACGACACGGAGGAGGAGGTTCAGGGTCAGGATCCGGTTCAGGATCAGGTTCGGTAGCAGGTACCGAGCCAGTTGATGAGGGACTATGTGAGTTCATTGCTTCTGAGATCACGAGAGGTATCCTTGAGTCGACCCCAGTGATTTTCGGGTCGATCAAGGAAGGGATCATTGAGTTGATGGAGGATCGCCTCAGGGAGTTCAGGAGTGACATGGCACACAGCCAGTCACGGTCACGCACAATGTCCTTCAAGGACTTTAGGGGCAGTGGTGTGCCGGATTTCCCATGGGGCTAAGGATCCCATCGCAGCCAAGAGATGGATTGCAGACATTGAGTCTGCACAGTTGACGAGCTTCTGTCCTGAGGGGTCGAAGGTGCGATATGTCGACGGTTGTTTGAGAGACCGGGCCAGGGACTGGTGGGAGTCGGTTGGTGACTCGTTGAGAGTCTCGACTATTGAGACTATGACTTGGTCGGACTTTGTGACCAGGTTCATAGCTGAGTTTGTGCTGGCTATGGAGCTTCAGCAGTTGGCCAGGGAGTTTCTCGATATGAGGCAGACGACTGAGTCAGTGGCGGAGATTACCGCCAAGTTCTGGGAGAGGGCATTGTTGGTGCCCCAGTATGCGGGAGACGAGGAGATGCGGAAAACTCGCTATCTTGATATGTTACGAGCTGATATCCGGGAGAATTTCAGCTACTCAGCTTGCCCGACCCTGGATTCTATGATCGTCAGGGAGAGGGAGAGGGAGATTGATTTGGAGCACATCCGGAAGAGGAAGGCGACAGAGGGACAGGCGACTGGGGTTTCGGGTAAGAAACCCAAGGGATCCGACGTTAGGTCGAAGGGCCATCAGGGCCGGATCAGCTGCGGAAAGTGCGTCAAGCGGCACGAGGGGGTGTGTAGACTAGGGTCATCAGGCTGCTATAAGTGCGGCAAGACGGGGCACTTCAGCAGGGATTGTACTGCCCCTGCGCCCACGTTCCAGACATCGGAGTTGCTGTGTTTTCACTGCAACCAGCGAGGCCATAAAAAGGCCAATTACCCCCAGTTGACAGCAGCAGCGCCAATGAAGGCGCCAGCTCCAGCGACCCTGCGGATTACGGATGGCCGACAGGGCAAGATAGAGGCTCCAGCGGTGAGGATCCGAGCCTTCCAGTTGACTACCGAGGAGGCACGTGTCGCACCCGATGTGGTGACGGGTATGATTTCTTCTCCCTAGCTTTTATTATATGTTGATTACAATACTTATGTGCTATGTTATCTGCCTTGTTTAGGATCATTCCATGTGAACGGTATTCTAGTTCAGGTGTTGTTTGATTCGGGTGCTACTCGATCATTTGTTTCTCTTGCACTTAGCAAGAGGTTTCCTAAGTCTTCGGGCATGCTGGATTGCCCTCTAGAGGTGGAGATTGCTGACGATCGATCAGTTCGAGTCTCGCATGTTTTCAGAGATTGTGTTTTGAGGCTATTCAAGGAGCGTTATTTGGTAGACTTGGTTCCCATTCCGTTGCGTGGGAACAAGGTGATTATAGGCATGGATTGGTTGAGCCCCAACGGGGCAGTGATCGACTGCGCGCAACAGTTGGTTCCTATCAGGACCCCGAGTGGGGGAGAACTGGTGATTCAGGGCGAGAGGCCACAGCGCGGACCAGCACTATGTTTAGCAACGAGGGCTAGGCGCTACCTTCAACAGGGTTGCGCTGGGTATGTCGCCTACGTTATGGATACCCGGGAGGCGGGTAAGACGATGGTGGCAGATGTTCCGGTGGTGCGAGATTACGCGGATGTATTCCCAGAGGAGCTACCTGGGATACCTCCGGAGCGACAGGTGGAGTTCAGGATCGACCTAGTCCCTGGTGCGACTCCGATAGCCAAGGCACCATATCGGTTGGCTCCTCCCGAGATGCAGGAGTTGTCTACACAACTGCAGGAGCTGTTAGACAAGGGATTTATCAGGCCTAGTAGCTCGCCTTGGGGAGCCCCGATCCTGTTTGTCAAGAAGAAGGACGGGTCGCATCATATGTGCATAGATTACCGGCAGTTGAACAACCACTCCCGAGGATAGACGACTTGTTCGACCAGCTCCAGGGAACATCTTGGTTTTCCAACAACGACTTGTTCGACCAGCTCCAGGGAACAGGCTACCATCAGATGAGGGTCAGGGATGAGGATATACAGAAGACTGCTTTCCGGACCAGCTATGGTCACTACGAGTTCGTGGTGATGCCCTTCGGGCTCACCAATGCTCCTGCCACGTTCATGGACCTAATAAACCGCATGTGCAGACCGATGCTAGATCGGTCTGTGATAGTTTTCATTGATGAGATCTTGGTTTACTCCAAGACAAAGGAGCAGCATGAGGAGCATCTGCGAGAGGTTTTGGACACCCTGATAAGGGATAACTTGTATGCCAAGTTCTCCAAGTGCGAGTTCTGGTTGCGCGAGGTGCAGTTTCTGGGGCACCTTGTCAACCAGAACGGGATATTGGTTGACCCGGCCAAAGTGGAGGCCTGGGAGGTTCTGAAGTCTCCATCTGAGATTCGGAGTTTCTTCGGATTGGCAGGCTATTATTGGAGATTCATTCAGGACTTCTCCAAGATAGTCGTACCTATGACCCGGCTGACGAAGAAAGCCGTTGTTTTTCGCTAAGGACGTTGAGACAGAGACTGTACGAGGCGCTGAGCAACAGGCAGCGTTTGAGACGTTGAGACAGAGACTGTGCAAGGCGCCGGTCTTCGCCCTGCCCGAGGGCGTGGAGGATTTCGTGGTGTATTATGATGCGTCCATTTCAGGTTTGGGCGCAGTTTTGATGCAGAGAGGGCATGTCATCGCCTATGCCTCGAGGCAGCTGAAGCCTCACAAGGCGACCTACCCGACGCATGATTTGGAGTTGGGGGCGGTCGTCTTCGCCCTCAAGATTTGGTGACACTACCTCTATGGGGTCCGTTTTACCATCTACACGGACCACAAGAGTTTGAGGTACTAATGGATCAGCCGAATCTGAACATGAGGCAACGTCGGTGGTTAGATGTGGTGAAGGATTACGATTGCGAGATCCTTTACCACCCGGGGAAGGCCAATGTCGTGGCCGATGCGCTTAGCCGCAAGGCAGCGCCGATTAGAGACATCTGCATGAGTATGACGGTGGTGACTCCACTTTTGGAGCAGATCCGAGAGGCCCAGCAGGAGGCTATGAAGGAGGAACATCGGAAGAGCGAGCGTATTGTGGAACTGATTTCCTCCTTCGACTATGATAGCCGTGGGTTATTGACGCTAAACCGCAGGGTGTGGGTTCCCTATCATGGGGGTGTGCGCCAGGTTCTGATGCAGGAGGCACACAAATCCCGATTCTCGATTCATCCCGGGGCAACGCAGATGTACAGGGATCTTCGACCCGATTACTGGTGGCCCTGCATGAAGTGGGACGTCGCCTGGTACGTAGAGCGATGCTTGACCTGCAGGAAGGTCAAGGCCGAGCACCAAAGGCCACACGGCAAGATGCAGCCGCTGGACATTCCCATGTGGAACTGGGAAGATATTACTATGGATTTCATCACCAAGCTCCCCAGGACTGCACGGTGAGTGGATTCGATTTGGGTCATCGTGGATCGGTTGACCAAGAGTGCCCACTTCATACTGATCCAGGAGAGCATTTCGGCCGAGAAGATGGCCGACATCTATATCCAAGAGGTAGTAGCTCGACACAGAGTGCCAGTTTCGGTGATTTCGGACAGAGACGTGCGGTTTACTTCCAGGTTCTGGAAGAAGTTTCACGAGTTGGGTACTCATCTGCATTTCAGAACAACGTTCTACCCGCAGACGGATGGTCAGAGTGAGCGGACCATCCAGACTTTGGAGGATATGCTGCGGGCCTGTGTTCCAGACTTTGGTGGTAGTTAGGATACCTACCTTCCATTAGCTGAGTTCTCCTACAACAACAGCTATCACGCGAGTATCGATCGTCCTCCCTTCGAGATGTTGTACGGGAGGAAGTGCAGGACCCCGATATGTTGGGGCGAAGTCGGACAGAGGGTCATGGGGAGCACCGAAGTGGTGCTCAAGATGATAGAGAGAATTTAGCAGGTTAGGAGTAAGCTTCAGACTGCCCAGAGTCGGCAGAAAAGTTACGCCGACAAGCGCCGATCAGACCTGGAGTTCCAGGTCGGGGATGTGGTCCTCCTGAAGGTGTCACCTTGGAAAGGCGTCATCCGATTCAGGAAGTGGGGCAAGTTGGGCCCCAGATACATTGGACCTTTCCAGGGTATAGCCCGGGTGGGCAAGGTGGCTTATAGGCTGGACCTGCCATCGGAACTCAGTCAGATTCATAGCACGTTTCACGTCTCCCAGTTACGGAAGTGCCTGGTGGACGACTCGGCACTAGTTCCCTTGGAGGATATTCAGGTGGATGACAGCCTGAATTACATCGAGCGGCCAGTGACGATCCTCGACAGGATGTCGAAGGACCTAAGGAACAAGAGCGTGGAGCTGGTGAAGGTGCAATGGCAGCACCGCAAGGGGTCAGAATGGACTTGGGAGCCGGAAGAAGAGATGAGGGAGCACTACCCCGAGCTTTTTCCAGATTCAGCAGCAGACTTCGAGGACGAAGTCTAAAATAAGTGGGGGAGATTTGTAGCACCCGATTCCTGGTACGTATTTAAATTCAATAAATATTGCAATTTACTCTAAGACTCGGCGAGTTGGAGGCCCAACTCGTCGAGTAGACTCGACTGTTGGATCGGGGGTTTAAGTGACCTACTCGACGAAGTCGGAAGACCGACTCGATGAGTAGGAGCTGTCTGGACAAAACCCTAATATTTAGGGTTTGAACCCTATTGAAACACTTTATCTCGTCCCAAACCAGCCTCCATCACCCTCCCAACTCAGAGAAACCCTAGATTGAAACCCTAAACCCTTTTTGAGTGATTGTTGAGCTTGTTGTGCCATTTTGTGCAAGATAGAAGGTTGAAGAGAAGAAGAAGGAGCTTGGGATTTTAGAAAGGAGTAAGGAGATCTAGAGATTTTGCTTCATTTCCTGTTTATAGAAGGTAAAAAGTCTAGACCTTGTTTCTTCTTTCATTATATACTCTTTTGGAGTAACTTAGGGCTTTTGGAAGCCATTTTGGAGCCATACTAGGATGCAACCTCGATTTTGGGATTAAGACTTCAGATCTGGAGCCATTGAGGGTTCCCATGGCATAAAGGTGCCAACTTTATGGCCATGGGAGACCCATGCATCATATAAACCCCTTTTTTATGGCTTTTTGAGCCAAAGGCCCCATGCATGTGCATCAAGTTTGGAGCTTTACATATAAAATGAACCCTAGGAGGCCAGATCTATGGTTTTGACGCGTTAAGACCCATTATAATCGATTGTATAGTGTTGGACAAAGAGGGACTCGGCGAGTCACTTGGGTGAGTCGGTGAGTCGGGACGCTTTTTCCCAAAAGTGTCTCCTGGAAATGTTTTTTTTTGGTTGAGTGGAAGGAACACTCAGCCTGATAGGCGTTTATTTTGGACCTGGAAATCATGGGACTCGACGAGTGTAAGAACAGACTCGGCGAGTCCAAAGCAATCTCCCAACTTATGAAGACGGACTCGGCGAGTTCAAGAGGAACTCGTCGAGTCACAGACTGAACATCTTCTTATGGATGAAGATGAACTCGGCGAGTTCAAGAACGAACTCGACGAGTCGGTTGAAGATTGTCTGAGGTGTTGTTGAAGGCGAACTCGTCGAGCTCTTGCTAGACTCGACGAGTAAGGACGAGATTATGGCATTGTGTGGTCATGCCAACTCGGCGAGTCGGCGGGCCAACTCGGCGAGTCGAATCAACTAGATGTTGACTTTGACCCAAAAGTTGACTTGGACCATGGGTATGACTTTGACATTGACTAGGGTTGTGTGACCCTTGTAAGGGTTACGAGTATAAGAATGAGTTGATAACTTGGAAGAGTTGTCGTGTAGGGATAGAGGAGTCGAGGAGAGTTGATTTCCACATCGAGATCAGTGCAGACACTACGTGACATTGAGGTGAGTTACCTTCCAGTAGGGGTGGGTCTACGACCACAATGCCGGCCCACCAGTAGGAGTTGTTAGATGATTGTCTTTGTGATAATTGTCAATGTTTGCTACTACCTGTTATGTTTATGTGCTAGTATGGTATAATTTTATGTGATAGTGATAGTAGGGAGTGAAATAGTCCCCGGTTACCGGTCGATAGGACCGAAGGGGTAGATTAGTACCCAGCTATGCTAGACAGATTATGATATGATATTATGTGGTAGTAGTAGGGGTGAAATAGTCCCCGTCACCGGTTGAGATAAACCGGAGGGTAGGTCGGACACCCCGGTATGTCTTACAGGGGTAGGTTAGGCACCCCGGTATGCCTAGAAGGGGTAGGTTGAGCACCCCGGTATGCTCAGCAGGGTAGGTCGGGCACCCAGATATGTCTGGCATGGGGTAGGTCGGGCACCTTGGTATGCCTGACAGTATGTGCTACGTATGATATGTGGTTGATGGGGGAACTCACTAAGCTTTGTGCTTACGGTTTACAGTTTTGGTTTCAGGTACCTCTTCAGCGAAGGGGAAGGAGTCGGCGCGGTAGCGGCACATCACACACATACTGGATTCCGAATTATGAGATTTATTGGGATTGTACTCTGATTTTTATTACTATAGATTATATGGTTTCGAGACACGTTGTTACAATTTTATAGATTGATTTGACGTTGGTGATGTTTTTGGTAAACTATTTTATGAGTTACTTAATTAAAAATGAAATTTTTGGCCTTGAAAATTGGGATGTTACATGGAAACTCAAACGTATGGGATTTGGTATTCGGAATAGGTATGATAAACCTATATGGAATAGGTATGATGAACCTATATGGAGTAGGTATGATAAACCTGTATGGAATATGTATGATAAACCTATCTGGAATAGGTATGATAAACCTATATGGAGTAGGTATGATAAACCAGTATGGAATAGGTATGATAAACCTATCTGGAATAGGTATGATAAACCTATCTGTAATAGGTATGATAAACCTATATGGAGTAGGTATGATAAACCTGTATGGAATAGGTATCATAAACCTATATGGAATAGGTATGATAAACCTATCTGGAATAGGTATGATAAACCTATATGGAGTAGGTATGATAAACCTGTATGGAATAGGTATGATAAACCTATCTGGAATAGGTATGATAAACCTATCTGGAATAGGTATGATAAACCTATATGGAGTAGGTATGATAAACCTGTATGGAATATGTATAATAAACCTATATGGAATAGGTATAATGAACCTATATAATCCATTTAGGAAAACGATAACTGAAATTCTTATAACTTCAAGAATTTATCATACTAGATACGGTTTCGATTTTGTATTAGCATAATAGCTAAATTTTGAATTTATCCAAGTTTGGATCGACCGTAGATCTACATTCCCCATATTTTATATAAATTATGCGAGGATGTTTTTAATACATTTAATTTGGGATAAAGGTAAAGTCTTTAAATACAATACTAGACAAATATTTATTTCGTAAATAACGACTCTTAAGCTCTGAAGTCGATCATGTTATTTATTGTGATAAGAATAAATAACTTAGTAGAATGAAGTTATGTTGTTGTAATTAATATAAAAATATATTAATAACTTCTCAATTCATTTTTACATAACCTTATATATATATATATATATATATATATATATATATATATATATATATATATATATATATATTAATTAATATATATTATATTAATTAATATATATATATATATATATATATATATATATATATTAAAAGTTAAATCTTATAATTTTAACTAATAATTATATAATCTCATGAATTTAATCTTCCATCAATTATGGCAATATACTTTCATTTTATACACAGATAATAATTTTGGTCATTATTATATTGTTTCATGCTTCCATGAGATACTTTATCTTATACATGTAAAGTCATCATTTTTGTGACTCATAATATCCACTTGTGTAATTATAGCAACATACTTATAATCTTGTGATTTTTCTTAATAATTATATTTATATCTCACATAAAGTATAATTATATCAACTTATAATAATCTACTTTAGCTTAATAGATTTGCTAGTGATTTATCACATCTTTAGATTGTTATTTCATAAACGTTTGACCAATAATAAAGTAAGATGTTATTTTGTATATAAAACTTAAAAATCATCAACATTTTATAGACACACATATATTCTCCCCCAAATATTAAAACCGTTAAAGAGGGGCCGTAGAAACTCACATTCGATGCGTGATCTCGATCCCGATTCATTTTGGTGAAGCTTTTCGTGAAAAACCGCAAAGTAACCATTCTTGGACTTTAAAACATTTCTGGGTTCGTTTTGTAACCAATTAAAATAAAGGAATTGTTGTGTTCCAATATTATAAACAATAGGGACTGATTTAAATAAAGCCAGGTATTGGAGGGCTGATTTGGTAATCATACACCAACAATAGGGCTGTTGATCAAACAATTACCACCAGGGATGGGTTTTGCTCTCTTAATATAAGGAGAGGGACTAATTCTGCCAGGTTCATAAAATATACATAGGGAAGCGTCTTCTTCTCCATCACAGATCGGGTATAGGAACGGTCAAACGAAATAGCAGGGGAAAAACGGGGCCAATCTCCGGCAGGCCCTCGTGGATGCGCGTCTCGTCGCCAGCAGTCAATCGGAAGGGAGACCTAGCAGTCGCAGACGACCTAGGAAACACCTTCGGTTCTCGGTTTTCGGAGAAGAATAGAAGGAACAAACGGAGCAACCACGATGAGGAATTCTGATGTTGGCCATTCAGATCGCAAGGAGGGACGGAGAGGAGCACCTCCGGTGCTTGACTGGATCGACGATGGTGAACGGAAGCAGCAGCATTTGCCGATCCCTTGTAGAGTACCACCTGATTGTCTTGTTTGGATAAAGAAGAAGGAAAATGAAAGCAGATGGGTGGATCTGTGATGGTTGTGGGATCTTGAGGAGGGGAGAGGGGCAGCCGAATTTCGGTGAGCTCCTCTTGGATTCATCTATCGTCTTCAGCAGTGGAACACGAAGAAGGGAGCAGGGGAGAGACGAAGGTGGTGACAGGGGGCTCCGGTCATTTTGCTCGATAATCACAGGTTTCTTTCTTCTCTCTTCTTTGTTTGATTGAAATCAATGGGGTTCTGGTGTGTGATTTGTTTAAGCATGTGTTTGGGATTTATTCTTGTCTGAGCTGATGAACTCATAAGGGATGTTTGGGTGTGGTTCTCGGCAGTGAAGACAGAGAGGAGTTGTGAGGGTGGTGATTGGTGATTGGTGGTCTCCAGGCTCCACCGGTGGTCATAGCAACAGCCACATAGGTGATGATTGGTTATCGGAACAGGAGGAGCACAATCGGGGTTGTGAAGTCGATTGGAAGGAAGAAGAGAAAAAAGAGTGTTGCTGGTCTTTTGGTTTCACTGGAACAACTCCTCCGATGGAGGACTTTGACAAACAATTAAAGAAGAAAGAGGAAGAGAGATGGATCGAAAGTTTAAGTGTGTGGAATGAATTACGATTGCCAGCTACGTTCTTGATTATCTCCCACAGATTTTAGATTTTGGGAAGACTTTGGTCGATTTCTTTGTACTTCCAAATCTATTAGTATCTTATGTGATTGTTTGTGTGAGTGTGAATCTTGTATAGCTTCCTTTGTGCGAGTATGTATATTGTATAGCTTCCGATTGAAGTATTTAGATAAATTATTGAAATAGTCAATGGCTGAGTTGGCTAGATATTTCTTTTTAGAATAAAACATGTGCAATTTATTTGATAACGTAATTCCGTTTCTTGATTCTCGTTTCATTGATACCGACTCATGAAATTTTTATGAAATTTCCTGTTAATTGTCCTAGTTGTGGTGATTTCAAAAATGTAGACGAAGTTCAATTCCGATCTACCAAACTCCGTGAACTTATGTTTAAAGTTTCGCGATTAATAGGATCCGATTCGACAGATGGTTTAAGAAGTTTGGGATATTTTTAAAGTAAATTATAAATATAATATATTTAATATACCTTATTAACATAAAATTAGACACAATTGGTCATTAATACATAACAGTTCGCGGTGGTTTGACCGCCGAACTCTGACAAATTTTTACCAATTGTTACAGCCTCCTTCGTCGCCTCGCTTGCTGCTATGTACTCTAATTCGCATGTTGAATCAGCTGTTGTCTCCTGCTTGGAACTTTTCCAAGTTATTGCTCCTCCATTCAGGGTAAATAACCAGCCCGACTGAGAGCGGAAATTATCTCTGTCAGTCTGAAAGCTGGCGCCAGTATACCCCACCACTCTCATGTCATCACTCCCACCGAGGGTAAGGACCCAGTCCTTAGTCCTCCGCAGGTACTTGAGAATGTTCTTTACCGCAGTCCAGTGAGCCTTGCTAGGATTCCCTTGATATCTACTGACCATGCTCAAAGCAAAGGCCACATCAGGGCGAGTACAAGTCATAGCATACATGATCGATCCAACCACGAAAGCATATGGTATTGGAGTCATCTCAGCTATCTCAGCCTCGGTACCCGGACTCTGATTTTTACTCAGTTTGGCATTGCTCTCGATCGGTAAGTCACCTTTCTTGGAATCCATCATGCTGAATCTTTTCAACACCTTTTCCAAGTAGGTACTTTAATTAAGTCCAATTAGTCTTTTACTCCTATCTCTCAATATCCCTATACCAAGAATATAGGCAGCTTCTCCGAGGTCCTTCATAGCGAAACACTTCCCAAGCCAGGACTTCACCTCCTGCAAGGTTGGGATGTCATTTCCTATGAGTAGTATGTCATCCACATACAATATCAGAATGCTAACTATGCTCCCATTAGCCTTGACATATACACAGGACTCATCCTCGCTTCTCGAAAATCCAAACTCTTTGACTTTCTCATCGAAACAAAGATTCCATCTGCGAGATGCTTGTTTCAATTCGTAAATGGATTTCTCAAGCTTACACACTCTATTAGGGTACTTTGCATCGACAAAACCCTCTGGTTGACTCATGTAAGCATCCTAAACCAACTTTCCATTAAGGAAAGCGGTTTTGACATCCAATTGACATATTTCATAATCATGAAATGCAGCTATGGCTACCATAACTTTAATAGACTTAATCTTCGCTACTAGTGAGAATGTCTCATTATAGTCAACTCCCGGAGTTTGAGTAAATCCCTTCGCAACTAGTCACGCCTTATAAGTGTGTACTTTTCCATCCATGTCAGTCTTCTTCTTGAAGATCCATTTGCACCCGACTGTCTTACGACCCGGTACATTGTCAACCAAGTTCCAAACTTGATTGTCATACATGGACTAAATCTCGCTGTCCATCGCCTCTTTCCATTTAGCAGACTCGGGGCCTGCCATGGCTTCCTTGTAATTGTTAGGTTCATCCAAATTTACTAGTGTGCTATCACTGATAAATGTATCACCCTCATATGTTATATGGAAACCATATAACACAGGTGGAACACTAACTCTACTGGAACGCCTCAGAGGTACAAATTCGTCAATTGGCTCAACAGGAGTTTCCTCCTCAGGTTGATTGCTAGGTTTTGAGGTTCCTTCACCGCTTGACTCTTGAAGCTCTTCAAGGTCAATTTTCCTCCGACTGTCTCCTTCGCCTATGAGCTCTATCTCGCGAAAGACTCCTCTCCTCGCAATGAAGACAACATTGTCAGTCGGTCCGTAGAAGAGATAACCAAAGGATTTCTGTGGGTAGCCGATGAAAATACACCGCTCACTTTGAGGTTTGAGCTTGTCGTGAGTCTCGCGTCTCACGAAAGCTTCGCAACCCCAAACCTTGATATGTGCTAACGAGGGAACCTTCCCTATCCACATCTCGTGAGGTGTTTTGGCAACCTTCTTAGTTGGGAATAGATTAAGGATATGGGAGGTAGTCTCTAAGGAATACACCCAGAATGAGATAGGTAACGAAGCTCGACTCATCATGGAACGAACCATGTCCAACAAGGTTCGATTGCGCCTCTCAGCCACACCATTAAGCTGTGGTGTCCTAGGTGGCGTCAATTGTGAAACAATCGCACATTCCTTAAGATAGTCTAGGAACTCGATTCTAAGATACTCACCACCCTCATCGGATCGAAGCATCTTTATCTTCCTGCTCAACTGATTCTCCACTTCTTGCTTAAACTCTTTCAATTTCTCAAAGGTTTCTGACTTATGCTTGATTAAGTAGACATATCCATATCTACAGTAATCATCAGTAAAAGTCACATAGAAGTGGTTAGCATCCCTTGTGGCGGTTCTGAAGGGCCCACACACATCGGTGTGTATAAGATCCAACAAACCTTCACCCCTTTCACAAGTACCAATGAAGGGTGACTTGGTCATCTTTCCAAGTAATCAAGATTCGCAAGTGTCATCCGTCCTTAAGTCGAATGAATCCAAAACTCCAGCCTTTTAGAGTTGGCCTATGCATGTCTTGATGACATGTCCAAGAGGACAATGCCACAAGCATGCCTTATCCAATTCATTGGAAGAATCAATGTGCAATACATTATTTCCTAAGTTGTCTACAACCATCACAGTTTCATATATATCATTACAAGGTAATGCTTTAAAATAAAAAAACACCATTATAAAAAGCATTAATAGCACCAATGTCATTATCAAATGAAAAACAAAAACCTTGTTTGTACAAACCATGAAAGGAAATAACATTTCTCGCCATTTCAGACGAGTAGCAACAATTATTCAAATCTATTTCTAACCCACTACTCAGCAATAAAGAATAAAACCTTTTTTGTACAAACCATGAAAGGAAATAACATTATAAAAAGGACCAATTTCATTATCAAATGAAAAACTAAAACCTTGTTTGTAAAAACCATAAAAGGAAATAACATTTCTCGCCATTTCAGACGAGTAGCAACAATTATTCAAATCTATTTCTAACCCACTACCATGAAAAGAAATAACATTTATCGCCATTTCAGACGAGTAGCAACAAGTATTTAAATCTATTTCTGACCCACTACTCAACAATAAATAATAAACTCCAATCTTGGTGACAGGTGAAACCTTCCTATTCCCTATGATCAAGTTTATCTTCCCGTGATTAACATCCTTATTTCTTTTTAGTCCCTGCAAATCAGAACAAATGTGAATTCGACAATCTGTATCAAGGACCCAAGAACAAGAATGTGATGAGTTATTAGATATAATAGTATAAATACCTGCATGGGTGGCCTTAACCTTGCCATATTTGACATCCTACAAGTATTTGGGGTAGCTTCGCTTCCAGTGCCCTTTATCATGACAGTAGAAACACTCTGCTTCCTTAGGAATGGAAGAGGGAGCAGCAGAACCAGCCTTGGTCCCACTTGAAGAGGATCCATCAAGAGACTTTCCCTTGCGACTCTTAGAGGGAGCCTTCCTCTTCTTCCCCTTCCCTTGTCCAATTGCCAGAATAGGGGCGGTGGTAGGAGTAGTAACAACCGATTTACCTTTGAGACTACTTTCAGCAGTTCCCAAAAGCCCTTGAAGTTTGCTAAGTGTGACCTCCTCCTTGTTCATATGATAGGTCATGCAGAACTGATCATAACATGGAGGTAAGGAGTGTAGAATGATATCTATAGCCAACTCCTCATCAAAGTTCACATTCAATTTCAGCAAACGGTCCACAAACCTTTGCATTTTCTACAAGTGGGTCGTGATGGGTTCACCATCCTTCATCTTAGTTGTTATCATGGAAGAGATGATTTCATACCTCTCTTGACGAGCACTCTGATGGTATCTTTCCATCAGGTCCTCGTGCATCTCAAAATGGTAGAAGTCCTCATAGGTCTTTTGGAGTTCAATTGTCATGGTGGCCAACATTATACAATACACCTTGGTGGCATCCTTCTCATGAGTCCTAAACTCAGCGATCTCCTCAGAAGTAGCAGAAGACTCATCGATTTCCTTAAGCTCCTTGTCTAGGACATATTCGTTGTCCTCATAGTGAGTGACCATCCTAATGTTCCTAATCCAATCATTAAAACTAGTTCCATAAAAGATGACTCTCCTGCACAAGTTTATGAGAGAGAATGACCTAGCAGGGTTTGAGCCAGAAGCAGTGTTGGAAAACATCTGAAAAGAAAGAAATACAAAGTTTAGATTAGATAAGAGTCCTTAATTGTAACATCCCAAATTTCAAGCCCAAAAATTTCATTTTTAATTAAGTAATTCACAACATAGTTTACCAAAACATTTCCCATGCCATGTCATTTGTAAAAAGAAACTTAACAATGTGTCTAAAAATCATATCGTCAAAAGTAAAATAAATCAGAGTACATTCCCAGAAAACTCCATGCGGAAACCATGTGTGTGTGTGATGCGCTGCTACGCCGCCGACTCCTTCCCCTTAGACGAATAGGTACCTAAAACCAAAACTAAAACTGTAAGCACAAAGCTTAGTGAGTTCCCCCATCATACCACATACCATACAATCACATGGCATACATACTTTCAGGCAATTCTGGGGCGCCCGTCCTACCCATGTAAAGCCATTCTGGGGTGCTGACCTACCCATGTCAAGCCATTCTGGGGTGCTGACCAACTCATGTCGAGCCATTCTGGGTGCTGACCTACCTTTCGGTCGTTCAACCGAACACGAGGACTATTTCACCCCTACTGCTAACACATAATATCATATCTCAATCATACTGTCAGACATATCTGGGGTGTCTGACCTACCCGTTGGTCCTAACGACCGATTCGGGGACTAGTCCCCTCCTACTGATACTATCTCACATAACATAGCAAACTAGCTTAGTCACATCAAGCAAACTAGCATCCTCGCATATCAAGTAATAGCACACCAGACAATTATCACAAAGACAATCATCTCAACTAAACAACTACTAGTGGGCCGGCCTTCGTGCCTTAGACCCACTTCTACAGGAAGGTAACTCACCTCGATGTCGTGTAGTGTCTGAACTGTCCACTGCGTGAAGACCGACTCTCCTCGACTCCTCAATCCCTACACGACGACCCTTCTAAGTCATCAAATGGAATATACAACCCTAACCAGGGTTAACACAAGTCCAGTCAAAGTCAATATTTGTCAAAGTCAACACCCAGTTGACCTGACTCGCCGAGTTGGTCTACCAACTCGTCGATTCCATACTTCACTATCCCCATTCAACCCCGACGCTACTCGTCGAGTCTAGCAAGAACTTGACGGGTTCTCCTTCATTCAAACCATCGGGACCATCTTTATCTGACTCGCCGAGTTCATCCTTGAACTCATCGAGTTCATCTCGCTCATAAGAATGTGTCCAGTCATTGACTCTCCGAGTTGTATGAACAACTCTTCGAGTCTATCTTCAAAGATTGGGAGATTGCCTTGGACTCGCCGAGCCTACTCTTGCACTCATTGAGTCACATGAGTTCCAGGTCCCTCTTCGCGTCTAAACATCTATGGTACTTTCCTCCCTAACAATTGGTTCATCCACAGAAAGGATATGGTGGTCATTACACCGCGACTCGCCGAGTCCCAAGAACAACTCGTCGAGTCCATCCTTGAGCAATACTATACAGTCGATTTCAATGGGTCTTAACACCTCAAAACCATAGATCATGCCCCCTAATGTCCATTCCATATGTAAAGTTCTAAACTTCGTACACATGCAAGGGGTCTTTGGCCCAAAAAGCCATAAAAGATGGCCTCCATGGTGCATGGGGTGTTCATGGCAACAAAATGGGCACCTTTGTGCCATAAAACCCCCCAATAGACTTGGATCTAAAGCATACACTGACTTCCAATACTAAATCCCGAATACCACCTCTCTAGGGCTTAGAAAGATGAAGGAAAAGGCCCAAAAATCAAAATCTATAGATAAAGGTTCAGCTTCATACCTCCAATAAGTTGGAAATGAGCTCCAGACTCTGGTTCTTCTTGTTTCCCCTTGGTCTCACAAGCTCCTTTCCTCTTCTCAAGCTTCACAACCCACCAAAAGCACCAAAATGGCCTTAGAACACACAAAAACGGGTAGGGTTTCGTTACACAGCTTTCTGGGAGTGATAAGGTCGATGGAGGCTGAGATAAGGTGTTTAAATAGGGTGCAAACCCTCAGATTTAGGGTTTCACTCAAACAACACCTACTCGCCGAGTCAGTCTCCGACTCGTCGAGTAGGTCACTTAAACTTCCCGCGGATCCCGACTCTACTCAACGAGTTGGGCCACCAACTCGTCGAGTCCCAGAGAAAATACATACAATTCTTGAATAAAATACATACCAGAAATCAGGTGTTACAAATCTCCCCCACTTATTTTAGACTTCGTCCTCGAAGTCTGCCACTGGGTTCTGAAAAAGCTCGGGGTAATGCTCCCTCATCTCGTCCTCCGGCTCCCAGGTCCATTCCGAGCCCTTGCGGTGCTGCCACTGCACCTTTACCAGCTCCACCCTCTTGTTCCTCAGATCCCTTGACTTCCTGTGAAGGATTTCCACTGGCCGTTCGATGTAGTTCAGGCTATCATCCACCTGAATATCCTCCAAAGGTACCACCGCCGAATCGTCCACCAGACACTTCCGCAACTGGGAGACGTGAAGGGTGCTATGAATCTGACTGAGTTCGACTGGCAGATTCAGCCTATATGCCACCTTGCCCACCCAGGCTACAACCCTGAAGGGTCCAATATACCTGGGGCCCAGCTTGCCCCGCTTCCTGAATCGAATGACGCCCTTCCAAGGCGACACCTTCAAGAGTACCATATCCCCAACCTGGAACTCCAGATCCGATCGACGCTTGTCGGCATAACTTTTCTGCCGACTCTGACCAGTCTGAGTCCTACTCCTAACCTGCTGTATCTTCTTCGTAGTCTTGAGTACCACTTCGGTACTCCCCATGACTCTCTGCCAGACCTTTCCCCAGCATATCGGGGTCCTGCACTTCCTCCCACACAACATCTCGAAAGGAGGACGGTCGATGCTCGCATGATAGCTATTATTATAAGAGAACTCCGCCAATGGAAGGTAAGTATCCCAAATACCTCCGAAATCTAAACAACACGCTCGCAGCATATCCTTCAGAGTCTGGATGGTCCGCTCACTCTGACCATCCGTCTGCGGGTGAAAGGCGGTGCTAAAGTACAGACGAGTACCCAGCTCGTCATGAAACTTCTTCCAAAACCTGATCGGAAACCACTGAAATTGGCACCCCGTGCCGCACCACTACCTCCCTGATGTAGATGCCAGCCAACTTCTTAGCCGAAATACTCTCTTGAATCGGAATAAAATGGGGGCTCTTGGTCAATCGATCAACGATGACCCAAATCGAATCCACTCCTCGTGCGGTTCTGGGAAGCTTCGTGATGAAGTCCATAGTAATATCCTCCCACTTCCACAGCGGGATATCCAACAGCTGGACCTTTCCGTGAGGTCTCTGGTGCTCATCCTTGACCTTCCTGCAGGTCAAACACCTCTCCACAACCCAAGCTATGTCCCTCTTCATACAGGGCCACCAATAATCGAGACGAAGATCCCTGTACATCTTCGTCGCCCCGGGATGGATAGAGAACCTGAATTTGTGCGCCTCTGCCATCAATACCTGGTGCACACCCCCATGATAAGGGACCCACACCCTACGGTGAAGAGTCAACAATCCCCCGCTATCATAGTCGAAGGAGGAAACCTGACCCACAATTCGCTCACTCTTCCGATGTTCCTCCTTCATGGCCTCCTGGTGGGCCTCCCGAATCTGCTCCAACAACGGAGTCACAACTGTCATCCTCAGACATATGTCCCTGATCGGCACTGCCTTGCGGCTAAGCGCATCGGCCACGACATTGGCCTTCCACGGGTGGTAGAGGATCTCGCAATCATAATCCTTCACTACATCAAGCCACCGACGCTGCCTCATATTCAGATTTGGCTGGTCCATGAGATACCTCAGGCTCTTGTGGTCCGTGTAAATGGTACAACGAACCCCATAGAGGTAATGACGCCAAATCTTGAGGGCGAAAACAAGAGCCCCTAGCTCTAAATCGTGCGTCGGATAATTCGCCTTGTGAGGCTTCAGCGGCCTTAAAGCGTAAGCAATAACATGCCCCCTCTGCATCAATACCGCGCCCAAACCTGAGATGGACGCGTCACAGTATACAACAAAATCCTCCATGCCCTCCGGTAGGGCTATGATTGGCGCCTCGCATAATCTCTGTCTCAATGTCGCAAACGCAGCCTGCTGCTCAGGCCCCCAGCGGACGACCACGACTTTCCTTGTCAGCCTGGTAAGGGGAACGGCTATCTTGGAGAAGTCCTGAATGAATCTCCGATAGTAGCCTGCCAATCCCAGGAAGCTCCAAATCTCAGATGGAGACCTCGGAACCTCCCACCTCATCACGGCCTCCACCTTGGCCGGATCAACCGAAATCCCGTCCTGGTTGACAAGATGCCCAAGAAACTGCACCTCGCGCAACCAGAATGCATACTTGGAGAACTTAGCATACAATCTCTCCCTCCTCAAAGTATCCAGAACCTCCCGCAAGTGCTCCTCATGCTGCTCTCGCGTCTTGGAATAAACCAAGATGTCATCAATGAAAACTATCACATACCGATCCAACATCGGTCTGCACACGCGGTTGATGAGATCCATGAACGCGGCAAGAACATTGGTGAGCCCAAAAGGCATCACCACGAACTCATAGTGGCCGTAACGCATCCGAAAATCAGTCTTCTGCACATCCTCCTCTCTGACCCTCATCTGGTGATATCATGAGCGCAAATGAATCTTGGAGAACCAAGATGCTCCCTGTAGCTGGTCAAAGAGGTCATCAATCCTCGGGAGTGGGTAACAGTTCTTCACCGTTACCTTATTCAGCTCCCTATAATCTATACACATCCGATGCGACCCGTCCTTCTTCTTCACAAACAGAATCGGGGCTCCCTAGGGTGAACTGCTCGGTCTAATGAATCCATTGTCTAACAGCTCCTGCAACTGTGTAGACAACTCATGCATCTCAGGAGGAGGCAACCGATACGGTGCCTTGGCTATCGGATCCGCACCAGGGACTAGGTCGATCCTGAACTCTACCTGCCGTTCCGGAGGTATCCCAGGCAACTCATTCAGGAATACATTCGCGAACTCTCGTACCACTGTCACATCGCTTACCGTCGCCTTACCCGCCTCCCGGGTGTCCATAACATAGGCGACATATCCTGCGCAACCCTGCTGAAGGTAGCGCCTAGCCCTCGCTGCTGAACATAAAGTTGGCCCTTGATGTGGCCTCTCGCCCTGAATCACCAGCTCTCCCCCACTTGGGGTCCTGATCTGCACCAACTTCTACGCGCAGTCGATCACCGCCCCATTGGGGCTCAACCAATCCATGCCTATAATCACCTTGTTCCCACGCAACGGAATGGGAACCAAGTCTACCAAATAACGCTCCTCGAATAACTTCAGAACACAGTCCCTAAAAACCTCTGACGCTCGCACTGATCGATCATATGCAATCTCGACCTCTAGAAGGCAATCCAACATGCCCGATGACTCAGAAAACTTCTTGCTAAGCGCAAGAGAGACAAATGATCGGGTAGCACCCGAGTCAAACAACACATGAACTGGGATACCGTTCACATGGAACGATCCTAAACAGAGCATAAACATAACATATCAAAATCACAGCAACATAAAATAAGAACATAAGGAAGAAATCATACCCATCACCACATCGGGCGCGGCGCGTGCCTCCTATGCCGTCAACTGAAATGCTCGGCTCCTCACCACTGGAGCCTTTACCTTGACCTTCCAGCCATCCACAACTCGTGTTGTCGCTGGAGTCGGCGCCACCACCGGCGCTGCTGCTGACACTGCTGACAATCTAGGGCAGTTGGCCTTTTTATGGACCCTCTGATTGCAATGAAGGCAAATCAGGTCTGATGTCTGAACTGTGGGGGCGGGGGCAGTACAATCCTTGCCAAAGTGCCCCGTCTTGCCGCACTTGTAGCAGCCTGACAATCCCGCTCTACAAGCTCCCTCATGCGGCTTGCCGCATTTCCTGCAGCGGCTCTGACCCAACTGGCCCTTCGACCTAATGTCAGATCCCTTGGGCTTCTTCCCCGAAGCCCCAGTAACATGTCCCTCCTCTGCCTTCCTCTTCCTGATGTGCTCCAAGTCTATCTCTCTCTCCCTCGCCCTGGCAATCATGGAATCCAGGGTTGGACATGCTGAGAAGCTGACATGCTCCCGAATATTAGCTCTCAACATGTCGTGATAGCGGGTCCTCCGCATATCCTCATCTCCCGCATACTGGGGCACCAACAATGCCCTCTCCCGGAACTTGGCGGTAATCTCCGCCACTGTCTCTGTCGTCTGTCTCATATCAAGGAAATCCCTGGCCAACTGCTGAAGCTCCACAACTGGCGCAAACTCACCCTGAACCTGGTCACAAAGTCTGACCAAGTCATAGCCTCGATGGCTGGGGCTCCCAACGAGTCACCAACTGACTCCCACCAATCTCTTGCTCTATCCCTCAAACATCCCGCTGCATAGCGGACCTTCGACCCCTCCGGGCAGAAGCTCGTCAACTGTGCAGACTCGATGTCTGCGATCCATCTCCTGGCAGCAATGGGGTCCTTGACCCCATGAAAATCCGGCGCACCACTCCCTCTAAAGTCCTTGAAGGACAATGTGCGCGTACCCGAATGGCTAGACTGTAACAACCCGATATTTTTCAAATAAATGTAACATTCAAAAAGTCAAATATATTGAACTATTTGGAACCAGCGAAGTTAGCGTCAAAAATGAAGTGTTCTAAAATCTTAACTGGGATGCATAAAGTGTTAGATATCGTGCCAAGGTTTCGAAAAACATAAAGAACACTCAAATCCGAGTTATAACGAATGAGTTATGACCAATCGAAAATCCACGACACACTCGGTAAAACACTGCTAAACGTAAAAAGGGAAACTTCAATAAAATGTTTTTCAGCCTTAGGTATCTAAACGAAAATCGAAGATTACATTAAACCGTGAACATACATAAAAAGAACGACCAAATCTGACTTCGTATGAGGAAGTTATGATTTTTACAAATTTCGGAACAACGGTAGACAGCTAAAAACTCGAAATATAGATCGAGCGATTTTTAGCCAACACAACCTAAATGAGAGTTCAAGGTCTCTATAATAGTAGTACAATGGCAAAAAGACAGACGAAAACAGACACCGGATAAAGAAGTTATGGATTTTTAACGGAATTATCGTGTCCCGGCCTATTAAATAAAATATAACTAAAAATAAATTCAAAATTAACCGACGAAGTCTAAATGAAAGTTGTAGAGTATTTTCTCACCTTCGCGTGGATATAAAGAACGTCAAAATCGGAGCTCGTATGCGAAAGTTACGGATTTTACAAGTTCGAGGTGCACAAAACGAGACGATTTACGCCCAGCGTACCCTCGTACGCCCAGCGTACTCGGATGCTAGGCTCCGGATCGTCCACGTCGCCCCCTACGCCTCTACGCCGTCCCGTCCGAAGTCCGGCAGTCGAAGACGCGGTCATGCATGACGCACGAGTACGCCCCGCGTACCCTCGTACGCCCAGCGTACCGAGGGCCTCCAGCCACTATAAAAAGGATGCGAGGGTTCCGGGCATTTGTGCTCAATTTCTCTCCTTGTCTTGCGTTTTCACTCCGTTTTGCGTGCAAGAAATATCCCGAAGCCCCGGTTTTCATACCCAAGCCCCGAAGGAAGTTTTACGCCCCCGAGATTTTCGAGAATCCCGAGAAATCCGCTTTCTCCTGTCAAAGTTCTGTCCGGTTTTCGTCTCACTTTCTTCAATCTATCAGGTGAGTTCATACCCCTACTTTTTACGTCTTTTCATATTTTAGGGGGGAAATACAAGTGCAATACGGGAAAAACTTATAATTTTATACGGATTCAAATACACCACCTACATTTTATAAATGTTAAAACAACTTTTATATCAACGTTATACTTTACATGCAAAGTTAGTATTACATCGAGTTTCTATCACCAAACGGAACACACTTTTGGAAAAACTATAATGGGTATAGTTTGCGGGTTATTCATTATATCTTTACATAAACATTGTGAAAATGAAATACTGTCATCTACATGAATTATAGACTTTCTTTTCGTAAATCTATTAATACTAAGTGTTGTGAGGCATTCAACTTCAACGTACTCATAAGTACGCATTTCAAGTCCTGTATTATAAACCATAATCTCTTGGAAGGAGAGCGTGATACTTGTGTATAGATCTATACGGGATTGACAATCCCGCACCTAAACTGTTAGCTACAGTTAGACCGGCAGGTCTGGGGTGACAAACGTCATAACACTACAACGCCTGAAGAACGTTGTTACAGGCAGTCTGGGTCAAAAGCATGGTTATAAAACTCACACGGAAGTATTAATATAAGTTTGATCTACGAGACTTTTTGATGCATACACATTATTTGATTTTAAATACTCTTTCACCATTTGAATACGAAGGATACTATTGCAATACCAGCCTTTGGAACTTTTTCAGACTACATGTAGAAAATATTGGATTTTCTGGAAAAACACGTTCAGTTATTTTTACTAAAGGACATACAAATTTTTCAGTACAAAACTCTTATGAACTCACCAACTTAAATGTTGACACTTTTCAAAACTACTTGTATTTCTCAGGGAATCAGTAATACAGGTAACCATCAGCTTTTGGAGAAGGAACGCTAAGGCGTCTATTATCAAAACATTTTAAATCATCATATTTGTAATACTCTTTTGAAACATGTAATACACTCAACCATGTAAGTTTTTATTATATTTATGATGGTTGTGTTTACTTTCTTTAAAATATTCAACTGTTATGATACTACGTGAAGTCACCCACCCCCGAATGTTTCCGCCATCCTGGTTTGGGGGTGTGACAGATTGGTATCAGAGCATTGTTTATAGTGAACTAAGTATATCGAACCACATAAGATATACAAACTATAAATGCAAAGGGACCAAAAACCCTCTAACAAAACGTTTTGCATAAACGATACTTTTAATAAATTAAAGTGATATACATTTTTTTTTAAAGTATAAGTACACGCATGCATCAGTCTCGTATCATAGCAAAGTTCTATAAAGAAGTATTAAGACAAGTTGCGACACTACGACTAGGCCTCGGGGTATGTAATCAAATCGAGAATAAATATAGCCTGATCAACTATATTTATCCTGGATGTGACCAACGTATGTCGAGGAATGGTCGTAGTAAACAACAAGTCGAAAACTTACCAAATTAAATACTAGAATCAAACTCACGAATTTGAAATACTATAAGAGTATTTTGTAAAAAAAAAAACTAAAAGAACTGTTATAATCATGCGAATCTCAGTATTTAATTAGAAATAGGAATCGTCGAATAAAATTTATTCTTATCGAAAAATTCCCATCTTACTCCCGAGTTTTATATATAATTCTCTTGCCCCTATTCTCGATCAGACGAAATGGCAGGTTTTCACATTCCCGGGGATCCCTACTACCCTAACCAGGGTAATGGAGGTTGGATTGAGGACGACCCTAAAGAGGATTCCGAAGAGGAAAATCCCGAGGAAGAACCCGAAGAAGAATCCGAAGAGGATCCTGAGGAAGACCCAGACGAAGATACAGAAGAGGAAGGAGATGGTGGGAGCACAGACTCGGAGCCTGAGATCTACAATCCTCCCCGAGGAGCAGCAAATCCCCCAAGGAACTTTCAGGGCCCAGCGCCCCGCTGGGCTGTGGATCTGAAGCGATGGAGCAGGGAACAAGGGCAACGCCCACCCTACGGCATGGCGCGAGGCTTTTATAACCTCCACAACGGGGGTTCGGCTGACAGGGCACTCCCTGTCATGGTTCGACGCATTGCCAACCAAGGCGAGCAAGCAAGAGCAAATGCCAACCAACTTTTGGACATTGGGGCCACCGCTGTTGTCACCGCGGTACGTCTTCGTCGTCTGGACGAAGAACATGAGCGAACAATAGAGCACACCTTTTCCCTACAGAGGGAGATTACTGCTACAAGAAACGAAGTGAGGGAGCTCCATAGGAGCCAAGCCGCCATGGAGAGGCGCGTCATCGAGGCCGAACGTCAAGTAGCCCGAGCTAAGGCTTCCACAACCACATACCATGGTTCGCAGCGTGCCACCCGCTCAGAGTAGAGCGCGTACTTCTGGCGCTATGTATATACCTATTAAATAAGTGTTGGTGCTACTCTTTTCTTTAAGAATGTAAACCCGACGAATTGTGAGAATGCAGTTCGGGGGTCGGAATGCGGTCAAATTTTCCCATTTTCATTGGTGTACCCTAGACCTATATAAGGTCAAATTTTCCTGATCGTTGTATCATATACTAATATCAATGAAATTGACACGCGTTTATTATTTCCTTGAGTATTCCATTAAAATTCTTAAAAGAAGCATACACTTATTTTTGAAAGTTTCCATTTATATGCGAAAACCAGAAATGTTCAGAACTAAAACTGATAATACTAAAACCTTCCATAATCATTTCTAATGACTTATCAAGAATTCGTCTCTTAACTTGTGGCAGAATCATGCCACCAAGGAGAAATCCCCGACGTTTCAATACAAACAGAGCACCAGCACCACCTCCACCACCCCCTCCATCAATGGATGCTGCTACCTTTCAGGCTGTTGTAACAGCTGCCGTAACCGCAGCAATGGCCCAAGTGAGTAACAATGGATCAGGAGGAGGAATAAATAGCTCTACTAATGGCCAAAACCAAGGTCGCTCCGGGGAATGTACTTACAAAGACTTCTCCAACGGCAAACCCATCCCCTTTAATGGAACTGGGGGAGTGATGGCTCTATCCCAATGGATAGAGAAAACGGAAGCTGTGTTCGAGATATGCTCATGCCCCAAAGAAAGCAAAGTAAAATTTGCCGCCTGTACTTTCTCCGAGCGAGCCCTAACGTGGTGGAATGGCCACGTCAAGTCACTAACTCTGGTGGTGGCAAACTCAATGGGTTGGGAGAACCTGAAACGGATGCTACTACGAGAGTACTGCCCAAGGGGCGAGATTCAGAAGCTCGAGCAGGAGCTTTGGGGTCTTACGATGGTAGGCACGGACATCACAAGCTATACAAATAGGTTCAGTGATTTGATGATACTTTGCCCAGGAATGATGATTCGGGGAAGCCAAAAGGTGGAAAGGTATATCTGGGGGCTGTCGCCCCAGCTTCGAGGAAGTGTGCTAGCTTCCAAACCCACGACATTCGACAGCGCCAAGGAACTGGCACAATCTCTCGTTGATCATGGGGTCTGCCAAGGTATCACGACCGTCGTCCCGGAACCAACCAAAGGAAGCAACAACAATGACAGTAATGCCAACAACAACAACAACAAGAAGTTTTGGAACAAGAGGAAAGGTCAAACTTCGCAAGAACCATCAAAGAAACAAATAGTGGCGGTCCATGCCGCTACTACCCCAACCGCTGTTCCCGCTACCCCCGCGCCGACAAAACAATATGCGGGGAATCTGCCAAAGTGCAACAAATGCAATTACCATCACCACGGTAATTGCCGGGAGATGCACTGTAAAAACTACGACAGAAAAGGGCACACTGCCCGTTTCTGTAAGGCACCGGCGTGACCAATCACCCAAGTTCCTGGTACTGGAGTAAGCCAGGCATGTTATGGGTGTGGGGAAACTGAGCACTTCAAGAGGGATTTCCTTAAGGCAAGGAATGCTGGCGGTGTAGGAAGAGTGCTGGCAATAGGGCAAAATGAAGCAATAGCCGATCCCACGGTGGTTACGGGTACGTTTCTCCTCAACGACATTTATGCATGCATACTCTTTGACTGTGGTGCGGAGAGAAGTTTCGTGAGTCATAAATTCAAACAATTACTTAATCAAAAACCCCAAACACTCGATAAAATATTCACGGTAGAAATGGCAAACGGAAAAACGGAAAACACAAACGATATGTACATAGGTTGTACGTTAAATTTAAATGAACACTCGTTCCAAATCGATCTTATGCCGATTACTATACGGAGTTTTGATGTCATCATCGGTATGGACTGGTTAAGCCTTCACCATGCCGATATACTTTGTCACGAAAGGGCCGTTCGCCTCAATCTGCCAAGCGGCAAAACCCTTGTCATTTATGGTGACAAACCCAGTGCAAATTTACAAATCATCTCATGCGTCAAAGCCCAAAAATACCTTCGCAAGGAATATCATGCCTTTCTAGCCCACGTGGTAGACAAGAAACGAGAAGTGAAGGACATTAAAGACATTTCAGATGTCTGCAATTTCCCCGACATTTTCCCTGATGATCTTCCAGGAATCCCACCGGAACGTCAAGTCGAGTTCAGAATCGATTTGATTCCCGGAGCTACCCCAGTAGCAAAATCACCATACCGTCTAGCACCGGCTGAAATGCAGGAGTTATCTAGCCAGCTGAACGAGCTTCTAAATAAGGGATTCATCAGACCGAGCTTCTCACCTTGGGGAGCACCAGTTATGTTCGTAAAGAAGGACGGATCTTTTCGCATGTGCATTGATTACCGGGAACTTAACAAACTCACGATCAAGAACCGATATCCCTTACCGCGCATAGACGATCTGTTCGACCTGTTGGATTAATGTCTAAGTCCATAACTATAATTGGTAAGACTTGACCCGACCCGGCATGGTCCATTTGGGTTGCATGGCATCATGCATTTGGATATACTATAATGAGAGAAATAACACTTAAGGTTGGTTAATATATTATAAGTTCTAATATATTAATAAGGTTATTTAATTAGTATTGATCAAGAATTAATTTGGAATTAATTAAGTGATCAAAAGGAGACTAATTAAATATATGGGTTGATTGTGTAAATCATTCATTCTTATATATGTGGGCTTGTGATCCAAGATTCCTTATGTTGGACTAAGTCCATGGGGTGACCCATGGATACTCCATGGAGGTTAAAATCCATGGAGCATAAGGAATGGGTAAAGTTATGAGTTACATGGTGTAACCCTAATAGCCACCATATAAAAGAATCCCATGGCTCAAGAAATGGTGCACTAATGTGTGAGTGTGAGGGCTAGACGATTTCAAGGAGTGTTCAAGTTTCTCTCAAGTTATTCCAAGTGTATTTGGTGTTGTGTGAACCATTTGAGGTGTCACACTTGGGGCACTAGGCACTCAAGCTTCATGAAGACATTCTACATCAAAGAGGTATGTATTCTATCTTGTTATATTTATTATTTTGTATGCTAGATTAGGATAATACCTTGGATGTTCATAATTGTATGTATAATAGAGAAAACATAGATCCAAGGTATTTAGGGTTGCATGTACACTTAGGAGTGTTAGAATGCTCATAACCCAACAGTGGTATCAGAGCCTAGGCTTGTTTTCTTGTTATACTTGCAAAAGTAGCTGAAAAATCGAGTTGGATGCATATATTCGATTGTTTTGGCTGGAATTGGACTAGGAACATTACCCTAAGATGTTTTTGGACTTATAAACTTGTTTTTGATGTGGTAATGTTCATGCTAATCCAATTTCTAAGATAATTGTCATAATTTCAAGATTTGTATTAGTTTGTATGTTCATGCTAATTTCTTGAAGATTGATGATTTGAATTATCTTGTTCTTATGAGGTTCTTAGATTAATAGAAAAGTTGTGTGAAATAGTTGTTTTCAATCCATTTTAATCTAAGAGTTGATTCCAAAGTGTGTTTTTGTAACTTGTCCTCAAGTTATATGAAAAGTCACATTTAAGAATCATAAAACTCATAAAAGTTGGCAAAGGTTACAAAATGAAGAGTCTAGTTCTAATTAAATGGTTTTATGACTCCATAACTTGTCCTCAAGTTATGGAGGTTCAAGAGTCTCTTCATTAAATTAAAAAAAAAGTGTAACCTTAATTAGTTCCATAAGTTACAATAAAAAAAGTTATTTTTTTATTAATTAGTTTAAAGTCTTCCATAACTTGTCCTCAAGTTATGGAACTTGAAGAGTTTTTTTTTTAATTAAAACTACTTTAAACTCATAAGTTATGGAATTAATTAGTTTTTAATAGTTTCAAAACTTGCCCTCAAGTTTTGGAATTTGAAAAGTTTTCACTTATGAATACTTTAATTCCAAGTTAGCCCTTAGAATTTTAAAAGTTAAAATTCAACCCTTATACTTTATAATATTATAAGTTAATAATATTTATATATATGTATAAGAGTAAAGTCAGTCTTACCGTTAGTAGGCCTCATTCACGAAGCCGGTCTATAAGGGGGGGTATAAGGTTACTGCCTATAAAATGGCAGTTTAATGGGTGTCCACTCTCACCCACCGCTTCCTTGACTGGTGGAGGGTCGTTAGCCGAACGGGTAGGACAAGGACTATAATTCTCCTTTCGTTAAAAGTATTAATGATAAATACTAAGTAACTAAACTCTTATTAATACCCAATCTTAGTTACTTAGGAAAATGTGCATTTGGTGCTAACCCATGAAATTACACTTTGCACTTTGCTTAAGTCGTTAGTGGAGCGTGTGTGGTTAACCGGCACAGTAACCTGGACTTAACAAGGTAGGCAAAGGGTAACTTAATATTTATCATAGTATCGGTGGAGCGTGCGTGGTTAATCGGCACACTGATTAAGGGGTAAATATTAAGGGTACCAAGTATATTTGCATGGTTATTCACACCTTGTTTTGTGATCCTCGGCATCCCAGTCACAAAACCTGAAGGGCACACTCGAGATTGAAACATGCCTTTGAACAGTTCAATGAATCTCAAAGATCTAGGACTTTCAAATCCAATTAAAACCTAATATATTATTTCGTTTTTCATGGTGGAAATTGGTGAATCGTCATTCACCTACCTTCAATATTTTATAGCTTGGATTACGGCATCCCTCTTCTAAGTTATAAAATAGTTTGTTGGGTCCTAGCCTTAATATTTCATATTGGGTGTCATATTAAGGACTTTAAATCAACTATCTTGAATATCTCCTAAAAAGATGTCTGGTCTAGACATTTATGATCTTCCCAAATCTCTTGAAACAAGCTTTCCTAAATGAAGATGATGTCCCATGGATATCATACTTCTTTCACCTCCTCCAATTATTCTCCCTAACCCACAAGTTCCTAAAAAGTTTAAGGTCACTCAAGCCATATTGGCAAGGCAAGGTCTAGGTGTGATCACATCTTGGAGATGTAGTCACATATTGACAAGCCGGGAGAGTTGGGTGTCAAAGTATTGAGAAAGTTGGTGGCTCAACTACTTTCTAAGTCACATAGTGAGTTCTTTTGGGAATCCTATGAAACAGACTAAGACAAGACCCTTAATGATCTTATCTATTTGCTAAGATCAACTTCCTAAAACGCTATGGACATTGACAATGATGACATTGGATATCCAGTAAAGCTCTCTCTTCCCAATAGAAAGGGATCGGCCATAGTCAACTTGGTTGACCCAATGGTAAAGAGAGAGGCGAAGTCTGAGATAGTCCCATTATCAAGGGTCCATAGGTAACTATTGCCAAAGGAAGGGGCATTGGTTAAGAAGCTGCCAAATTTACCTAAGGATGTTAAAGTCAATAAGTTTGGCTCTACTTCAGGTAAAGTCCATTGTCTAACTCTATTAAGTACATGCTGATTCTGATCGCGAAGATGGATTTCAATCGCATGGTTCGGTGATCAGAATTTTGGGCTATTACTTAAGAGTTATGATATTTATATTGCTTAGGAATAGATAACAACAAGGTTTTCATATGGATTGTAAGGATAAGTTTTTCCGCAAAGTTTTAAAATAAAAGAAAAAGGTTTTGATTTTATTTATTTTAAGTATCCTTACAATGGCATTTGTGAAAAGTTGTTGCTTATAAGATTCCATTGATAGCAATATTGGAAAAATGGATTTGATTCTTTCGGTTGTGGTAGTGTCTAATATTACTAAATAAGGAAAGATTCTCATCACCCAAGGTTTAATTGGACCGAAACTTGGAATCATGCAAGTTTTATAGTATGATGAATGAGAACTTTCAGCTTGGAAAATTAAGACTAATTCCTTATGTGAATAAGGACAGGACTAAGGGATCGAGTACACATTCTTGTGCACTGGTCAAGTCCACCACAAAAGATGAAGAAGACTATTCGTCATGATTTACTTAAGTTCAGTAAATATGGTTATACTTATAAGTTTAAGTATAAGTCTGTAGCATTGGAGAAGTTTCAATGTGAGACAGAACGAATAAGAAGAATCAAAGTATGGCAGAAAGATAAAAGTTTCTTAAATCTGAAAAGATGGGAGAGTACTTTAGTATCATGTTTATGATCATCTTAATGATTAAGATACCATATCACAATTGGTCCTCTAAAGTCATCTTAGTGCATTCTGATGACTAAGAGCATGAATTGTTGAAATGGTTAAATCAAAAAGATGAGTCATACTTCGTTCCAAAACAATTCTTAGAGTCATACTCCAAGATTGTAACTTGAGTGACATATCTTAAAGAGGGTTTGTTAACACTAGTCAAATGTAAGAGTAAAAGGTTATCTACTCTTGTACATTTGAAATTGGTAAGTTGTGATGTTTTGGATAAAACAGAGACCAACTTAGGCCAATTGTGTAAAGTGTTAGTCTTGATAAAGAATCTGCACTATCTCTTGAATATTTGACAAGGGAGTCTTATATGTCAAGAGGACAGTGGGAGTCTTAAAGCTCTTGAAAGTTTCAAGACTTAATCAAGAATAAAACCTAAAGTCCTTCACTAGCACACGACTTGAGGTTTATAACCTATCGTGTTGAAATTTTTGTGCCTATTCAAGTTGGCTTTGCATAGGAGTTCTGAGAGTTCTCAATTGGTTGCACAACTACTTGGAAGCAATGGCAGGCACCTGAGCTGCCAAATGGCAATAATTTAAGATTACACAAGTTTAATCAATATGAGTTTGGATTTGTCACTAACCTTGTCTTGTGATTATGGTTTTGACAAATTCACATGGATAAGAACACATACACTATTAAATCTACGTGTCATAAGGTTTCTCTCCGATTCATGAAAATGATGGTGAGGAAACACTTTCACTAAGTAGATTTTAGCTAGATAGCAATTGTGATATTTGCATTCTCAAAGTCGTTAGTGGAGCGTGTGTGGTTTACCGGCACACTAACATGGACTTGTGAGAAGTGGCAAAGGTCTAAACAATTGAGACTATGATTACGGCATCCCTTTTCATAGTTCTAAAATTGTTTAGACACACATGTGAGCTATCTAAGAGAGGTGTATGATTTTGATAAAGTTTTATCAAAACAATCTAGTATCAGAAATCTGAACTTTGGTAAGAAAGTCAGCTGATTTCTGAGTACATGTCAAAGCTAGTGGGAGCATAAGTGTTATGCTAATAATCATCATGTTAGTGGGAGCATGATAATTATGACAAAGGTTGCAAGTTAGCAATGTTAATTATAGAAAACAAAAGTTTCAATTCGTGAGGTTGCAGGGGTTGAAAAAGTTGTTTTGCTATAATTAAGGGAGAGGAAATTATACTTCATTTCAATTCTAAAAGCTTAGATTGAGATTTTAATCGTATTTAATCAAGGATATATATATGAATTTCATGTTGGAATGGCTCAACATAAGGAAATTCTATATATGGGTCCATTATTTGCGTTCTAAAATTCGATTATGATTACGACATCCCTTTTCATAATCTGAATTTTGAGAACTTGGCAAATTGAAATGGAAATATTATAGCAAAAGACTGGTTTAGTCTTTATGTGAGACATCATGAATCGTGTCCCATATGCTTCGGATATAGGATCGATTACATGTGCTATATTCATCCTTTCTAAAATTTTCCAAATGCCTGGGGCATTATGAAGGGAAAAGGTCTAGAATTGGATATGACTAAAATGATTAAGCAATTGTCGAGGACAATCTAAGGTTTACCAAAGATTGGTTGCTCAAGGACAGTTGGAAGTATAATGTTAATTCTGGAAGGACCATATTGACATAATCTGTAAGGAGGCAACTCTTGTTCAGAAGTGATAGTCAAAATGGAATATGGAAATGTTTCAAAGTTAGAAATTATTCAATCTGTGTAAGATTAGGAAACTTAATGAAAGAAGGATGTTTCCAAGGAGCTGATCTCCTTTGGAATGCTCTGTAATGATTGTTGTCAAGTCTTTCTGACTTCGTGCATAATCATTAAGAGGATCAATGCATATAAGTTTAGAATCTAACAGATTTCAGTAAATGGCATGAATTTGGAATTCTTGCATTTGCAGTAAGGATTTGGGACTGTGAAAAGAGGATCATTGGAGTGATGTTCAATTGATCTATTTTACAAAGTAAAGATCATAGACAAACATAGTATGCATACTTGATGTATGGCATGACTAGTGTTTAGAAAACATAGTGTACATGCTTGGAGCATGGGACACCTATTGTTTTAAATTCAAGTATAAAGTTGATAAAACCGAAACAATGAATAATGAGTAATCAGTATGGTGATAAATAAAAGTGTTTATTTATATTCATAGGGTTTGATACCATATTTGATTCATTTATTCTTGTGTTTCACTTTGCATGTTTTGACTTCCAGAATAACTAAGTCGGTTTTCCTGAATGATTAAGTTATTCAAACCATCCACAGTCGGTCATATGTTGGAAGTAGATATGAATCAAGACTGTCATGGGTTGGTTTGTAGAGGTCCAAGTTGGTGGACAAAGTGGTGCTACAACACTCATGAGTGCTCATAAGTTCTGAGTATTGGATTCAACCCGCGCTCATTTGAATCACTTCATGGATTTTATCACGAGTGATCATGAGACGATAATATCTTATATTCTTCAAACCTAGAGATATGAGTTGTTACTATGAGTTGGTTATACATTGATTGCACGAAAACGCATTGGTAACTCGATGTTATAAAACGTGCCTTTGTGTATGATTCAACAAGTAGTAGAACAAGCCATATGAGTCGAAGTTTATCCATTCCGTTTACCTTCGGGGTAAAAGCGATATCTGTGGGCCCCTCGATGATTTAAAGATGATACATGTGAGTGCTTGGCCAAGCCAGGACTGATTTGATTTGTTCAATCAGTCAGTCATCATGAATCGGAAATCGGGAAACAACAAATGGACAGAGAGAATGATTGATAATCCATGTCTCAGTCCATATGATATCTAGAATGGAGGAATATATGATCCCTTATCTAATGGACAAGTCATTGACAAAGGTCAGAGTTCATCGACAAGGTCAGAGTTCGACAGAAGCTTTTGAGAGCTACGATTGTTGATCGGTTCCTAAAGTCATACGCAATAATAGTTTTAGACTTATCCAAGTGGGAGACTATTGGATTAATGTCTAAGTCCATAACTATAATTGGTAAGACTTGACCCGACCCGGCATGGTCCATTTGGGTTGCATGGCATCATGCATTTGGATAGACTATAATGAGAGAAATAACACTTAAGGTTGGTTAATATATTATAAGTTCTAATATATTAATAAGGTTATTTAATTAGTATTGATCAAGAATTAATTTGGAATTAATTAAGTGATCAAAAGGAGACTAATTAAATATATGGGTTGATTGTGTAAATCATTCATTCTTATATATGTGGGCTTGTGATCCAAGATTCCTTATGTTGGACTAAGTCCATGGGGTGACCCATGGATACTCCATGGAGGTTAAAATCCATGGAGCATAAGGAATGGGTAAAGTTATGAGTTACATGGTGTAACCCTAATAGCCACCATATAAAAGAATCCCATGGCTCAAGAAATGGTGCACTAATGTGTGAGTGTGAGGGCTAGACGATTTCAAGGAGTGTTCAAGTTTCTCTCAAGTTATTCCAAGTGTATTTGGTGTTGTGTGAACCATTTGAGGTGTCACACTTGGGGCACTAGGCACTCAAGCTTCATGAAGACATTCTACATCAAAGAGGTATGTATTCTATCTTGTTATATTTATTATTTTGTATGCTAGATTAGGATAATACCTTGGATGTTCATAATTGTATGTATAATAGAGAAAACATAGATCCAAGGTATTTAGGGTTGCATGTACACTTAGGAGTGTTAGAATGCTCATAACCCAACACGACCAACTACAAGGAGCGAGCTACTTCTCAAAGATCGATTTAAGATCTGGGTATCACCAGCTGCGAGTCCTGGAAGGAGACATTCCCAAAACGGCATTCCGAACTCGCTATGGTCACTACGAGTTTGTAGTGATGCCCTTTGGATTGACAAATGCACCGGCCGTGTTCATGGACCTGATGAACCGAGTATGTCGTCCTTTCCTGGACAAAATTGTAATCGTTTTCATAGACGATATACTCATCTATTCAAGGAGCAAGGAGGAACATAGCCAACATCTCCGACAAGTCTTAGAAACATTAAGGACAGAGAAGCTTTACGCAAAATTCTCAAAGTGCGAGTTTTGGACTCGGAAAGTAGGTTTCCTAGGTCACGTGGTCAGCGAGGAGGGGATACACGTGGACCCTTCCAAAATCAAGGCAATCGAGAACTGGACAACTCCAAGGACTCCAACGGAAATCCGGCAATTCTTGGGCCTCGCCGGGTATTACCGAAGGTTCATACAAAACTTCTCAAAGATTGCTAAGCCACTTACCACCCTAACTCAGAAGGGAGTAACCTTCAGCTGGGGAGAGAAACAAGACGTTGCATTCCAAACATTAAAGCGAGCCCTATGTAGTGCACCTATATTATCCTTGCCAGAAGGAACAGAAGACTTCGTGGTCTACTGTGACGCGTCAAACCAAGGACTGTGATGTGTCCTGATGCAACGAGGGAAGGTCATCGCTTACGCCTCAAGACAACTGAAGACACACGAGGTAAACTACACCACGCACGATCTCGAACTAGGAGCCGTCGTCTTCGCTCTAAAGATCTGGAGGCACTATCTTTACGGCACGAAATGTACAATCTTCACCGACCATAAAAGCCTTCAACACATCCTCAGTCAAAAGGAACTCAACATGAGACAAAGACGGTGGGTAGAACTGTTAAACGATTACGAATGCGAAATTCGTTATCATCCCGGCAAAGCTAATGTAGTAGCCGATGCACTCAGCCGAAAGGAATACTCGGGCCGCCGAGTGAAATCCTTAACAATGACCATCCACTCACACCTGTCATCGCAAATCAAAGAAGCACAGGAAGAAGCCTTGAGGGGAATGGACAAAAACCTTGAAGTCAGGGATGACGGAGTTCGTTGTCTCAGGAACCGGATCTGGACACCAAGATTTGGTGGATTCAAGGATGTTGTCATGAACGAAGCTCATAAAACTCGCTACTCCGTACATCCCGGCTCAGACAAGATGTACTTAGACCTCAAGAAGTTGTATTGGTGGCCGAACATGAAAGCCGAAATAGCTACCTATGTAGGCAAATGTTTGACTTGCGCCAAGGTCAAGGTGGAATACCAAAAGCCTTCGGGATTGTTGCAACAACCGGAAATACCCGAGTGGAAGTGGGAGCGGATAACCATGGACTTCATAACCAAGTTACCCAAGATGGCAAGCGGACTCGACACCATCTGGGTGATCGTCGACAGGTTAACCAAATCCACGCACTTCCTACCAATCAAGGAAACGGATAAACTGGAGAAACTAACCAGAACATACATCATAGATATTGTACGAGTGCATGGTGTACCAATATCCATTATCTCGGACCGAGATAGTAGATTCACCTCGAGGTTCTGGCAGTCACTACAGAAATCTCTAGGAACGAGACTAGACATGAGTACCGCTTACCACCCACAGACCGACGGCCAGAGTGAGAGAACCATTCAAACCTTGGAAGATATGCTAAGAGCTTGTGTGATCGACTTTGGTAAGGCATGGGACACCCATTTACCATTGGTCGAGTTCTCGTACAACAATAGCTATCACACTAGCATCAAGGTTGCCCCATTCGAAGCCCTCTACGGCCGTAAGTGCAGATCACCTCTGTGCTGGGCTGAAGTGGGTGACACGCAACTAGCAAGAGGTCAGATACCCGACAACACTCTCACTGGACCGGAGATCATAAGGGAAACTACAGAGAAGATTGTTCAAATCCGAGAACGACTGAAAGCTTCAAGAGACAGACAAAAGAGTTATGCGGATAAAAGACGGAAACCCTTGGAATTCCAGGTTGGAGACCGAGTTGTATGAAAAGTCTCACCCTGGAAAGGATTAATACGTTTTGGAAAGCGTGGGAAACTAAACCCAACGTATATCGGACCATTCGAGATCCTTGCCAGGATTGGCCCAGTGGCGTACAAACTTCGATTACCGTAGGAACTCAATAACGTACACCCCACCTTTCACGTATCGAACTTAAATAAGTGCTTGTCCGATGAGACCCTCGTTATCCCTCTGGATGAAATTGAAATCAACGAGAGTCTCCAATTCGTGGAAGAGCCAGTAGAGATCATGGATCGGGAAATTAAAAGAACTAAACAAAGCCGCATACCCATTGTGAAGGTCCGTTGGAACGCCAAGCGAGGACCTGAATACACCTGGGAACGCGAGGATCAGATGAAAAAAAGTACCCACATCTTTTTCCTAATCCATAAACTCTGTCTTAGATTAAATTTCGGGACGAAATTCCCTCTAACAGGGGGATGATGTAACAACCCGATATTTTTCAAATCAATGTAACATTCAAAAAGTCAAATATATTGAACTATTTGGAACCAGCGAAGTTAGCGTCAAAAATGAAGTGTTCTAAAATCTTAATTGGGATGCATAAAGTGTTAGATATCGTGCCAAGGTTTCCAAAAACATAAAGAACACTCAAATCCGAGTTATAACGAAGGAGTTATCACCAATCGAAAATCCACGACACACCTGGTAAAACACTGCTAAACGTAAAAAGTGAAACTTCAATAAAATGTTTTTCAGCCTTAGGTATCTAAATGAAAATCATAGATTACATTAAACCGTGAACATACATAAAAAGAACGACCAAATCTGACTTCGTATGAGGAAGTTATGATTTTTACAAATTTCGGAACAACGGTAGACAGCTAAAAACTCGAAATATAGATCGAGCGATTTTTAGCCGACGCAACCTAAACGAGAGTTCAAGGTCTCTACAATAGTAGTACAATGGCAAAAAGACAGACGAAAACAGACACCGGATAAAGAAGTTATGGATTTTTAACGGAATTGTCGTGTCCCGGCCTATTAAATAAAATATAACTAAAAATAAATTCAAAATTAACCGACGAAGTCTAAATGAAAGTTGTAGAGTATTTTCTCACCTTCGTGTGGATATAAAGAACGTCAAAATCAGAGCTCGTATACGAAAGTTATGGATTTTACAAGTTCGAGGTGCACAAAACGAGACGATTTACGCCCAGCGTACTCGGATGCTAGGCTCCGGATCGTCCACGTCGCCCCCTACGCCTCTACGCCGTCCCGTCCGAAGTCCGGCAGTCGAAGACGCGGTCATGCATGACGCACGAGTACGCCCCGCGTTCCCTCGTACGCCCAGCGTACCGAGGGCCTCCAGCTACTATAAAAAGGATGCGAGGGTTCCGGGCATTTGTGCTCAATTTCTCTCCTTGTCTTGCGTTTTCACTCCGTTTTGCGTGCAAGAAATATCCCGAAGCCCCGGTTTTCATACCCAAGCCCCGAAGGAAGTTTACGCCCCCGAGATTTCCGAGAATCCCGAGAAATCCGCTTTCTCCTGTCAAAGTTCTGCCCGGTTTTCGTCTCACTTTCTTCAATCTATCAGGTGAGTTCATACCCCTACTTTTTACGTCTTTTCATATTTTAAGGGGGGAAATACAAGTGCAATACGGGAAAAACTTATCATTTATACGGATTCAAATACACCACCTACATTTTATAAATGTTAAAACAACTTTTATATCAACATTATACTTTACATGCAAAGTTAGTATTACATCGAGTTTCTATCACCAAACGGAACACACTTTTGGAAAAACTATAATGGGTATAGTTTGCGGGTTATTCATTACATCTTTACGTAAACATTGTGAAAATGAAATACTGTCATCTACATGAATTATAGACTTTCTTTTCGTAAATCTATTAATACTAAGTGTTGTGAGGCATTCAACTTCAACGTACTCACAAGTACGCATTTCAAGTCCTGTATTATAAACCATAATCTCTTGGAAGGAGAGCGTGATACTTGTGTATAGATCTATAGGGGATTGACAATCCCGCACCTAAACTGTTAGCTACAGTTAGACCGGTAGGTCTGGGGTGACAAACGTCATAACACTACAACGCCCGAAGAACGTTGTTACAGTCAGTCTGGGTCAAAAGCATGGTTATAAAACTCACATGGAAGTATTAATATAAGTTTGATTTACGAGACTTTTTGATGCATACACATTATGATTTTAAATACTCTTTCACCATTTGAATACGAAGGATACTATTGCAATACCAGCCTTTGGAACTTTTTCAGACTACATGTAGAAAATATTGGATTTTCTGGAAAAACACGTTCAGTTATTTTTACTAAAGGACATACAAATTTTTCAGTACAAAACTCTTATGAACTCACCAACTTAAATGTTGACACTTTTCAAAACTACTTGTATTTCTCAGGGAATCAGTAATACAGGTAACCATCAGCTTTTGGAGAAGGAACGCTAAGGCGTCTATTATCAAAACATTTTAAATCATCATATTTGTAATACTCTTTTGAAACATGTAATACACGCAACCATGTAAGTTTTTATTATATTTATGATGGTTGTGTTTACTTTCTTTAAAATATTCAACTGTTATGATACTACGTGAAGTCACCCACCCCCGAATGTTTCCGCCATCCTGGTTTGGGGGTGTGACATAGACGCCGAGTCCCTCCTGAACGCCTGGAGGCGATCCTCCATCAACTCGATAATCCCCTCCTTGATTGAACCGAATATGATAGGGGTCGACTCAAGGATACCTCTAGTGATCTCAGACGCGATGAACTCACGTAACCCATCATCAACCTGCTCGGATCCTACACCCGAGCCTGACCCTGATCCTGATCCTGAACCTCCCGTTCCATGTCGTGTGGTCACTATACTGAAAATAAACACATAAACGTCAGGATCATACATGCCCTCGAGAGGTCTCACACGCTCTCCAAGTTTCCTGGTTCCACCTCGGCCCTCCTTGACTCGAGTACGGATCCTCTGCTTCCAGTAATACTGGCCCATACTACCTTTCATATCTATCCGTACTTTCCTCAAGGATTGCGTCAACTTCACCAAGTCCCTTTACCGATACCCTTTTCCACTAATCTCGTCCTAGGCTTTCCTAGGGCACCCTCCGACATACTCTCCGCCATCAGCTGCACGAGGGGTCCCTGCTACCCTTCCCTATCTAGCTTGCGAATACTGTTATATATTCGCTCACTAGATAGCTAAAGTTAGCCAGAACCCTTATAGCAGAAAGTAAGCAACATTCGTGCATTGAGTAACCAATTCAGGCATAACCTATACAGCCCATGCTACTGCTGACTAAACAGTCCTAGCATACAGCTCATACAACAGGCATATAAGGCATCCTTCCAAGATACTTAGCCCTACTATAGCATGCAGTTCTCAGAATCATACATATCATATAACTTATCATAACAAGTATGGGTATCTTGGGGAAAAATTACTTGAGCTCGGCCGGTCGCACGCATCACACACCTTGTTCTTTCTAAAAACTCTTTGACTCAGATTTTTTTTGAAAACCATTTTCCTTATAAAAATCTTTTAAACCCTCGGTTTGAGTCCAGACACCCCCGAGGGTGTGTCAGAATCCCTCAAACCAGGGCTCTGATACCAACTTGTAACATCCCAAATTTCAAGTCCAAAAATTTCATTTTTAATTAAGTAATTCACAACATAGATTACCAAAACATTTCCCATGCCATGTCATTTGTATAAAGAAACTTAACAATGTGTCTGAAAATCATATCATCAAAAGTAAAATAAATCAGAGTACATTCCCAGAAAACTCCATGCGGAAACCACGTGTGTGTGTGTGTGATGCGTTGCTACACCGCCGGCTCCTTCCCCTTAGACGGAGAGGTACCTGAAACTAAAACTAAAACTGTAAGCAAAAAGCTTAGTGAGTTCCCCCATCATACCACATACCATACAATCACATAGCATACATACTGTCGGGCAATTCTGGGGCGCCCGTCCTACCCATGTCAAGCCATTCTGGGGTGCTGACCTACACATGTCAAATCATTCTGGGGTGCTGACCTACCCATGTCGAGCCAATCAGGGGTGCTGACCTACCCTCCAATCGTTCAACCGAACACGGGGACTATTTCACCCCTTACTGATAACACATAATATCATATCTCAATCATACTGTCAGACATATCTGGGGTGTCCGACCTACCCGTTGGTCCAGACAACGGATTCGGGGACTAGTCCCCTCCTAATGATACTATCTCACATAACATAGCAAACTAGCTTAGTCACATATAAATCAAACTAGCATCCTCACATATCAAGTAATAGCAGACCATGCAATTATCACAAAGACAATCATCTCAACTAAACAACTATTAGTGGGCCGGCCTTGGTGCCTTAGACCCACTTCTACTGGAAGGTAACTCACCTCGATGTCGTGTAGTGTCTGAACTGTTCCCGGGCATGAAGATCGACTATCCTCGACTCCTCAATCCCCACACGACGACCCTTCTAAGTCATCAAATGGAATATACAACCCTAACCAGGGTCAACAAAAGTCCAGTCAAAGTCAATATTTGTCAAAGTCAATACCCATTTGACCTGACTCGTCGAGTTGGTCTACCAACTCGTCCAGTCCATACTTCACTAACCCGATTCAACCCCGACCCTACTCGTCGAGTCTAGCAAGAACTTGATGGGTTCTCCTTCATTCAAACCATCGGGACCATCTTCATCCGACTCGCCGAGTTCATCCTTGAACTCGTCGAGTTCATCTCCCTCATAAGAACGTGTCCAGTCTATGACTCGCCATGTTGTATGAACAACTCGTCGAGTCCATCTTCAAATATTGGGAGATTGCCTTGGACTCGCCGAGCCTGCTCTTGCACTCGTCGAGTCACATGAGTTCCAGGTCCCTTTTCGCGTCTAAACATCTACGGTACTTTCCTCCCTAACAACTGGTCCATCCACAGAAAGGATTTGGTGGTCATTACACCGCGACTCGCCGAGTCCCAAGAACAACTCGTCGAGTCCATCCTTGAGCAATACTATACAGTCAATTTCAATGGGCCTTAACACCTAAAAACCATAGATCATGCCCCCTAATGTCCATTCTATACATAAAGTTCCAAACTTCGTACACATGCAAGGGGTCTTTGGCCCAAAAAGCCATAAAAGATGGCCTCCATGGTGCATGGGGTGTTCATGGCAACAAAATGGGCACCTTTGTGCCATAAAACCCCCCAATAGACCTGGATCTAAAGCATACACTGACTTCCAACAATAAATCCCGAATACCACCTCTCTAGGGCTTAGAAAGATGAAGGAAAAGGCCCAAAAATCAAAATCTATAGACAAAGGTTCAGCTTCATACCTCCAATAAGTTGGAAATGAGCTCCAAACTCTGGATCTTCTTGTTTCCCCTTGGTCTCACAAGCTCCTTTCCTCTTCTCAAGCTTCACAACCCACCAAAAGCACCAAAATGGCCTTAGAACACATAAAAACGGGTAGGGTTTCGTTACACAGATTTCTGGGAGTAATAAGGGCGATGGAGGTTGAGATAAGGTGTTTAAATAGGGTGCAAAAACTCAGATTTAGGGTTTCACTCAAACAACACCTACTCGCCGAGTCAGTCTCCGACTCGTCGAGTAGGTCACTTAAACTTCCTGCAGATCCCGACTCTACTCGACGAGTTGCACCACCAACTCGTCGAGTCCCAGAGAAAATACATACAATTCTTGAATAAAATACATACCAGAAATCAGGTGTTACATTAATATAAAACCCAACTGAAATATTAAGGCTAGGACCCAACACAATATTTTACAATTTGGAAGAGGGATGTCGTAATCCAAGTTGCAATATATTTGATGGTAGGTAAATGACGATTTACCAATTTCCACCATGAAAAACGAATTTGATTATTAAGTTTTAATTGGATTGAAATTCCTATATTCTTTTGAGATTCATTGAACTTTTGAATGGCATGTTTAAATCTTGATTATGCCCTTCAAGTTTGTGACTGGGATACCGAGGATCACAAACAAGGTGTGAATAACCATGCAAATTAACTTGGTACACTTGATGTCGTTTATCACCTAATCGATGTGCCGGTTAACCACACACGCTCCACCGATCTATGACAAACACCAAGCTACCCTTTGCCACCCTTACTAGTCCATGTAAGTGTGCCAGTTAACCACACATGCTCCACTAACGACTTGGCAAGGTGCATGTAACACCGTAAAATTTCAAACCAAAATTTTCATTTAAAAACCCAATTATCTAATTTCAAATCATCAAATTTCCACAAACATCAAGCTATCAAAACATATGTCTCAAAACTGTTTATAACACAAATCCATGATCCTCCGAAAACATATCTCCGACTCAGGTGTGTGTACAATCAAGCCGGCGCCTTCCCGTGATCCTGAGAAGTACCTGAAACACATACCACATAACACGGTAAGCACGAAGCTTAGTGAGTTCCCCAAAATACCACACACATCACATTAGGCACTCGAGGATAGCTCAATATGACCCTCCGGTCAATGTGTCTCAGTGGAGACCCTCCGGTCCCACAACTCAATAAGCTCATAGTAATAATACTCAGCATAAATCACAAAGACATAATGCAGGATATCACAATACATAAGTATTACATAAGGCACCACGGTCACACAAAGATACCACTCATGGTAAGTATAGTGAGAAGACTCACCTCGTATGAAAACTAGGGAAATACGTACTCCTCAAACATGAATCACCGAACCTAGCCTCCGCCTAGTCACATTTGATAATTATTTCTAATTAACACCTAAATCACAAATTCTAACAAACTAAGTTATTTTCCCTTTCTAACTCTTGGATTGGGAAAAAAGACCATTTTACCCCTACATGGTCACCATGATTCATGATTAACCAAACCCTAAAGTCAACAGAAGTCAAACTCGAGTTAACAGTCCATGTTGACCCAACTCGCCGAGTGCACCTATAGGACTTGTCGAGTCCCCACTGATTCTCAAAACGTCGCGAAAACCTAACTTAAATCGTTGAGTTGTCCCGTCAACTCGGCGAGTTACCCATGTCCAGACTCATCGGGGAAAACCCTAGCTGACTCGTCGAGTCAGCTCTTTGAATCACTGACTCCCTTAAGTCAAAGTCTTATCCAAAAGTTTTAAGGTAGATCTAACACTCCAAACTATAGATCTAGCCTCGCATGGGTCGAATGTCACGTAAAGCTACGATCTTTACGTTCATGCATGGCATGTTTGCCCCATAATACCAAATAAAAGCTCTAACCAAGGTGTTTAAGCACAATAGCTCTTTATAGGTGGATAAAGGTGGGATCTTTGGACTCTATGGACCTCACAAGGTCCAGATCTGATGTATCAATGCTTGGCAAGCACAAGTCATACCAAATCTCAAAGGAGTAAGGAAAAAGGCCCAAAAGCGTCTCTTTAACAAGATCTAAACAACATGATGAGCAAGGTGACGACTTTTACCTTCCAATAGAAGCTCCAAGTGAATGAATACTGGATTTCACAGCCCTTCCTCGTTCCTTGCTTGAATCTCACTTCTTCTTCTTCTAATGATTCACCAACACACTCAAATGTTAGCTCAAACACTCTCTCTTAGCTCAATGGCCGATTAGGGTTTCTCTCAGGGGAGTAGGGTAGCTGGTGAGGCGAAAATGAGGACATAAGTTTCCTTAAATAGGCCCCAAACCAGGGGATTTAGGGTTTCCTCACACAGCGCCAACTCGGTGAGTCGGCATCTCTGACTCGTCGAGTCGGTTATTTAACCCGCATGCTCAAATCCAACTCTACTCGGCGAGTCGAACACACAACTCGTCGAGGCACTCATTAATTCCCAAAAATAAATGAATAAATACAATACCTAGGAGTCGGGATGTTACACTTCTCACCCACTAGAATCAGACTTCTCCCTCGAAGTGATGCCCCAGAAATAAATCTGGATACTACTCTCGCATCTCGGACTCCGGCTCCCAAGTGCACTCGGACCCTTTCCGATGTTGCCACTGGACCGGAACCAGGGGCACCTCTTTGTTCCTCAGAACCTTCACCTTCCGATCCATGATCGCAACTGGCCTCTCGATGTAATTCAGGCTCGCATCGAACTGAATGTCCTCTAATGGTACCACCGCCATCTCATTGGCTACACACTTCCTCAACTAAGACACGTGGAAGTTGTTATGGATCTGGATCAACTCTACAGGTAGCTCCAACCGGTAAGCTACCTTACCCACTTTGGCGGTCACTCTGAAAGGACCAATGTATCTAGGGCCCAGCTTGCCCCGTTTCTTGAATCGGATCACCCCCTTCCACGGGGATACCTTCAGGAGGACAAAATCTCCAACCTGGAACTCTAGCTCAGATCGTCACCGGTCTGCATAACTCTTCTGGCGACTCTGGGCTTTTAGCAACCTCTGTCAGACCTGCTGAATCTTCTTGGTTGTCTTCAACACTATCTCAGTGCCACCCATCACTCCCTGCCCTACCTCTCCCCAACAGATGTTAGTCTAACACCTCCTCCCATATAGAAGCTCAAAGGGAGGCATGCCAATGTTGGAATGGTGGTTGTTGTTGAATGAAAACTCAGATAAGGGCAAATAGGTGTCCCAACTTCCTCCGAAGTCCATAGCACATGCACGTAGCATGTCCTCAAGCGTCTGAATCGTCCGCTCACTCTGCCCATCTGTCTGTGGATGGTAAGTTGTACTGAAGTGCATTAGGGTACCCAACTCCTCATGAAACTTATTCCAGAACCTGGAAGTAAAACACACATCCCGATATGACACTATCGATGTCGGCACCCCATGTCGTGCCACCACCTCTCGAACGTAGATCTTGGCCAATTTCTCTGCAGAAGAGCTCTCACTGATAGCGAGGAAGTGAGCACTCTTTGTCAACCGATCTATAATCACCCATATCGCGTCTACCCCACGCGCGGTCTTCAGCAGCTTCGTAATGAAATCCATGGTGATCTGATCCCACTTCCACTAGGGAACCTCTAAAGGCTGCAGCTGACCATGGGGTCGCTGGTGCTCTGCCTTGACCCGACGACAGGTCAAGTATCTCTCAACTACCCAAGCCACATCTCTCTTCATACAGGGCTACCAATAATCCCTTTTCAGATCCAAATACATCTTAGTGGCCCCAGGATGGATCGAAAATCTCGATCTATGCACCTCCTCCATCAATATACGTCGTGCTCCACCTGAATATGGCACTCAAATCCGACCTTGGAAAGTCATAAGTCCCTGACTATCTGACTGAAACTCGGAAACCTAACCGACCACATGCTCTCTCTTGCGGTTCTCCGCTCTCATAGCCTCTACCTGAGCCTCTCGGATGGTATCTAAGACTGGAGTCATCACCGTCATCCTCATACACACATCTCGAATCGGAGCGCTCTCGGCCCTGCGACTCAAGGCATCGGCTCCCACATTAGCCTTGCCGGGGTGGTATAAGATCTCACAGTCGTAGTCCTTCACTACATCCAACCATCTTCTCTACCTCATATTCAGGTTGGGCTGGTCCATCAGGTACTTCAGGCTCTTATGGTCCGTGTATATGGTATACCAGACACCATAAAGATAGTGGCGCCAAATCTTGAGGGTGAACACCACCGCCCCCCAATTCCAAATCATGGGTGGGATATCTCGTCTCATGAGGCTTCAGCTGCCTCGACGCATATGCTATCACGTGACCCCTCTGCATCAACACTGCACCCATCCCTGAAATAGATGCATCACAATAGGCTACGAAGTCCTCCACTCCCTCCGAAAGGGCTAACACTGGAGCTTCACACAACCTCTGGCGAAGGATCTCGAATGATGCCTGCTGCTCAGGCCCCCAAACAAAAGTAACGACCTTCCGGGTCAATCTGATGAGAGGAACTGCATTCTTGGAGAAATCCTTGATAAACCTGTGATAGTAGCCGACCAATCCCAGAAAACTCCTGATCTCGGATGGGGATCTCGGCACCTCCCATCGCATAACTGCCTCAATCTTTTCCGGATTGACCAATACCCCGTTCTGATTAACGAGGTCTCCCAGGAACTGGACCTCTCGTAACCAGAAATCACACTTGGAGAATTTGGCATACAACCTCTCCGATCTCAATACCCCAAGAACCACTCGTAGATGCTGCTCATGCTGCTCCCTGGACCTCGAATACACTAAGATGTCATCGATGAACACGATCACCAACCGGTCCAACATAGGCCTGCACACCCGGTTCATGAGATCCATGAACGCTGCCGGTGCGTTGGTGAGCCCAAAAGGCATCACCACAAACCCGTAATGCCAATAACGAGTTCTAAAGGCCGTCTTCTGTATATCCTCCTCGCATACTCTCATCTGGTGATATCCAGATCTCAAATCAATCTTGGAAAACGAAGATGCCCCCCGCAACTGATCGAATAGATCATCTATCCTCGGAAGTGGATAACGGTTCTTAACCGTTAGCTTGTTCAACTCCCGGTAATCGATACACATCCGGTGTGAACCATCCTTTTTCGTGACAAAAAGGATCGACGCTCCCCACGGTGAACTACTTGGTCTGATAAAACCCTTCCCCAACAGCTCCTAGAGCTGTGAGGATAACTCCTGCATCTCTGGTGGCGCAAGACGATATGGTGCCTTGGAAATAGGTGCCACCCCCAGAACCAAATCAATCTGGAACTCCACCTGCAGTATCGGAACCTCGGTGGTAGAACTCGGCCTCCCTGTGGAAACCCGCGTATCCATCACATACGCCAAAAATCCCATACAGCCCTGCAGTAGACTCTGTCTCAATCTGGCAGCAAAGCAGAAAGCTGACCCAAATCTGGTACCCTCGCCATACACTATAAGAACTCCCCTACTAGGGTATCGTATAGTGACCATCTAATGCTCGCAGTCGATCACGGCTCCAAAACGGCTCAACCAATCCATGACCACGATGACACAGACATCGCCCATCACAATCGGCACAAGATCTATTGGGAACTCGACACCAAAAATATCCATCACACATCCTTGGAATACATCAGTAGCAAAAACCGCATGCTCGTCAGCTATGGAAACCGTCAGGGGTCGACTCAATGCCTCCCGTCGGATACTGATGTGACGACTAAAAGCTAAAGACACGAAGGATCGACTCACACCCGAGTCAAATAACACCAAAGCAGGTACAAAATTCACAAGAAATATACGTAAATACAGCACAAAATAAGCACAATAAATCTTAAATAAGTAAATAAAGAAATACATACCAGCCACGACATCAGGTGCTGCGCGGACCTCCTCCGCTGTCAGCTGAAAAGCTCTCCCACGAGTCTTCGGAGCCTCGGTCGTCACCGGCCGACTATCAGTAGCACGCAAAGCGGCAGTAGTGGAACCCTGGGCTAATCCCTGAACAAGCTAAGGGCACTCGACCCTCTTTGCTACATTTGTAGCAAATCCCCGCCCGAAAAGATTCCTCATGACTATTGCCGCACTTACCACAAGTGCGACCCTTCTGCCCTCCTGATCTCGAATCAGCGGGCTTAGCCCGCTTCACGGCCGGTTGTGAGTGCGCCGACCTCCAGTCTCTCCCCTGAGACTCCGCCTCCTCCTTGGCCTGAGTCTCCCTCCTCTTGGAATTTGCCTGAAGCTCGGCAAATGTACGATAAGACGAGTTCTCCACGAACTCTCGAATATCCCTCCTCGGAATGCTCAAATACCGGCTCATACGTGCCTGCTCAGTAAACAGGTGCTCAGGTCAGAACAACGCCCTCTGGTGAAACAACCTCATAATCTCCTGTTGGATTAGATGTATAAGCCCATAACTATTATTGGTATGTATTCGACCCGAGAGTAGCATGGTCCATTTGGGTTGCATAACACCAGGACAATTTGTTAGGATGGACTCTTGAGAGAAGGTTATATATGATTTATTAATATATTATAAGTTCTAATATATTAATATGAAATCATATGTTTTAATTAGTATTGATCAAGAATTAATTTGGAATTAATTTAGTGATCAAAAGAGACTAATTAAATCTATGGGGACTAATTATGGTAATTAGTTATATTTATATGTGTTGGGCTTATGATCCATGTTGGACCAAGTTTATGTATGGATACATAAAGAGTTGGGCCACATGAACGATGGATCATAATACTCATGGGTATGTATTTGGGCTATACCCATGACCCTTGAAATGCCACATATAAATACATACTGCATTGCCCAAAATCACCACTTGATGAAGACTAGAAGTTCTTATAGAATTATGGTGTTTTTGGTGCATGGAGTTTCTCTCTCAAGAGTCACCTTTGTTCTAGGTGAGTTGTGATTCCATTTGAGGTGCAACACTTGGGGCACTAAGTTCTTAAAGGCCAAAGTCTTTCAAGCAACACCAAATACATCAAGACTTCAAGCCACATAAAAGGTATGTTACTCTAACTGGTATCTTGTATTGTTTATGACAAATTGCATGCTAGTTATAAGTTTAATTCCTTGGATACCATTTGCATGTATAAGTAGTGAAAACATAGATCCAAGGTATTTGTGGTTGTATGTGCACCATAGGATGTTGTAGTATACTAAAACCCATAATTGGTATCAGAGCCAAGGCTTGTTTTCAATTATACTTGATGAAAATGGCTGAAAATCGAAGTTTTATGCTGTCTGGACAGGGTACTCGACGAGTCCATTGAGGGACTCAACGAGTCCATGAACAAACTCATCCAACTCGTCGAGCTTGTTCTTGCACTCAGCGAGTTGGACCCCCTGACAGCATATCTTCGAGGTTTTTGGCTGGAATAGGACTAGGAACATTACCCTAAGCTGTTTTTGAACTTATAATCCTGTTTTTTATGTGGTAATATTCATGCTAATCCAATTCAAAAGATAATTGTCAATAGATTCATGTGTTGTATTAGTTTAGTGGTTAGGCTAATTACATGAAAATTGTTTGATTTGAATTATCTTGTTCTTATGAGTTAGTTTAGATTAATAGGAAAATTATGTGATAATTTGTTTTCAATCCAAATTGATCTAAAAGTTGTTCATAAAATGTGTTTTTGTAACTTGTCCTCAAGTTATATAAAAAGTCTCATTTGTGATTTTTAAAACTAATAAGATTTCCATAAGTTATGAAAAATGAAGAGTCTCATTTTTTAAATGTTTTAAAGCCTTCCATAACTTGTCCTCAAGTTATGGAACTTGAAGAGTTTTTTCATTAAAACTACTTTAAACTCATAAGTTATGGAAACCAAATTTTTTTGAATTTTTCAAAACTTGTCCTCAAGTTTTGGAATTTGTAAAGTTTCCCCCCCATAAATACTTTAATTCCAAGTAAACCCTTAGAATTTTAAAAGTTAAAATTCAACCCTTATACTATTATAATATTAATAGTTAATACTTATATATACATATATATGTATAAGAACAAAGTTAGTCTTACTGTTAGTAGGCCTCATTCACGAAGCCAGACTATAAGGGGGTATAAGGATATTGCCTATAAAATGGCAGTTTAATGGGTGTCCACTCTCAGCCACCGCTTCCTTGACTGGTGGAGGGTCGTTAGCCGAACGGGTAGGACACGTAACATACACGTTCAGTTATCATGTTATGTAATTTTAAAAGTAAATAATATTATGAAATATTATATGAAATTGGAGTATTCAGTTCTAACAGATGGTTTTTACTAGAAATGAAGTAAAACTATGTTTAGAATCAATCGGAAAAATATTGGAAGTCTTATGAGATTCCAATCAAAAGATAAATATCGAAATTTAACGAAAATATAAAATTTGAAATAAGTAAAATTTTATTATTGAAAGTGGTAGATAATTTCATTAGAAACATTTAGGCGAAAACCTCATCGAAATTTGAGTTATAACAAAGAAGTTATGACCAATTGAAGATCCACGACAAAACCGGCACGACGTCGAATGACGTAAAAAGTGAGTTTTTGATAAACTAATTTTTAGCCTTGGTGATCTAAATAAAAGTCGTAGTATTTGTTAAACTAAGAATTTTCATAAAAAGAACGTCTAAATCTGACTTCGTATGAGGAAGTTATGATTTTTCTAAGTTTCGGGATAGCAGTAGACAGCTAAAAACTCGAATTTTAGATCGAGTGATTTTTAGCCAACACAACTTAAACGAGAATCGAAGGTCTCATCAATAGTAGTACAACGGTAAAAAGACTAACGAAAACGGACGTCGGATGAAGAAGTTATGAATTTTTAACGGATTTTCCTGTCCCGGTCTGTTAAAAATAATAATAAAAATAAATTCAAAATTAGCCGACGAAGTCTAAACGAAAGTTGTAGAAAATATTCCCGCCTACACGTGCATATAAAGAACGTCAAAAACGGAGCCCGTATGCGAAAGTTATGGATTTTAGAAGATTTGGGCTCAATATCCAAGGAATCTCGCAAGGATAAGGCCGATTTCGGTGAGTCATGCGCGCCACGTGTCCGAGCCGAAGACCCAGCCGGTGACGCGTCGCCTTCCGATTCGTCCGAACAACGGTCCAATGCGCGTCCGACGCGCCTCGCACCAGGTGCCTCGCGTCCAAGCTCGCTTCCGTGTCTCGCATCCGACGTCGCTTCGTGGCTCGCTCCCTCGCTGCCGCGTGTCCGGTGTGACATCCCCTAATTTCTCGGCCAGAAAAGACCGATTTAATTTATGCTTTTAAAATAAAATCAAAGTAATCTTTTTAAAAGATGTAGCGGAATTGGTCCCCAAAACAAAACATGATAGAAGTTTATGAAAACCTTTCTTTAAGAAATATATATTTTCATTTTATATCAAAACCTCGGGATGTCATGTTCCGATACAGATCAAAAGCATAAACAAGACATTATAAGCCATACAACAGTTATTTACAACTACTGGCCTATAATCCAAAAATCTCTCATCATCATCCGACTATGCTCGGGGTCCACTACCTGTAATATAAAAAGTTGAGTGGGTCAGGCTTGGAAGTCAGGTGAGCATATAGGGTTTTCAACCCACAATAATAATAATAAACTTATTAAGTTCATCAATCAACAATAACCCTGATTACCCATTCCCGTTATCCTCACTTTACGTCCCTACACACCTATCACAAGGGACCTAGCCTAAGGATTATCATCGGGATGGACACTACTGCTAAGGGAACTCCTCAGCCATACATGTCCTCAAGGCAACCATGAGGGGGATGGAGTACGCCAATGAACATATAGTTCACCAACGCCTACAAGTTGCGAACCTGCTAGTGTTCCACTTGACTGTCTAGAAAGGTCCGTGGTCGTGATCTATACTCCGCTAGACGACAACAACAACAACATCAACAACAACAACATCGAGGAATTTCATCATTTTAACACACATCGACTATTTCGTCTACCCATGTTTTACCCAACATATTTGTAGATAAAATACATATACAATTTAAAACTTGTATAAAACATCTATTCAACAGTCACCTCAAATAAACAATTAATATAATTACACATAGCACGTATTTTAAAGAAAATACTTCATATCTATGTGTAAGGTGAAAGTGACTACACAGTCACTTGATTTAATGATAATCGGGCAGCACCTTCGTTTCCTAAAACGATCGTTTCTAATAAAACCGGGAGTTTTATTGAGAAACCGGGAGCTGCGAGGGTTGGGCTTCAAAACTGAAAAGATAATTTTTTCCGGGTCTTCGGGCACTCAGGGACGTATTTTGGGTGTTTGGTATAATACCGGGGCTTTGAGGGAAGTTGGAATGCAAGAAATATGGGTTTAGGATCCGAGGGCTCCAAAATATACCTGGGAGGTCTCGCACCCTTCTATTTATAGGTGTGAGGCTTCGGATCCGAGGGCTGAGAAGTGAACAGATGTCAGCAGATGCGAGGGGCAGGTGGCACGCACGTGCGAGGCTCGGACACCTGGTGCGACACGCGTCGGTGCGAGGTGAGGCGGCTTCGAATGCGAGGAGTCACCGGGCACGCGTCGGACTCCTATTGGACCGCGCTTCGGACGGCTCTCCGGCTCGGACACGCTTCTGATGACTCACCGAGATCGGACATGGGGCAGCTTCCGAGCGAGGGTGACGTGGCCGAAGCATGACCATGCGAAATTTCTCGGATTTCGTGTTTTTTCTTGATTTTTGTGCCAAAACTTCTAAAATCCATAACTTTCGCATATGGGCTCCGTTTTTGACGTTCTTTATATGCACGCATAGGTAAAATTATGCTCTCCAACTTTCGTTTAGACTGCGTCGGCTAATTTGGATTTTAATTTTAATATTATTATTTTTAACAGACCGGGACATGAAATCTGTTAAAAATTCATAACTTCTTCTCCGACGTCCGTTTTCGTCTGTCTTTTTACCGTTGTACTACTATTGACGATACCTTCGATTCTCGTTTAGGTTGTGTCGGCTAAAAATCACTCGATCTAAAATTCGAGTTTTTAGCTCTCTACTGCTAAGCTGAAACTTAGAAAAATCATAACTTCCTCATACGAAGTCAGATTTGGGCGTTCTTTTTATGCATACTCTCTGTTTAACGGACACTACGAATTTTGTTTAGATCACCAAGGCTAAAAAGTAGTTTATCAAAAACTCACTTTTTACGTCATTCGGCACCGTGCCGGTTTTGTCGCGGATTTCGGTATTCTTTATATATCCGGAATCCTTGTCGCGACCACTACAACTTTCTTAATAGATATCGGCTTTATCTAATATTTATTTTCGACGCTCATTTTTATTCTTAATTAATTAAATCCTAATAATTAAGCATAAAACACATAATTCACATAATTCCTTTTCATTTCTTCAAAATGAGTTACAAAGGTTAACCTAGACTATTACGTCAATATTAATGCCTAGCCTAGAAACACGGGAGTTACAATTCTCTCCCCCTACGGATGATTCCGTCCCCGGAATCACACATCAGCAAACAAATGCGGGTAGCAACTCATCACGTCACTCTCCGTTTCCCAGGTGAGATTTGGCCCATTCGTATGTTTCCAACGCACAAGCACTAAATCGACCATTTTGCGTCGCAACTTCTTAGTCTTACGGTCAACGATTGCCTCTAGTTCTTCAATTAACATCTTGTTTTCATCCAACCTTAATTCAGAAATTGGAATTATGTCGGGCACATCTCCCGTGAACTTTCTCAAATAACACACATGAAAGGTGTTATGAATACCTTCTAGTTCTTCTGGTAATTCTAGCTTGTAAGCTTGATTCCCGATCCTCTGAAGAACTTTAAACGGTCCAATAAACCTTGGACTCAACTTTCCCCTTTTACCAAATCTTATAAGTCCCTTCCACGGCGAGACTTTAAGTAAAACTGAATCTCCAACTTCGAATGATATCAGTTGTCTTTTCTTGTCAGCATAGCTCTTTTGTCGATCTTGAGCTGCTAACATCCTTTCCCTAATTACTTTCAACTTTTCAGCAGTCTGATGGACTATTTCAGGTCCCATAAACTGCTTTTCCCCAGCTTCCAGCCAACATGACGGCGTTCGACACTTTTCTCCATACAAAGCGTGATAAGGTGCCATCTTGATGCTCGAGTGGAAACTATTATTATAGGAAAATTCTACTAGAGGTAAGTGTTCATCCTAGTTACCTTGGAATTCTAGGGTACATGCTCTCAGCATATCCTCCAACGTTTGAATTGTTCGTTCGCTCTGACCATCAGTTTGCGGATGGTAAGCTGTACTCAAACACAACTTGGTACCCAATTCCTCTTGTAGACTCCTCCAAAACCTTGAGGTAAAACGGCTGTCACGATCTGATACAATCGTTAACGGAACACCGTGAAGCCTCACGATTTCCTTCATGTAAGAATTTGCAAGCTTATACATAGACCACTTCTCGTTGGCTGCTATGAAATGCGCACTCTTAGTGAAGCGATCAACGACCACCCAAATCATGTCGTGACCGTTCCTTGTTCTGGGCAGTTTAGTCACAAAATCCATGGTGATGTCTTCCTATTTACCCATGGGTACAGGTAAAGGTTCTAAACTCCCATATAGTTTCTGATGTTGTGCCTTAACCCTAGCACATGTTACACACTCGGCCACATACTTAGCAACATCGAGCTTCATCGTCGGCCACCAGTAATAGGGTTTTAGATCCCTATACATTTTTGTGCTGCCGGGATGAATCGAGTACATGGTCTTGTGAGCTTCTTCCATCAGAAGATCTCTTATTCCTCCTGTCTTAGGTACCCAAATCCTATCTTGGAATACCTTCAGTCCTTGACCGTTTGTATCAAACACTAACGTTTTGCCCAAACGTTCCTCCTTTCGGTCATTTTTCTCTAAAGCTTCCTATTGAGCTTTCTTTATACTTTCCACAATTGTCGAGACTGATGGGTTTTGAGCATTCTAACACTCCTAAGTGTACATGCAACCCTAGAAAACCTTGGATCTATGTTTGTCTAAAATACATGCAAAATACTTTTTCCAAGGTTCATAATCCTATCTAGCATACATGGGGAACTTTAATCATAAAAGATGGCTAGAATTACATACCTTGTAGTTGTTATGATTCCTTGAAAATCTTGAGAGCCTAGCACCCCAAGTGTGATGCCTCAAATGTTTCACACAACACCAAATGCTTTGGAATAACTTTAGAGAATGTATAACACTTGTAAAAATCGGCCTAGCCCTCTTGCAACTACTTGTGTAGCCGATTTTGGTAGATAACATGTTCTTTATATAGTGTGTCACATCTAGGGTTACACCATGTAAACCCTAATGTGACATGACTCTTCATTTCCATGACCCATGGGTTTGTAACTCCCATGGAGCCTCCATGGAGCATCCAATGGGTTTAACTCAACTTGATAATCCATGGAGCCTTTTAGCCCACTATACAACTTATGGATGATTTACATAATCAACCCATATATCTAATTAGTCTTCTTTTGATCACTTAATTAATTCCAAATTAATTCTTGATCAATACTAATTAAATAATATTATTAATATATTAGAATCTTATAATATATTAATAAACCACAAGTGTTATTTCTCTCATTTAGTCTATCCAAATGCATGATGCCATGCAACCCAAATGGACCATGCCGGGTCGGGTCAAGTACATACCAGAAATACTTATGGACTTAGACACCTTATCCAACAGTCTCCCACTTGGATAAGTCTAATAACTATAACTGCACGTATGACTTCAGGAACCGATCAGCAATCGTAGCTCTTTTCAAGGTTTCTCGGAACTGAGAAGATGATGATACGCCAATTAAGATAATTGATCATATAATCCTCTGTTCTAGATATCAGCCGGACAAATACATGGAACAATGTCTTACTTTTGTCCAGCAGTTTGTTTCCCGATTTTCGATTTGTTTGACATAGAACTTAATTGAACACATCAACTTTGTTCTGACCGGGCCCGGTACATAGGTCAAAACAAAATCATCGAGGGGCCCAGATATCGCTTCTAATCCAAGAAGGAACAGATAAACTTCGACTCATATGCTTTTTCTACTACTTGTTAAATCACACACAATGGCACATTTTATAACATCGAGTTACCAATGCGTTTTCGCATGATCAATGCATAACCAACTCATAGTCAACAAGTCATATCTCTAGGTTTGAAGACTTATATGATATTACCGTCTCGCGATCACTCGAGATAAATTCCATGAAGTGATACCAGCGAGCGTGGGTTGAATCCAATACTCAGAACTTATGAGCACTCATGAGTGTTGAGGCCATGTCCAACATCTTAGACCTCTACAACCAACTCATGACAGTCTTAATTCATATCTACTTCCAACATATGACCGACTGTGGATAATTTGAATAATATGTAAAACACAACATAAATATTATGGAAGTCAAAACATGCAAAAGAAATAATAGTAAACGATTGAAAAAAGATAGCAACACTTTACTCATAAATAAACACAACTTTTATTCATCATCAAATGTCAATTACACTTTACAAATTTCAAAACTATCTAACTACTAAAACTAATATCATCCTTCAGCCCTATGCTCCTTGCATGCTGGAGATGCTTAACCCTACCCAGTCCCTTCGTGAGGGGATATGCCGGGTTCTCATCCGATGATACCCTCTTTGCCACGAGGAGTCCTTCTTCTATACGATGTCTGATGAAATGATATTTTCTGTCAATGTGTCTAGATCTCCCGTGATCCCTTGGTTCCTTTGTTAAGGCAACTGCACTTTCACTATCACAGAAAATCTCTATAGGCTCCTTTATAGCTGGTACAACTCCAAGGTCTCCAATGAAGTTCTTTAGCCATATAGCCTCCTTTCCTGCCTCTCTTTCCGCTATATACTCTGATTCGCAAGTTGAATCAGCCACTGTCTCCTGCTTGGAACTTTTCCAAGAAATTGCTCCTCCGTTTAAGGTAAAGACCCAGCCTGACTGAGAGCGGAAATTATCCCTATCAGTCTGGAAACTAGCATCACTATACCCTACAACTCTCAAGTCATCACTCCCACCAAGGGTAAGGACCCAGTCCTTAGTCCTCCGCAGGTACTTGAGAATGTTCTTTACCGCCGTCCAGTGAGCCTTACCAGGGTTCCCCTGATACTTGCCAACCATGCTCAAAGAAAAGGCTACATCAGGACGAGTACATGTCATAGCATACATGATCGAGCCTACAACTGAAGCATAAGGTACTCGACTCATTTCTGCTATCTCAACCTCGATACTCGGGCTCTGAGTCTTACTCAATCTAGCATTACTCTGGATGGGTAACTCTCCTTTCTTGGAATCTTGCATGCTAAATCTCTTCAGCACTTTATCCAAGTATGTACTCTGACTAAGTCCAATTAGTATTTTTCTCCAGTCTCTCAGAATCCTTATCCCTAGAATATAGGCAGCTTCCCCTAGGTCCTTCATAGCGAAACACTTCCCAAGCCAGGACTTTACTTCCTGCAAGGTTGGGATGTCATTTCCTATGAGTAGTATGTCATCCACATATAATACCAAAAAGCTAACTATACTCCCACTAGCCTTGACATATACACAAGATTCATCTTCACTCCTCGAAAAGCCAAACTCTTTGACTTTCTCATCAAAGCAAAGATTCCATCTGTGAGGTGCTTGCTTTAATCCATAAATGGATTTCTCAAGCTTACACACTCTGTTAGGGTTCTCTGTACTGACAAAACCCTCTGGCTGATTCATGTAAACATCCTCAACCAACTTCCCATTGAGGAAACGGTTTTGACATCCATTTGCCATATTTCATAGTCATGAAATGCAGCAATGGCTAACAACACCCTAATAGAATTAATCTTGGCTACTGGTGAAAAGCTCTCATCATAATCAACTCCTGAAGTTTGAGAAAACCCCTTTGCCACCAGTCGTGCCTTATAAGTGTGTACATTACCATCCATGTCGATCTTCTTCTTGAAGATCCATTTGCACCCTACTGTCTTACGACCTGGTACATTGTCAACCAAGTTCCAGACTTGATTGTCATAAATGGACTGTATCTCGCTGTCCATTGCCTCTTTCCATTTGGCAGACTCAGGGACTGCCATGGCTTCCGCATAGCAGTTAGGTTCATCCAGACATACCATTGTCTCATCACTGATAAGTGTCTCACCTTCCGCAGTAATATGGAAATCATAAGAGTGCTCAGGTGCATTCCTAACGCTTGTGGAACGCCTCAGAGGTACAGACTTGTCAATTGGATCAACAGGAGTCTCCTCCTCAAGTTGACTACTAGGGAATGAGGTTCCTTCACCACTTGACTCTTGAATTTCTTCAAGGTCAAATTGCCTCCCACTGTTTCCTTAGCTTATGAACTCTCTCTCTCGAAAGACACCCTTCCTTGCTACAAAGACCACATTCTCACTCGGTCTGTAGAAGAGGTAACCAAAGGATTTCTATGGGTAGCTGATGAAAATACACCTCTCACTTCGAGGTTCGAGCTTGTCGTGAGTCTCACGTCTCACGAAAGCTTTGCAACCCCAAATCTTGATGTGGCCTAGACTAGGAACTTTTCCAGTCCACATCTCGTGAGGTGTTTTGGCAGCGTTCTTTGTAGGGACCAGATTAAGGATATGGGCGGCAGTCTCTATGGCATACCCCCAAAATGATATTGGTAGCGAAGCTCGACTCATCATGGAACGAACCATGTCCAACAAGGTTCGATTACGCCTCTCAGCTACACCATTCAACTGTGGTGTACTGGGAGGTGTCAATTGTGAGACAACCCCACATTCCCTAAGATAGTCGAGGAACTATGTACTAAGATACTCACCACCGCGATCGGATCGAAGCATCTTAATGTTCCTGCCCAATTGATTCTCGACTTCCTATTTAAACTCTTTAAACCTTTCGAAAGTCTCTGACTTATGCTTGATTAAGTAGACATATCCATATCTACTATAATCATCTGTAAAAGTCACATAATAACGATTAGCATCCCTTGTGGCAGTTTTGAAGGGTCCACACACATCTGTGTGCACTAGATCCAACAAACCTTCACCCCTAGCACAAGAACCTGTGAAGGGTGACTTTGTTATTTTTCCAAGTAAACATGATTCACAACTATCATCTGACTTTAGGTCAAATGACTCCAAGACTCCATCCTTTTGGAGTTGGCCTATGAGTTTCTTGCTTACATGTCCAAGACGACAATGCCATAATGATGCTTTATCCAAGTTATTATCATTAGTAGAATCAATACACAACACATTATTTCCTAAATTATCTACAACAGACACAGATTCATACATACTATCACAAGGTAATGCTTTAAATAAACCACATTATTAAAGAAAGCATTATTCCACCAACTTCATTATCAAAAGAAAAGGTAAAACCTTGTTTGTACAAAGCATGAAAGGAAATAACATTTCTTGCCATTTCAGGCGAATAACAACATTTATTCAAATCTAAAGTAAACCCACTACTTAGCAACAAATTATAAACTCCAATCTTGGTGACAAGTGAAACTTTCCTATTCCCCATGATCAAGTTTATCTTTCCATGCTCCACATTCTCACTTCTTCTTAGTCCCTGCAAATCAGAACAAATATGAATACCACAACCGGTATCAAGGACCCAAGAGTTAGAATAAGGTGAGTTATTAGATAATATAGTGTAAATACCTGCATTGTTGGGTTTCACTTTCCCATCCTTCAAATCTTGTTGGTACTTCGGGCAGTTCCGCTTCCAGTGTGCCTTTTCATGGCAATAGAAGCATTCAGCCTCCTTTGGGTCAGCAGAAGGAGTGACGAAACCTTTATTGGTTCCGCTTGAAGAGGCGCCATCAAGGATCTTACCCTTGGTACCCTTCGAAGGGTTCTTCCTTTTCTTCCTTCTACCTTTCCTGATTGCCAGGACAGGTGCGGAGTTTGGAGTAGGAGTAGGAGTGGTAACAACCGAATTACCTTTAAGACCTGATTTTGCGGTCTTTAGGAGTCCTTGAAGTTTGCTGAGGGTGACTTCTTCCTTGTTCATGTGGTATGTCATGCGAAATTGATCATAACACGATGGTAAGCAGTGTAAAATGATATCTATTGCTAACTCCTCTGGGAAGTTCACATTCAGCTTCATCAAACGGTCCACATACCTCTGCATTTTCTACATGTGGCCCGTGATGGGTTCACCATCTTTCATTCGGGTTGTTATCATGGAGGAGATGATTTCATATCGCTCTTGACGATCACTCTGATGGTAGCCGTCCATCAAATCCTGGTGCATCTCAAAAGGATAGTAGTCCTCATAGGACTTTTGGAGCTCGGTTGTCATAGTGGCCATCATGATGCATGCCACTTTGGTAGCATCTCTTTCATGTGCCTCATATTCAGCAAACTCCTCAGGAGTAGCAGTCGGCTCGGGTACCTTAAGCTCCTTGTCGAGAACATATTCTTTGTTCTCATATCGAGTGACTATCCTGATGTTTCCGATCCAATCAGTAAAGTTGGATCCATCAAAGATGACTCTCCCACAAAGGTTCATGAGAGAGAAGGAGCCTGTAGGATTTGAGCCAGGAGCAGCATTGTTGGTAGACATCTAAAAAGAAGAAAAGACAAGTTTAGTTTAGATATAAAGATAGTCCTTAATAAAACACCCAAATGTAATATTAAGGCTAGGATCCAATCACAATATATTATAACTTAGAAGAGGGATGTCGTAATCTAAGCTAAAACATATTTGAAAGGTAGGTGAATGACGATTCACCAATTTCCACCATGAAAACGAAATATAAATTATTAGGTTTTATTTGGTTTTTAGAAACTCCTAGATTCTTTTGAGATTCATTGAACTTTTTCAATGGCATGTTTCAATATCGAGTGTGCCCTTCATGTTTTGTGACTGGGATACCGAGGATCACAAAACAAGGTGATAAGTAACCATGCAAATTACTTGGCACCCTTAATGTTTTTCACTTAATCGATGTGTCGGTTAACCATGCGCGCTCCACCGACCTATGAAAAACCTTAAGTCAACCTTTTCCTACCTTGTTAAGTCCAAGTTAGTGTGTCGGTTAACCACACACGCTCCACTAACGACTTAATCAAAGTGCAACGTGTAATTTCATGGGTTAGCACCTTATTCACATTTTCCTAAAGTAACTAAGATTGGGAATTTATAAAACATTTAGTTACTTTATAATAATCATTATACTTTTAATGAGAATTTTAAGTCATTGTCCTACCCGTTTGGCTAACGACTCTCCACCAGTCAAGGAAGCGGTGGGTAATAGTGGACACCCATTAAGCTGCCATTTTATAGGCAACAACCTTGTACCCCCCTTATAGACCGGCTTCGTGAATGAGGCCTATTAACGGTAAAACGACTTGATCTTATACATATATATATATATATATATATATATATATATATATATATATATATATATATATATATATATATATTATTAACCTTATAATATTATAAAGTATAAGTGTTGAATTTTAACCGTTAAAATTCTAGGGGTTGGAACTAAAGTTTATTAAGATGGCTTTACATGTTCCAAAACTTGAGGGCAAGTTTTGTAACTTTACAAAACCTTTCAATTCAGAACTTATGAGTTATTAAAATGAAGACTCTTCATTTTTGTAACTTATGTGTTCTTTTAATAGCTTTAATACAAAGAGGCTTTTGGTTATCCATAACTTGAGGACAAGTTATGGACTCCATTAAAACAGATAAAGATCATGAATTAAGCATTAATCAAGTAATTCCTATGATCTATCAAGAACTCATAAGAACATGAATAATCATATCCAAATTTCAAGAACATATGAACACATATAATCATGTAATTTTGATATTAGCCATTGTAAATGGATTAAAACAATCATTACATCATCTAAAACAAGTTTAATAACACCAAAACAGTTTAGGGTAATGCTTCTAGTCCATTTCCAGCAGCAAAAGTCGAAAATCTGCATTCTGAGGCTCCTACTCGTCGAGTGCACGAACCTACTCGACGAGTAGGATGAGTTTAGTGATGGACTCGGAGAGTCCCCCCATGGACTGGGCGAGTTCATCATGCAGACAGCAAGAAAATCAACTTTTTTCACTATTTTGCATCAAGTATCAACAAATAAGCCTTGGCTCTGATACCACTGATGGGTTTTGAGCATTCTAACACTCCTAAGTGTACATGCAACCCTAGAAAACCTTGGATCTATGTTTGTCTAAAATACATGCAAAATACTTTTCCAAGGTTCATAATCCTATCTAGCATACATGGGGAGCTTTAATCATAAAAGATGGCTAGAATTACATACCTTGTAGTTGTTATTATTCCTTGAAAACCTTGAGAGACTAGCACCCCAAGTGTGATGCCTCAAATGTTTCACACAACACCAAATGCTTTGGAATAACTTTAGAGAATGTATAACACTTGTAAAAATCGGCCTAGCCCTCTTGCAACTACTTGTGTAGCCGATTTTGGTAGATAACATGTTCTTTATATAGTGTGTCACATCTAGGGTTACACCATGTAAACCCTAATGTGACATGACTCTTCATTTCCATGACCCATGGGTTTGTAACTCCCATGGAGCATCCAATGGGTTTAACTCAACTTGACAATCCATGGAGCCTTTTAGCCCACTATACAACTTATGGATGATTAACATAATCAACCCATATATCTAATTAGTCTTCTTTTGATCACTTATATAATTCCAAATTAATTCTTGATCAATACTAATTAAATAATATTATTAATATATTAGAATCTTATAATATATTAATAAACCACAAGTGTTATTTCTCTCATTTAGTCTATCCAAATGCATGATGCCATGCAACCCAAATGGACCATGCCGGGTCGGGTCAAGTACATACCAGAAATAATTATGGACTTAGACACCTTATCCAACAGAGACAACTTCAATTCTCAACGCTCTTGGCCTTTTCTTTTCAAGGTTTACCTTCCGACTGAGAGCATTAGCAACAACATTTGCTTTACCAAGGTGGTAAAGTATCTCACAGTCATAGTCCTTGAGTAACTCTATCCAGCGTCGTTGCCTCATATTCAATTCCTTCTGATTAAAGAGATATTGAAGACTCTTTTGATCAGTGAAAAGTTTGCATTTAGTGCCATAAAGATAGTGCCTCCATATCTTTATGGCGAATACTACCGCTGCGAACTCCAGATCATGAGTGGGGTAGTTCTTTTCATGCTCTTTCAATTGCCTCGATGCATACGCTATCACTTTGTCCCTTTGGGTCAGAACACAACCTAATCCAACTCCAGAGGCATCACTATAAACTGCGAAGTCATCAACTCCTTCAGGTAACGAAAGAATCGGTGCTTCACACAATTTCTTCTTTAACTTTTCAAAAGCTTCCTTATGCTTCTCATTCCAAGTATAAGTAGCTCCTTTGTGGGTCAAAGCTATTAATGGAGTAGCGATCGAATAAAAGCCTTGGATAAACCTTCGGTAATATCCAGCTAATCCTAAAAAGCTTCGGATCTCCGTAGGACTCTTCGGTTGTTCCCACTTCATCACAGCTTCAGTCTTTGCTGGGTCAACCATTATCCCTTCTTGGTTAACCACATGACCCAAAAATTGGACTTCTTGAATCCAAAATTCACATTTGGAGAACTTTGCATACAGCTTCTCCTTTTTCAAAACTTCTAGCACTTCACGCAGATGCTTTTCATGCTCCTGCTTGCTTTTTGAATAAATCAAAATATCATCTATGAACACTATCACTGATTTATCAAGGTATGGTTTACAAACCATGTTCATCAAATCCATGAAAGCAGCTGGAGCATTGGTTAGTCCGAACGACATAACCAAGAACTCATAGTGTCCATATCTTATTCTGAACGCAGTCTTCTCAATATCCTGCTCTCTTACCTTTAGCTGATGATATCCTAACCTAAGATCAATCTTTGAAAAATAGCTCGAACCTTGCAACTGATCGAACATGTCATCAATCCTCGGCAACGGGTACTTGTTCTTTATTGTTGCTTTATTCAGCTCTCTGTAATCAATGCACATTCTCATGCTCCCGTCCTTTTTCTTTACAAATAACACCGGGGCTCCCCAGGGTGATGAACTAGGTCGAATAAAACCTTTGTCCAATAACTCCTGAAGTTGTGTCATAAGGTCTTTCATCTCTGTTGGTGCTAATCGATACAGTGCTTTTGCTATTGGCGTCGTTCCTAGTAACAAGTCGATACAGATTTCTACTTGTCGATCAGGGGTCAATCCGGGAAGATCTTCGGGAAAGACTTCCGGATAGTCACACACGACCGGAATATTCTGCACCTCCTTCTTTTCATTCTTAGCATCGATCATGAATGCTAGATATGATGTACATCCCTTGACCAAACATTTTCTGGCTTTCATTAGGGAAATAATTCCAGAGCTTACTCTGCGTTTGTCTCCATACACAATATTTCTGCATCATTGGCGCTAAGCCAATCCATTCCTAAAACTATGTCGAAATCATTTAACTCGATAGGTAATAATTCCTTGTGGAACTTATTCCAATTTAAGTCAATGAGGATGTTTTTCATACGATGGCTAACAGGTATAAACTTGCCACTAGCAACCTTGACTATTAAAGCATTAACTAGTCTATCTACAGGCAAAACTAGTTTTCTACCAAATTCATGCGAAATAAAGGAGTAATTGGCTCCAGAATCAAAAAAATTTAGGCAGCTAATTCGTTTACGAGAAAGGTACCTGAAGCGACATCGGCTTCTTCTTTCGCAGCTTCAAGTGTCATCTGAAAGGCTCTCACATTCGGCTTTGGTGGAAGATTGGGCTTTGCTGCATCCTTCTTCTTCGGGCAATCCTTCAAAATATGCCCTTCTTCATTGCACCCAAAACAGACGTTCTTATTGAAGGTGCATTCATTGACATAATGCCCAGGCTTTCCACATTTGTAACAAGTGACTCCCTCGCTGCATTTCCTACCATGTTTCTTCTTACACTTGTCACACCATTTGGCTTCAGCTTCTCCTCCAAATTTCCTCGAACCAGTCTTCGAGAACTTGTTCTTTTTATTGGAACCTGAAGTTCCTTCAAACTTTCTCTTTTCGCCAACTTCAACCTTGCTGGTGGCTCTCCCCTTAATCATATCTTCAACAGACTTGGCAGCCCAGATAGCTGCTTCCAAAGTAAGTGCCTGACGTACTGGCACCGCATACTCCCATGGAAGTCCCTTTGCGTACCTGTCAATTTTTGTCAGCTCATCTGGGACGATACGCAAAGAAAACTCCATTTTGTCTGTGAAGCTATTTGTGTATTCATCAACGGTCATACTTCCCTTCTTCAACGTCAGAAATTGGTTTTCTAGTTCTAGCACATTTTGGGCCGAGCGGTACTTGCACTTGAAGTGCACCAAGCACTCTTCCCAAGTCAGTTGCAGTGGCTCATTAGGGCTTAGGGTTTTCCCCAAAGTATTCTACCAACGAGCAGCGCTACCTCTGAACTGACGCACTGCAAATGTGGTTTGTAACTTGCCTTGGCAACCACATGTCATGAAAGCCAATTCCATTTCCGAGATCCAATCGATTACTCCGACGGGATCTTCTTTTCCAGTGAAGGTTGATGGCTTTCAAGTCATAAAGTCTTTATACTTGCATCCATTTCTCTCCACTCTATCCTCGTGATTATTTCTCCCAACCACAAGCGGTTCACTATGACCAACAGATCTACTGTTGTTTCCTTCTTCAGATTCATCGTCATTTAATTCAGGTTGTTCAACAGGAATTGAGGGTTCACTCCTGTTGGTCAACAACATTTGCCTTATTTCCTCCCTTTGTTCAGCCATCATCGTCTGAATCATGGCTTGTACTCCAGCCATGGTGATGGGTTCTGGTGCAGCTCCTGCTATAGGCACCTGTTCCACCACTTGGGGTTGAGGTTGCTGGTTTCTATTTGCATTTCCAGCTCCACTTCGAGTTCTTGCCATTATAATCTATATACCAAATAAGGCGAATTTAGGTCATTATCCTTGATAGATATTTAAATTCTCCTTATCACTCCGAAACGTTTACATGTTAGTTCTAATATCGTAATCGTACGCTTAAAATACTACACACATAAGGTTTCCAGATCCGGTCGGCAACAGACCATAGATCCGAACAAATAATGTCATATATGGCAAACATATAGCATTTAGCACATAAAAGCATTTTAGGCATCTTTCCTAAATAAACTAGTGCTCGTGTCTAAAATATGATAGACACTCATCTCACAATCATCACTTAGCATTCTAAGTTTAAGTCTAAAAATCCTACAAATTCCTAGTTCGCTTAAACTAATGCTCTGATACCAACTATGACATCCCCTAATTTCTCGGCTAGAAAAGACCGATTTAATTTATGCTTTTAAAATAAAATCAGAGTAATCTTTTTAAAAGATGTTGCGGAATTGGTCCCCAAAACAAAACATGATAGAAGTTTATCAAAACCTTTCTTTAAGAAATATATATTTACATTTTATATTAAAACCTCGGGATGTCATGTTCCGATACAGATCAAAAGCATAAACAAGACATTATAAGCCTTACAACTGTTATTTACAACTACTGGCCTATAGTCCAAAAATCTCTCATCATCATCCGACTATGCTCGGGGTCCACTACCTGTAATATAAAAAGCTGAGTGGGTCAGGCTTGGGAGCCTGGTGAGCATATAGGGTTTTCAACCCACAATAATAATAATAAACTTATTAAGTTCATCAATCAACAATAACCCTGATTACCCATTCCCGTTATCCTCAATTTACGTCCCTAAACACCTATCACAAGGGACCTATCCTAAGGAATATCATCGGGATGGACACTACTGCTAAGGGGACTCCTCAGCCATACATGTCCTAAAGGCAATCATGAGGGGGATGGAGTATGCCAATGAACATATAGTTGACCAACGCCTACAAGTTGCGAACCTGCTAGTGTTCCACTTGACTGTCTAGAAAGGTCTGTGGTCGTGATCTATACTCCGCTAGACGACAACAACAACAACATCAACAACAACAACATCGAGGACTTTCATCATTTTAACACACATCGACTATTTCGTCTACCCATGTTTTACCCAACATATTTGTAGATAAAATACATATACAATTTAAAACTTGTATAAAACATCTATTCAACAGTCACCTCAAATAAACAATTAATATAATTACACATAGCACGTATTTTAAAGAAAATACTTCATATCTATGTGTAAGGTGAAAATGACTATACACTCACTTGATTTAATGATAATCGGGCAACACTTCGTTTCCTAAAACGATCGTTTCTAATAAAACCGAGAGTTTTATTGAGAAACCAGGCTCTGCGAGGGTTAGGCTGCAAAACCGAAAATATAAATTTTTCCGGGTCTTCGGGCACTTCGGGATGTATTTTGGGTGTTTGGTATAATATCGGGGCTTTTGGGGGAAGTTGGAATGGAAGAAATATGGGTTTAGGGGTGTAAAATGACACTTTTCCAAAATATACCCGGGAGGTCTCGCACCCTTCTATTTATAGGGGCGAGGCTTCGGATCTGAGGGCAGGTGGCGCGTACGTGCGAGGCTCGGACACCTGGTGCGACACGCATCGGTGCGAGGTGAGGCGGCTTCGGATGCGAGGAGTCACCGGGCACGCGTCAGACTCCTATTGGACCGCGCTTCGGACGGCTCTCCGGTTTGGACACGCGTCTGATGACTCATCGAGATCGGACACGGGGCAGCTTCCGAGCGAGGGTGACGTGGCCGAAGCATGACCATGCGAAATTTCTCGGATTTCGTGTTTTTTTCTTGATTTTTGTGCTAAAACTTCTAAAATCCATAACTTTCGCATTCAGGCTCCGTTTTTGACGTTCTTTATATGCACACGTAGGTAAAACTACGCTCTATAACTTTCGTTTAGAATTCGTCGGCTAATTTTGATTTTATTTTTAATATTATTATTTTTAACAGACCAGGACAGGAAATGTGTTACAAATTCATAACTTCTTCATCCGACGTCCATTTTCGTCTGTCTTTTTACCGTTGTACTACTATTGACGAGACCTTCGATTCTCGTTTAGGTTGTGTCGGCTAAAAATCACTCGATCTAAAATTCGAGTTTTTAGCTGTCTACTGCTAAGCTGAAACTTAGACAAATCATAACTTCGTCATACGAAGTCAGATTTGGGCGTTCTTTTTATGCATACTCTCGGTTTAAAGAACACTACAACTTTAGTTTAGATCACAAAGGCTAAAAAGTAGTTTATCAAAATCTCACTTTTTACGTCATTCGGCACCGTGCCGGTTTTGTCGCGGAACTTCGACATGTCATAACTTCTTCGTTATAACTCGGATTTCGGTATTCTTTATATATCCGGAATCCTTGTCACGACCACTACAACTTTCTTAATAGATATCTGCTTTATGTAATATTTATTTTCGACGCTCATTTTTATTCTTAATTAATTAAATCGTAATAATTAAGCATAAAACACATAATTCACATAATTCCTTTTCATATCTTTAAAATGAGTTACAAATGTTAACCTAGACTATTACATCAATATTAATGCCTAGCCTAGAAACACGGGCGTTACATCCGGTGACTCTCCCTTCCTTCGGCCGAACCTCGCATCTCCCTTCCTATAAATAGAAGGCTGCGAGCCTTCCCGAGTAATTTTGGAAAATTGTCAATTTTGACCCCTAAATCAATATTTTAGCTATTTTGACTTCCCCCGAAGCCCCGGAATCATTTCCAACACCCGAAACACACCCCGAAGTGCCCAAGAAGCCCGAGAAATTTATCTTTTAAGTTTGAAGCTCTACCTTCGCAGAGCCCGGTTTTCAATAAATCTTCCGGTTTTCAACGAAGGAAGTTATATTTAGAGGCGAAGTGCTGCCTAATTTACTATTTTAACCCCCGGTTATTTCACGGTGAGTTCAATATATAGGAACAATTGTATGTTATGTGTTATATGTGCTATGTGCTCTTCAGTGTTATTATTTCGGGTTATTTTCCTGTGTTATTTTTATTTCTGCTATTTATGATAGCAAAGCTATACCTTTGTCCATGTGATCAGTGAAAGGACTTAGATTCACGATGGTACTGGTACGTAGCCTCTGGCCATGTAGAGCATGTCTCCGTAAGAGAATGACTTCTATTCTATGGCATTGGCAAATGGTTAGACAGGGCTATAAGCCTGAAATCTACCGAAATGTTTAAATCAGAAAGTGTATGTCTTCCGTGCCATTTGGGCCGAAGCTTTATTGATCGTATATCTTCGTATCAAATCATTGATTGATATGGAAAGTTTGTCACATGATTCACATATGCCTTTGTTGTTTCTTGTTCCTCTTTGCTTCTGCCATATTGAAGTATATATATGGCATAACGTTATATTGTATCTATTGTTGAACTCACTAAGCGTCACCGCCTACCCCTCTCAGTGTTTAAAAATTGCAGGTAATAAGAATCCAGTATAGTCATATAATGTTGGAAGATGTAGAATAGATTTTACTATTACTTTTGTATTTTGTTTTATGTTTGTATAAAGTTACAATATCCTGGGTAGTTATGTAAAATATTAAAACATAGTCGGTTTGTATCCATTCTTTTGTAATCACTTTATCAATGTAAGATATTGTTTTATAAATATGCATGTAGCATGCTTTGGAGTAACAATTGTCAAGTGTGAAAGTTTGGGTCTTTCAGAAATACGAAAGTTTAGAAAGGGGTTCTTTTAATCATGGTATCAGAGCGGTGGTTTAAGTGAACTAAATTCCACGGATTGGTATTTAGACTTAAACCGTCAGAAGTTCAATATATGAACAGATTCATTAGGATTATATGGATACAAACAATAGGAAAGAGTTAAGTAAAGTATTAGGTAATAATAAATCCTAATATTCTAAAATACTATATTGCTCCAAATTTTCAGAACAATGGCTGAACAGGAAGGTAGCCATACCCCTGAGGTGGGTGGAGGTCCTCAACCTGGTGAAGTAAATACTACAGTATCCCCTCGTGAGGAGCGACTCTTAGGTAAACTTACTGGTATAATTCGACAGAATCTTGAAGAGCACAAGACGAATAATGATAAAGGCAAAGAGAAAGCCACTGGAGAATTTTCAAAAGGAGAGGTGAAGCGTCCCTCGTTCAAAGATTTCAAGAGTAGTGGCGCTACGGAGTTTTTAGGTGTTCTTTATCCTATTGTTGCTCTTACCTAGACCCAGAACACAGAGAATGTGTTTCTTATTTCTCATGTGGATAATGAAGACAAGGCTAATTATGCTTCTGCTATGCTCGTCGAAGAAGCCTTGGTCTGGTGGGAAGCAACATATGAATCTCTCAACGAGTATGATCAGGAGAATTTATACTGGGATTTGTTCAAAACTCGTTTGCTAGAGAAGTATTGTCCTCTAGACATGACGAGGAGATTGGAGAAAGAGTTTCTGGAGCTTAAGCAAGAAGGAATGACCGTGAATGAGTATGAAACTCAATTCAATCAAAGAGCACAGTTTGCCGCAAAGTATATCCCAACTAAAGATGATAAAATTCAGTTATTCTTAGATGGACTGCGGTATGAGATCCGCGATTTCGTAGCTAACCGGGATGTTCTGTCCTTTGACAAAGCTGTTGAGTATGCTCGAAAGCGTGAGCATGACTTAGAGATACGTGGTGCCACTTTTTCTGTTCCAAAGCATCCACGTATCGATCAAACTGTTCCTGTTTCCTCTATTCCACCAGCTCGATCTGTTTAATTTGATTCTAATGCAAGAGAGCAATCTCATTGCGCCATTCGTGGTCGCGGTAGATCACAATCTTTTTCTCTTCAGTCGCCATCATGTATAAAATGTGGAAAGAATCACTAGGACCAATGCAGAACAGAAAAAGCGGTGACCTGTTATGGATGTGGAGAAATGGGTCACATAAAGCCTGTTTGTCCAATGAAGAGTGTTACATGCTTTGCTTGTGGTGTTACCGGCCACAGGAAGCGTTTTTGTCCTACTCTTACTAGTCAAATGGCAGGAAGTCAAGCTTCCGTTCAACAACCAAGGAATACTCCAAAGGAGGAGGTGCCAATAGCTAAAGGCCATGCATTCCAGATTACCACAGAAGAGGCACGCGAGGACCCGAATGTTGTGACGGGTACATTTCTTGTCAAATTTTAGACCTGCCTACATCTTATTTGATTCTGGTGCCTCAAATTCTTTTGTGTCTCATGAATTTGCGCATTCTTTTCAAATTGCTTGCTATGCACTCGTGCAACCATTTCACGTAGATACCATAGGAAGTGTATCATTACTTGTTGGTAAAGTCCATAAAGATTTTGTCATGGAAATTGAAGGTTATAGTTTTCTTGTTAACCTGATTCCCATCTTCTTGCCCAACTTTGATAATATTCTCGGCATGGAATGGTTGTTAAAGAACACACTTAGGCGTGAAAAGTTTCTTTGTGAAAACTTATGAATCGTGACTTGGGAACTGCGAGACAATACTTGGGACGAGTATGAGAAGGTGTGAATAGTAGTAGAGGCCTATACTACTGAAAGCACATGACTTACACTTGGATCAGGGAAAGTCACAATGCTACCAAGAAACTAGTAATCGATTCCGTTTTTGTTCGAGTATGTCATTACCTTCGTTTCGGTGATGACTAAGAAGATGATTTTCGTTCAGACCTTAATGGTCGTAAAGAATCAAGTCCGACTAAAATAGATATGCGAAGTGAGGCGATTGGTTCAGAGAACCATGCCTTGTGTAGTGACAAAATTTTAGTCAGAGAATTGAAGAATGAGATGGTCAGACGGAGAGAACAAATCAAACGGTAGAATATATGCTTTGTGCATATGTCTTGGAGTTGGTGCACGTCAAGTGGAAACACCATCGATGCTAAAATTATAATTAGGAAAATAAGAATGAGATAAGAGCGAAATATTCCGAGTCATTTTTATCGTTATGATTTCGGGGAAGAAATCCTCAAACGGAGGAGGTATTTGTAACATACATGTTCAGTTATCATGTTATGTAATTTTAAAAGTGAATAATATTATGAAATATTATATGAAATTGGACTATTGAGTTCTAACATATGGTTTTTACTGGAAATGAAGTAAAACTATGTTTAGAATCAATCGGAAAAATATTGGAAGTCTTATGAGATTCCAATCAAAAGATAAATATCGAAATTTAACGAAAATATAAAATTTGAAATAAGTAAAATTTTATTATTGAAAGTGGTAGATAATTTCATTAGAAACATTTAGGCCCAAACCTCATCGAAATCTGAGTTATAACAAAGAAGTTATGACCAATTGAAGATCCACGACAAAACCGGCACGACGCCGAATGACGTAAAAAATGAGTTTTTGATAAACTACTTTTTAGCCTTGGTGATTTAAATAAAAGTTGTAGTATTTGTTAAACCGATAATTTTCATAAAAAGAACGTCCAGATCTGACTTCGTATGAGGAAGTTATGATTTTTCTAAGTTTCGGGATAGCAGTAGACAGCTAAAAAATCGAATTTTAGATCGATTGATTTTTAGCCGACACAACATAAACGATAATCAAAGGTCTCGTCAATAGTAGTACAAGGATAGAAAGACTGACGAAAACGGACGTCGGATGAAGAAGTTATGAATTTTTAACGGATTTTCCTGTCCCGGTCTGTTAAAAATAATAATAATAAATTAAAAATTAGCCAACGAAGTCTAAACGAAAGTTGTAGAATATATTCCCGCCTACGCGTGCATATAAATAACGTCAAAAACGGAGCCCGTATGCGAAAGTTATGAATTTTAGAAGATTTGGGCTCAATATCCGAGGAATCTCGCAAGGATAAGGCCGATTTCGGTGAGTCATGCGCGCCACGTGTACGAGCCGAAGACCCAGCCGATGACGCGTCACCTTCCGATTCGTCCGAACAGCGTTCCAATGCGCGTCCGACGCGCCTCACACAAGGTGCCTCGCGTCCGAGCTCGCTTCCGTGTCTCGCATCCGACGTCGCTTCGTGGCTCGCTCCCTCGCTCCCGCGTGTCCGGTGACTCTCCCTTCCTTCGGCCGAACCTCGCATCTCCCCTCCTATAAATGGAAGGCTGCGAGCCTTCCCGAGTAATTTTGGAAAATTGCCAATTTTGACCCCTAAATCAATATTTTAGCTATTTTGACTTCCCCCGAAGCCCCGAAATCATTTCCACCACCCAAAACACACCCCGAAGTGCCCGAGAAGCCCGAGAAATTTATCTTTTCGGTTTGAAGCTCTACCTTCTCAGAGCCCGGTTTTCAATAAATCTTCCGGTTTTCAACGAAGGAAGTTATATTTAGAGCCGAAGTGCTGCCCAATTTACTATTTTAACCCCCGGTTATTTCACGGTAAATTCAATATATAGGAACAATTGTATGTTATGTGTTATATGTGCTATGTGCTTTTCAGTGTTATTATTCCGGGTTATTTCCCGTGTTATTTTTATTTCTGCTATTTATGATAGCAAAGTTATACCTTTCACCATGTGATCAGTGAAATGACTTAGATTCACGGTGGTACTGGCATGTAGCCTCTGGCCATGTAGAGCATGTCTCCGTAAGAGAATGACTTCTATTCTATGGCATTGGCAAATGGTTAGACAGGGCTATAAGCCTGAAATCTACCGAAATGTTTAAATCAGAAAGTGTATGTCTTCCGTGCCATTTGGGCCGAAGCTTTATTGATCGTATATCTTCGTATCAAATCATTGATTGATATGGAAAGTTTGTCACATGATTCACATATGCCTTTGTTGTTTCTTGTTCCTCTTTGCTTCTGCCATATTGAAGTATATATATGGCATAACGTTATATTGTATCTATTGTTGAACTCAGTAAGCGTCACCGCTTACCCCTCTCAGTGTTTAACAATTGCAGGTAATAAGAATCCAGTATAGTCATATACTGTTGGAAGATGTAGAATAGTTTTTACTATTACTTTTGTATTTCGGTTTATGTTTGTATAAAGTTACAATATCCTGGGTAGTTATGTAAAATATTAAAACATAGTCGTTTTGTATCCAATCTTTTGTAATCACTTTATCAATGTAAGATATTGTTTTATAAATATGCATGTAGCATGTTTTGGACTAACAATTGTCAAGTATGAAAGTTTAGGTCTTTCAGAAATACGAAAGTTTAGAAAGGGGTTCTTTCAGGACAGGACTATAAATCTCCCTTCATTAAAAGTACAGTGATAGATACTAAGTAACGAAAAACTTATAAATTGTCAATCTTAGTTACTTAGGAAAATGTGAATTTGGTGCTAACCCATGAAATTACACTTTGTACCTTACAAAGTCGTTAGTGGAGCGTGTGTGGGTAACTGGCACACTAACATGGACTAGTAAGAGTGGAAAAGGGTGACTTAATGTTTATCATAGATCGGTGGAGCACGTGTGGGTAACCGGGACATCAATTAGGTGATAAAGATTAAGGGTACCTAGTTAATTTGCATGGTTATTCACACCTTGTTTTGATCATCGGCATCCCAGTCACAAACTTGAGAGGGCACAATCGAGATTTAAACATGCCATTGAAAAGTTCAATGAATCTCAAAGGATCTAGGAGTTTCAATTCACTTAAGACCTCAAATTCTTTTTTGTTTTTCGTGGTGGAAATTGGTGAATCGTCATTCGCCTACCTTCAAATATATTATAGCTTGAATTACGACATCCCTCTTCCAAGTTATAAAATATTGTGTTGGGTCCTAGCCTTAATATTTCATATTGGGTGTTATATTAAGAACTTAAATCAACTAAGTTGAATTTCTCCCATTATAGTTGTGTAGTTCAGACAACTATGATCTTCCCAAATCCCTTGGAACAAGCTTTCCTAATGAAGATGATGTCCCGCGATTGGATCATGGAAATCATACTTCTCTTCCTCCACCACCTCCAGTTATTCTCCCTAACCCACAAGTTCTTGAAAAGTTCAAGGTCACTCAAGCCCTATTGGCAAGCAAAGTCTATGTGTGCTCACATCTTGGAGATGAAGTCACATATTGAGAAGCTGGGAGAGTTGGGTGTCAAAGTCTTGAGGAAGTTGGTTGTTGACTAGGTTCTTCGATCAATTTCTAAGTCACATAGTGAGTTCCTTTAGGAATACTATATGACAGAACATGACATGAACGTTAATGATCTTACCTATTTTCTTGGTGCTGCTGAATCAGCAATGATTTGGAGCACTGGTAAAGCAAATTTGATTGGAAGATCGACTTCCCAAACTTCCATGGACATTGACAATGGTAACATTCGAAATCCAGAAAAGCTTTCTCTTCCCAATGGAAAGGGATCGGCCATAGTCAACCTAGTTGACCAAATGGTAAAGAGAAAGGCTAAGTCTGAGATAGTCCTATGTACCATTACCAAAGTGTCCATATGTCTCTATTGCCAATGGAAGGGGCATTGGTTGCGAAGCTGCCTTATTTAGGTGAAAGATCATAAGGATGGTCAAGTCAAAAAGTTTGACTCTGCTTCAGGTAAGTCCACTATCTAACTCTATTAAGTTCCTATTTGGAGATTCTTATTACATGATGTGACTAGGTCACATTTTGATGTTTTGTAGAATCAAAGAGAGGAAGCTTAAAAGAAGAGTAAGCTGATTCTGATCGCGAGGAGATGGATTTCGATCGCATGATTCGAAGATCAGAATTTTGAGCTGCTGCTTAAGAGTTATGACAGATTGATTAGGAATGCATAATAACATATTTTTCATATGTATTTGCATTGTAAGGATAAGGTTTTCCGCAATTTTAAAATAAAAGGAAAATTTTTTATTTTATTTATTTTAAGTATCCTTAAAATGAAATTTATGAAAATTGTTGTTTATATGATTCCGTTGATAGCAATGTTGGAAAATGGATTTGATTCTTTCGTTTGTGGTAGTGTTATAATTTACCAAATAAGGAAAGATTCTCATCACCCAAGTTTCAGTTGGATAGAAACTTGGAATCATGCAACTTGTATTGTATGATGAATGAGAAATTTTCATCTTTGGGAAATTAAGACTAATTCCTTATTCACATGTATATGTGAGTCAAGTGAAAGACTAGGGGTTGGGTACACTTGGGTGTGCACTGGTCAGGTCCATCACAGAGAACGATAATACTATTTGTCATGATTTACTAAAGTTTAGTAAATATGGTTATACTTACAAGTTTAAGTATAATTCTGAAACATTGGAAAAATTCCAATGTAAGGAAGAACGAATAAGAAGAATCAAATTAGGCCGAAAGATAAAAGGTTCTCCAATCTGAAAAGATGGGAGAGTACTTGAGTATCTTGTTTTATGATTATCTTAGTGATTGTGGAACCATATCACAAGTGATTCTCTAAGGACATCTTAGTGCATTTGTTTGGCTAAGAAGAGGAATCGTGGATTGTTGAAATGGTTAAAATCAAAAAGATGAATCATACTTCGTTCCAAAACAAGTCTTAGAGTCATACTCCAAGATTATAACTTGAGTGACATAATCTTAAGAAGGTTTAAAACACTTATCAAATGTAGAGTAAAATGTTTTCTACTCTTGTACATTTGAAATTGGTAAGTTGTGATTTTTTTGGATAAAACAAAGACCAACTAAGACCAATTGAGTGAAGTGTTTATCTTGATAAGAATCCGCACTAAATCTTGAATATTTGCTTTGTCAAGGAATGGTTCTTGACAAGAGAATCTTATATGTCAAGAGGTCAGTGGGAGTCTTAAAGATCTTGAAAAAGTTTCAAGAACTAATCAAGAATAAAACCTGTTGTTTATCACTAACACACGACTTGAGGTTTATAACCCATCGTGTTGACATATTTTTGTTTCTGTGCCCATTCCAGTTAAATTTGATTATACATGTAAGTTCTATAAGTTATCAATTGTTTGCATAACTACTTGCAAGCAATGGTAGGCCCTTGTGCTACCAAGTGGCAAGAAGTTAAGATTGCATAAGTTCAGTCCATATGAGTTTGGATTTGTCACTAACCTTGTCCTGTGATTATGGTTTTGACAAATTCACATGGATAGGAACACATACACCATAAAATCTAAGTGTCATAAGGTTTCTCTCCGATTCATGAAAATGATGGTGAGGAAACGCTTTCACTAAGTAGATTTTAAGTAGATAGAAATTGTGATATTTGCATTCTCAAAGTCGTTAGTGGAGCGTGTGTGGGTAACCGACACACTAACATGGACTTGTGAGAAATGGAAAAGGTCTAAACAATTGAGACTATGATTATAGCATCCCTTTTCATAGTTCTAAACATTGTTTAGACACTCATATGAGCTGTCTAAGGAAAGGTGTATGATTTTGATAAAGTTTTATCAAAGCATCGTGTATCAGAAATCTGAACTTTGGTAAGAATGTCAATAAAGTATTGATTTCTAAAAGTCCAGCTGATTTCTGGATACATGTCAAAGCTAGTGGGAGCATAAGTGTTATGCTAATAATTATCATGTTAGTGGGAGCATGATTATTATGTTAAGTGTTAATTATAGAAAACAAAATTCTCAATTCGTGACTTTGCAGGTTTGAAAAATTGTTTTGCTATAATTAAGGGAGAGGAAATCATACTTCATTTCAATTCTAAAAGCTTAAATTGAGATTTTAATCACCTTTAGTCAAAGATATATATATATATATATATATATATATATATATATATATATATATATATATATATATATATATATATATGAATTTTATGTTAGAATTGTTCAACATAAGAAAATTATATATATATATATATATATATATATATATATATATATATATATATATATATATATATATATATTGTGTTGTCAAAATTCGATTATGATTACGACATCCCTCTTCATAGTCGAATTATGAAAACATGGCAAATAAAAAATATTGTAGCAAAAGACTGGCCTAGGATCATGTCCTTATGTGAGACATCACGAATCGTGTCCCATATGCTTCGAATATAGGATCGATTACATGTGCTATAATATTTATCCTTTCTAAATTTTCCAAATGCCTAGGGCATTAAGAGGGGAAAAGGTCTGGAATTGGATATGAATAAAATGATTAAGCAATTGTCGAGGACAATCTGAGGTTTACCAAAGATTGGTTGCTCATGGACGGTTGGAAGTATGGTGTAAATTTTTGGAAAGGACCATATTGACATATTCTTAAAGGAGGAAACTCTTGTTCAGAAGTAATAGTCAAAATGGGAATATGGAAATGTTTCATAGGTGGAAGTTATTCATTAAATATGTGTAATACTAGAAAACTTAATGCAGGACGAACGTTCAAAGTAATGTACTTTGAATTTGAGACTTCGTTTCCATGGAATTGATCTCCATTGGAATACTCTGTAATGTCTGTTGACAAGTCTTTGTGACTTTGTGCATAGTCATTACAAGAGGATCAATGCATATCAGTTCAGAATCTAACAGATTTCGGTAAATGGCAGGATTTTGGAATTATTACATTTACGATAAGGATTTGGATTGTGAAATGAGCATCATTGGAATCATGTTCAATTGGTCTATTTCACAAAGTAAGGATCATAGACAAACATAGTGTGCATACTTGGAGTATGGCATAACTATTGTTTGGACAAACATAGTGTGCATGCTTGGAGCTTGGCATGACTATTGTTTTGATTCAAGTATAAATTTGATTATTTAAAACATTATACAATGAATAATGAGTAATCAATATGGTGTTTAAATAAAAGGTGTTTTATTTACTCTCAAAGGTGCTTGGGGCCATATAGGATTAGTATTATTCTTGTGTTTCATTTTGTATGTTTTGACTTCTGGAATAACTAGGTTATTCAAACTCTCCACAGTCAATCATACTTTAGAAGTAGGTATGAGGCAAGACGGTCATGAATGGGTCAGTAGTTTGTCTAGGTGGCCTAGAGATAGCTGCAGTATTCATGAGTGATCCTGGAATAAGATTGGATTATTGGATTAAACCCACGCTCATTTGAGTCACTTCATGGTTTTTATCACGAGTGATCATGAGACGATAATATCTTATATTCTTCAAACGGACATGTGTGAGTTGTAGTTGTGCATCAGTTGCACATTGACATATGTAAACGCAACTAGTAAGTTGGTTGTTATAAAATATATCGTTGTGTGTAATTTGATGAGTAAGTACAAGCGAACATTTGGGTCGAAGTTTAGCCATTCCTTTTACCCTTAAAGGGATAAAAGCGATATCTGTGGGCCCCTCGATGATTTGGTGATGACAAATTTAAGTGCTCGGCCGGGCCTGGACTAATTTGATTTGTTCAATTGGTCGGTCGTCATAAATCAAAAATCGGGATACAACAAATGGACACAGAGAATGATTATAATCCATGTCTCAGTCCATATGATATCTAGAATAGAGGAATATATGATCCCTTATCTAATGGACATGTCATTGACTAGGTCAGAGTTCGATAGCGACTTTTAAGAGCTACGATTGCTAGTGGGGATCTTGGAGTCATACGCAATAATAGTTTTAGACTTATCCAAGTGGGAGACTATTGGACTAGATGTCTAAGCCCATAACTATTATTGGTATGTATTCGACCCGAGAGTAGCATGGTCCATTTGGGTTGCATAACACCAGGAGAATTTGTTAGGATGGACTCTTGAGAGAAGGTTATATATGATTTATTAATATATTATAAGTTCTAATATATTAATATGAAATCATATGTTTTAATTAGTATTGATCAAGAATTAATTTGGAATTAATTTAGTGATCAAAAGAGACTAATTAAATCTATGGGGACTAATTATGGTAATTAGTTATATTTATATGTGTTGGGCTTATGATCCATGTTGGACCAAGTTTATGTATTGATACATGAAGAGTTGGGTCACATGAACCATGGATCATAATACTCATGGGTATGGATTTGGGTTATACCCATGACCCTTGAAATGCCACATATAAATACATACTTCATTGCCCAAAATCGCCACTTGAGGAAGACTAGAAGTTCTTAGAGAATTATGGTGTTTTTGGTGCACAGAGTTTCTCTCTCAAGAGTCACCTTTGTTCTAATTGAGTTTTGATTCCATTTGAGGTGTAACACTTGGCGCACTAAGTTCTTAAACACCAAAGTCATTCATGCAACACCCAATACATCAAGACTTCAAGCCACATAAAAGGTATGTTACTCTAACTGGTATCTTGTATTGTTTATGACAAGTTGCATGCTAGTTATAAGTTTAATGCCTTGGATACCATTTGCATGTATAATCAGTGAAAACATAGATCCAATGTATTTAGGGTTGTATGTGCTGTTGGATAAGATGTCTAAGTCCATAACTTATTTGGTATATACTTGACCCGACCCGGCATGGTCCATTTGGGTTGCACTTCACCCAAACTAGTTATGGATAATTTTATGAGAGTTGTATACTTACGATTTATTAATATATTATAAGTTATAATATATTAATATAAAGTCATGTTACTTAATTAGTTTTAATCTTGAATTAATTATGAATTAATTTAGTGATTAAAAGGAAGACTAATTAAATCATGGGCTATTATATTTATATAGTGTGGGCTAACACTCATTTGGGAATGGGCTAAGCTTATATGGAAGTCCATGGATGATCCATGGAGCTTTTACCCATGGATCCTTGGAAGAGGAAAAGACATGGGTTATTAGGGTTTCACCCTAACCATGTACACTATATAAACAAGCTTATGTTGCATGAAAAAACACTAATGTGTGTGTAAGTGTGGTGGCCATAATCAAGAGTTAGTATACTCTCTCATACATTTTCCAAGTTTGTGGTGATTTGTGATTTCCATTTGAGGCATTCACATTATTGGTGCTTGGCTCTCAAACTCCAAGGAATCAACAATCAATAAAAGGTATGTAATTCATCTCGTTCTTTTATGGTTAAAAGTACCCCATGCCATGCTAGATAGGTTATAAACCTTGGAAAATAATATTTTGCATGTATCTTAGACAAACATAGATCCAAGGTTTAATAGGGTTGCATGTACACTTAGGAAGTGTTAGAATGCTCAAAACCCAACAGTGGTATCAGAGCCTAGGCTTGTTTGTTTGATACTTGATGCAAAATAGTGATAAAAAGTCGATTTTTTGCTGTCTGACTGATGAACTCGCCGAGTCCATGGGGGGACTCGCCGAGTTCATGTGTAAACTCATCCTACTCGCCGAGTAGGTTCGTGTACTCGGCGAGTAGGAGCCTCAGAATGCAGATTTTCGACTTTTGCTGCTGGAAATGGACTAGAAACATTACCCTAAACTGTTTTGGTGTTTTAAAACTTGTTTTAGTTGGTGTAATGGTTGTTCTAATCCATTTACAATAGCTTATATAAAAAATTCATGCTTTGTATGTGTTCATATAATTCTTGAAACTTTGATGATCATGTTCATGTTCTTATGAATTTAGAAGATGATAGGAATTATTTGCTGAATTGTTTAGGATTAATTGATCATTTATGTGTTTTAATGGAGTCCATAATTTGTCCTCAAGTTATGGATATCCAAAGGTCACTTCTTTTAAACACACACTTAAAACACATAAGTTACATGGAAATGAAGAGTCTTCATTTTTATGAACCTTTAATTCATAAGTTATGAAATGAAAAGTTTTGAATAGTTTCAAAACTTGTCCTCAAGTTTTGGAATTTGTAAAGTTACACACACTTTAATATACTTTAATTCCAAACCCTTAGAGTTTTAAAAGTTAAAATTCAACCCTTATACTATTTATAACATTAATGGTTAATTATTATATATATGTATAAGATCAAAGTCGTCTTACCGCTAGTACGCCTCATTCACGAAGCCAGTCTATAAGGTGGGTATAAGGTTGTTGCCTATAAAATGGCAACTTAATGGGTGTCCACTCTCACCCACCGCTTGCTTGACTGGTGGAGGGTCGTTAGCCGAACGGGTAGGACAAGGACTTATAAATTCTCATTAAAAGTATGATGAATATTATAAAGTAACTAAACCTTTTATAAATTCCCAATCTTAGTTACATTAGGAAAATGTGAATATGGTGCTAACCCATGAAATTCACACTTTGTACCTTACCAAGTCGTTGGTGGAGCGTGTGTGGTTAACCGGCACACTAACTTGGACTAGTAAGGATCACGAAGGGTGACTTAATGTTTATCATAGATCGGTGGAGCGTGTGTGGTTAACCGGCACATTGATTAGGTGATAATATTAAGGGTACCAAGTGAATTTGCATGGTTATTCACACCGTGTTTTGTGATCCTCGGCATCCCAGTCACAAAACTTGAAGGGCACAATCGAGATTGAAACATGCCATTGAAAAGTTCAATGAATCTCAAAGGAATCTAGGAATTTCAAAACCAATTAAACCTAATAATTCATTTCGTTTTCATGGTGGAAATTGGTGAATCGTCATTCACCTACCTTCAAATATATTATAGCTTAGATTACGGCATCCCTCTTCTAAGTTATAATATATTGTGTTGGATCCTAGCCTTAATATTACATTTGGGTGTATTATTAAGGATTTGATATATCTAATCTAAACTTGTTTTCTTCTTTTCAGATGTCTTCCAACAACAAAACTTCGGGCTCTAACCCTACTGGCTCCTTTTCCCTCATGAACCTTTGTGGGAGGGTCATCTTTGATGGTTCCAACTGCATGGATTGGATCCGGAACATCAGGATGGTTACTCGTTACGAGGACAAGGAATATGTCCTCGATAAGGAGCTAAAGGAGCTTGATGAGTCCACTGCTACTCCTGAGGAGGTCGCTGAGTATCAGGCACATGAAAGAGATGCCACCAAGGTGGCATGCATCATGATGGCCACCATGACAGCTGAACTCCAAAAGTCCTATGAGGACTATTACCATTTTGAGATGCATCAGGATCTGATGGAAAGGTACCATCAGAGTGCTCGTCAAGAGCGGTATGAAATAATCTCCTCCATGATCACTACCCGTATGAAGGATAGCGAACCAATCACGAGCCACATGCAGAAAATGCAAAGGTGTGTGGACCGTCTAATGAAACTGAATGTGAACTTCCCTGAGGAGTTGGCAATTGATATCATTTTGTACTCCTTGCCATCGTGTTATGATCAATTTCGTATGACATACCACATGAACAAGGAGGAAGTCACACTCAGTAAGCTTCAAGGACTTCTGAAGACTGCCGAAAGTGGTCTTAAGAGTAAGTCGGTTGCTACTCCTACTCCTACTACTACCCCTGTTTTGGCTATCGGGCAAGGAAAAGGGAAAAAGAGGAAGCACCCTTCGAAGGGTACCAAGGGAAAGTCCCTTGAAGGCTCCTCATCTGGAACCAAAGGTGGTTCTATCACTCCTTCTGCCATCCCTAAGGATGCTGAATGCTTCTACTGTCAAAATAAGGGGCACTGGAAGCGAAACTGCCCAAAGTACTTGCAGGATGTCAAGGATGGGAAAGTGAAACCATCCCATGCAGGTATTTACACTATATTGTCTAATAACTCACCATATTCTAATTCTTGGGTTCTTGATACAGGTTGTGGTATTCACATCTGTTGTGACTTGCAGGGCCTAAGAAGAAGTGAGGATGTGGAGCACGGAAAGATAAACTTAATCATGGGGAACAAGAAGGTTGCACCTGTTACCAAGATTGGAGTTTATACGTTGTTGCTAGATAGTGGGTTAAAGTTAGATTTGAATAAATGTGTGTACTCGTCTGAAATGGCGAGGAATATTATTTCCTTTCATGCTTTGTACAAACAAGGTTTTACCTTTTCTTTTGATAATGAAGTTGGTAGTATTAATGCTTTCTTTAATAATGTTCTTTATTTTAAAGCATTACCTTGTGATGGTGTGTATGAAGCTGTATCGGTTGTAGATAATTTAGGAAATAATGTATTATGTATTGATTCTTCTACTAGCTTGGATAAAGCATCTTTGTGGCATTGTCGTCTTGGACATGTAAGCAAGAAACGCATAGGCCAGCTCCAAAAGGATGGAGTCTTGGAGTCGTTCGACCTCAAGTCGGATAATAGTTGTGAGTCTTGTCTACTTGGAAAAATGACAAAATCACCCTTCACTGGTACTTGTGCAAGGGGTGAGGGTTTGTTGGACCTTATACATACTGATGTATGTGGACCATTCAAAACCGCCACAAGGGATGCTAATCGCTATTATGTGACTTTTATTGATGATTTTAGTAGATATGGTTATGTCTACTTAATCAAACATAAGTCAGAAACTTTTGAAAGGTTTAAAGAGTTTAAACAGGAAGTAGAAAATCAATTGGACAGGAACATTAAGATGCTTCGATCCGATCGAGGTGGTGAGTATCTTAGTACTGAGTTCCTCGACTATCTTAAGGAGTGTGGGATTGTCTCACAATTGACACCTCCCAGGACACCACAGTTGAATGGTGTAGCTGAGAGGCGCAATCGAACTTTGTTGGACATGGTTCGCTCTATGATGAGTCGAGCTTCACTACCAATCTCTTTTTGGGGGTATGCCTTAGAGACTGCCGCCCACATCCTTAATCTAGTCCCTACAAAGAAGGTTGCCAAAACACCTCATGAGATGTGGACAGGGAAAGTTCCCAATTTGGACCACATCAAGATTTGGGGTTGCGAGGCTTTCGTGAGGCGCAAGACTCATGACAAGCTCGAACCTCGAAGTGAAAGGTGTATTTTCATCGGCTACCCACAAAAGTACTTTGGTTACCTCTTCTACAGACCCAGTGAGAATGTGGTCTTTGTGGCTAGGAGAGGGGTCTTTCGAGAGAGAGAATTTATAAGCCAAGGAGACAGTGGGAGGCAAATTGACCTTGAAGAAATTCAACACTCGATTGGTGAAGGAACCTCAGACACTAGCAATCAACTTGAGGAGGAAATTCCTGTTGATCCAGCTGACGAGTCTATACTTCCGAGGCGTTCCACAAGGGTTAGGAACACACCTGAGTTTTATTATGGATCTCATATTACTACGGAAGGTGATACATTTATCAGTGACAGTACACTGGTAAATCTGGATGAACCTAACAGTGTTAAGGAAGCCATGGCAGGCCCAGAGTCTGCTAAATGGAAGGAGGCTATGGACAGCGAGATACAGTCCATGTATGACAATCAAGTTTGGAACTTGGTTCACAATGTACCAGGCCGTAAGACAGTCTGGTGCAAATGGATCTTCAAGAAGAAGACCGACATGGATGGGAAGGTGCACACTTATAAGGCTCGACTGGTTGCGAAGGGGTTTACTCAGACTCAGGGAATTGATTATGATGAAACCTTTTCACCAGTAGCAAAGATTAAGTCTATTAGGGTTATGCTAGCCATTGCTGCATTTCATGATTATGAAATATGGCAAATGGATGTCAAAACCGCTTTCCTTAACGGAAAGTTGGCTGAGGATGTTTACATGAATCAGCCAGAAGGTTTTGTCAGTGCAGAGTACCCCAATAGAGTTTGCAAGCTTGAGAAATCCATTTATGGATTGAAACAAGCATCTCGAAGTTGGAATCTTTGTTTCGATGAGAAGGTCAAAGAGTTTGGTTTCTCAAGAAGTGAAGATGAGTCCTGCGTGTATGTCAGAGCTAGTGGGAGTATAGTTAGTTTTTTGGTACTGTATGTGGATGACATACTACTCATAGGAAATGACATCCCAACCTTACAGGAGGTTAAGTCCTGGCTTGGGAAGTGCTTTGCTATGAAGGACCTTGGAGAAGCTACCTATATCATAGGGATAAGGATATTAAGAGAAAGGAGTAAAAGACTAATTGGACTTAGTCAGAGTATCTACTTGGATAAGGTGTTGAAAAGGTTCAACATGCAGAATTCCAAGAAAGGAGAATTACCGATCCAAAGCAATGCCAAACTGAGCAAGGCTCAGAGCCCGAGTACAGAAGATGAGATAGCTGAGATGAGTCGATTACCTTATGCTTCTGCTGTTGGTTCGATCATGTATGCTATGACTTGTACCCGTCCTGATGTGGCCTTCACTTTGAGCATGGTCAGCAGATATCAGGGGAACCCTGGCAAGGCTCATTGGACTGCGGTAAAGAATATTCTCAAGTACCTACGGAGGACTAAGGATTGGATCCTTACCCTTGGTGGGAGTGATGACTTAAGAGTAGTAGGGTATAGTGATGCTAGCTTTCAGACTGATAGGGATAACTTCCGCTCTCAGTCGGGCTGGGTCTTTACCTTAAATGGAGGGGCAATCACTTGGAAGAGTTCCAAACAGGAGACTGTAGCTGATTCGACTTGTGAATCAGAGTACATAGCAGCGAGTGAAGCGGCAAAGGAGGCGATATGGCTGAGGAACTTCATCGGAGACCTTGGAGTTGTACCAGCTATTAAGGAGCCTATGGAGATTTTCTGTGACAGCAATAGTGCGGTTGCCTTAGCCAAGGAACCAAGAGATCATGGCAGATCCCGACACATTGATATAAAATATCACTTCATAAGACACAAGATAGAAGAGGGACTCCTCGTGGCAAAGAGGGTATCGTCAGATGAGAACCCTGCGGATCCCCTTACGAAGGGACTGACGAGGGTGAAGCATTTGCAGCATGCGAGGCGCATCGGGCTGCGGGACGATATTAGTTTTACAGATTAGATAGCCTTTTCTGAAACTTGTAAAATGTAATCGACGTTTGATGATGAATAAAATTTGTGATTTATTTATGAGTAAAGTGTTACTATCATTGTCAATTATTTACTATTGTTTCAGTTTTGCATGTTTTGACTTCCAGAATAATTAATTTATTCAAACCTCCACAATCGGTCATACGTCGAAAGTAGGTATGAATCAAGATTGTCATGAATTGGGATTGTAGATGACTAAAGGTGTTTAGCCATAGCAATGGTTGCTACAACATTCATGAGTACTCATAAGTTATGAGTATTGGAATAAACCCACGCTCACTTGTATCACTTCATGGAATTTATCTCGAGTGATCGTGAGACGGTAATATCATATAAGTCTTCAAACCTAGAGATATGAGTTGTTACCTATGAGTTGGTTGCGCATTGATTGCACGTAAACGCATCAGTAACTTGATGTTATAAAACGTGCCTTTGTGTGCAATTCAATAAGTAGTAGAACAAGCATATGAGTCGAAGTTTATCTGTTCCTTCTAGAAATAGAAGCGATATCTGGGCCCCTCGATGATTTTGTGTTGACCCATGTACCGGGCCCGGTCAGAACTAAATTGATGTGTTCAGTTAAGTTCTTTGTCAAACAAATCGGAAATCGAGAAACAACTGCTAGACAATAAGTAAGACATTGTTCCATGTATTTGTCCGGCTGATATCATGAGAGCAGAGGATTATATGATCACTTATCTAAAATGGCGCTTCATAGTTCACAAGAGTTTTCGAGAGCTACGATTGCCGGTTGGTTCCTGAAGTAATATAGGCAAATACAGTTATTAGACTTATCCAAGTGGGAGTCTGTTGGATAAGATGTCTAAGTCCATAACTTATTTGGTATATACTTGACCCGACCCGACATGGTCCATTTGGGTTGCACTTCACCCAAACTAGTTATGGATAATTTTATGAGAGTTGTATACTTATGATTTATTAATATATTATAAGTTATAATATATTAATATAAAGTCATGTTACTTAATTAGTTTTAATCTTGAATTAATTATGAATTAATTTAGTGATTAAAAGGAAGACTAATTAAATCATGGGCTATTATATTTATATAGTGTGGGCTAACACTCATTTGGGAATGGGCTAAGCTTATATGGAAGTCCATGGATGATCCATGGAGCTTTTACCCATGGATCCTTGGAAGAGGAAAAGACATGGGTTATTAGGGTTTCACCCTAACCATGTACACTATATAAACAAGCTTATGTTGCATGAAAAAACACTAATGTGTGTGTAAGTGTGGTGGCCAAAATCAAGAGTTAGTATACTCTCTCATACATTTTCCAAGTTTGTGGTGATTTGTGATTTCCATTTGAGGCATTCACATTATTGGTGCTTGGCTCTCAAACTCCAAGGAATCACAATCAACAAAAGGTATGTAATTCATCTAGTTCTTTTATGGTTAAAAGTACCCCATGCCATGCTAGATAGGTTATAAACCTTGGAAAATAATATTTTGCATGTATCTTAGACAAACATAGATCCAAGGTTTAATAGGGTTGCATGTACACTTAGGAAGTGTTAGAATGCTTAAAACCCAACATGTGCACCATAGGATGTTGTAGTATACTAAAACCCATCATCTCTGTCACTGACTCTGTCTTCTGCCTGAGAGACAGAAATGATGGGTTTTTGAGCATTCTAACACTCCTATGGTGTACATGCAACCCTAGAAACCTTGGATCTATGTTTGACTATGATACATGCAAATAATTATTTTTTCAAGGTTCTTATCCTATCTAGCATGGCATGGGGAACTTGAATCAAATAAAGCTAGTAGAATTACTTACCTTGTAGTTGTAGTTGTAGTTGATTGCTTGGAGTTTTAGAGCCTAGCACCAATAGTGTGGATGCCTCAAATGGAAATCACAAATCACCACAAACTTGGAACTTTGAGAGAATAGTAATCACCTTCTTGAAATCGGCCCTCTTACTTTACTCACCACAACTCGTGTGATTTCAAGAACCAAAGCCTCCTTTATATAGTGTGGTGGATTAGGGTTACATCCATGTAAACCCTAATACCCATGTCTTTTCATTTCCATGAGATCCATGGGTTAAAGCTCCATGGAGTATCCATGGCTTTCCATGCAAGCCTAGCCCATTCCAAATAAGCATTAGCCCACACTATATAAATACAAGAGCCCATATTTAATTAGTCATACTTTTGATCTCTAAATTAATTCTAGATTAATTATAGATCAATACTAATTAAATAATATGATTTTATATTAATATATTAGGACTTATAATATATTAATAAATCATAACTTATACTATTCTCAAACGATTATCCATAAATTGTTCGGGTGAAGTGCAACCCAAATGGACCATGCCGGGTCGGGTCAAGTACATACCAAATATAGTTATGGACTTAGACACTATATCCAACAGTCTCCCACTTGGATAAGTCTAATAACTATAGTTGCAAGTATGACTTCAGGAACCGATCAGCAATCGTAGCTCTTTAAACTCTGTTGAACTATGAAACACCATTTTAGATAACTGATCATATAATCCTCTATTCTAGATATCAGCCGGACAAATACATGGAACATGGTCTTGCTTATTGTCCAGCATTTGTTTCCCGATTTCCGATTTGTTTGACATAGAACTTAACTGAACACATCAATTTAGTTCTAACCGGGCCCGGTACATAGGTCAAAACAAAATCATCGAGGGGCCCAGATATCGCTTCTAATCCTAGAAGGAACAGATAAACTTCGACTCATATGCTTGCTCTACTACTTGTTGAATTACACACAAAAGCACGGTTTATAACATCGAGTTACCAATGCGTTTTCGTGCAATCAATGCATAACCAACTCATAGGCAACAAATCATATCTCTAGGTTTGAAGACTTATATGATATTACCGTCTCATGATCACTCGAGATAAATTCCATGAAGTGATACAAGTGAGCGTGGGTTGAATCCAATACTCAGAACTTATGAGCACTCATGAGTGCTGTAGCCCCGCTTTGTCTAACATCTTAGACCTCTACAAGCCAACCCATGACAGTCTTGATTCATATCTACTTCCAACATATGACCGACTGTGGAGAGTTTGAATAATATGATATAAACCATAACATAATTATTCTGGAAGTCAAAACATGCAAAAAGAAATAATAGTAAACGATTGACAAGAGATAGCAACACTTTACTCATAAATAACAGCTTTTATTTATCATCAAATGTCAATTACATTTTACAAATTTCAAGATTATCTAACTACTAAAACTAATATCATCCTTCAACCCTATGCTCCGAGTATGCTGGAGATGCTTAGCCCGAGTCAGTCCCTTCGTGAGGGGATCTGCTGGGTTCTCATCCGATGATACCCTCTTTGCCACGAGGATTCCTTCTTCTATTCGATGTCTGATGAAGTGATATTTTCTGTCAATGTGTATGGATCTCCCATGATCTCTTGGTTCCTTGGCTAAGGCAACCGCACTATTGCTGTCACAGAAAATCTCCATTGGCTCCTTTATAGCTGGTACAACTCCAAGGTCTCCGATGAAGTTCGTTAGCCATATAGCCTCCTTTGCTGCCTCGCTTGCTGCTATATACTCTGATTCACAAGTGGAATCAGCCACTGTCTCCTGCTTGGAACTTTTCCAAGTAATTGCCCCTCCGTTTAGAGTAAAGACCCAGCCCGACTGAGAGCGGAAATTATCCCTGTCAGTCTGAAAGCTAGCATCACTGTACCCTACAACTCTCAAGTCCTCACTGCCACCGAGGGTAAGGACCCAGTCCTTAGTCCTCCGTAGGTACTTGAGGATATTCTTTACCGCAGTCCAGTGTGCCTTGCCAGGGTTCCCCTGATACCTGCTAACCATGCTCAAAGCAAAGGCTACATCAGGTCGAGTACAAGTCATAGCATACATGACCGATCCTACAGCTGAAGCATAAGGTATTCGACTCATTTCTTCTATCTCAGCCTCAGTACTAGGGCTTTGTGTCTTACTCAATCTGGCGTTACTCTGGATGGGTAACTCTCCTTTCTTGGAGTTATGCATGTTGAACCTTTTCAACACTTTGTCCACATAGGTGCTTTGACTAAGTCCAATTAGTCTTTTACTCCTGTTTCTCAAAATCCTTATCCCTAGGATTTAGGCAGCTTCTCTAAGGTCCTTCATAGCGAAACACTTCCCAAGCCAGGACTTTACTTCCTGCAGGGTTGGGATGTCATTTTGTATGAGTAGTATGTCATCCACATATAGTACCAAAAAGCTGACTATACTCCCACTAGCCTTGATATAGACACAAGATTCATCTTCACTCCTTGAAAAGCGAAATTATTTGACTTTCTCATCAAAGCAAAGATTCCATCTGCGAGGTGCTTGTTTTAATCCATAAATGGATTTCTCGAGCTTACACACTCTACTGGGGTACTCTGTACTGACAAAACCCTCTGGCTGAACCATGTAAACATCTTCAACCAACTTTCCATTAAGGAAAGCGGTTTTGACATCCATTTGCCATATTTCATAATCATGAAATGCAACAATGGCTAACAGAACCCTAATAGACTTAATCTTGGCCACTGGTGAAAAGGTCTCATCATAATCAACTCCCGGAGTTTGAGAATAACCCTTTGCAACCAGTCGTGCCTTATAAGTGTGTACATTACCATCCATGTCGGTATTCTTCTTGAAGATCCATTTGCACCCAACTATCTTACGATCAGGTACATTGTCAACCAAGTTCCAAACTTGATTGTCATACATGGACTGTATCTCGCTATCCATAGCCTCTTTCCATTTAGCAGCCTCAGAGCCTGCCATGGCTTCCGTGTAGCTGTTAGGCTCATCCAGATTTACCAGTGTGTTATCACTGATAAGTGTCTCACCTTCTGCAGTAATATGAAAACCATAATAATGCTCAGGTGCATTCCTAACTCTGGTGGAAAGCCTCAGAGGTATAGATTCTTCAGTCGGCTCAATAGGAGTTTCCTCCTCAGGTTGAGGGCTAGGGTTTGAGGTTCCTTCACCACTTGACTCTTGAATTTCCTAGGTCAATTTGCCTCCCACTGTCTCCTTGGCTCATGAATTCTCTCTCTCGAAAGAATCCTCTTCTTGCTACAAATACCACATTATCACTGGGTCTGTAGAAGATGTAACCAAAGGATTTCTATGGGTAGCCGATGAAAATACACCTTTCGCTTCGGGGTTCGAGCTTATCGTGAGTCTCGCGTCTCACGAAAGCCTCGCCACCCCAAATCTTGATGTGGTCTAGATTGGGAACTTTTCCAGTCCACACCTCGTGAGGTGTTTTGGCAACCTTCTTTGTAGGGACTAGATTAAGGATATGGGCGGCAGTCTCTAAGGCATACCCCCAAAATGAGATTGGTAGCGAAGCTCGACTCATCATGGAACGAACCACGTCTAACAAGGTCCGATTGCGCCTCTCAGCTACACCATTCAACTGTGGTGTCCTAGGAGGTGTCAATTGTGAGACAATCCCACATTCCTTAAGATAGTCAAGGAACTCAGTACTAAGATACTCACCACCACGATCGGATTGAAGAATCTTAATGTTCCTGCCCAACTGATTCTCCACTTCTTGCTTAAACTCTTTGAATTTCTCAAAGGTTTCTGACTTATGCTTGATTAGGTAGACATATCCATATCTACTAAAATCATCAGTAAAAGTCACATAGAACCGATTAGCATCTCTTGTGGCGGTTCTGAAGGGTCCACACACATCCATGTGTATGAGGTCCAACAAACCTTCACCCCTAGCATAAGTGCCAGTAAAAGGTGACTTTGTCATTTTACCAAGCAAACAAGATTCACAACTATCATCTGACTTTAGGTCAAATAACTCCAAGACTCCATCCTTTTGGAGTTGGCCTATGCATTTCTTGCTTACATGTCCAAGACGACAATGCCATAAGGATGCTTTATCTAAGCTAGTGGAAGAGTTAATACACAATACATTATTTCCTAGACTATCTACAACATATACAGTTTCATACACGCCATCACAAGTTAATGCTTTAAAATAAAGAACATTATTAAAGAAAGCATCAATACTACCATTATTATTATCAAAATAAAAGGTAAAACCTTGTTTATACAATGCATGAAAGGAAATAACATTTCTTGCCATTTCTGGCAAATAATAACATTTATTCAAATCTAATGTAAACCCACTATTTAGCACTAAGGCATAAACTCCTATCTTGGTGACAGGTGAAGCTTTCCTGTTTCCCATGATCAAGTTTATCTTTCCCTGCTCCACATTCTCACTTCTTTTTAGTCCCTGCAAATCACACCATATGTGAATACCACAACCTGTATCAAGGACCCAAGACTTAGAATGAGATGAGTTATTAGACAATATAGTCTATATACCTGCATGGTTGGGTTTTACTTTCCATTCCTTCAAATCTTACTTGTACTTTCGGCAGTTTCGCTTCCAGTGTGACTTTTCATTGCAATAAAAGCATTCAGCCTCATTAGGGTTAGCAGAAGGAGTGACAAAACCTTTCTTGGTTTTGCTTGAAGAGGAGCCTTCAAGGGTCTTACCCTTGGTACCCTTAGAAGGGTTCTTTCTCTTCTTCCCTTTGCCATGCCCGATTGCCAAGACATTGGCCGCAGTTGGAGTAGGAGTAGGAGTAGTAACAACCGACTTACCCTTTAGACCACTTTCGGCAGTCTTCAAGAGTCCTTGAAGTTTGTTGAGGGTGACTTCTTCCTTGTTCATGTGATATGTCATGCGGAATTGATCATAACACGATGGCAAGGAGTGCAAAATGATGTCTATTGCTAACTCCTCAGGGAAGTTCACATTCAGCTTTAGTAAACGGTCCACATACCTTTGCATTTTTTGCATGTGGCCCATGATGGGTTCACCATCCTTCATTCGGGTTGTTATCATGGAGGAGATTATTTCATATCGCTCTTGACGAGCACTTTGATGGTAGCGGTCCATCAAGTCCTGGTGCATCTCAAAAGGATAATAGTCCTCATAGGACTTTTGGAGCTCGGCTGTCATGGTGGCCATCATGATGCATGCCACTTTTGTAGCATCTCTTTCATGTACCTCATATTCAGCAAGCTCTTCAGGAGTAGCAGTTGGCTCGGGTACCTTCAGCTCCTTGTCGAGAACATATTCTTTGTTCTCATACCGAGTGACCATCCTGATGTTTCTGATCCAATCTGTAAAGTTGGACCCATCAAAGATGACTCTCCCACAAAGATTCATGAGAGAGAAGGAGCTAGTAGGGTTTGAGCCAGAAGCATTGTTATTGGAAGACATCTGAAAAGAAGAGGGAATAGATTAGATTAGATATAGAGATAGTCCTTAACAAAACACCCAAATGTAATATTAAGGCTAGGACCCAACACAATATTTTATAACTTAGAAGAGGGATGCCGTAATCTAAGCTATAAGATATTTGAAGGTAGGTGAATGACTATTCACCAATTTCCACCATGAAAATCGAAATATTTAATTAGGTTTTAATTGGTTTAGAAACTCCTAGATTCTTTGAGATTCATTGAACTTTCTTCAATGGCATGTTTCAATCTCGAGTGTGCCCTTCAAGTTTTGTGACTGGGATGCCGAGGATCACAAAACAAGGTGTGAAGTAACCATGCAAATTACTTGGTACCCTTAATGTATTACCCCTCAATCGATGTGCCGGTTAACCACACACGCTCCATCGATACTATGATAAACATTAAGTCACCCTTTACCTACCTTGTTAAGTTCAAGTTAGTGTGCCGGTTAACCACACACGCTCCACTAACGACTTAAACAAAGTGTAAAGTGTAATTTCATGGATTAGCACCTTATTCACATTTTCCTAAAATAACTAAGATTGGGAATTCAATAAAGTTTAGTTACTTTAGTATTATCATTATACTTTTAATGAGAATTTATAAGTCCTTGTCCTACCCGTTCGGCTAACGACCCTCCACCGATCAAGGAAGCGGTAGGTGAGAGTGGACACCCATTATGTTGCCATTTTATAGGCAACAACCTTATACCCCCCTTATAGACCGGCTTCGTGAATGAGGCGTACTAGCGGTAAGACGACTTGATCTTATACATACACATATATATATATATATATATATATATATATATATATATATATATATATATATTATTAACTTATAATATTATAAAGTATAAGGGTTGAATTTTAACTTTTAAAATTCTAAGGGTTGGAACTAAAGTTTTAATCATGACTTTACTTGTTCCAAAACTTGAGGGCAAGTTTTGTAAACTTTCAAAACTTTTCATTTCTTATAACTTATGAATTTAATTGAGTATTAAAATGAAGCCTTTTCATTTTTCTAACTCTTGTGTTCTTTTAATGGATTTTTATTAAAGTGTGACCTTTGGTTTTCCATAAGTTGAGGACAAGTTATGGATTCCATTAAAACACATAATGATCAAGAATTAAACTACCAAGTAGGTTACAAACAATTCCTATGATAATCTAATCTTCATAAGTTCAAGAACATGAATATGAACATTTCAAGAATCATAAATTACTCATAAAACTTGTAATTTTTTATAATAGCCATTGTAAATGGATTAGCATAAACATTACACCATCTAAAACAAGTTTTATAACACCAAAACAGTTTAGGGTAATGTTTCTAGTCCATTTCCAACAGCAAAACTCGAAAAATTGGACACTGCAGCCTCTACTCGTCGAGTGCATACGGCAGTGAACAAAAAAAAACGATTTTTAAGCTATTTGCATCAAGTATCAAGTAAACAAGCCTAGGCTCTGACACCACTGATGGGTTTTTGAGCATTCTAACACTCCTATGGTGTACATGCAACCCTAGAAACCTTGGATCTATGTTTGACTATGATACATGCAAATAATTATTTTTTCAAGGTTCTTATCCTATCTAGCATGGCATGGGGAACTTGAATCAAATAAAGCTAGTAGAATTACTTACCTTGTAGTTGTAGTTGTAGTTGATTGCTTGGAGTTTTAGAGCCTAGCACCAATAGTGTGGATGCCTCAAATGGAAATCACAAATCACCACAAACTTGGAACTTTGAGAGAATAGTAATCACCTTCTTGAAATCGGCCCTCTTACTTTACTCACCACAACTCGTGTGATTTCAAGAACCAAAGCCTCCTTTATATAGTGTGGTGGATTAGGGTTACATCCATGTAAACCCTAATACCCATGTCTTTTCATTTCCATGAGATCCATGGGTTAAAGCTCCATGGAGTATCCATGGCTTTCCATGCAAGCCTAGCCCATTCCAAATAAGCATTAGCCCACACTATATAAATACAAGAGCCCATATTTAATTTGTCATACTTTTGATCTCTAAATTAATTCTAGATTAATTATAGATCAATACTAATTAAATAATATGATTTTATATTAATATATTAGGACTTATAATATATTAATAAATCATAACTTATACTATTCTCAAACGATTATCCATAAATTGTTCGGGTGAAGTGCAACCCAAATGGACTATGCCGGGTCGGGTCAAGTACATACCAAATATAGTTATGGACTTAGACACTATATCCAACAAGAAACTCCTGGGCCAACCGTTCCCTCTCTACCAGGGGAACATACTCAACGTGCTCTGCAGGAGTAAAACTGGCTGTCATAAACTTCCACCAACAAGTCCTTCGCTCCCAAGCGAATCTGGTACAGTGCGAACCGAACTCTCAAATGCTCTGGGCACGAACAAGTGTAAAAACATCCCTCAATATCAGAGATCCATCTCATTGCAACAATCAGATCATGCGTCCCATCAAACTCTGGTGGCTTCGTGTTGCTAAACTCCCGAAACAGCAACGACTCACCTCCCTATGGCCTGGCAGCAATGACAGCTTCGGTGGCTGTAGCAGCAGCGGCCTCAGTAACAGCGACATATCGCTCATTAAAAGTCTCAATCAAGGTGGTCTTAATAGACCCAAACATCTCAGGAATCTCCGCTGGAATAGCTGCGGCCACCTCCTCGTGAATCATCCTGCGAATCTCATCATCACTAGTCCCACTGCTCTCGGGGTTGTGGCGTGTACCCACCATGATGTCTCTGAAACACAACATAAAAATATCAGAGACTCGCTCGAGAATACTCACACTAGATCACTCATCCCTACTCGTTCCTTAGCATCGTAAGGATTCTTACTTGGGTTGCATACAGATTCGATGCTTTCAGTAGTATGGGCCCAATACCACCTTCCACACTAACCTGTAGTCATCCCAAGTCCTCCTCCTAGGACCCCAGTTCACTATTACTCTATCTCTCACGAATAACAGACTACCCTCTCAGAGGATCTCTCATATGCTCATGTAGATATCTTTCCTAGATTATTCCTCGACTCAAGACTTTCTCTCTCTTAGTGATCATGCTAGATACTCTCACTCAGCACATACTCAAAGCATATAACAGATAGCAACGACTCCTAAGCTAAGGCATCACAAATCAGGCAACTCTAGCCCTAAAATATGAAATACCTAGCCTATCCTCTAGCATGCATTACTAATATCTCATAACATAATCAAATAAGACTTTCTCTCTTAGTTTTAGTTCAGACATACCCGAAGGTGCATCCGAATCCCTCAAACCAAGGCTCAGATACCAACTTGTAACACCGTCAAATTTCAAACCAAAATTTTCATTTAAAAACCCAATTATCTCATTTCAAATCAGCAAATTTCCACAAATATCAAGCTATCAAAACACATGTCTCAAAACTGTTTATAACACAAATCCAGGATCCTCCGAAAACATATCTCTGACTCGGGTGTGTGTACAATCAAGCCAGTGCCTTCCCGTGATCCTGAGAAGTACATGAAACACATACCACATAACACGGTAAGCATGAAGCTTATTGAGTTCCCCAAAATACCACACACATCACATTAGCCACTCGAGGCTAGCTCAATACGACCCTCCATTCAATGTGTCTCAGTGGAGACCCTCCCGTCCCACAACTCAATAAGTTCATAGTAATAATAGTCAGCATAAATCACAAAGACATAATGCAGGATATCACAATACATCAGTAAGCACATATGGCACCACAGTTACACAAAGATACCACTCATGGTAAGTATAGTGAGAAGACTCACCTCATACGAAAACTAGGGAAATACGTACTCCTCAAACACGAATCACCTAATCTAGCCTCCGCCTAGTCACATTTGATAATTATTTCTAATTAACACTTAAATCATAAATTCTAAAAACTAAGTTATTTTCCCTTTCTAACTCTTGGATTGGGCAAAAATAACATTTTACCCCTCCATGGTCACCATGACTCATGATTGACCAAACCCTAACGTCAAACTCGAGTTAACAGTCCATGTTGAACCAACTCACCGAGTGCAACTATGTGACTCGCTGAGTCCCCACTGTTTCTCAAAACGTCGCGAAAACCCAACTTAACTCGTCGAGTTGTCCCGTCAACTCGCCGAGTTACCCATGTCCAGACTCATCGGGGAAAACCCTAGCTGACTCGTCGAGTCAGCTCTTTGACTCGCCGAGTCCCTTAAGTCAGATTCTCATCCAGACGTTTTAAGGAAGATCTAACACTCCAAACTCTAGATCTAGCCTATCAAGGGTCGAATGTCACGTAAAGTTTCGATCTTTATGTTCATGCATGGCATGTTTTCCCCATAATGCCAAATAAAAGCTCTAACCAAGGTGTTTAAGCACAATAACTGTTTATAGGTGGATAAAGTTGGGATCTTTGGACTCTATGGACCTCACAAGGTCCAGATCTGATGTCTCAATGCTTGGAAAGCACAAGACATACCAAATCTCAAAGGAGTAAGGAGAAAGGCCCAAAAGCTTCTCTTTAACAAGATATAGACAACATGATGAGCAAGGTGACGACTTTTACCTTCCAAGTGAATGAATACTGGATCTCACAGCCCTTCCTCGTTCCTTGCTTGAATCTCACTTCTTCTTCTTCCAATGCTTCACCAAAACACTCAAATGTTAGCTCAAACACTCTCTCTTAACTCAATGGATGATTAGGGTTTCTCTCAGGGGAGTAGGGTAGCTGGTGAGGCGGAAATAAGGACATAAGTTTCCATAAATAGGCCCCAAACCCAGGGATTTAGGGTTTCCTCACACATCGCCAACTCGGCGAGTCGGCATCTCTGACTCGTCGAGTCGGTTATTTAACCCGCGTGCTCAAATCCAACTCTACTCGGCGAGTCGAACACACAACTTGCCGAGTCAATCATTAATTCCTAAAAATAAATGAATAAATACAATACCTGAGAGTCGGGATGTTACCGTGCAAAGTGTAACTTCATGGATTAGCATCAAATTCACATTTTTCCTAAAGTAACTAAGATTGGAAATTTAATAAAAGTTTAGTTACTTTATAATTTACATTATACTTTTAATGAGAATTAATGTCCTGTCCTACCAATTTGTGACAACCTGAAACTTTTTCCGTTATCCTTACCTAGATTCCGTTAATAAAATTTGGGTTTTTATTAAATTCCGTCAAATTTCTGAGTTTGAGAAAGACTTTACGTTTTAAATAAATAATATGTATTGTATACGAGTCGGAATAAACCGGAATCGCGAAAAACTCGAACCTTCACTCAAAAATACCGAGTTCACGGCCAGAACGAGTTTACGGTCGAGTACGACCATAAACCCGTTTACGGTCGGCGTCAGGTGGATCCCACCACCGACCAAACCCCAGTCTATAAGTACTGAACCTCCACCCTCATTTGAACCTTCTTGACCGGAAACACCCACTTTCTCTCTCTAAACCTCTTGACCGTAAACACCATAAAGCCCTTATTTCACCCGAAAAACGCTGGAAATCATTATTTGGGGCCGTTTGGGAGCCTCTGGAACACTTTTGCGTCGAAAACAAGCACCCTTGTTCTTGAGTTTACGGTCAATCTTCATAGACGGTAAACCTGTTGCGACCGTAAACCCATCAATCTTCATAGACCGTAAACCTGTTGCGACCGTAAACCCATCAATCTTCATAGACCGTAAACTCATCAATCTTCATAGACCGTAAACTCACCAGATCTCCTTAGACCGTAAACACATGGGACCGTGAACCCATGGAACCGTAAACTGACTGTCGACCGTAAACAGCTCTTTCGTGGGGAAAAGCCTGTTTTCCCAATTCAACCAAGTCCCGGTAACATTCCTTAACCAAAAACAAGTGTTTATCTAACACTTTATCTAACGAAATCGCTAATTTAGATACATATATGTATTTATTTGATATTAGGATTCCGTTAAGTGCAACGTGCACCAACTCAAGGATCGTCCAGTTCAATCCTTTGCATCCAACCAACTATGAGTTCATACCCCTACGCTTTTTCCGAGTTTTTCATGTTTTCAGGGGGGGGGGGGGAAATACAAGCAAAAGTACAAGGAAACTTGTGCTCAAAGTATATTATTTTGTATAAGATAATTATATTCTCAGCATGCGTTTAAGCACAGAAAACAGTTTTACCAAATGATTAATAAATCAACTCGTAGAAACAGTTTTCAAACTAAAGTAATGAACTCGTGAAACATTTCGTAAAATGTATATCATACAGATTTATAAACAGGATTTTTAGTATTATTACTTGTAAATTGTTAGTCTAAAGTTGGGGACACGTCCTTGTAACACTCCCCACCGAATTCGAGAGTGTAGGACTAGCACTTGTAACCAGAATCTCTTGTAGGGAGAGAGTGACTGTTGTGTATAGATCTATACGGGACTGACTATCCCGCTCCTTGCTGCTAGCTACAGTGGGTCCGACAGTTCTACGGGTGACAAAGTCATAAAAGGATACTGGCCCCGCTACGTGCCATATCAAGTTTAAGTACGGTTATGACACCCACAACCCAGATAACAGGAATTTACTTTTGTAATAATGAATCAAGTGAACTAACCTCAAAGTAATAACTGATTCGATTACTAGAGGGTATTAATAACACCCTTAGGATTTAGTTCAGCACTTATTTATTAGTTTTATTTATGTAATAAGGCTAATACACCTCACATGGAGCTAACAGGGTTTTTCAAGAAAACTACGTCTAACGATATAAGTATGGTAGATACTTGTACACCTCAGACTAGAAACAGATAACCAACCATCAACTTTTAGGGAAAATGTAGGATTTTCCTGGGATAACTCAACCTTTCATAAACGGACTGTTTAACAAATAACTAATGGATAATCAAACATCTTTCATAAGAAAATATAGGATTTTCTTGGGAAACACTTTTCAAAGGATCAAAGAAACAATTTTCACCAGAACTAAATACTTATGAACTCACCAGCTTTATGCTGATACTCTTTCAAACTGCTTGTATTCTCAGGGCAACAATAGACAGGTACTTTTATTAACTTTTGGAGAAGACGGAGCATTTGGAGTCACGTCTTTTACTTTTGCTATATACTCTTATGTACAAACTATGTTTTCAAACAGATGTAAATAATCATATTGTAATGTAATGGTTGTGTTTACTTTTGCTTACTATGATACAACTGTTGTGGTACTATGTATGACGTCACCCGCCCCCGGACGTTTCCGCCCTCCGTTCTGACGGTTCGGGGGTGTGACACAATTTGGCTAACGACCCTCCACCTGTCAAGGAAGCGGTGGGTGAGAGTGGACAATCATTAAACTGCCACTTTATAGGCAGTAACCTTGTAGACCGGCTTTATGAATGAAGCCGACTAACGGTAAAACTGACTTGTCTTATATATATATATATATATATATATATATATATATATATATATATATATATATATATTAAACTTATAATATTATAATAGTATAAGGGTTGAATTTTAAACTTTTAAAATTCTAGGGTTTGGAGTTAAAGTGTTCATAAGTGTGACTTTACAAATTCCAAAACTTGATGGCAAGTTTTGAAACTATTCAAAACCTTTCATTTTCTTAACTTATGAGTTTAATGACTTTTAAGGAAAAGACTTTTGGTTTTCCATAACTTGAGGACAAGTTATAAAGTCCATCAAAACCATTAAGATCATTAATTTAATTAACACAATAATAAAAAATTCAAACATGATCTAGTTAAACTTATAAGCACAAGATAATTCATATCATCAATCTTCAAGAAATTAGCCTAATCATATAAACTAATACAAATCTTGAAATTATGGCAATTATCTTTTAATTGGACAAGCATGATCATGACCTTATGAAAAAGCAGATTTCATGGTTCAAACACAGTTTGGGGTAATGATCCTAATCCAATTTCTGGCCAAAACTCGAAAATCTGCACACTGGACCACCAACTCGGTGAGTACATGAACTGGAGTCGTCGAGTTGGTCCATTTCTGAGTGGACTCGGCGAGTCACCTAGTGGACTCGGCGAGTTCACCTGACAGAATGCAAAAATTCGATTTCTTCAGCATTGAAAACCAATAAAACATCAAGTATAATAGAAAACAAACCTGGCACTGATACCACTGATGGGTTTTGAGCATCCTAACAACCTTAAGGTGCACATACAACCCTAAATGCTTTGGATCTATGTTTTCTCTAATTATACATGCAATTTGATTTTCTAAAGTATTACCCTAACTAGCATACAAAAACATGTGTACTTGTATAACAAAACTAGTTAGATGACATACCTTTCTTGTAGCTTGATTCCTTGCACCTTTAAGAGCCTAGGACCCCAAATGTGATGCCTCAAATGCTTCACACAACACCACCAACAATGGAGGACTTGAGAGAAAATGTCTTGCACCAAATTTGGCTATAGCTCTTCCAAATATTACTTAGGTCCGATTTTAGGAGCTTAGGGTCTTCTTATATAGTGTGGCAAAACTAGGGTTACACCATGTAAACCCTAATGTGCATGACCTTCCATATTTCTTAGGCTCCATGGGTTTAAACCTCCATGGATTATCCATAGATTGTCACATTGGTTTAGCCTAACCTAAAGAATTATGGATCATTGGCCCACATTATAAGAATTAATGATTTACACAATTAATCCCCGTATATTTAATTAGTCTCTTCTGATCACTAAAAAAATTCCAAATTAATTCTTGATCAATACTCACTAAATAATATGATTTCATATTAATATATTAGAACTTATAATATATTAGTGAATAGAAAATAACCTCTTCTCAAATGTCCATCCCTCATATTGTTCTGGTGCCATGCAACCCAAATGGACCATGCTACTCTCGGGTCAAGTACATACCAATTATAGTTATGGACTTAGACACCTTATCCAACAGTATGGTGAGGAGACTCACCTCGAATGCGGAAGCTTCCCGAATGAAATCCTTAGCTGCTGCCACCGCCAGTATGGTGAGGAGGCTCACCTCGAATGAGGAGACTCTACTTGACGAGTTGGAAGGCCCAAACTCGACGAGTTGATGCTCGAAAGGAAAACCCTAATATTTAGGGTTTGCACTTCAACTTCGATAAAACTTAAGTATCTAACTCTCACCAATAACCGACTACCCGTTCTGAACCCAATGAAGACCGACACTTGACATCCCGAGGGATGCAGCCGTCACCCTGAGCATTCAATGACCTTTTAAAAGCAACAGAACCCAGCTACACCAGACTCTCTCCGAACCTGGTGGAAGATAACTCCTTCCCTTCTTGAGAAGAACTACTTCTGCTTTCTCGGTACCCGAATTCTTACATTGGTCTGGCTCCCTGCCAGACTCTCTACTCTGGAACAGTACCAAAAACTCCTCCAGTCTTGATTATCTTGGTGTTACCAACTGAATGAATTCACTTACCATAACCAGATGCAGAACGAACACATCCCGAATACCAAATTTCTGTCTGGTTGTTGAACCAACGGCAATCTCGCATTCGCCCCACACGACCTCCGAAGGATACCTCATCTAATAATAACTGCCCTAGTTATACCGCCACTCATGGATCCATCAATCCTTCTGATACATCCGATGATATAGCCTGACGACCTGTCGCCACCAAATCGAATACAAAAGTGAACGCTACCTAAATAAAGGTAGTCTTACATCATTCCCGGTATCCTTCAACCTGTCATTTCCTGATTCTGATTATGTTGGGGTCCTTCCACAGATAGTTCCAACCGAAGACACACCATAATAGCTCAACCGACATTATACAAAACCTATTCCTTATTCTTTAACCCTACGATTGATTCGTTTGGCATAATGGCACCCTAAATTCTTATCTCACTGAAATGGAGTCCTGCACTGAACACCCGCAAACTCCGATCCGAGATCTTATCCAAAACCGAACTGATACTCCGCTCCTACCCCGAGATCTACGAATCTGCATTTGCATAATGCACCACGACTTTCCGATATTCCTTGCTTGACCGATAAATAAATACCCTTAAGCCAATCCCCGATACTACTAGTCTCGCACCTGGTCCAACCACTAGATTCTCAAGAGATCAATATCGAGGCTACCCAGCCTAGACTCCTCTACGTCAGATACTAATTATCCACATCATCCGGGCTCGCCGCGGGTCCCTAAGATCCTCATCCTAGAACAGAGAGTAATTCCTTGCCAACCCTAGCCGGTGTGCCCAAAGCACGAGTTGATCTCCCTTTCATGCTTGTGCCCATCACATAAATAGTCTACTGCGGACCGATGAATGCTATGATCCTATCGCAGCCTAACACTACTTCCATCCAACCATACCTACCACCCATGTCCTTACCACACTACACTATCACATCGTCGTACCTCTCAAGCCGAATCCTATATCCCATCAGGAGTTTGGGTCGCACCTATGGATTCCCACCGCTCACTATGCATAATCACGGCGATGCCGACTGGCGATTGGGAATTTCCTGGACTCCCACCAACACAACCTTGGCCTAAGCAGCCACTTGTATCTCACCCACTTGGGCTCGACGATGTTCTTCCACCTCTCACACCTTATAGACCTCCGATCCATATCCATCAATATGCATGACCCACCCAAATCCTGCGCAAAACGACACAAGCGACCCATAGTTAGCCAAACACAATGATCACTCAGCTCTAAAAATCTTGATTAATACTCTTGTATTCTTAACCAATCGGATGATCCAATCACATCCCAAGGCGCCCTTTTACCAAAGATCTCTGAAGGGAATTACGAATTTTCCACCATCTTACCGCTGCCTATGGACCGGTAAATGCTACGGGCTACCCTGCAGTCCTACAACACTCTCACCCCGACACAACTGTCTAAAACCTTACCGCCGATCCATCATATTGGGCACACCCAAGCTCGAGCACCCACTAGCAATGTCACCTACTAACACAATCAATCCTTCTACGCTTGTAGTAACCCATACTCCTGGAGCGATAACACCATCGTACGATTCCCCGTACGTGCCGTACTGACTCTGGCACTGCTGGCCTCTCAAACACCGTTCAGAAGCCTTGGGTATCTTCCCGAGACCCTCCACTAAATGCACCCGAATTGAACCTCTCTTCTGAGGTATTCAAAATCGATCTCCCGTCCTCCGGCTCTAGTATTCATATCATTCAGGGTCTGGCACCCTGACACACACACCAGCTTAATCATCAAGGATGGAGCTACAATAGCTGGAGCAACCTCTTCCCTAACCCGGGCCACAAACTCCTCCCAAGACATAGTCCTCAATTCTGAAAGCGCCATAGATCGCACAATCAATGCCCAATAACTCCTTACCGCCCGATACAAGAGATCCAAGGCGGATCTAACCATGGCTCCTAAGGGTAGGGACTGGTTCGGAAAACATTTTCCATCTCCTCAATCCAACGTAAAATCAAAACCCTGTCAGTCCTGCCACTAACTGGCTCACCACTGGAGCCGAGACCAAACCCTGGTTCTTCCTCATGCATGCTCATCCTCATCTGGCAAAGCAACTATCCCCACAATCAGAGCATAACCAAGAATTCTCCTTCCCATAAGCTTCTCAGATTCTCCAAGACTCTCACCGATTCGAGTATGGATACTATTCTTTCAGTAGTACGGGCCCAATACTACCTTCCACACCTACCCATACTTTCCTCAGCAATCCTCCTGAATCCTCTAAGTCACCTACTCCACTGATGCACCAAATATCCGCTAAACAACAACACAATACCCACTGAAGCAACTCCTAGGCTCCCCTAGGTTCCCAACCTCACTGAACTGCCCCACTAAACTCACTGGAGCATATCCTAGGCTTTCCTAGGTTCCCAACCTCGCCCTACCATCAGCTGCTGAAGAACTCCTTATGATGCCAACCATCCACCTCCTGAATATCGTCATATTCAGTTAGTAGCTAACTCCCATCAGTCAAGAGTTCCACACAACACAAAGCAAGCAGCATTCGTGCAGTATCACTCCGATCCAAAGGACTATCATAGAACATCCAGCCCACATATCACAAATCATGCTATCCACATCCACCCTCACTGTCGGCTGCCTTATGCATGCAAATTATACAAAGAACAAGATCTAATAGACTTTTGAATAATAGACTCTACCTTAGGACCACAACCATAAAAGGAGAAGGAAATATGGCCAAATCAGTTATAGGGCTATAAGATCCTAACCGTATACAATTTTCAAAGCATACACTTAGCAGTTACTAATACCAATATTCATTATCATTCTAGCATGGCATCCAGTATCCCCAGGGTTACAAGCATCACATATTAGGCCAACCTATCACTAACTACTCAGCACTAGCATGCAAGTCTACCAGCTCATACAACATATAAAGGCATCTCCCCTAGCCCTAACTAGCATGCGATTCACAGATTCATAAATCAAGTCATAACAGATAACATATGAGGGTATTCTGGGGAAAACTTACTTGATCTTGGCCGATTGCATGCACCACACCCTTTCTTGTCTGCGAAAAATCTTTCCTTGAAAACATTTTTCTTTTGAAAACTTTACAGATCCTCAGTTTGAGTTCAGACACACCCGAAAGTATGTCCGAATCCCTCAAACCAAGGCTCTGATACCAACTTCTGACGACCCAAAAATAAGGGTAAAAATTTCATTTTACAATATAGTAAAACACGAGCGTCACTTATTGCATACGCTCAAAAACATGGTTTAATTAAAACAATTATCAGAGTTACATCCCCGAATCACATAATGCGTAAAACATAGGTGTGTGCCCTGCGATTAAGCCGGGTCCTTCCTTTCCAAACCGATGATACCTGAAACCATAAACAAAACTATAAGCACGAAGCTTAGTGAGTTCGCCAGAGAATACCCAACCTAATCTACATAATCACATAAACCATACCAATCACATAAGCCATATAAGCTACATATAAGGGTGCCATGGAAACCCTCCAAGGTCTTACATCGGGTGCCATAGGAACCCCCTTTGTGAGAATAACTGTAAGAAGAACAATGATAAGGATAGGGCTGAATTTACCGGTCCATAGGACTGCAGGGTAGCCCCTTTGTGAGAAGTGTCGAACCTAGATCATTAACATCTGGATAGCTTGATGCATCGAACTCCAAATCCCCACATACCAATTCATCGCCATCTTCAATTCAGCCTTATCCTTATCATTGTTCTTCTTACAGTTATTCATACGAACAATCAAGTTTGTATAATGTGCAGTAGTATATCTTTCGACTTCACATGCTTGGAACAAAAACTTTGTCTTCCTTCCTTTCTTGCTTCTCCCAACAAAGATTATCCCAAGTTGCTTTAGACAAATCTCTCCATCATCATAAGGCTGCAAATCAGCTTTACTCTTTAATACTTATAGAGGTACAATTATCTCTTTACCCATTATCAAAGCTAATTCGACATCTGTCAAGGCTAAATAATCAAAATAATTGTCGATGAATATCTTGATATGTGCAAGACCCAGCCAATAATCTTCTTTGCTTGTACCCTGGAGTTTCGTTTCATTATTGACCTTAAGAATCTTTGTAACAAAGATTAAATCATTCAGATTCATAAGAGGGAAATCAGCAATAGTAAAGTTGAAAGTTGTATTGTTTGCTCTGACCACTTGATATCGAAAATTTTGAAGTATACCCTTAAATAGAACATCTTTGGATATACTCAAAATTTGAACAATCTTGATAGGTGAACAAACCTCTTCTTCTTCTTTCCCAAGAATAGCATGAAATCGAATCTTTAACCTCTTGAACTCTTCCTTATCTTCGAACTTGTCAACAATCTGATATTGAGAAGTAATAAACATCATCTTGTTGATAGGAAAGCGCAACTGATTCATATCTGAATTCTCAGTTGCATAACTCTTCTTTGGTTTCTTCTCAAAGTCATACATTTCACCATATGCTACCATAGCTTCAATGCCTTAATAGTTATGTAGTTTCCTAGGATCACCTTTGTTCATAGTTGGAGGATCATTTTGACGAAGCCTAAGAATGCTTTGAATATGACGTTGCTTTTCCATTTCAGCTTCAATAGTTGGTTTTCTTTCTTCCTTCGACTGTTCAACACCAATACCCTTTCCTTTGCCTTTATGAGCTTCAGTAGGCTTAGGTTTCAAAGAAGAAGAGCTGGAATCCCCAATTACAATCCCTTTTTCCAAAAGTGTTGTTCTTATTGTTGTTGAAATAATCGGATCAGTCTTTTTTGGCATAGTTTTCGGAATTTGAGTAGTCAAAACTTTTCCCACAACTTTCGCATCTCCACTTGATTTGCCAGATACTCCTTCGCCTTCTCTTACACCAACACTTTTCTTTTCTCCCCCTTGCACCCCTGTGGCAACAGGTGGGGCACCAGTTGGTAGTAAGTTTAGGAGTTCGAAAGTGGAGCCAATTCAAAATGAATTGTTGACTCAAGCAACCGAAACTTCTGAGTGAAAAACTCAGGAGTGAAAAAAGCTGAGGAACCGGACTTTGAAACCATTTCCTTCAAGTCAACCAAAATCGAATCAATCTTCCCAAACATCTTTAAATCAACTTCCGCCTTCTCATCTATCTTCGGAAGCAAAGAATGGTAATACTCAATAATTTTTGTTACTGCACCAGCAACTATATCGATCTTCGTAAGAAGAGAAGAATGATTAGTTGTCAAGTTTGTTATCTCCTTTTCTATGTCTGAGCGTAACTCTTCAATTTTTCGATTGACATCTTCTCGAACAGTCTTCACATCTTGAACAAAAAGAACATGACATTGCTTCGCAACAACTTTCAACTCTTTCAATTCGCCATTAAAGGTCTTTGATTGAGCTTTGACACTTAATTCATTGTTCTTGTCAACCTGATCGACTTTATTTAGAAGACAAAGCTCTTGAGCTTTTAGCATGATATCAACTTCGATACCAGAGACCGAATGTTTACCCCCTGCATCAGCTTGAAGTTGAATTAAGGAGTTAAGCTTGCAATTCAGAATCTTGAACTGTTTCCCAGACATCAGCATATGATCAGGAATATTTTCCTCTTCAGGATCAAATTCTATGTCAGCAAACGAGGCTACTTTCGAATGTAGGAGAATAAGTGGATTGAGGGTATATGAGATGTATTGGGAACAATGTATGGTGGTATTGAAACTAAAGTATCAATAATTGAGGTTTAGAAAGTAGATGATACAACAAGAGAAGAGTTACCTTGGGCTTCATTTGTCGAGACTCCATCACCCTTTTTGACATTTACATTCGTATCAGATACATGTGCAGTGATGCCCGAAGTTCGAATCTCCTCATGAAATGATTCGATAGTCGAAACTTCGGGTGGTATGACAGTTGTCTGCTCAGGAGTAGAAATATTTGGTTGTTCACCGTGATTGATGGTTATGTCCACTGTAGAAGTTTTCACAGTTCCATCAGGATTTCCAGTTTCCTCGAAATTCGACTTAACAGGAGAATCCCTCACAGGTGAAGAATTGCCCTTCTTATCATTTTTCAATTGAGATTCTGGTACAACTTCATTATCCACTGACTCTTCTTGCAAGATTAACTTCCTCTGCCTCCTCTGTTTCTTGGAGATTTTCTTAGCCATATCATCTACACACCTTTTCTTCTATTGTGGAGAAACAGGTGTGGGTATTTCTCGAATTACAACACCCTTTCGACCCAATTGAGGCTTTCAAATAAAGGGTGGCGAAAAACTTCCGGATCTTTCAGGAGAATGGTGAGGTTTGTGAGCCATGTTCTTGAGTCTCTTCAATACTCTCGATTTCAAAGGTACCACCTCCTTCGAAGGAAGAACAGGTTCTTGAACCATATGCTTTGATCTTTTCTTCGAACATTCTGCTCCTACAACAACTTTCTTTGGAGACTTATCTACTTTTTCAACTGGACTGACTTTCAAAGGACTAGGCTGAACATCCTTCTTTGATCCTCCTTTCTTCTTCAAAGGACCTTCACTTGTATTTGTTAACAAAACACCAGTTTCAATATCCGCATTTATCGTCTTCAAGTAATTCACCAAGACAGGATTAGTTGGATCAACTTTTCGAAGCATTGCATCTGGAATTCTAGCAACACTTGGAAAAACTTCAGCATCATCTTCAACTGTTTTAGGAAAATGAAACAGTGAAAACTCAGCAGTTTCTTCATTCTTAGGAACTGGGATACCTTCCTTCTCATAAACAAACTGTAAAATAATGCTCTAGTATTTAGCACAAGAAACTCCATCAACGATATTTGTGTTCCCAACAGTTTTCACAAACTCATTCCAAAGTTGAGTTGCATAATCCACCTATAAATCATAGAATAAACCAGCTACCATGGCATAAACCTCCAATCTTCCTTTATCTAACCCCACTGTTCTTCCCGTCAGACAACGAAGATATATGCCAAAGAATAAATTCCACAAACACGGTAATCCAGACTTCTTGAACTCACTGATTTTGGTGAGAGGAGGTTGATAACCCATCTCGTTGAACATATGAATGATTTTTTCATTCGTGACCTTATAGAAAGGTTCAACATTTGGAATACTAAGAATTTGAGCAAAATTCTTTTTCGACAGTCCGAATTTCTTTTCATTCATCGGTTGAAAAGTGAATGTGTTCATCGTCTTGTTGTATGTAGCCGTAGAACCAGTAAGAGACAACCAAGAAATAGGTACTGGAAAAGAATTGAACATCGCTTTGGAGAGAACAGAGTTTTGAAGAGCAACAATGAGCATCTTCATTTCATCGGGATAAACAGATACATCACTTTGAACCTTGAAGTTTGTGCATTGGATCTTCATAATAGGTTGACAAGAAACATCTTCAGTGGTTTGCGATTGATGACCAGCCGTTGTTAGGGTTTGGGAAAGAACTTGAAGAACAGTAAGAAAAAGATCACAAATCGTCTGAGACTCAAATTGTGAGCGTAAACTTGGAATGAAATCCCCAATTTCGTTTTTATACATATCCGCAATTTGAATTCCAAACGGTTGTCATTAATAGTTTGCCAAGTTTCTCCTTGAAAATCTTACCACTCGCCGGAAAGCACGCCATGTCAGGAACAGTGATGAGTACTTTTGCCTAGAAAATCGCTCAGTAACCAAACCATCACATCAGATGTCTTTTCGATAGTAGCCAGTGGATAAGAACGGTTAGAAACCTTCGGAATGGAGGTAGGGATCTTTCACTTTTGGGTTTAAAAGCGAAGTAATGTGCCATACTTGCAAAATTTTCAGCCTGAGTTGGTATTACTCAGAATCTCAAGGAGTTCGTGAGTGTAATGTGTAGCAAAGAACAAGATAAGAAACAAAATAAAAATAAATTTGATTTTGTGATGTCGAAATTAAAATTTCGACATAAAGGTAGTTAGATCCCAGGAAAAGATCACTTTTCTAATTATCAAGAGAGATAATCAACAGCTTGTGTGGTTTCCCGTAAAGTACAATCGAATACTTATAGAGAAGTATCGAAGGGCATCTTTTTATATGGCTTCATGGGTTGGTTTGAAATTTCGTTACATACCACATCTAAACATAAGAGTGATACATTGTAAACGAAATTACTTGTTTGACCAGTGTAGTCAGGGACAAGTATGGCTTGGAAAAATATTTGAAGTAACGAAGAATCAGATAGATACTCATACTGAAATCATATTCCATAAAACAAAAAATATATCTTGATCTTGTTTGGTAAAAATGTCGTGGGTTTCGAACATTTTAGCAAGACCACTCAAAAAGAAAGAATATGATTTGAAGTATCAAAAAGTGGTACTGAAACAAAAGTTTCGTTAAAATTTGGAATAAAGTTCCCCGTCAATTCCTTTATATTTCGAAAGTTTGGGTTTCACTTTCATCACGGTCTCATGATGGCAGATCATAAACACAAAGTTTTGATATGTCTAGATCCTGATTGGTGTATACCAGAAATCTATTGGACATATGTCATTGTGTGTGAACGTGAAAGAACTTTAGGATGAAAAAGGTTGGGTTTAAGAATCGAAAGTACCTATGCTATGATTGGACCAAGCAGTTAACTCTTAACTCAGATGATAAGAGTAAGGTAGCTCAGTAATGAATGCGAATATAGCCTCATTAGGAAGGAATCCTCAGGATGAGAAAACTGTCACACCCCTAAACTGGAATGGCAGAAACGTTCGGGGGCGAAGGACGTCATATCAAGTATCACAACACATGCATTATAGTAATCAAAGTACAAACAACTATTGCATTAATAAGTATAAGTTTTTACATAAGTGTTTATACATTACATATTCAAACATCAAAAGTAGATATGGCAAAAGACGAAAGACGCAGTACGGTACTAGGCTGTCTTCTCAAAAGCTCCGGGAGTGTACCTGTCTACTGGATATCTGAGAATACAAGTTATTTTGAAAGAGAGGATCAACATTTAAGCTGGTGAGTTCATAAGTATTAGTTATTGTTTCTTTAGTTTTAAGAAAGTGATTGATTAAGTTCTAGAAAATCCTATATTTTCTGCTTTACAACTGAATAGTAGTTTTAATCCCATAAAATCGTTATGTTAAGTATTATTGTACTTATAATATAGTTTAACATAATTTTAACTATCCATAAATTTATAAGAAGAATGTTTTCCGTTTTGTTTGTGAAAAGTAGTTTTAATCCCATAAAATCGTTATGTAAAGTAGTTTTAATCCCATAAAATCGTTATGTTTAAGTATTATTGTACTTATAATATAGTTTAACATAATTTTAACTATCCATAAAATTATAAGAAGAATGTTTTTCGTTTTGTTTGTGAAAAGTAGTTTTAATCCCATAAAACCGTTCTGTAAAGTAGTTTTTATCCCATAAAACCATTTTGTAAAGTAGTTTTAATCCCATAAAACCGTTCTGTTTTGTTTGAGGAAAATGATTTAATATTGTTGAGTCAAAATTTGGTTTATACTTTGCTTTTATAGGAAAATGTATTTTTATGTCTAGGACCGTAAACAGCTCGGTGTTTATGACTGTTTATGAGTTTACGGTTGTGTTTTGCGGCCGTGAACAAGTTTATGACCGTAAACCCATTCACGGCCCATGTCTACTATATATAGGGTGAGGTGTGCAAGAGGAGGGCAAGGGTAGAGAGAAGGAGAGCATATTGTAGAGAGAGAAACTAGAGAGAAGTTTTGTGTGTGTGAGAGAATCTTGTGTAAGGAGCATCATTCATAGCTTCAATACATTCAAGATTCATCATCTTCTTCTTCTCCTTCTCTTCTATTTAGATCTGACATCATCTGTTTGATTGGGATTCCGCACCATCAAACGAATCTGATTGATACACAAGAAGACTGGGGACTTACAAGTGGTATCAGAGCTTGGATTGTATCAATCATTTTTGTCAGATCTGGAGCTTATTTGATCTTATTTTTGAAGGATTTCTGCGTTTTTGGATAGATCTTGGCAAAATAAGGGGGATATTGTTGGGTCAAATAGAAAAGAAAGCTATAAACCAAGGGGGAGATTGTTGGGTCAAATATTTGGTTTATACTTTACTTTTCTAGGAAAATGTATTTTTATGTCTAGGACCGTAAACAGCTTGGTGTTTACAGCTGTATATGAGTTGACGGTTGTGTTTACGGCTGTGAACAGGTTTACGGCCGTAAACCCATTCACGGCCCATGTCTACTATATATAGGGTGAGGAGTGCATGTGTAAGGCTAGACAAGAGGAGTCTAAGGCTAGAGAGAAGGAGAGCATGTTCTAGAGAGAGAAACTAGAGAGAAGTTTTGTGTGTGTGAATCTCTTGTATCTGGATCTTCATTCTAATCAATTCATACAAGATTCATCATCTTCTTCTTCTCCTTCTCTTCTATTTTGATCTGGCATCATCCGTTTGATTGAGATTCCACACCATCAAACAGATCTGATTGATACACAAGCAGATTGGGGACTTACACACACTGTGAATCTGACTTATTATTATGCACACTGTGAATCTGAGGAGGTTCACAATGTGAATCTGAACAAGTTTACAATATAAATCTGAACAGGTTCACATTGTGAATCTGAACTGGAATATCATTTTTTTAACATGAATATGAATCTATGTTTAAAAAGTACAAAAAATATGAATTTTGATATATTTCTTAATTTTTTTCTATAAAAAATAGACCATAACTTTTTTCATCAAAGAAAATGAAGTGGGTTTTTTTCGAAAAAAAAAGTTCGCTTTTTATATATCATCATGGATCTCTATGGAAAGAGGACGAAAAATCATGAACAACGGTATATTCGGGTTTTTTTTTTGATAAAAAACATGGCCTAAAAAATTTTTTTAACGAAAAAAAGTGGTGGATTTTTTGGTATAATCCGGTGTGTATGCGTCCAATGTAAAAGTGTACATCTATTTCTTTGGCCGTTGATCGTTATGATTTCCGAAGCTCACGATTGGTTCCTTGGTTCTTTGGTTAATTATGGTTCTCTATTTAACCTCACCCTATATATATATATATATATATATATATATATATATATATATATATATATATATATATATATATATATATATATATATATATATATATATATATATATATATATATATATATATATATATATATATAGGAGCGTTCAATCGAGAACATTTCTTATTGCGAGAACATTTGAGAACAAATTTGGACCACATAAGTTTTTTAATTAAAACTAGAAATAATATTCATAAAAATCAATCAATTGTTACAAACAATTAAAAAACCCATTAACCAAAACCACTCACCACCCAACTAACACCACCCATCACCACTACCTACCACCCGCACCACCACCCGCCACCAACACCAACCACCACACCCACCACCAGTACCCACCACCATGCACCACCACTCATCACTACCGACCACCACCACTCATCACCACCAACCACCTCCACCACCGCCTCCTACAACCACCCTCAACCATCACCCACCAAAACCACCAGCCGCCACAACCATCACCACCTACCTCCACCACCCATCACCACCACACCTACCCACCTCAATCACCTATCACCACCATCCACCGCCACCACCAACCACCATCCACCACCACCAGCACCTATCACCACCCACCAAAACCACCACCATCACCACCCACCACCATCACCACGTGCGCTAACACCACCCCCACCCATCATCCACCAAAACCACCACCATCATCACCTACCTCCACCACCCCCACCCACCTCAATCACCTATCACCACCACCCGTCACCACCACCAACCACCACCCTCCACCACCAACTACCACCACCACCTATCACCACCCACCAAAACTACCACCCGCCACAACCAGCACCCGCCACCACCATCACCACCCACCACCACACCACCCACCACCTACAAACCACCCAACCACCACCACCCGCCACCACCACCCACCACCACTACCTACCACCCACTACCACTTCCACCAACACCACCCGCCACTACCACCAACCACCACACCCACCACCACCCACCCATCACCATGCACCACCACTCATCACTACCGACCACCACAACTCATCACCACCACCCACCTCCACCACCACCTGCTACCACCACCCCCACCCATCACCCATAAAAACAACCACCCACCACCACCATTACCACCTACCTCCACCACCCATCACCCACCAAAACCAACATACACCATCGCCACCCACCCATTCACCACCACCACCTATCACCTTCACCCGTCTCCACCACCCATAGCCACCACTCGTCACCTCCACCTGCCACCCACTATAATTACCACCCTACATGTCACCCCCACCACCCTTCACCACCACCACCGCCTACTACCTACCACCACTAAACATCACTACACACCACCACCACCCATCACCATCACCCGTGATTATTTGTATTTAATCACATGTGATTATTTGTATTTAATCACATATGATTTATATGGACAATATTCTTTTTTTTTCATATAAATCATGTGATTAGATACATATAATCACATGTGATTATATATATTTAATCAAATGTTGCGTTCTCGATTCAATAATTATTATTTTTTCAACTTTAATCATATGTGATTAGATACGTATACTGACATGTGATTATATGTATCCAATCACATATGATTTACATGAACAATATTCATTTTTGATTTTTCTTTTCAATAGTTTTTCTCATATATTTAATCACATGTGATTATAAGTATTTAATCACTCATGATTAATGTGGACATAAATTTGTGTTAATGTTCTTGATTCAATAGTTGTTCTCGTGTATATAATTACATGTGATTATATATATTTCATCACATATGATTTATTGAATCAAGAACGTCAAAACAAATCTTTTTCACATAAATCATAAGTGATTAAATACACGAGACTAGATTCATTAAATACATATGATTTATGTACATATAATCACATGTGATTCATTAATCGTATGTGATTAAATACATATAATCACATATGATTATATGTACCTAATTACATATGATTTATTTGGACAAGAATCATTATTTCTTTCTCAATTCACTATTGTACTCATGTACTTAATCAGATGTGATTATATGTATCAAATCGCATATGATTTATATTGATAATATTTGTTTTCGCATTTTTGATTCAATATTCTTTCTTATGTATTTAATCGTATATGATTGTATGTATTTAATCACATGTGATTATATGTATTTAATCAGATATGATTTATGTAGATAATATTTATTTTTTGCGGTTTCGATTGAATAATTGATTTTGTGTATTTAATTACATGTGATTATATGTATATAATCACACATGATTTGAGGTGGACAAGATTCATTTTTGTCTTCTCGATTCAATAGTTGTGCTCATATACTTAACCGCATATAATTATGCATATAATCACATGTGATAAAATACATGAGAACAACTATTGAATCGACAAATCAAAAATGAATTGTGTCCACATAAACCATATGTGATTAGATTCATATAATCACACGTGATTAGATTTATTTAATCACATATGATTAATGTGGAAAAAGAAAAACTATTGAATCGAAAACACGAAAATGAATCTTGTGTACATAAATCATATGTGAGTAAATGTAAAAGAACAATTATTTAACGATATTTTCCATATAAATGATAGCTGGTTATATACATATAATCTCATGTAATTAAATACACAAGAACAACAACTGAAACGAGAACGCGAAAATGAATATTTTCCATATAAATTCTTTGTGATTACATATATATAATCACATGTGATTATATGTATTTAATCATATATGATATATGTGGACAATATTTATCTTGGTGTTCTCGGTTCAATAGTTATTCTCGTGTATATAATCATATATGATTATATGTATCTAATCACATATGATTTATATTGACATCATTCTTTTTTTGTCTATATAATTCAGATGTGATTAGATACATATAATCACATGCGATTAGATGTATTTAATCACATATGATTGAAGTTGACAAAGAACAATTACTAAATCGGGAATGTGTTAATGAATCTTATCCACATAAATCATATGTGATTAGATACATATAATCACATGTGATAATATGTATTTAATCATATATATTTATGTAGATAATATTTATTTTTTCGGTTTCGATTAAATAATTGGTTTTGTGTATTTAATCACATGTAATTATATTTATATATAATCACATATGATTTGCGGTGGACAAGATTTATTTTTTCCTTCTCGATTCAATAGTTGTGCTCCTGTACTTAATCACATGCGATTATACATATAATCACATGTGATAAAATACCCAACAACAACTATTGAACCGACAAAGAGAAAATTAATTGTGTCCACATAAATCATATGTGATTAGATCCATATAATCACATGTGATTAGATGTATATATTCACATATGTTGAATGTGGATGAAGCATTGTTTTCGCGTTATTGATTCAATGTTTGTTATCGTGTATATAATCACAAGTGGTTATATGTATCTAATCACATATGATTAGATATGCAAAAATGAATCTTAGCCACATAAATCATATGTGGTTATATACATATGATTTATGTGGACAATATTCATTTTCGTGTTCTTTATTCAATAATTGTTCTTGTGTATTTAATCATATGTGATTATACGTATCTAATCACATATGATTTATGTGAATAAGATTCAAATTCACGTTCTCAATTCAAAAGTTGTTATCGTGTATTTAATCTAGTTGCTATTATGTATTTAATCATATGTTGTCTCACTAGAGAACAAACTACATTCTGCCTTTCCTTGTTCACTCTACCTGATTAGGGTATCCGTGAACAATAAAATAAAAAAAGTAATGCCTACATAATAGGAGAGTTAGTGTAACTCACCTCCTTGAACTTGAAAATAAGCTAGATTGAGCTAGATGGATCATTTCCTTTCCGAGAACCTACACAATACTTATACCATTATTTAGCTTGTGCTTTGTTGTATTACTCTTATAAAACTTATGTACATATGTCATTATTTACTCTTTGATTGTAGTGCTCTGTTTGGGATCTGTTTTCTTACCTTTCAACCCATTCTTAAATTTCAATAAAATAATATTGGTAAAGTACCCCCTTTTATCTATTCATAAATATAAATATCTCGTTGTAACGATTTTTAGTTGATTTTATATTAAATTTACAAGTTAGTAACTTTAAGCTGTCACTTTTTGGACCACTCAACACTATTGGAATAAACTGTACCAATCTACTAAGAATTACATCAGTTCCTTTATATGTGGGAAACTATACATCCTTATCTAACTATAGGCTTTGGAATTTTAGCATTTAAAGTTCTTATGAATTTATCTAACTATAGGCTTTGGCATTTTTTAGTTGATTTTATATTAAATTTACAAATTAGTAACTTTAAGCTGTCACTTTCTGGACCACTCAACACTATTGGAATAAACTGTACCAATCTACTAAGAATTACATCAGTTCCTTTATATGTGGGAAACTATACATCCATATCTAACTATAGGCTTTGGAATTTTAGCATTTGAAGTTCTGATGAATTTATCTTACTATAGGCCTTGGATTTTTTAGTTGATTTTATATTAAATTTACAAGTTAGTAACTTTAAGCTGTCACTTTCTTGACCACTCCACACTATTGGATAAAATAGTACCAATTTACTAAGAATTACATCAGTTCGTTTATATGTGGGAAACTATATATCCATATCCAACTATAGGCTTTGGAATTTTAGCATTTGAAGTTCTGATGAATTTATATGATTTTTTGAAAACAATGCATGCAATCTGTGACAGCATGGACCAGCCTGCTGGAATTTCGAAATGTGATTCAAAGTTCGAAGAAACTAGACACACTAAGATTTCCAGAAAACTAAGTCTCATGATTTTTAGATGTTCTTATTGACCTGCATGGATTTTAGAATTTGGAGGACAGATTTGGGAAAATTGATCATAATAGCTTCTAAATCACTTTTGGAGTTCTATTAAGTAATTAATGGTTAAGCCTTAAGTTTATCACTTTTAACATGATTTTTTGTTACTTATTAGGCTATACAGATGTGAAGTTCAATTTAAACTAAGGGCCTTAATGCTTGGCTTAATGAGGGTTCAAAGTTAAGGATTTTCACATAAAATGCCACTTTCACACGTATTTGGTTCTTTCAGACAATATGACAAACACATGGTGTGCATGAAATCCTACAGTGACCATCAACTCTCTAATAGACTCCAATTCAGCCCCTAGAGCTTACAATTTTCAATAAAAACAATCCAATTGTATATATAATTCCTTATAAACGCAAGCAAATGAACAAGCAAGTTCTTAATTCATCAACAACAGGAAAACATAAGGGAAATTTTCAAGTAGAACGTCTTCTATGATGTGAAATCAAGTATTAGACATCGATTAGTCGTTCATTATAAGCTTAATTTCATGAATTTCGTGAGAAATCGAGTCAATTTAGGTTGAAAAAACGCAAGTGTATAGACTGAAAAATTACTACCTGGAATCTCTCATAGACCGTGTTTGTAGAGATCAACTTCACTGTCGATTAGGACTTGCGGGAGAGATAGTTTACGATGAGCTCCGTCAGTGGTGATGTTGGTTCAAATTACTCAGAAAAATGTGTAGAGAGAGAAAGATATGTAAAGAGAGAAACGGGAGAGAGAGATAAGTAGAGAGAGAAAGATAGGTAGAGAGAGAAATAGAAGAGAAATATGTAGAGAGAGAAAGATATGTAGAGAGAGAAATAGGAGAGAGATACATAGAGAGAGAAAGATGAGAGAGATACGTAGAGAGAGAAAGAAGAGAGAGAATGTCTATAAAAAAATAAAGTTCTAATTATGTTTTAATAAAATTTAAATATTTTTTTAACATATTATTAAAATTTCAACATTTAAAAAGTAGTAGACAAAATTTGTTCTCAAATGTTCTCGCAATAAGAAATATTATCGATTGAACATACTTCTCTCTCTCTCTCTCTATATATATATATATATATATATATATATATATATATATATATATATATATATATATATATATATATATTATATATATATATATATTACCTTGAAACAATATGAGTATTTTAATCAAGTGATTTAAAGAATTAATCATGTTTTGTGTAAGAAAAGTATTACGAAAAGAAAAATTTACGATTAATGTCACAATTCTTTTTACGTGAAATATCTCGATTTATTAATCAGTTCACGAAAATCCACCAAATAAAGTCATTTGAATGAAAATGAAAGATTAAATTTCCACTTACGAATTTAGATCTAATGATTCTTGAGGAATCAAACATGTTTCGTGACAAACCAAAACGACGGATAATGTTTAACATTATTTTGAGCATAATTATACCTTAAACAAATCAATTTTATAGGTACGTTATAAATATATAATATGGATTTTTATAAACATTTAAATGTTTATAAGTATTGCAATTTATTGTAAACATTTAAATAAAACATATAAACGTTATTGTCATCTTTCAAAAATACATATAGATTCATATTTATATGTATCATGATATAATAAAATGGCAAATTATGAATTCGTAACATAAAAATCATTTAAAATGACATAATGTAAGATCTATTGTGTCTAATTCATTTGATTCGGTAAAATATTTGAGTTAAGTGTTAAATACATTTAACTAATACACTTAATACATTTTGTCACTAAACAAGCTTATTTACCTCACTAAATCTTGAAAACTTACTCCATACTCTTTCTCAAAATATCTTTGAACCAGCTCCTATCTCTAACCAACTAAACTATATCCAAGTAACTAAATTTCATCTCCATGAAACTAGAGTTGCAAGTACATGCAACTTGCAAGGTAAACCTTATCTCTTCTTTGGTAAATTATTGCTATATATTTCCACCTCCTTTCTTCCCCTATAAATATCGAGCGTCTATTCCTTTTCCCTTTTTCTTTGCAGCCAAATACTCTTTAGATGTAACTCAAACACCCATCAAAACTCAACCAAAATTCTGCACTCTTCCTCTCCTTGTGAACCACCAAAACCGAAGCCAAAAAGAGGGCTGTTGCCAGTTGGTTTTAAGCCACTATTCCAGCCCTTTTGCACCTTCATTTTGCTTGATATTTTTACCATAAACTACCTCTGAAAGTTAGTTGTTTTGATGCACTAAAATTGGTATTCAAAATAGTAGCTAAACTACTGTTTTTCTTCTGTTATTGCTGTGATTTTCGAGCCACATACTCCCCAAAACGATGCAGTTTTTCAATTGCCACATATTCCACAAACACCTTCATTTTTCTGCCCATTTTCGAGAATAATAGCATCCCCTAAGTTGTTGTTTTCAAGTACTTTAAACCCCAAATAAAGTTATCTTTCATCCCTAAAAAAGATTGTGTTTCAACCTCCTTTTGGCAATTTCAAGTACTTTAAATTCAAGTAAAAGCTAGGTAATTTCTTGATTTTACTCTTTTCTTTTTGTGTTAAAAATCACTTATTATAGCTTAAACAAAATTTGATAAACGTCTAACTAATTGTGAGTACATGTCTTTATGTGTTAAGGAATCCCCAAAAGTAGACAAATCTCAAGCTTGGATGCAACCAGAAACTTCCTGAATCTTTCGCGAACCAAATAACTTCACATGACGAAAGTGAGTTTCTACGACCCCTTTTATTGTTTTAAACATTTTCGGGGGAGATTACACATAAACAATGGTCTATACTTAAAATATAGCTACGTAAGTTTATAGTTATATCTGATGTCACATAAATATAGTGATGAATATTTGTGGTATATTTAAACTTTTACTTCATATATATATATATATATATATATATATATATATATATATATATATATATATATATATATATATATATATATATATATTGTTGTACTTATAATAATCATCTATGTCATATAAAATTTTGATTTCAAGCTTAAACATTTTATAATAACTTATGAAAACCTTTAAACGTTTAAAAACTACATGGAATTTTTTTTTGATATTATTCATTTTTTTATTTTTAGAAAATAAAAGTGTCGTTTGAATGAATAATATGTGTTGTACACAAAATGATCATAAAGTCCAGATATTCATAGGACCAGAAATGATTTGATTAAAGTCACTTACAGTTGGGGTGCTGTCGAACTTTTGGTAGGAAACAGTGTTGATTTAAACAAGTTTCCAAACATAAACAATTGTTGAACCCAAATTGGAATTGTTGTGGGAGTTTTTCTCACTCATCAAAACTAAGAACACTAACTTAGCTAAGTCCTCTATAATAACTGTTAATCTTTTGTGAGCGAAGAATATTGTGCATAGATCTATACGGGTTGACACCCTGTCTGTGTGGTTGCTAGCTACAACCTTTGTGTGACGAGACATACTAGACGATAACTTCTTGTTACTATCTTATTCTTTTATCAAGATGTCGACGAAGCGTCGTTAGGAAAACAAGCACCAACCTATTTATTGTGCTTCACGGAGGCATGGACAAGTCATCGATCAGTTATTTACTCTACAAAATCCTGAATACATAAATACTAATACAAACCTCGACAAGGTTGTATGTAGTATAAGGTTGCGCTTGTAGGATGTTAAATGATTAGTTTGTATTTATTTATATAAAATAAATACTTTATATTGCACCTCATGAAAAGATTATTACTTAAGTGTTATAAGTAAGTTAACGTAAATACTCGGATCTGTTTACAAGTATACACTTTACACTAATTATACCGGTAACATTTTTGGTTTGAACAGCTTTTTGCAGATACTCCAAATTATATTAAACTATTTTATATAAAATTCAAAGATTAAAAAACTTGTGGAACTCATCAAAAAATTTTGTTGACGTATTTTAAATGCGTATTCTCAGGTAACTAAGAAGCTGGAGGTAATTCATCGGTATCAAGGAAATTATATTTCCTTTCTTTTGTTATGAGCTTAATTTATTTTATCGTTATGACTGAAAAGTTACAATGTAGTATTCGAAACTAAAGTTTGTAATATATTAATTTATCAATGTTCAATATATGTGGTTGACTTTGGTTCCAATTGTAAACGTTGCAACCCCGACATTTTTCGCTTTCGGTCGGGGTGTGACAATAATTCTTAGGATTCACATTATCAATGCATGAGTGTGGAAGATCTTGGTAACTGTAAGGTCATATTTTGTTGGTTTGGGCTTGGCATTCATCTGTATAGGTCTTGTTAGTCTTTGTTTGGGGTGTTTAAAGTGTTTGCGGTTGGGTGAACCGAAAACAGGGGTTTTCGGTTCAATTGGTGTTTGCGGCTGCAAGGCTGTTTGCGGTTCATGTTCCCTATATATATGTGTCAGTCTTGTCAGAATATACGACGGTTGTATGTATGTGTGTGTCCATTGTACCAGACGTTTGCGGTTTAATAGAAACGTGTGCAATTTGGATCATTGTTGCTTCTACTCCCTCTTGTTCTCATTGATTATTGCTTGTTCTTGTGTTTGATCACTAGTTGGTTCCAGATTTGGGGACTTACAGTTGTTATCAGAGCCATACTAGTGTCAAAACTGATCAAGTTGCGTTTTCGATTGGAGTTGTTCTTCATTTTCGTGATTGTTCAAGCTTGGTTACTGAGTTTCTGCTGTTGATCGTGATTTTAAGGCCAAAGGGATTGAAGATCTGCTCGAAATTAGCTGTTTTCATCAAATTCTGGGTGTTTTCGGCTGTAAAATGTTCATAAGTTTTCGGCTGTAAACTCATTGTGTTTACGGTTGTAAACTATTTTCGACTGCAAACGTGCTGTTTTCGACTGTAAACCCTCGTTTTCGACTGTTGACTGCTCTTTAACTGTAAAATAATTTGACCGTGAACTGTTTTTAGCTGCAAACTCGTGTACGACTGTAAACCCTTTTTGGCCGTAAACTCTCCTTGGGCTGTAAACCTTGTTCTCGGTTGTGAACCTCTTTTCGGTTGTATTTTCTTTACAAGTTTTATTTTCAGTCAATTAAGAAAATTTAAAAAAAAAATGGAACCACAAAACATGACAACTCATCAGGAGTTGGATGCAATCATGGGAACTTCCACAAGAATCCCGCGTCTTTTGTCAGCTGAAGGATTTCCTGAATGGAAGTACAAAATTGAGAAATACATCAAAATGAAGGATTTCAAAATATGGCGCAACATTCTGAAGGGTCCAGTTAGAATCACTACCACTCTTGAAAATGGAACCATTGTCGACAAAGATTTTGCAAATTACACAGATAAGGATTTCGAGAAAATCGAGGAACAAGAGAAGGCTCTTGCAACACTGACAATGGCCTTATCTCCTGAAATTGCACAAGGATTCAGGGAGTATGAATCAGCCAAAGCTTTGTGGGAAGCAGTAATTGAAGTTTATGAGGGAAATGAAGACATGAAGCAGAGTCGTTAAGACATGCTCAGACAGAAGTTCAACATGTTTAATCATATTCTTGGAGAATCATTGGAGGCTCAACTACATCAATTTATTACTCTTACCACTGAAATGAGTTCTGCTGGAATTTCAGTGCCAAGATCAGAGATTAACAAGAAACTGCTGAACTCTCTCCCTAAGTCATGGGACATGAATGTCTGTTATCAAGAAGACAAATGATCTCAACCGACTCAGTCTTGCAGAAACAATGTCAATCATTAAAGCCTGTGATCTTGATGACAAGCAAAGGGAAATCAACCATGTGAACTCCTATTCTACTGCAAATCTTGGGATTTCATCAAACAGTGCCTTTTCATCCTTTACTGCTCCACAAAATCAAGCTTTTGCTGTTCCACAACCACCATCCCATGTTGTTCCACCATCCATGCCTTATCCACATGCAGCCTCTTCCTCCAAAGCTCCTGCAAATGTTTCACCTCCAAAGGAAGCAGAAGAAAATCTGGCAATAGCATTTGGTCTTGTAAACTGCTACAATGCCTTCATAGTTGGAGACTTGCCTCCCCAAATCTCCTTTGCTGACCTTGACCAGATTCACCCTGAAGACGTTGTGGAAATGGATATTACCTGGCAGATTGCTATGACAGTGTTTAAGGCCAAGCAATCTGCAAAGAAAACTGGAAAAAATAATTGGGGGATGAATGCAGAGAAGAAGGTTGGATTCAACAAAGGAAAGTTGAGGTGCTTCAACTGTCACGAGCCTGGTCATTTTGCTTGTGATTGTCCGAAGCCTGATAGAAGAGTAAATCATGAAAGAACAATGGTGTCGGTTAGAAATAACAGGGGAGCTGCTACTAACAACGAGACTACAAATCTAGCGGAGCTGCTACTAACAACGAGACTGCAAATCTAGCGGAGCTGCTACTAACAACGAGACTGCAAATCTGGCGGTGGTAGCTCAGTCATTTGATTCGGAAGACCAAATTCAGGCCGTGAACATTTCAGGACCTGAAAATGCACATTTAGCCCAGATAAGTGAAGTCGCCGAGGAGAATGTTAGAGAAAATCCTGAAGAAGAGATGATGGAGTTGCAGTTTGCCTTCATGGTATCCACTACCCCTGAGCCTGAGAAGAAAGAGGTCAGTCAAATTTGTTGTTCTCAAACATGCGTTGATACTGTTAAATTTTTACATGAACAAATCGAATTATTGCGTAGAGAGAATGAGGACCTAAAGTACGAAGGATATAACCTTAGGAAGGGCCAAATATCACTAAAAGAACAATTAGAGGCTAAAAATAATGATTTTAGGAAACTACAGGAATAGTATAGCAACAAGTGTGAGAACTACAATATTTTCAAGAAACAGCTTACCACTGTGACTGGCGAGCTTGACACATTAAAAATTCGATTTCAAAATGCTGATTTTAATTTCAAAAAGTTTGATGTGTCAAGTGAGAGAGTTGCAACCATAATAGAGAAACAAATGAGATGGAAAAACAAGAAGCAGGTAGGTCTAGGGTATGAGAGTGTCCCTCCTCCTTTTAATCACAATTACAATTCTATCCCTATGACCCAGTAAGAGATGGACAGAGAGGAACATCTTGTGTATGTACCTATGCCGGATAGTAGTGCTAGGGAAAAGGATACTAACATTTCTACTTCGTATGCAGATTCACCTTTAAGTCAAGGCAAGCAGACTTCTGAAGAGAGTGTGTCTATTAATAAGCTTGTTTCAAAATCTGATGTTTCTGTTTTAAACAATGATGCTTTTGTTTCTAACTCTAAAACTAATATTTTGGTTTGTGATGATTCTATGTCAAAGATTGATGATTCAGATGTTTTTGATAAGTGTGGTGATGTGTTTGATAAATCTGATGTTCCTGTTACTAGAACATACACTCCACCCACACCTGTCACACAACCTGAAACTTGCACATGCACTTGTGGGAAGCGTAAGGGAGTCAAGAAGAACACTAGACCAGAAAAGAGTGGTACCAGTTTTTATGCTAAGAAACAGACATGCTTTAACTGTGGAACTATTGGTCATATTGCACGCAATTGTCCAAATCAGGCATTTGTTCCTTTTTATGCCCAAAGAATTTTGGTTTGTGATGATTCTGTGTCAAAGACTGATGTTTCAGATGTTTTTGATAAGTGTGGTGATGTGTTTGATAAATCTGATGTTCCTGTTACTAGCACATACACTCCACCTACACCTGTCACACAACCTGAAACTTGGACATGCACTTGTGGGAAGCGTAAGGGAGTCAATAAGAACACTAGACCAGAAAAGAGCGGTACCAGTTTTTATGCTAAGAAACAAACATGCTTTAACTGTGGAGCTGCTGGTCATATTGCACGTAATTCTCCAAATCGGGAATTTGTTCCTTTTTATGCACAAAGAAGAGAGAACGAGTCACGAGGAAGATCTCTCATTAGAAAATTCTCGAGATCTCGTTCTCATGATGGTGATTGGAATGTCAATAAAGATAGAAAACGGGTTGAGCTTAAAAAGAATAAACAGGTTTAACATGAAAATACAACAGGTACTTTAACAAAACCGAACATGGCTAAGCCAAGATCGGGTTCGTCAAAGTCTTCGTCTGGGACTTCGGCTAATCTTAAATGGAAACCCAAACGATTAAAACCAAAGAAAAATGTTTCAAAATCACCTGTAAATGTTTCTAAACCTAACTATCAATGGGTGCCCAAACATTTAAACGTCCAATCACCTCAATCTTCTGTATATGCATCTGGTAATCAATTAAATTCAAAAAGTGAAAAAGAAATTTATGTTGCTAATAAGAGAAAACCCAATGTTTCAATGACCTGGGTTCCAAAATCTAACTAATCCCGTGCATCGTGCAGGAACAGCTACGGAGGAATGTCGTCAGACCCTGGTATGTCGACAGTGGTTGTTCTAGGCACATGACAGGAGACATCTCCCAACTGCATCACATTTAGAATTTTAATGGGGGCTATGTTTCCTTCGCGGGAGGAAAAGGTGGGAAGATTACCCAAAAAGGAACTATCACAAACGGAGTGCTTAGCTTTGATAACGTCAACTATGCTCCCGAGTTGAAGCACAGTTTTTTGCGTGTCTCACAGATCTGTGAAAAAGGCTATTCAACACACTTCTCTGACAAAGAGTGTCTTATCTTGAAGGCTGGAATTATTATCCCTGAAGAATGGATCTTGGTGAAATCGAAGAGGGATGGAAATGCATACATCATAGACATGAATCATAATATCCCGGAGCAAGTTACTTGTCTCTTCTCTTAAGTCTCTAAACACAATGCCATGCTTTGGCATCGTCGTCTCGGTCATGCTAATGCCAAGAACCTGAATCGTCTTGCTAAAAGCAAAATTGTGCGTGGCCTTCCTGTCAAAGACTTTATTACTTTTGAAAAATGTGTGGTGTGTGCTCAAGGCAAACATCATCGCAAGCCCCATTTGCCAAAGACTGTCAACTCGATCAGCAAGGTTCTTCAATTGTTGCACATGGATTTATTTGGTCCGGTCAACGTTCTCAGCATCAACAAGAGTTCTTATTGCCTGGTTGTGATAGATGACTACTCGCGGTTTACTTGGGTTTTCTTCTTATCTAACAAGAGCGGAATTGCTGATCTGATCAAGAAGTTCATTGTGATGATTGAGAATCAAACAAATGAGAAAGTGAAGGCATTCCAAACTGATAATGGCACGGAATTCAAGAACGGTGTTCTGGATCATTTATGTGTCGAAAAAGGTATACTGCGTCAGTACAATGCTGTTCGTACACCTCAACAAAATAGTGTTGCTGAACGACACAATCGTACTCTGATAGACACTGCAAGGATGATGCTCTGTGATTCCAAAATACCGGTCTTCTTTTGGGTAGAGGCGATTAACACTGCCTGCTACATCCAAAACCGTGTCCTGATCAACAAAGCCCAGATGAAGACCCCATATGAAATTTTGTACAATCACAAGACATCTGTTACTCACTTCAGAATATTTGGATGTCCTTGCACCCTCCTTCACTTAGAGTCCAACCCCAACTTTAACTCGAAGGCTGATGACTGCTACTTTGTGGGATATGCCGCACGCACTGTTTATCAGGTATACAACAAGACCACCAAGCAGATTGTGGAATCTTTCGATGTGCGCTGGCTGGAAAAGAATGAGACAAATGCCCTAGTCAGTCCTGACTGGTTATTTGATTATGCTTCTTTATTTTCATCATTTAATGTGTTTTCAGATGATGTGTTAGGTTCTTGCTCATGTACGAAGGTTGTTATTGAAGATGAAGAGGAAGATGTTGTGTACAGACCACCTTTGGTGCCTTCTACGACTCCTTCGGTGGATCACCCTATTCCAAGTACTTCTTCAGGTTCTCCAAGTCAAAGAATCAATCCTGATGCTGAAGCCACTCCTCTTACTCCTGCTGAAAGAGAATTCATGACCAGAGATACTTCCGTTGATACTCAATCATTCATGGAGCTTCTCTTTCATGAACCAATAGCAAATGAGTTCGTGGCTAGCACCTCTCATGGTTCCAGATCATCTGAGGCGGATGATTCAGTAGATAATGGACTCATCAACATCAACAACCTTCCTGTCACAATCAATGACATTAGCCATGAAGTTCCCACCAGACTTCAATGCGATCATCCGATCAAAAACGTCATTGGTCAACTAGGCGACGGAGTTAAAACGAGGAGTTAGGGTGGATATGTCAATACATGTCTCTACTCTTGCTTCATTTCTCAGATCGAGCTCTTGCTTCATTTCTCAGATCGAGCCAAAGAACGTGGAAATAGCACTGAATGACCCTAATTGGGTTGATGCGATGCACGAGGCACTTAATCAATTTGAGAAATTGGGGGCTGGAAGCTGGTTGAGCTGCCTAAAGGAAATAAGTCTTTGGACACGCGTTGGGTGTTCCGTAATAGGCAAGACGATTCTTGGGTGATTGTGCGAAACAAAGCACGTCTGGTTGTTCATGGGTTTCGGCAAATTGAATGCCTTGACTACACTGAAGTGTATGCTACTGTAGCGCGCCTTGAAGCTATCCGTATCTTCCTGGCTTATGCCTCCTACATGGGTTTCACCGTTTATCAGATGGACATTAAGACCGCCTTTCTATATGGAGTTGTGAAAGAGGAAATTTATGTTGATCAACCTCCTGGTTTTGTCAACTCAAAATTTCCAAATCACGTCTACAAATTAGACAAGGCTCTGTATGGGTTACATCTGGCTCCTCGAGCTTGGTATGCTACTCTAACAGATCATTTGCTTGAGCATGGTTATACCAGAGGCACGATTGATCAGACGCTCTTCATCAAGCATGTGGATGTCGACCTAATTCTTGTACATATATATGTTGATGACATCATTTTCAGGTCGACGAGCTCGAAGATGTGCAAAGAGTTCGAGGCTATTATGAAGAAGAGATTTTAGATGAGCTCTTTGGGAGAAATGACCATGTTCTTGGGGCTGCAAGTTCGTCAAGATTCAACCGGAATCCTTTTGCATCAAGGAAAATATGTTGAAGACATGCTTGAGAGGTTTGGGTTTAAAGGTTCTAAAGTTTCCTTGACGCCGATGGCTGAACGACCTTTGTTGACTCCAGATCCTGATGGAGAATCCGTAGATCAAACAGAGTATAGATCGATGATCGGATCTCTGATGTATCTGACTGCAAGCAGACCATACATCATGTTCGCAATCTGTCAATGTGCATGTTATCAGGCTAATCCTAAACTCTCTCATTTAACTGCCGTTAAAAGAATTTTTAGGTATCTCAAAGGTAGCCCAAAACTGGGTCTTTGGTATCCTAAAAATTCTGATTTTGATTTATATGCATTTGCTAACAGCAATTATGGAGGTTGTGAACTTGACAGGAAATCAATTTCCGGGGGATGTCAATTCTTAGGCGACCGTCTGGTGTCTTGGCTATGCAAGAAACAACAAACCGTCTCAACCTCAACAGCTGAGGCGGAATATGTTGCTGCCTCTGCCTTTTGCTCTCAAGTAATCTGGATCCAACATCAACTTTTGGACTACGGTTTGAATTTTCTTGAAACCCCTATCTTTTGTGATAAAGATGCTACAATCCAAATAACTAAAAATCCTGCCCAACACTCCAAAACCAAGCACATTGACATCAAAGTTCATTTTATTAGATATTGTTATGAACGTTCGCTCACCCGTTTGGAACAGATTCACACTGAAAATAATGTGGCGGATTTGTTCACCAAACCGTTCAACAAAGCTTAATTCGATGTGCTTGTGGGCTTTCATAAAATGATACGTTTTGAAGACTAATTTTTTGTTTTTCGGTTAGTTTAAATTTGCGCATTTATATTCCATTCTCTCCTATGCACAAAGTTAGGGGGAGAAATAAAAAAAATAAAAAAAAATCATAAAATACAAAAATCCAAAAATATGTTCTAATGATAGCTTGTCTGTAGGTGATGTGTTGGGAAGTGATATTAACCAAGTGATAACAGACAATTTTAATTTGTGTAAGGTACCAATGATGAATTGTCTAGGCTTTGTGTTCAATGCGCTGGTAGGCACGATAGATTTCAATGGACCAGACTAGGCATAGATTGACATTTAAAAGGACTTGACAAGTATTGACTTAGATAGTTTCGTTTGGTCTGACAATATGTCTCTCGGGTAGATTGAGCAGTGAGATATACATGGGAATCTGCGGGCTACACTAAAGTAATCTGTATCTAGAACTGTGGCGTAAATTTTCCTCGATGTATGGACGCATGTCCTTAATTCCGGTGATAGGGAGACTGGAGAATTCCGATAAAGTAGGTCTGTAGAAGGTCATTTTCTTGGCTTCTTTCTGTCGGTCATAAGTTTCCTCCTCTGCGTGATTGGAAGAGATCCAACCTGGACTGCAACATATGCAACTCTATCTCTATGCATCTCCTTATATATGCAATTCTTTCTGTCTTTTAGTCATATGTTGTCTCCTTTGCATGATAAGTCTTTATCTGACCTGGAACACACCATATGCAACATTCTATTTCTCAATCCCTCTAATTCAGTTAGTCATATGTTAATTCCTCTGCGTAATTGGAAGATATCCGACCTGGGAATAAGACATATGCATTTCTAAATCTATCTTCTTCCTTAATAATTGTCTGCTCATCTAAACTAAGGAGTATTTTGTTAGTCCTTGATTACCGGGGTATATCAGGAAGCGTGAAATTCATTCTAGTAAATCTAAATTTGAACATTTAATAGGTTGTCTCTAGATCTCGCTGCTAAATTTAGTTGGACAACAATATCCGTGGTCGTCGTCAGCTAAATGGTCCTTTAAGATTATTATTTAGGATCATAGGGTGAATGTAACATCCCGTATATTAAATAAATAAATATATAAGGGTTATTATGAATAATAATCCTAAAGTAAATAATATTTAGCGGGGTATTGGTGTTGGGGAGCCAATTGATACAATTTTAGAAGTTGGTAAATTATTGAGACTTAATTTGAAGAGATTTGTAAGGCTCATGGACTGAATGGTAAGTTTTGGACCTACAATGAAAGGAAATTATAGAATCAAGGGCTATATGGTAACTTATGGTCCAGTTTTGAAAAGATCTTGTGGGGGGGGGGGGGCTAATGTTGTAAAAAAATGATCAAATGTTGAATGAAGGCACGGGATTGGACGGTGACTCCTTTTCCTTCTCGTTGGAGCGTACAAACCCTAAACCTAATCTTCATCAGCCGCCTCCATCGAGCTCTCTTGGTCGCCACCACCTGCTGTGTCACCCGCTGCCAGTGACGCCGAGATCAGCCGGCAGTTACGCCAATCGGAAGGAGGCGCTAGGTCATCATGTGTGGGTCGTGAGTCACCGGAAACCCACGGTTACTTCACCTGTAACCCATCCTTGCTCCTTCACTCTCTCGTTCTTTTGTGAGTGTGAAGTCGGAGTCGTCGCTGCCACCTAAGAGGTGGCTGAATGTTCCACTGTTGCATTTTCCAGCGACACCAGACGCCAAGTGGAGGCTGATGGTGCTTATGTTGATTGTAATGGTTGTTTTCGGTATTTTGTGGTGTGGATTTTGTGCATTTGTGGCCGAGAACCCACTGTCACCACCGTGAGGTGGTGGCTGCCACCCGTTGTCATTTTCTGCCACCATTGGCCGCCACCAGCCACTGCGGGAGGTGGCTGTGGGTGTGTGTTTATTATGTGTGAAGTGGTATGTGTGATTTTTGGGTGGTAACCACCACCACCATTGGAAATGGTGGCTGCCGCCGCCCGCCGCCATGAGCCGCCGCCGATCACCACCGCCCGTGGTAGCGGTGGGTGGTGCCCGATCTAGTGGAACCCTAATGGGCCTAAACACTTAATCTTGGACTGGGCTGCTTTGTGATTGGGCTAGAAACCCTAATTAGGGTTTAGAAAACCCTAATTTTGGGTTTGTTAGTATGGATTTTACCGGGACCCGCGATTAGACTGTTAGATTGATACTGTGAATTAGTTCCGACTTTATTATGTGAATGGCATAATGGAGTAATGGACTTAATGGGTTAAGTACTTATTGGGTTAAGTGATAAACACTTAACCCTAATCATCATTTTATGTGAAAACCCTAATTTTGCTTGGACCTTGAGTTGGGCCTTTCTATTGGATTTGGTGATTGGGCTATTGATGGGCCATCTATGACAACCCGAAAATCTTTGCCTTGTAAGTTCAACCATTCAATCCAACAGTGTGTCAGACTCGTTTCTGCTATCAGTTAGCCTTGTTTAGAGTCTGTTTAAGGGTTCAAAGCTCAGTACATTCAAACATTGAGTATAGGATTGAGTCGCGTAAGTTCTTAGCCTTGAAATCAAGCCATAAACTCCTTCATGAGGAGTTTACGGCCACATCACATGAGTTTACGGCCGTAAACTCAAGGTGGCCGTAAACTCTTGGCCTTAAGGATGATATTCCTTCACTTTTCCTCATTATTCACCATTTCAAGTGAAGAAAACCCGAATTCTCTCTCAAGTATCATCAAGAATTACTCCATTTCTCGTCCAAATCGTAAATGATTCTTTCTTTTATTCCTTGATATCCTTCTCAATCTAGTACACCCCTATGATTTCATCCATAAAATCATCTCTTTTGGTTAGATCTTCAAGATCATCAACTTTCACCAAGAACACACACTTGTTCTTGGTGGCCGTGAACTCCATAAAGCCTCCCAAAAGGTGAGTATTCCTTCCATACACTTGCTATCCAGTAGAAGCTCCTGATTTACATCCTTGAAATCAACCAATTTCCTAGATCAATGAGAGTTTACGGCCATGAGCATCTCCCTTGGCCGTAAACCCTTGTTAAGGCTACTAGTTTGGCCATAAACTCTTCTTAAGGCTAGGAATGGGTCTAGAACACTTCCTTGATGCTTGAAAGACCTTAAAAACACCCTTTGGCACAAGACCTCATGAGTTTACGGTCGTAAACACATAGGGTCGTAAACCCTATGGCCGTAAACACATAGGGCCGTGAACACCTTGGCCGTGAACTCATACCTTGGCCGCAAACTCCCTTAGATGAATCACATGTGATTCTAACACTTGGTCCAAGTGTTTCCTAGTCCCTAAAGGTGTTTCCTTGCATGTTAGTTGCTTATAAACACTATATTCATGCCATATATGTCATTTAGGACTCGTTTGTGTCTCGAGACTTCATTCGTGGAACTTCTCATCCTTACACACATATTTGTTTGAATCACCCACATAAGGTGAGTTCATACCCCTATAATCAATCTTTTAAACTGTTTTAAATGCTTTTAAGGGGGGAATACAAGTTCAACACAATGATAATTGTGTAAATGTTTGTTATAAACATCTTTCAAAAGATTGCTTATGTCTTTTATTAGTGATAAAAACATTTCAAAAACTCTTTTTAAGTTATGTTACATTATAGTTTATAAAACTCCGTTTTTAAAGTAAAATCATAACTTAGTAGATAAATGAGTCTTTTTCAGTAACATTTCAAGTAAACATACTAGTAAACTATAATAGGTATAGTTTAGGGGTTCAGTTCATACTAGATTCTAGAACATACTATAAAGAGAAACAGGGAGGTAGATACAATACACGATAACATAGAGAACATACTATAAAGAGAAACAGGGAGGTAGATACAATACACGATAACATAGAGAACATACTATAAAGAGAAACAGGGAGGAAGACACAATACAACAGAGAGACATACTATACACTATAACAAAACGAACATACTAAATGCTATAGCAGAAGAACACTACAGGATCTAATTATACCAATAATCACTAACTCATTATTCTAAACAAAAGGTGATAGTAAATTGGGTATACATGATCATATAACTTTAATGTGAATTTACACAGCCTAACAATTTGTTTGCGGAAGTCGCGTTAGGTCCGCAAAATCTCTTGCAGGGAGAGCGTATAGTATGGGTACTATTCATCACATTATGACCTTAATAAAACAAACATGTTTTAAAGGTAATCAGTACTTCAGTATGTCAATTCAAAAGACAACTGTGTACTTATATTTTCCCATTACTTTCATATTGTGACAGTTCCACTTGAAAGTTAATGCAAACTATTTTCGCGTTAAGATAGTTATAAACTAGGGAAAAACTTACGTCTTTTCAAACGACAAACAAAACATTTGAGTCTAGTACATTCAGTAGTAAGGGGCCTATAATGCTAACTTTATGATCCCTTAGTGTATGCATTCAGGGATATATATTAATCGGATCCGACAGGTAGTAGGATGTGTGCTTTCCGTTTCATTTCCTGTTCCTTGTTTGGTTGTGGGCTTAGAGCAGATTCATCCAGCCTACTATCTATCCGATCTTAGCTATATATATGTTCCGTATAGACCAAGTAATCATAAGGGGTACCAGGTATGGGCCAGGTCATAGGACACTAATTCAATGCACCGTTTTCTAGTACAAAACATACTTTTCAAATAGAACATTAGGTATAGAAAAGTAGAAACTTACCAGTAAAGGGTTTAATCAATTTTATTAAACCAGTATAAACTTAAAGGACCTTAGGTGGTTAATTATATAATACCTTAGTTTATACATCAGGGCTATATATAATTAATACCCGATAGGCAGTTGGATGTGTGCTTTCCGCCTCATTTCCTGTTCCTTGTTTGGTTGTGGGCTTAGGGCAGATTCACATAATTAACTATCTGTTCGATATTAGATTATATATAGCTAGTATAAACTAAGTGATTATAGAAGGAACCACTGTGGTGACCATTTTTACTAAAAGAAATAAGGGTTTTCTTAAAGAATGTTTACATCAAATTAAAGGAACTATTACAGTTAACTCCGTGAGTACCAAGTGAATACACCATGGTTATATACAACAAAGATCTAACAACCAATGGGATGTGTGCCTTCCGCCTCATTTCCTGTTCCTTGTTTGGTTGTGGGCTTAGGGCAGATACACACAACCGATTGTTTGATTACTCTGGGTTTATATAACTTGTATCCATTTAGTACTCATAGAAAGGATTGTAGAGTCATTTTTACTTATCTTTCATCAAAGCAAGAAATATAGGATTTTCTGGAGGAACATGCGAAGTTTTCTAAAACAGAACTTACAACTTGCTACAACTTCTTACAACTTACTTACATCACTAAAATCTTATGAAATCACCATCTTAAATGTTGATCTACTCTTTCAAAATAACTTGTATTCTCAGGAGACCAGTAGACAGGTACGTGCACTGGGATTCAGAAGATCGAGCATAATAGCTTCATGTCTTTTTGTTATTTACTTTGTATTCTATGTTATGTGAACCACATACTTTGTAAACACTTTCTTTCTAATGAAATGGTTGTTTATTACTTTGATTACTATGATCCATGACTTGTGATACTAAACATGACGTCCTCCACCCCAGAACGTTTCCGCCGTTCCGGTTTTGGGGTGTGACAGATTGGTATCAGAGCATTGTTTATAGTGAACTAAGTATATCAACCGATAAAAGATATACAACTATAAATACAATGGGGCCGAAGTGCTCTAGATAATAGTATATTTTAAATATATAAAGATACCTTATAAAACTATACATATGTGCTTATACATATATACATACTAGAACAAGTATCACAAGAAGAACAGAACAAAAGTATTTAATGGTTGAACATTGCGGTTAAACCTGGACAGTTATTTAATCATAGCTAGGATCAATATAGCCTGATCAACTATATTCATCCGAGATGTGACCGAAATGTGTTTGGGAGTGATGTCGTGTTGCAACAGTCTTAAAACTTACCTAACTCTATCCAAGAGAATTCTAGATCAGAACACAAAGATAAGATACTATGGGAGTATTTTATGATACAATAAAACGATAACAAGTTTAAAGCATACCAAGTACATTACATTAAAATACTATAGGAGTATTTTAGGCACTATATAAATAACTTATGTGATAACTTAAAGGACCCTTGCAGATAGGTCTATAATCTTGCAATGTATACTCCCCAGGGTTTTATATAATTTAGATTTTATAGACTTAGAATTTGTGATCTACGCTTCACTACCTGTTCCTTGTTTGGTTGTGGTTTTGGAGTAGGATCACTTATTCGAAGGTCTATGTAATATTAAATTATATACAACTTGTATGCATTGTGCAATTATAGGAGGACTCTGTAGGGATCACCGCATAATGTTTCACTTAATCTCGTAGATTCTTTAGACACTTCACTTCTTGCACGACAAACCCAGATAGATGTAACCACTTCCTCATAGCAGTCAACAGAAGAGTCAAGGAGGAACAAGAGCAAGTTCATGAGAAGTTTTCAAAGAAGGATCAGCCGAAGTAACCAAAACGTCTTATGCGTCACACTAATAAATAATAATCTTGTTTAACTTAATGAGTTAGTGGAGACACTGCTCACATTATGTGTTAGGATTATTTTCTTACATGCGGCTGGTAACAGTTATTCAGGTCACAAATATTCATTCGATGATAGCCATTTCTAATTCATAAAGCTTATTAGGTATCGACTCTTTTATGAATTGTTTCCAGAACCCTGTGGAAGTCAGGACCCGATATACTCAGAACTGGGATAACCTTGTCTTTCAGCTTTCGGCTTATGTCCACTGCTATAGACTTATTCCATCTCATCTTAGTATTCTTTTAGCAAATATGCCTCCTCCCAGATCAAACAGACGCACTACTCCGATAAATCCAACTCCAACGCCACAATTCGATCCTGCTGCTGTTCAAGCAGCGATATCATCCGCAGTGGCAACTGCTCTAACTCATTTCGGAGAAAGTGGTACCTTCAGATCTGGTAGCGGTACCCACTTAACCAACCCCAGAGTTACTTACGGACACCCAAGGGAGTGATCGTATAAGGACTTCATGAACTGCAAATCCAATTCCTTTAATGGAAATGGTGGAGTCATCGCTCTGATGCGATTGTTCGAGAAAACAGATTCGGTCTTCGCAATCTGTTCGTGCTCACAAGGGAGCAAAGTAAAGTTTGCTGCCTGCACTTTCTCAGACAGAGCCGTAACATGGTGGAATAGCCATGTTAAGTCACTGACCCTATCAGTGGCTAACTTAATAGGTTGGGAGAACCTAAAAGAGTTAATGCTGGAAGAATACTGCCCGTTGGGCGAAGTTCAAAAGCTGGAACAAGAACTATGGGAGCTTACGATGGTCGGCTCAGACATAGTGGCCTACACTGACAGGTTTAGCGACCTGGCAGCACTATGCCCCGGGATGGTTACTCCGGAGAGCAAGAAGATAGAAAGATACATCTGGGGTCTAACTGCCCAATCCAAGGAGATGTGCTGTCTTCTAACCCAGCCTCATTCGATAGTGCCAAACGCCTGGCACAACGACTCATTGACCATGGAGTCCGCCATGGCGTGGAAGTCCCTGTTCCCGAGCCATCAGAGGGAGAAACTATAAACGGAAGTCGGGGAACAAGAGGAAGAAGAAGCGCACAACACAGGAACCCCCGCAAGAGCAACAAACGAGTACTATGTACGCCGCCACAACACCTGCTACTCCAGCACCTGCCAGTCGTTATGATGGAACTCTCCCAAAGTATGATGGTTGTAACTACCACCACACTGGAGTATGTCGGGAAATGAAGTGTCTGAACTGCCACAGAAAGGGACACACAATCCGTTTCTACAGGGCACCGGCTCAACCGATCTCACAAGTCCCCGGAGGTGAAGAAAACCTAGCCTGCTATGGCTGTGGTGAGAACGGACACTACCAGAGGGACTGCCCAATAACAAAGAACTCAGGAGCGGATAGACGAATTCTGATGATCACCGCAGGAGTATCAACCCCGGAGTCGCCAGCGAGCAGCGATATGTTTTCGAAATAGTAATTACTTTAAAAATTAATTTATATTTGTATAAGATTAAAACTTAGGGAAAACACTTAAAAGTAATTATAATAACTCACTTATCGGAATAAGTCACAATATTCAAGAGAAGTAAAGGATCCATTCAGAGAAGCTATGATGGCTGAGTATGTACATCAGGGTTGTCCATAGCTGAGATGTTGCAGACCTAGAATGAGTGATTCCGCCTTAATTCCTGTTCCTTGTTTGGTTGTGGATTTGAGGCAGAGTTACTCAGTCGACCGTCTAATTCATCTTAATTATTCATAACTTGTATATCCCAGGCGATCGTAGTGGTACCGAGGAGGATCGTGGTATAAAGGATTTACACTAGTTATCAAAGCACTTTCGCAGTATGTACTCGCTCATCGCGGTAGGATACGTAGAAGTGTTAACATCAAGGAGAAAAACAGAAAGCACTAGAACGTTTACAAAGAGTACATTGTCAAGCACACTAGGAGTACATTATCGGATAACAGACGTTTCTTTCAAATCGGCCAAACTTTTGTTCAGTAAAGAGTTCGTTGCTATCATTCGTCATCAGTTGGCGTGGTCCTCACCATACTAAGTTCGTATGTTGCTATCGCCTCGACCGTCAAAATTCACGAAACCTTCGTCATTCGTAACGACAGTCCGACCCGGACCTCAGTTTTGTCCTTCGTATTCTAAACCCCGAAGTACTCGTGCGAAGAGTACTTTGTCCTCCGAAGCCTTGCCGCCGTGTGTTCAGCAGGCCTTCCCGAGATACCACTCGTCCAGCAGACCAAGTTCAAGCGCAGAGGCTAAGGACGAATACAACCCACCTATCACTATTTAAGGTATACGCGAGGGTGGTATATGATTATGATTACGCAGATTTAGTATGTGTGCATTCGCACTATCTCCTGTTCCTTGTTTGGTTGTGGACCTGGGGCAGAGTCGCACATCCGATCGTCTTACTAATCCTAACTATATACGACTGGTATGCACGAGGTAATGATAGATGGACCAAGTATGAGTCCTATCACGAACAGTAGGGCAAAGTTTCCAGGTCTACGAGTGGGTATTCTACCAATCAGAGGAGCGCAACCCTAGTAGTACTACTAAGAAAGCTAATTTCAGGACGAAATTCCATCTAACGGGGGGATGATGTGACAACCCGAAAATCTTTGCCTTGTAAGTTCAACCATTCAATCCAACAGTGTGTCAGACTCGTTTCTGCTTTCAGTTAGCCTTTTTTAGAGTCTGTTTAAGGGTTCAAAGCTCAGTACATTCAAACATTGAGTATAGGATTGAGTCGCGTAAGTTCTTAGCCTTGAAATCAAGCCATAAGCTCCTTCATGAGGAGTTTACGGCCACATCACATGAGTTTACAGCCGTAAACTCAAGGTGGCCCTAAACTCTTGGCCTTAAGGATGATATTCCTTCACTTTTCCTCATTATTCACCATTTCAAGTGAAGAAAACCCGAATTCTCTCTCAAGTATCATCAAGAATTACACCATTTCTCGTCCAAATCGTAAGTGATTCTTTCTTTTATTCCTTGATATCCTTCTCAATCTAGTACACCCCTATGATTTCATCCATAAAATCATCTCTTTTGGTTAGATCTTCAAGATCATCAAATTTCACCAAGAACACCAAGAACACACACTTGTTCTTGGTGGCTGTGAACTCCATAAGGCCTCCCAAAAGGTGAGTATTCCTTCCATACATTTGCTATCTAGTAGAAGCTCCTGATTTACATCCTTGAAATCAACCAATTTCGTAGATCAATGAGATTTTACTGCCAGGAGCATCTCCCTTGGTCGTAAACCCTTGTTAAGGCTACTAGTTTCGCCATAAACTCTTCTTAAGGCTAGGAATGGGTCTAGACCACTTCCTTGATGCTTGAAAGACCATAAAAACACCCTTTGGCACAAGACCTCATGAGTTTACGGTCGTAAACACATAGGGCCGTAAACCCTATGGCCCTAAATACATAGGGCCGTGAACACCTTGGCCGTGAACTCATCCCTTTGGCCGCAAACTCCCTTAGATGAAACACATGTGATTCTAAGACTTGGTCCAACTGTTTCTATGACATCCCCAATTTCATGGCCAGAAAATACGGATTTCGTTTATTCTTTTTAAAATAAAATCTGAGTAATCATTTGATTAAAAGTGTTGCGGAATTTTTTCCAGAAAAACATGATAAATATGTTATCAAATCATTTATGAAGAAATGTATTTTATTCATTTAAACCATTGGGATGTCATTGTCAATACAAAAATATAAGCATAAACAAAACTTACATTCATTTACACTAGTGATCTACTTCTCTTTTTAATCTCTCAGAGTAAAGCAACTTCGTATCGATACCTGCGATACAAATAAGCTTGAGTAGGTCAGGTTTGGGAGCCTGGTGAGCATATAGGGTTTTCAACCCACAATAAATAAATTTATTATGTTTAAACATCAAACAATCAACCCAATTACCCAACCCCATTATCTTCTTTATTTCTTAAGGAGTTACCCTAAGAATCATCTATCACTCATTCCTAAGGATTCCTCCTAAGGAATAGGCACGAAGTCACATCGTTGCCAAGGTTTATACAACAAGCATTAACGAACATCGATCCCCACGTACCGATCCTATACAATGATCTTACAAGATCTAGCCTAAAGGATCGATATGAACAACAAAATAACGAAGCTGCTTCGGAAATTCCATAGCAGCCAATGAGGATCGATAAAGACATCAAATGAGGGGAATGGAATAAGTTTCACCACGAACCTTCGTTCGTTAAAGAAAGAACCACAAGAAAATTAAGTCAGGGGTAGTTATCTAGATAACAATGCCTAGCCGTGGTCCGAATATCGTGAGGGATTTTACCCCCAGACTCACCCTATCCAGCATCGAACTTTGCCTAGCATTGATTTGAATATCGTGAGGTATTTTACCCCCAAACTCACCCTATCCAGCATCATAACCCCAGACATACCTAGTAGTGGTCTATTACCGACACACTTCATTAGGCAGTTTACGAATTTCCCTCAATTACTTCGTGAAAGGAAACGCTGACACATGAAGCTCGTCCGATCACTTCATAAAAGAAACGAAGACTCCAAAGCTCTTCAAAATAAAAACTATAGGGAAAATACTAATAAAGTACTCTCGTACGCTCCCGTACCCCGACACGTAATAGTGTCAAAAAGAAGGACTTTGTACATGATACTTATCGGATGAACACATAGTTCAAAAATACCTGATGAACACATAGTTCAAAAACATATAATGAACGCTTAGTTCAAATATACCTACAGGTTACGAGTCTACTAACGTTCCAATGGACTATCTAGAATAGTCTGTGGTCATTGTCCATAATCTGCTAGATGATTAGCTCATCTTAAACATCGATACCTCGCATCAATTTTTATTTCATCAGACATCATCTAATTCATCTACCCAGTTAGCCAACATATTTGTAGATAAAATATATATACAATTTAAATCATTTTAAACATGTATAAAACATTCTTTCATAATCCATCTCAAATAAATAACCAGTCTATATTCACATAGCATGTATTTTATATAAAATACTTCATATATATGTGCAAGATGAAAGTGACTATACACTCACTTGATTTAACGATAATCGGGCAGCACTTCATTTCCTAAAATGATTGTTTCCAATGAAACCTGGAGCTTTAATGAAAAACCGGGCTCTGCGAAGGTTGAGCTTTAAAACCAAAAAGATAAATTTATCGGGGCTCTTCGGGCTCTTTGGGACGTGTCTCGGGTGTTGAAAATAATACCGGGGCTTCGGGGGAAGTGGAAATAGCTAAAATATGGATTTAGGGTGAAAAAGTGCCAAAATCCCAAAATTACTTGGAAAGTCTTCCAACCCTCCCTTTTATAGGGTGCGAGCTTCGCATCCGAGGGCTGAGAAGCGAACACGCGGTAGCAGATGCGAGGGGGGAGGGCACGCGTCGGACATGCGAGGGGCCAGGCATCGGTCTCGGAAGCTGTACACGCATTGCCTTCGGATTGGGCCACACCTTCGGATGACTCACCTGCTTCGGACACGGAGCGGATTGCAAGGGAAGGGCGACGTGGCTCACTGCAGTCATGCCACGGACCAAACACGCGTCTCGCATGCGTAGGTTCTACGTGGCCGAACCTGAGCCATGCGAAATTTCTTGGATTTCGGGATTTTCTCGATTTTTGTGTTCCAAACTTCTAAAATCCATAACTTTCGCATACGGGCTCCGTTTTTGACGTTCTTTATATGCACGCGTACGTAAAATTATGCTATACAACTTTCGTTTAGACTCCGTCGGCTAATCTTGAATTAATTTTAATATTATTATTTTTAACAGACCGAGAGAGGAAAATCCGTTAAAAATTCATAACTTCTTCATCCGACGTCCGTTTTCGTCTGTCTTTTTACCGTTGTACTACTATTGACGAGACCTTCGGTTCTCGTTTAGGTTGTGTTGGCTAAAATTCACTCGATCTAAAATTCGAGTTTTTAGTTGTCTACTGCTAAGCTGAAACTTAGAAAAATCATAACTTCCTCATACGAAGTCAGATTTGGACGTTCTTTTTATGCCCGCTCTCGGTTTAACGTATTCTAAGACTTTCGTTTAGACCGCTAAGGCCAAATATCGCTCTATCGTAAATTCACTATTTACGTCGCGCTGTGTCGTGCCGGTTCTATCGTGAAACTTCGACGGGTCATAACTTCTTCGTTATAACTCGGATTTCAGCATTCTTTATATGTACGGAATCCTTGTAACATATACCACAACTTAGTTAAGATTAGTCCTTCTAAATAATCTTCCATCAAAAATTCATTTTTGACGCTCATTGTCCTTAAATTGACTAGCCCGAATCTGCGGGCGTTACAATTATCTCCTCCTTAGGATGATTACGTTCCAGAATCATCAACGAAATAGGTCTGGTATAATGATTCCATACGTTATCTTTCCATCCTAAGTAATAACTGTAATCTATATGTTTCTTCGAACGCGTATCTAGCTTTTGGATTTCTCGATCGCAGGTAGTGCTCAATCTTGCATCTGGTCCTCGTACTATGTTGGACGCTCAATCGTAATCTTCGAGTTAAAAAATAAATCCTTATTGAGGACTCATTCTTCTTCGTAGGATAAGTACTTTCCTTTATCTATTGTAACAGACCGGTGGGTCATGGTTTAACGATCTCTTATCGTATGATGCAACGCTTAGACTCAAGTCTCTTAGAGTCAAATTCCAGAATGGAATATACCTTCCTTCATATTCTAATTTGATATAATCACATTTTAGCATGTAACATTTCTAGCTACAAGCTTCTTTAACAACGAACGCGATGCTATTGATCGCATTGATTTCAATCTTCTGACTTAAGTCAGATGTTACATCGAACTTGGTTCTCTAAACCACGTAACAAACTCATCGTAGTTGGACTCAATTTGATATGACCACTAGGGTCGGAATAACAATCATCTCATTAGTCATTACCGAAATGATGGTAACGACATACATGAACAAAAACGAAATCAATTACTAGCTTCTTGGTAACCTTGTGACTTTCCTTGATCCAAGTGTGAGTCCTATGCTTCCAGTAGTATAGATCTCTACTACTATTCACACCTACTCATACTCGTACCAAGTATTGTCTCGTAGTCCCCAAGTCCTAAAATCACGAAACAATTTAACACATACGAATGCGTCTAATTAATCATAAAAATTTTCCTAGACTATACTAGGACTTCTTCCATGCGTATCTTCAATCATCAATTCTACTTCAACTCAGTTGGTGATGGAAATTCCAGACGATGGGACAACTTCAAGAATTACACCAATCGTTCCATCATCCTGCCAATCGAAGGTGTACTTCAGACGTACCGTACTCCTTTAAACGTTCCGTTATTTTATCAGACACATTCTAAAGGCAAGATACCACTCTTGGGATATCTTCCGATAGTTGTCATTCACTATCATAAACCTTTCATTTCCTCCATTTACTTAATTCTCTACGAGTCTTTACCATAACGTTTTGTACATCCAAGCAGACGTTCGGTGTACCGGGCGAGAATTTAAGATAGGAAAGCTTTATTTACGATAGACGTATAAATCTCCTTATCACTTCGAAACGTTTACATGCTAGTTCTAATATCGTAGTCATACGCTTAGAATCCTGAACACATAAGGTTTCCAGATCCGGTCGGCAACAGACCATAGATCCGAACAAATAATATTATATATGGCAAACATATAACATTTAGCACATAAAAGCATTTTAGGCATCTTTCCTAAAATATACTAGTGCTCGTGTCTTAAAATATGGTAGACACTCATCTCACGATCATCACTTAGCATTCTAAGTTTAAGTCTAGAAATCCTACAAATTCCTAGTTCGCTTAAACTAATGCTCTGATACCAACTGTGACGTCCCCAATTTCACGGCCAAAAAAGACCGATTTCGTTTATGCTTTTTAAAATAAAATTAGAGTAATCATTTGATTAAAAGTGCTACGGAATTTGTTCCCAGAAAAACATGATAAATATGTTATCAAATCATTTCCGAAGAAATGTATTTTATTCATTTAAACCATTGGGATGTCATTGTCAATACAAAAATATAAGCATAAACAAAACTTACATTCATTTACACTAGTGATACCTGTGATACAAATAAGCTTGAGTGGGTCAGGCTTGGGATCCTGGTAAGCATACAGGGTTTCTAACCCAAAATAAATAAATTTATTATGTTTAAACATCAAACAATCAACCCAATTACCCAACCCCATTATCTTCTTTATTTCTTAAGGAGTTACCCTAAGAATCATCTATCACTCATTCCTAAGGATTCCTTCTAAGGAATAGGCACGAAGTCACATCGTCACCAGGTTTTATACAACAAGCATTAACGAACATCGATCCCCACGTACTGATCTGTGACAACCCGATATTTCAAGGCAATGTAATGATCTAAAGTCAAATATTATAATTCTATTTTTGGAATCAATAAAAATAGCGTTAAAAATGAATTGTTCAAAAGTCTCAATTGGGTTACATAAAATGTTAGATATCGTGTCAAGGTTTTCAGAAATACAAAGAACACTCAAATCCGAGTTATAACGAAGAAGTTATGACTAATCAAAGATTCGCGACAAAACCGGTAAAACACTGTCAAGTGTGAAAAGTGAAATTTCAATAAAATACTTTTTAGCCTTAGGTATCTAAACGAAAGTCGTAGATTATGTTAAACCGTAAACGTATATAAAAAGAACGTCCAAATCTGACTTCGTATGAGGAAGTTATGATTTTTCTAAGTTTCGGATATAGCAGTAGACAGCTAAAAACTCGAAATAGAGATCGGGTCACTTTTACCTGACGCAACCTTAACGAAAATCGAAGATCCCAACAATAGTAGAAGTACGGTAAAAAGACAGACGAAAACGGACGTCAGATGAAGAAGATATGAATTTTTAACGGACTTCTCCTGTCCCGGCCTGTTAAAAATATAATATTAAAAACTTAATTCAAAATTAGCCTACAGAGTCTAAACGAAATTTGTAGAGCATAATCTCACCTACGCGTGGATATAAGGAACGTCGAAATCGAAGCTCGTATGCGAGAGATACGAATTTATGAAGTTCAAGGCACCCAAACCAACCTTTATCTGAAGACTCACGATGTGAGCTAGACACTCATGACGTGAGTCTATGACTGATGTGTGCCAGAGTTAGACCACCAGACGTCGCATCTACGGACCAAACTCACGACGTGAGCCATCCCATGCTCACGACGTGAGTCCTGAAATTGCACCCTATAAATAGAAACCGAGGGTTTCGGTTTTAGTTGCTCATTTCTATCCTCTCTCCCACTCTTACTCTGCATTAAGCACCCCGAGACAACCCCGACACCCCGGTAACATATCCAAACCCCGAGACAACGCCGACACCCCAGTCAAAGTGCTACCTGAGTAAAGTCTCATTTCATCAAATCATCACACTTTCCAGGTGAGTTCATACCCCTACATTTTCATGTCTTTTTCATGTTTTATGGGGGGGTGGATACAAGTGAAACACAAGAAAAACTTATGTTAAAATACGCATCGGTACATATGGTTTCAAATACTTTACCTACATTTTGCTTATAAATGTTAAACAATATTACTACCAACGTTACACTTTACATGCAAAGTTGGTATTACACCAGGTTTTATCACCAAATGGAACACACTTTCGAAAAACTATAATGGGTATAGTTTACAAGTTATTCATGACATTTTTACATAAACACTATAAAAAGGAAATACTTACATTTACAAGAAAGATGGACTTTTCATTCCGTAAATCTATTGATACTAAATTTTGTGAGACATATGGTTTCACCGTACTCTCAAGTACGCATTTCAAGTCCTATATTATAAACAATAATCTCTTGTAGGGAGAGCGTGATGCTTGTGTATAGATCTATACGGGATTGACAATCCCGCACCTAAACTGTTAGCTATAATTAGACCGGCAGGTCTGGGGTGACAAACGTCATAACACTGCAACGCTTGAAGAACGTTGTTACAGGCAGTTTGGGTCAATAGCATGGTTATAAAACTCACACGGAGTATCAAAACCTTTTGATTTACGGGGCAATTAAACTCAATAGTGATTATATATACATATATGAGACTACATGCACTATTCTTGGTATGGAAAATACTTATGCATTCCAGTCTTCAGAACTTTTTCAACTACCGCACATACATGGAAAATATTGGATTTTCTAGAAACACGCTCAGTTATTTTTACCGAAAGACATACAAATTTTAGTACAAAAACGCTTATGAACTCACCAACTTAATTGTTGACACTTTTTCAAAACTACTTGTATTTCTCAGGGAATCAGTAATACAGGTAAAACATCAGCTTTTGGAGAAGGGACGCTAAGGCATCATTTTTCAAAACTTATTAAATCATCATATTGTAATATTCTTTTGAGACATGTATCACATGCAACAATGTAACTTTTAAATTATATTTATGATGGTTGTGCTTACTTTCTTTACAAATATTCAACTGTTATGATACTACGTGAAGTCATCCGCCCCCGAATGTTTCCGTCATTCTGGTTTGGGGGTGTGACAGATTCGTATCAGAGCATTGTTTATAGTGAACTAAGTATATCGAACCACATAAGCTATACAAACTATAAATGCAAAGTGACTAAAACTCTCTAACAAAACGTTTTCACAAACTATACTTTTAATAAATTAAAATGATATATATATATACATATATATATATATATATATATATATATATATATATATATATATATATATATTATAAAAGTATAAGTACATGCATGCATCGATCTAGTATCATATTCAAAACTATACAAACGTATCAAGACAAGTTGGACACTACGATTAGGCCTCGGAGTATGTAATCAGATCAGGAACGAATATAGCCTGATCAACTATATTTATCCAAGATGTGACCAACGTATGTCGAGGAATAGTCATAGTGAGCCACAAGTCAAAAAAAAAACTTACCAAAGAAAATACTAGAATCAAACTTACAAATTTGAAATACTATAGGAGTATTTTATAAAACTATAAGAACTGTAATAATCGTGCGAACCTCGATATATAGTTAGAAATAGAAATCGTCAAATAAATAGAATTATACTTATCAAAAATTACCCTTTTACTCCTAAGTTTTATATATAATTCTCTTACCTCTATTCTCGATCAGACGAAATGGCAGGATTTCACATTCCCCGGGATCCCTACTACCCTAACCAGGGTAATGGAGGCTGGATTGAGGAGGACCCAGAAGAAGATCCCGCAGAGAATCCCCAGGAAGAGCCAGAAGAGGATTCCGGAGAGGATCCCGACGAAGACCCAGACGAAGATTCAGAAGAGGAAGGAGATGGTGGGAGCACTGACTCGGAACCAGAGGTCTACAATCCTCCCCGAGGAGCAGCAAATCCCCGAAGGAAATTTCAGGGCCCGGCGCCCCGCTGGGCTGTGGACCTGAAACGATGGAGCAAGGAACAAGGACAACGCCTACCTTACAGCATGGGACAAGGCTTTTATAACCTCAGCAACGGAGGTTCGACTGACAGGGCACTCCCTGTCATGGTTCGTCGCATCGCCAACCAAGGCGAGCAAGCAAGAGTGAACGCCGACCGACTCTTGGACATTGGCGCCACTGCTACAGTCACTGTAGTACGTCTTCGTCGTCTGGACGAAGAGCATGAGCGAACAATAGAGCACACCTTTTCCCTTCAGAAAGACATTACTGCTGCTAGGGCTGAAGTAAGGGAATTCCGTAAAAGCTAAGCCGCAATGGAAAAGCGTGTCATCGAGGTTGAACATCAAGTAGCCCGAGCTCAGACTTCCACAACCACATACCATGGTCCACAGCGTACCACCCGCTCGGAGTAGAGCGCGTACTTCGGGCGCTATGTATATACTTATCGACTAAGCATTGGTGCTACTCTTTCTTTTATAAATGTAAACCCGATGGATTGTGAGTGCACAATTCGGGGGTCTGAATGCTGTCAAAATTTTCCCGCTTTCATTGATGTACCCTAGACCTATGTAAGGTCAAAATTTTCATGATCGTTGTATCTAATATTAATATCAATGAGATTGACACGCATTTATTATTTCTTTAAGTATTCCATTAAGTTCTTAAAATACTAAGGAAATCATACACTTATTATTGTAAGTTTCCATTAACTTACAAAATTCGGTAATGTTCGGAATGCAAAACATATAATACTAAGACTTTCCATAATCATTTCTGAAGACTTATCAAGAATTCGTCTCTTACCTTATGGCAGAATCATGCCGCCAAGAAGGAACCCCCGACGCTTCAATACTACAGGAGCACCAACACCACCTCCACCACCATCTCCATCGATGGATGCTGCTACCTTTCAGGCTGCTGTAACGGCTGCCGTAACCAGAGCAATGGCACAAATGAGTAACAACATATCAGGAGGAGGAATAAATAGCTCTACTAATGGCCAAAACCAGGGTCGTTCCGGGGAATGTACTTACAAGGACTTCACCAACAGCAAACCCATACCCTTTAATGGAACTGTGGGAGTAATGGCTCTATCCCAATGGATAGAGAAAACAGAAGTCGTATTTGAGATCTGCTCATGCCCAGAAGAGAGCAAAGTAAAATTTGCTGCCTGTACTTTCTCCAAACGAGCCCTAACGTGGTGGAATGGCCACGTCAAGTCACTAACTCTGGTGGTGGCTAACTCGATGGGTTGGGAGAACCTGAAGCAAATGCTAATGCAAGAGTACTGCCCAAGGGGCGACATTCAGAAACTCGAACATGAGCTTTGGGGCCTTACTATGGTGGGCTCGGACATCACAACCTATACGAATAGGTTCAGTGACTTGACAATACTTTGCCCAGGGATGATGGCCTTAGAAAGCAAGAAGGTGGAAAGGTATATCTGGGGGCTGTCGCCCCAGCTTCGAGGAAGTGTGCTAGCTTCCAAACCCACGACGTTCGATAGTGCCAAACAACTAGCACAGTCCCTCGTTGATCATGGAGTCTGCCAAGACGTCATGACCGTCTTCCCAGAACCAACCAGAGGAAGCAACAACAATAACAACAATGCCAACAACAACAACAACAACAACAAGAAGTTTTGGAACAAGAGGAAAGGTCAATCTTCGCAAGAACCTTCAAAGAAACAACAGATAGTGGCGGTCCATGCCGCTACTGCCCCCACTGCTGTCCCTGTTACCCCTACGCCAGTAAAACAATATGCTGGGAACCTACCAAAGTGTGACAAGTGAAATACCATCACCACGGAAATTGTCGGGAAATGCACTATAAAAACTACAACAGGAAAGGGCACACTGCCCGTTTCTGTAAGGCACCAACGCAACCAATCACCCAAGTTCCTGGTGCCGGAGTAAGCCAGGCATGTTATGGGTGTGGGGAAACTGGGCACTACAAGAGGGATTGCCCTAAGGCAAAGAATGCTGGCAGTGTAGGAAGAGTGCTGGCAATAGGGCAAAATTAAGCAATAGCCGATCCCACAGTGGTTACGGGTACGTCTCTCCTCAACAACATTTATGCATTCATACTATTTGACTGTGGTGCGGAGAGAAGTTTCGTGAGCCATAAGTTCAAACACTTACTTAATCAAAAACCCCAATCACTCAATAAGATATTTACAGTAGAAATGGCAAACGGTAAAACAGAAAGCACAAACAAATTGTATGTAGGCTGCACGCTAACTCTAAATGAACACTTTTTCCAAATCGATCTAATGCCGATCACTATAAGAAGCTTTGATGTCATCATCGGTATGGATTGGTTAAGCCTTCACCATGCCGATATTCTGTGTCACGAAAGGATTGTTCGCCTAAATCTGCCTAGTGGTGAAACGCTTGTCATTTATGGTGACAAACCTGGTACCAATTTACAAATCATCTCTTGCGTCAAAGCCCAAAAATATCTGCACAAAGAATATCAGGCCTTCCTAACCCACGTGGTAGATAAGAAACGAGAAGTGTAAGACATTAAAGACATTCCGGAAGTCTGCAACTTCCCCGACATTTTCCCTGAAGATCTTCCAGGAGTTCCACCAGAACGTCAAGTCGAGTTCAGAATTGACTTGATTCCTGGGGCTACCCCAGTAGCAAAATCGCCGTACCGTCTAGCACCGGCAGAAATGCAGGAATTATCCTGCCAGCTGAACGAACTTCTCAGCAAAGGATTCATCAGGCCGAGCTTCTCACCTTGGGGAGCACCGGTTCTGTTCGTAAATAAGAAGGATGGATCTTTTCGCATGTGCATCGACTACCGGGAACTGAACAATGTCACGACCAAGAACCGATATCCCTTACCACGCACAGACGATCTGTTCGACCAACTACAAGGAGCGAGCTACTTCTTAACGATCGATTTAAGATCTGGGTATCACCAGCTGCGAGTCTTGGAAGGAGATGTTCCCAAAACGGCATTCCGAACTCGTTATAGTCACTACGACTTTGTAGTGATGCCCTTCGGATTGACAAACACACCGACGATATTCATGGACTTGATGAACTGAGTATGTCGTCCTTTCCTCGACAAATTTGTGATCGTGTTCATAGATGATATACTCATCTTTTCAAGGAGTAAAGAGGAACATAGCCAACACCTCCGACAGGTCTTGGAAACATTAAGGACAGAGAAGCTATACGTGCAATTCTCAAAGTGCAAATTTTGGATTGGGAGAGTAGATTTCCTAGGTCACGTGGTCAGCAAGGAAGGGATACACGTGGACCCTTCCAAAATCAAGGAATCGAGAACTGGTCAACTCCAAGGACTCCAACGGAAATCCAACAATTCCTGGGCCTTGCTGGGTATTACCGAAGATTCATACAAAACTTTTCAAAGATTGCTAAGCCACTTACCACCCTGACTCAGAAGGGCGTAACCTTCAGTTGGGGAGAAAAACAAGACTCTACATTCCAAACACTGAAGCGAGCTCTATGCATTGCACCTATATTATCTTTGCCAGAAGGAACAGAAGACTTTGTGGTCTACTGTGATGCGTCAAACTAGGGACTTGGATGTGTGCTAATGCAACGAGGGAAGGTCATCGCATACACCTCGAGACAGCTCAAGACACACGAGGTCAACTACACTACGCACGATCTCAAACTAGGAGCAGTCGTTTTCGCTCTAAAGATCTGGAGACACTATCTCTACGGCATGAAATGTACAATCTTCACTGATCATAAGAGCCTTCAGCACATCCTCAATCAAAAGGAACTCAACATGAGACAAAGACGATGGGTAGAACTACTAAACGATTACGAATGAGAAATTCGTTATCATCCTGGAAAAGCTAATGTAGTAGCTGATGCCCTCAGCCGAAAGGAATACTCGGACCGCCGAGTGAAATCCTTAACCATGACGATCCATTCAAACCTGTCCACACAAATCAAGGAAGCTCAATTAGAAGCCTTGAAATCCGAAAATGTGGCGGGTGAAGCCTTAAGAGGTATGGATAGGAATCTTGAAGTCAAGGATGACGGAGTTCGTTACTTCATGAATCAGATCTGGACACCGAAGTTTGGCGGATTCAGAGATGTTGTCATGAATGAAGCCCATAAGACTCAATACTTTGCACATCCCGGTTCAGAAAAGATGTATCTGGATCTCAAGAAACTGTATTGGTGGCCAAACATGAAAGCCGAAATTGCTACCTATGTAGGCAAATGTCTGACTTGAGCCAAAGTCAAGGTAGAGTACCAAAAGCCCTCGGGATTACTGCAACAACCTGAAATACCCGAGTGGAAATGGGAGCGGATAACCATGGACTTCATAACCAAGTTACCCAAGACAGCAGGTGGACTTGACACCATCTCGGTGATCGTCGACAGGTTAACCAAATCTGCGCACTTCCTACCAATAAAGGAAACGGACAAGCTGGAGAAACTAACTAGAACATACATCAGGGAGATTGTACGACTGCATGGTGTACCAATATCCATTATCTCTGACCGAGATAGTAGATTCACCTCGAGGTTCTGGCAGTCACTACAAAAATCTCTAGGAACGAGGCTAGACATGAGTACCGCCTACCACCCACAAACCGACGGTCAGAGTGAGATAACCATTCAAACCTTAGAAGACATGCTAAGAGCTTGTGTGGTCGATTTTGGAAAGGCTTGGGATACCCATTTACCGTTGGTGGAGTTCTTACAACAATAGCTACCACACTAGCATCAAAGTTGCTCCATTCGAAGCCCTCTATGGCCGCAAGTGCAAATCACCTCTGTGCTGGGCTGAAATAGGTGACACGCAACTAGCTAGAGGTCAAGTACCCGACAGCACTCTCACCGGCCCGGAAATCATAAGGGAAACTACCGAGAAGATTGTCCAAATCCGAGAACGACTAAAGGCTTCAAGAGACAGACAAAATAGTTATGCGGATAAAAGACGGAAACCCTTGGAATTCCAGGTGGGGGATCGTGTGCTATTGAAAGTATCACCTTGGAAGGTATTAATACGTTTCGGAAAGCGTGGGAAACTGAACCCTAGGTATGTGGGACCATTCGAGATCCTTGCCAGGATCGGCCCGGTGGCATACAAACTTCGATTACCGCAGGAACTCAATAACGTACACCCTACCTTTCACGTGTCGAACCTAAAGAAGTGCTTGTCCGATGAGACCCTCGTCATCCCTCTGGACGAAATTAAAATCAACGAGAGTCTCCACTTCGTAGAAGAGCCAGTAGAAATCATGGATCGGGAAATTAAAAGAACTAAACAAAGTCGCATACCCATTGTGAAGGTCCGTTGGAATGCCAGGCGAGGACCTGAATACACTTGGGAGCGCGAGGATCAGATTAAACAAAAGTACCCACATCTTTTTCCTAGTCCATGAACTCTATCTTAGATTAAATTTCGGGACGAAATTCCCTCCAACGGGGGGATGATGTGACAACCCGATATTTCAAGGCAATGTAATGATCTAAAGTCAAATATTATAAATCTATTTTTGGAATCAATAAAAATAGCGTCAAAAACGAATTGTTCAAAAGTCTCAATTGGGTTACATAAAATGTTAGATATTGTGTCAAAGTTTTCAAAAATACAAAGAACACTCAAATCTGAGTTATAACGAAGAAGTTATGACTAATCAAAGATTCGCGACAAAACCGGTAAAACACTGTCAAGTGTGAAAAGTGAAATTTCAATAAAATACTTTTTAGCCTTAGGTATCTAAACAAAAGTCGTAGATTATGTTAAACCGTAAACGTGTATAAAAAGAACGTCCAAGTCTGACTTCGTATGAGGAAGTTATGATTTTTCTAAGTTTCGGATATAGCAGTAGACAGCTAAAAACTTGAAATAGAGATCGGGCGACTTTTAGCCGACGCAACCTTAACGAAAATCGAAGATCCCAACAATAGTAGAAGTACGGTAAAAAGACAGACGAAAACGGACGTCAGATGAAGAAGATATGAATTTTTAACGGACTTCTCCTGTCCCGGCCTGTTAAAAATATAATAGTAAAAACTTAATTCAAAATTAGCCAACGGAGTCTAAATGAAAGTTGTAGAGCATAATCTCACCTACGCGTGGATATAAAGAAAGTCGAAATCGGAGCTCGTATGCGAGAGATATGAATTTCTGAAGTTTGGGGCACGCAAACCAACCTTATCCGAAGACTCACAACGTGAGCTAGAGACTCACGACGTGAGTCTATGACTGATGTGTGCCAGAGTTAGACCACCAGACGTCGCGTCTACGGACCAAACTCACGACGTGAGCCATCCCATGCTCACAACGTGAGTCCTGAAATTGCACCCTATAAATAGAAACCGAGGGTTTCAGTTTTAGTTGCTCATATCTATCCTCTCTCCCACTCTTACTCTAATTTAAGCACCCCGAGACAACCCAGACACCTCGGTTACATATACAAACCCCGATGAAGGCCCGAAACTCCGAAACTCCCGAGAAATTTACCACATTCCGGTCGAAGTGCTACCCAAGTAAAGTCTCGTTTCATCAAATCATCACACTTTCCAGGTGAGTTCATACCCCTACATTTTCATGTCTTTTTCATATTTTATGGGGGGGGGGATACAAGTGAAACACAAAAAAAAATTATGTTAAAATACGCATCGGTACATATGGTTTCAAATACTTTACCTACATTTTGCTTATAAATGTTAAACAATATTACTACCAACGTTACACTTTACATGCAAAGTTGGTATTACACCAGGTTTTATCACCAAATGGAACACACTTTCGAAAAACTATAATGGGTATAGTTTACAAGTTATTCATGACATTTTTACATAAACACTATAAAAAGGAAATACTTACATTTACAAGAAAGATGGACTTTTCATTCCGTAAATCTATTGATACTAAATTTTGTGAGACATATGGCTTCACCGTACTCTCAAGTACGCATTTCAAGTCCTGTATTATAAACCATAATCTCTTGTAGGGAGAGCGTGATGCTTGTGTATAGATCTATACGGGATTGACAATCCCGCACCTAAACTGTTAGCTACAATTAGACCGGCAGGTCTGGGGTGACAAACGTCATAACACTGCAACGCCTGAAGAACGTTGTTACAGGCAGTCTGGGTCAATAGCACGGTTATAAAACTCACACGGAGTATCAAAACCTTTTGATTTACGGGGCAATTAAACTCAATAGTGATTATATATACATATATGAGACTACATGCACTATTCTTGGTATGGAAAATACTTATGCATTCCAGTCTTTGGAACTTTTTCAACTACCGCACATACATGGAAAATATTGGATTTTCTAGAATCACGCTCAATTATTTTTACCGAAAGACATAGAAATTTTAGTACAAAAACGCTTATGAACCCACCAACTTAATTGTTGACACTTTTTCAAAACTACTTGTATTTCTCATGGAATCAGTAATACAAGTAAAACATCCGCTTTTGGAGAAGGGACGCTAAGGCGTCAGTTTTCAAAACTTATTAAATCATCATATTGTAATATTCTTTTGAGACATGTATCGCATGCAACAATGTAGCTTTTAAATTATATTTATAATGGTTGTGCTTACTTTCTTTAAAAATATTCAACTGTTATGATACTACGTGAAGTCATCCGCCCCCGAATGTTTACGCCATTCTGGTTTTGGGGTGTGACATGATCCTATACAATGATCTTACAATATTTAGCCTAAAGGATGGATATGAACAAGAAAATGACGAAGCTGCTTCGGAAATTCCCTAGCAGCCAACGAGGATCGATAAAGACATCAAATGAGGGGAATGGAATAAGTTTCACCGCGAACCTTCGTTCGTAAAAGAAAGAACCACAAGACAATTAAGTCAGGGGTAGTTATCTAGATAACAATGCCTAGCCGTGGTCCGAATATCGTGAGGTATTTTACCCCCAGACTCACCCTATCCAGCATCGAACTTTGCCTAGCAGTGATCTGAATATCGTGAGGTATTTTACCCCCAGACTCACCCTATCCAGCATCGAACTTTGCCTAGCAGTGATCTGAATATCGTGAGGTATTTTACCCCCAGACTCACCCTATCCAGCATCATAACTCCAGACATACCTAGTAGTGGTCTATTACCGACACACTTCATTAGGCAATTTACGAATTTCCCTCAATTACTTCGTGAAAGGAAACGCTGACACATGAAGCTCATCCGATCACTTCATAAAAGAAACGAAGACTCCAAAGCTCTTCAAAATAAAAAGTATAGGGAAAATACTAATAAAGTACTCTCGTACGCTCCCGTACCCCGACACGTAATAGTGTTAAAAAGAAGGACTATGTACATGATACTTATCGGATGAACACATAGTTCAAAAATACCTGGAGAACACATAGTTCAAAAACATATAATGAACACTTAGTTCAAATATACCTACAGGTTACGAGTCTGCTAACGTTCCACTGCACTATCTAGAATAGTCTGTGGTCGTTGTCTATACTCTGCTAGATGACCAGATCATCTTAAACATCGATACCTCTCATCAATTTTTATTTCATCACACATCATCTAATTCATTTACCCAGTTTACCCAACATATTTGTAGATAAAATATATATACAATTTAAATCATTTTAAACATATATAAAACATTCTTTCATCATCCATCTCAAATAAATAAACAATCTATATTCACATAGCATGTATTTTATATAAAATACTTCATATCTATGTGTAAGATGAAAGTGACTATACACTCACTTGATTTAACGATAATCGTGCATCACTTCGTTTCGTAAAATGATCGTTTCTAATGAAACGTGGAGCTTTAATGAAAAACCGGGCTCTGCGAGGGTTGAGCTTCAAAACCGAAAAGATAAATTTCTCGGGCTCTTCGGGCTCTTTAGGACGTGTTTCGGGTGTTGAAAATAATAACGGGGCTTCGGGGGAAGTGGAAATGGCTAAAATATGGATTTAGGGTGAAAAAGTGCCAAAATCCCTAAATTACTCGGAAAGTCTCGCAGCCCTCCCTTTTATAAGGTGCGAGCTTCGGATCTGAGGGCTGAGAAGTGAACACGCGGCAGCAGATGCGAGGGGGGAGGGCACGCGTCGGACATGCGAGGGGCCAGGCGTCGGTCTCGGAAGTTGTACACGCGTCGCCTTCGGATTAGGCCACGACTTCGTATGACTCACTTGCTTCGGACACGGAGCGGCTCGCAAGGGAAGGGCAACGTGGCTCGCTTCGGTCATGCCACAGACCAGACAAGCATCTCGCATGCGCAGGTGCTACGTGGCCGAACCTGAGCCATGCGAAATATCTCGGATTTCGGGATTTTCTCGATTTTTGTGTTCCAAACTTCTAAAATCCATTACTTTCGCATACGGGCTCTGTTTTTGACGTTCTTTATATGCACACGTAGGTAAAATTATGGTCTACAACTTTCGTTTAGACTCCTTCGGCTAATTTTGATTTAATTTTAATATTATTATTTTTAACAGACTGGGACAGGAAAATCCGTTAAAAATTCATAACTTCTTCATCCGACGTCCGTTTTCGTCTATCTTTTTACCGTTGTACTACCATTGACGAGACCTTCGATTCTCGTTTAGGTTGTGTCGGCTAAAAATCACTCGATCTAAAATTCAAGTTTTTAGTTGTCTACTACAAAGCTGAAACTTAGAAAAATCATAACTTCCTCATACGAAGTCAGATTTGGACGTTCTTTTTATGCACGCTCTCGGTTTAACGTATTCTACGAATTTCGTTTAGATCCCTAACGACAAATATCGCTCTATCGTAAATTCACTATTTACGTCGCGTTGTGTCGTGCCGGTTCTGTTGCGAAACTTCGATGGGTCTTAACTTCTTCGTTATAATTCAGATTTCAGCGTTCTTTATATGTACGGAATCCTTGTAACATATACTACAACTTAGTTAAGATTACTCCTTCTAAATAATCTTCCATCAAAAAGTCATTTTTGACGCTCATTGTCCTTAAATTGACTAGCCCGAATCTGCGCGCGTTACAGTTTCCTAGTCCCTAAAGGTGTTTCCTTGCATGTTAGTTGCTTATAAACACTATATTCATGCCATATATGTCATTTAGGACTCGTTTGTGTCTCGGGACTTCATTCGTGGAACTTATCATCCTTACGCACATATTCGTTTGAATCACCTACATAAGGTGAGTTCATACCCCTATAATCATTCTTTTAAACTGTTTTAAATGCTTTTAAGGGGGGAATACAAGTTGAACACAATGATAATTGTGTAAATGTTTGTTATAAACATCTTTCAAAAGATTGCTTATGTGTTTTATAAGTGATAAAAGCATTTCAAAAACTCTTTTTAAGTTATGTTACTTTATAGTTTATAAAACTCCGTTTTTAAAGTAAAATCATAACTTAGTAGATAAATGAGTCTTTTTCAGTAACAGTTCAAGTAAACATACTAGTAAAGTATAATAGGTATAGTTTAGGGGTTCAGTTCATACTAGATGCTAGAACATACTATAAAGAGAAACAGGGAGGTAGATACAATACACGATAACATAGAGAACATACTATAAAGAGAAACAGGGAGGTAGATACAATACACGATAACATAGAGAACATACGATAAAGAGAAACAGGGAGGAAGATACAATATAACACAGAGACATACTATACACTATAACAGAACGAACATACTAAATGCTATAGCAGAAGAACACTACAGGATCTAATTATACCAATAATCACTAACTCATTGTTCTAAACAAAATGTGATAGTAAATTGGGTATACATGATCATATTAATTTTAATGTGAATTTACACGGCCTAGCAATTTTTTTGCGGAAGTTGCGTTTGGTCCCTAGAATCTCTTGTAGGGAGAGCATGTAGTATGGGTACTATTCATCACATTATGAACTTTATAAAACAAACATGTTTTAAAGGTAATCAGTACTTCAATATGTCAATTCAAAAGACAACTGTGTACTTACATTTTCCTATTACTTTCATATTATGACAGTTCCAGTTGAAAGTTAATGCAAACTATTTTTGCGTTAAGATAGTTATAAACTAGGGAAAACTTACATCTTTTCAAACGACAAACAAAACTGTTGAGTCTAGTACATTTAGTAGTAAAGGGCCTATAATGCTAACTTTATGATCCCTTGGTGTATGCATTCAGGGATATATATTAATCGGATCCGACAGATAGTAGGATGTGTGCTTTCCGCTTCATTTCTTGTTCCTTGTTTGGTTGTGGGCTTAGAGCAGATTCACCCAGCCTACTATCTATCCGATCTTAGCTATATATATGTTACGTATACACCAAGTAATCATAAGGGGTACCAGGTATGGGCCAGGTCATAGGACACTAACTCAATGCACCGTTTTCTAGTACAAAACATACTTTTCAAATAGAACATTAGGTATACAAAACTAGAAACTTACCAGTAAAGGGTTTAATCCATTTTATTAAACCAGTATAAACTTAAAGGACCTTAGGTGGTTAATTCTATAATACCTTAGTTTATACATCAGGGCTATATATAATTAATACCCGATAGGCAGTTGGATGTGTGCTTTCATCCTCATTTCCTGTTCCTTGTTTGGTTGTGGGCTTAGGGCAAATTCACACAATTAACTATCTGTTCGATATTAGATTATATATAGCTAGTAAGAAGTAAGTGATTATAGAAGGAACCACTGTGGTGACCATATTTACTAAAAGAAATAAGGGCTTTATTAAAGAATGTTTACATCAAATTAAAGGAACTATTACAGTTAACTCCATGAGTACCAAGTGAATACACTAGGGTTATATACAACAAGGATCTAACAAGCAATGGGATGTGTGCCTTCCGTCTCATTTCCTGTTCCTTGTATGGTTGTGGGCTTCGGGCAGATACACACAACTGATTGTTTGATTACTCTGGGTTTATATAACTTGTATCCATTTAGTACTCATAGAAAGGATTGTAGAGTCATTTTTACTTATCTTTCATCAAAGCATGAAATATAGGATTTTCTGGAGGAACAGGCGAACTTTTCTAAAACAGAACTTACAACGTGCTACAACTTCTTACAACTTACTTACATCACTAAAATCTTATGAACTCACCAGCTTAAATGTTGATCTACTCTTTCAAAATAACTTGTATTCTCAGGAGACCAATAGACAGGTACGCGCACTAGGATTCAGAAGATGGAGCATAATAGCTTCATGTCTTTTTGTTATTTACTTTGTATTATATGTTATGTGAACCACATACTTTGTAAACACTTTATTTCTAATGAAATGGTTGTTTATTACTTTGATTACTATGATGCATGACTTGTGATACTAAACATGACGTCCTCCACCCCAAAATGTTTCCGCCGTTCCGGTTTTGGGGTGTGACACCATCCAAGAGCAATCATGTCGACTGGAATATTTAAATGGGCTTTAGGGTAAGGCCCATATGAGGGTTGGGCCCAATTTGAAAAATTAGGCCAATGTTGGGCCATTAGTGGACTTTTGTGGATCCATTTCGTATTGGGCCTTGGTGGGCCCTGTTGGATTAATGTCTAAGTCCATAATTATAATTGGTAAGACTTGACCCGACCCGCCATGGTCCATTTGGGTTGCATGGCATCATGCATTTGGATATACTATAATGAGAGAAATAACACTTAAGGTTGGTTAATATATTATAAGTTCTAATATATTAATAAGGTTATTTAATTAGTATTGATCAAGAATTAATTTGGAATTAATTAAGTGATCAAAAGGAGACTAATTAAATATATGGGTTGATTGTGTAAATCATTCATTCTTATATATATGGGCTTGTGATCCAAGATTCCTTATGTTGTTCTAAGTCCATGGGGTGACCCATGGATACTCCATGGAGGTTAAAATCCATGAAGCATAAGGAATGGGTAAAGTTATGAGTTACATGGTGTAACCCTAATAGCCACCATATAAAAGAATCCCATGGCTCAAGAAATCGTGCACTAATGTGTGAGTGTGAGGGCTAGACGATTTCAAGGAGTGTTCAAGTTTCTCTCAAGTTATTCCAAGTGTATTTGGTGTTGTGTGAACCATTTGAGTTGTCACACTTGGGGCACTAGGCACTCAAGCTTCATGAAGACATTCTACATCAAAGAGGTATGTATTCTATCTTGTTATATTTATTATTTTGTATGCTAGATTAGGATAATACCTTGGATGTTCATAATTGTATGTATAATAGAGAAAACATAGATCCAAGGTATTTAGGGTTGCATGTACACTTAGGAGTGTTAGAATGCTCATAACCCAACAGTGGTATCAGAGACTGGTTTGTTTTCTTGTTATACTTGCAAAAGTAGCTGAAAAATCGAGTTGGATGCATATATTCGATTGTTTTGGCTGGAATTGGACTAGGAACATTACCCTAAGATGTTTTTGGACTTATAAACTTGTTTTTGATGTGGTAATGTTCATGCTAATCCATTTTCTAAGATAATTGTCATAATTTCAAGATTTGTATTAGTTTGTATGTTCATGCTAATTTCTTGAAGATTGATGATTTGAATTATCTTGTTCTTATGAGGTTCTTAGATTAATAGAAAAGTTGTGTGAAATAGTTGTTTTCAATCCATTTTAATCTAAGAGTTGATTCCAAAGTGTGTTTTTGTAACTTGTCCTCAAGTTATATGAAAAGTCACATTTAAGAATCATAAAACTCATAAAAGTTGGCAAAGGTTACAAAATGAAGAGTCTAGTTCTAATTAAATGGTTTTATGACTCCATAACTTGTCCTCAGGTTATGGAGGTTCAAGAGTCTCTTCATTAAATTAAAAAAAAAAGTGTAACCTTAATTAGTTCCATAAGTTACAATAAAAAAAAGGTATTTTTTTTATTAATTAGTTTAAAGTCTTCCATAACTTGTCCTCAAGTTATGGAACTTGAAGAGTTTTTTATTTTTAATTAAAACTACTTTAAACTCATAAGTTATGGAATTAATTAGTTTTTAATAGTTTCAAAACTTGCCCTCAAGTTTTGGAATTTGAAAAGTTTTCACTTATGAATACTTTAATTCCAAGTTAGCCCTTAGAATTTTAAAAGTTAAAATTCAACCCTTATACTTTATAATATTATAAGTTAATAATATTTATATATATGTATAAGAGTAAAGTCAGTCTTACCGTTAGTAGGCCTCATTCACGAAGCCGGTCTATAAGGGAGGTATAAGGTTACTGCCTATAAAATGGCAGTTTAATGGGTGTCCACTCTCACCCACCGCTTCCTTGACTGGTGGAGGGTCGTTAGCCGAACAGGTAGGACAAGGACTATAATTCTCCTTTCATTAAAAGTATTAATGATAAATACTAAGTAACTAAACTCTTATTAATACCCAATGTTAGTTACTTAGGAAAATGTGAATTTGGTGCTAACCCATGAAATTACACTTTGCACTTTGCTTAAGTCGTTAGTGGAGCGTGTGTGGTTAACTGGCACACTAACCTGGACTTAACAAGGTAGGCAAAGGGTAACTTAATATTTATCATAGTATCGGTGGAGCGTGTGTGGTTAACCGGCACACTGATTAAGGGGTAAATATTAAGGGTACCAAGTATATTTGCATGGTTATTCACACCTTGTTTGTGATCCTCGGCATCCCAGTCACAAAACCTGAAGGGCACACTCGAGATTGAAACATGCCTTTGAACAGTTCAATGAATCTCAAAGATCTAGGACTTTCAAATCCAATTAAAACCTAATAAATTATTTCGTTTTTCATGGTGGAAATTGGTGAATCATCATTCACCTACCTTCAAATATTTTATAGCTTGGATTACGGCATCCCTCTTCTAAGTTATAAAATAGTTTGTTGGGTCCTAGCCTTAATATTTCATATTGGGTGTCATATTAAGTACTTTAAATCAACTATCTTGAATATCTCCCAAAAAGATGTATGGTCTAGACATTTATGATCTTCCCAAATCTCTTGAAACAAGCTTTCCTAAATGAAGATGATGTCCCATGGATATCATACTTCTTTCACCTCCTCCAATTATTCTCCCTAACCCACAAGTTCCTAACAAGCTCAAGGTCACTCAAGGCCTATTGGCAAGGCAAGGTCTAGGTGTGATCACATCTTGGAGATGTAGTCACATATTGACAAGCCGAGAGAGTTGGGTGTCAAAGTCTTGAGAAAGTTGGTGGCTCAACTACTTTCTAAGTCACATAGTGAGTTCTTTGGGAATCCTATGAAACAGACTAAGACAAGACCCTTAATGATCTTATCTATTTGCTAAGATCAACTTCCTAAAACGCTATGGACATTGACAATGATGACATTGGATATCCAGTAAAGCTCTCTCTTCCCAATGGAAAGGGATTAGCCATAGTCAACTCGGTTGACCCAATGGTAAAGAGAGAGGCGAAGTCTGAGATAGTCCCATTATCAAGGGTCCATAGGTAACTATTGCCAAAGAAAGGGGCATTGGTTACGAAGCTGCCAAATTTACCTAAGGATGTTAAAGTCAATAAGTTTGGCTCTACTTCAGGTAAAGTCCATTGTCTAACTCTATTAAGTACATGCTGATTCTGATCGCGAAGATGGATTTCAATCGCATGGTTCGGTGATCAGAATTTTGGGCTATTACTTAAGAGTTATGATATTTATATTGCTTAGGAATAGATAACAACAAGGTTTTCATATGGATTGTAAGGATAAGTTTTTCCGCAAAGTTTTAAAATAAAAGAAAAAGGTTTTGATTTTATTTATTTTAAGTATCCTTACAATGGCATTTGTGAAAAGTTGTTGCTTATAAGATTCCATTGATAGCAATATTGGAAAAATGGATTTGATTCTTTCGGCTGTGGTAGTGTCTAATATTACCAAATAAGGAGAAATTCTCATCACCCAATGTTCAATTGGACCAAAACTTGGAATCATGCAAGTTGTATAGTATGATGAATGAGAACTTTCAGCTTGGAAAATTAAGACTAATTCCTTATGTGAATAAGGAAAGGACTAAGGGATCGAGTATACATTCTTGTGCACTGGTCAAGTCCACCACAAAAGATCAAGAAGACTATTCGTCATGATTTACTTAAGTTCAGTAAATATGGTTATACTTATAAGTTTAAGTATAAGTCTGTAGCATTGGAGAAGTTTCAATGTGAGACAGAACGAATAAGAAGAATCAAAGTATGGCAGAAAGATAAAAGTTTCTCAAATCTGAAAAGATGGGAGAGTACTTTAGTATCATGTTTATGATCATCTTAATGATTAAGATACCATATCACAATTGGTCCTCTAAAGTCATCTTAGTGCATTCTTATGACTAAGAAGAGGAGTCATGAATTGTTGAAATGGTTAAATCAAAAAGATGAGTCATACTTCGTTCCAAAACAATTCTTAGAGTCATACTCCAAGATTGTAACTTGAGTGACATATCTTAAAGAGGGTTTGTTAACACTAGTCAAATGTAAGAGTAAAAGGTTATCTAGTCTTGTACATTTGAAATTGGTAAGTTGTGATGTTTTGGATAAAACAGAGACCAACTTAGGCCAATTGTGTAAAGTGTTAGTCTTGATAAAGAATCCGCACTATCTCTTGAATATTTGACAAGGGAGTCTTATATGTCAAGAGGACAGTGGGAGTCTTAAAGCTCTTGAAAGTTTCAAGACTTAATCAAGAATAAAACCTAAAGTCCTTCACTAGCACACGACTTGAGGTTTATAACCTATCGTGTTGAAATTTTTGTGCCTATTCAAGTTGGCTTTGCATAGGAGTTCTGAGAGTTCTCAATTAGTTGCACAACTACTTGGAAGCAATGGCAGGCACATGAGCTGCCAAATGGCAATAATTTAAGATTGCACAAGTTTAATCAATATGAGTTTGGATTTATCACTAACCTTGTCTTGTGATTATGGTTTTGACAAATTCACATGGATAAGAACACATACACTATTAAATCTAAGTGTCATAAGGTTTCTCTCCGATTCATGAAAATGATGGTGAGGAAACACTTTCACTAAGTAGATTTTAGCTAGATAGCAATTGTGATATTTGCATTCTCAAAGTCGTTAGTGGAGCGTGTGTGGTTTACCGGCACACTAACATGGACTTGTGAGAAGTGGCAAAGGTCTAAACAATTGAGACTATGATTACGGCATCCCTTTTCATAGTTCTAAAATTGTTTAGACACACATGTGAGCTATCTAAGAGAGGTGTATGATTTTGATAAAGTTTTATCAAAACAATCTAGTATCAGAAATCTGAACTTTGGTAAGAAAGTCAGCAGATTTCTGAGTACATGTCAAAGCTAGTGGGAGCATAAGTGTTAAGCTAATAATCATCATGTTAGTGGGAGCATGATAATTATGACAAAGGTTGCAAGTTAGCAATGTTAATTATAGAAAACAAAAGTTTCAATTCGTGAGGTTGCAGGGGTTGAAAAAGTGGTTTTGCTATAATTAAGGGAGAGGAAATTATACTTCATTTCAATTCTAAAAGCTTAGATTGAGATTTTAATCGTATTTAATCAAGGATATATATATGAATTTCATGTTGGAATGGCTCAACATAAGGAAATTCTATATATGGGTCCATTATTTGCGTTCTAAAATTCGATTATGATTACGGCATCCCTTTTCATAATCTGAATTTTGAGAACTTGGCAAATTGAAATGGAAATATTATAGCAAAAGACTGGTTTAGTCTTTATGTGAGACATCATGAATCGTGTCCCATATGCTTCGGATATAGGATCGATTACATGTGCTATATTCATCCTTTCTAAAATTTTCCAAATGCCTGGGGCATTATGAAGGGAAAAGGTCTAGAATTGGATATGACTAAAATGATTAAGCAATTGTCGAGGACAATCTAAGGTTTACCAAAGATTGGTTGCTCAAGGACAGTTGGAAGTATAATGTTAATTCTGGAAGGACCATATTGACATAATCTGTAAGGAGGCAACTCTTGTTCAGAAGTGATAGTCAAAATGGAATATGGAAATGTTTCAAAGTTAGAAATTATTCAATCTGTGTAAGATTAGGAAACTTAATGAAAGAAGGATGTTTCCAAGGAGCTGATCTCCTTTGGAATGCTCTGTAATGATTTTTGTCAAGTCTTTCTGACTTCGTGCATAATCATTAAGAGGATCAATGCATATAAGTTTAGAATCTAACAGATTTCAGTAAATGGCATGAATTTGGAATTCTTGCATTTGCAGTAACGATTTGGGACTGTGAAAAGAGGATCATTGGAGTGATGTTCAATTGATCTATTTTACAAAGTAAAGATCATAGACAAACATAGTATGCATACATGGTGTATGGCATGACTAGTGTTTAGAAAACATAGTGTACATGCTTGGAGCATGGGACAACTATTGTTTTAAATTCAAGTATAAAGTTGATAAAAGCGAAACAATGAATAATGAGTAATCAGTATGGTGATAAATAAAAGTGTTTATTTATATTCATAGGGTTTGATACCATATTTGATTCATTTATTCTTGTGTTTCACTTTGCATGTTTTGACTTCCAGAATAACTAAGTCGCTCTTCCTGAATGATTAAGTTATTCAAACCATCCACAGTGAGTCATATGTTGGAAGTAGATATGAATCAAGACTGTCATGGGTTGGTTTGTAGAGGTCCAAGTTGGTGGACAAAGTGGTGCTACAACACTCATGAGTGCTCATAAGTTCTGAGTATTAGATTCAACCCGCGCTCATTTGAATCACTTCATGGATTTTATCACGAGTGATCATGAGACGATAATATCTTATATTCTTCAAACCTAGAGATATGAGTTGTTACTATGAGTTGGTTATACATTGATTGCACGAAAACGCATTGGTAACTCGATGTTATAAAACGTGCCTTTGTGTATGATTCAACAAGTAGTAGAACAAGCCATATGAGTCGAAGTTTATCCATTCCTTTTACCTTCGGGATAAAAGCGATATCTGTGGGCCCCTCGATGATTTAAAGATGATACATGTGAGTGCTTGGCCAAGCCAGGACTGATTTGATTTGTTCAATCAGTCAGTCATCATGAATCGGAAATCGGGAAACAACAAATGGACAGAGAGAATGATTGATAATCCATGTCTCAGTCCATATGATATCTAGAATGGAGGAATATATGATCCCTTATCTAATGGACAAGTCATTGACAAAGGTCAGAGTTCATCGACAAGGTCAGAGTTTGACAGAAGCTTTTGAGAGCTACGATTGCTGATCGGTTCCTGAAGTCATACGCAATAATAGTTTTAGACTTATCCAAGTGGGAGACTGTTGGATTAATGTCTAAGTCCATAATTATAATTGGTAAGACTTGACCCGACCCGGCATGATCCATTTGGATTTCATGGCATCATGCATTTGGATAGACTATAATGAGAGAAATAACACTTAAGGTTGGTTAATATATTATAAGTTCTAATATATTAATAAGGTTATTTAATTAGTATTGATCAAGAATTAATTTGGAATTAATTAAGTGATCAAAAGGAGACTAATTAAATATATGGATTGATTGTGTAAATCATTCATTCTTATATATGTGGGCTTGTGATCCAAGATTCCTTATGTTGGACTAAGTCCAGGGGGTGACCCATGGATACTCCATGGAGGTTAAAATCCATGAAGCATAAGGAATGGGTAAAGTTATGAGTTACATGGTGTAACCCTAATAGCCACCATATAAAAGAATCCCATGGCTCAAGAAATCGTGCACTAATGTGTGAGTGTGAGGGCTAGACGATTTCAAGGAGTGTTCAAGTTTCTCTCAAGTTATTCCAAGTGTATTTGGTGTTGTGTGAACCATTTGAGGTGTCACACTTGGGGCACTAGGCATTCAAGCTTCATGAAGACATTCTACATCAAAGAGGTATGTATTCTATCTTGTTATATTTATTATTTTGTATGCTAGATTAGGATAATACCTTGGATGTTCATAATTGTATGTATAATAGAGAAAACATAGATCCAAGGTATTTAGGGTTGCATGTACACTTAGGAGTGTTAGAATGCTCATAACCCAACAGGCCCAATGGGCTTGAGTTATTTATGGACATAGTTGGTGGACGATATTTAGACCTAATATGTGAAGGTTTGGTCTTAGATCCTAATGGGGTTAATTGTGGGTTTGACACAATGTTAGAGGCCGAAGTACAACAACAACATTTATAGGAACTTTTCGCCAGCTGAGGTGAGTCTCCTCACTATACTTGCCTGAGCGGTAGTCACTGTGCGACCGAAGGGTCTTATGTGTTATATTGAGAAATGTGATGATATGCATTTTGTGATTTATGCATATGTTGTGTTGTGTTGTATTGAGATGGGACCAGAGGGTCCAGTCAGAGTAGTATATTATGGACCGGAGGGTCTTAGTACATTATTGATCGGAGGTTCATGGTACTTTATTGACCAGAGGGTCTTAATTGTTATACTGTGATACCTGTTATTGTGCATGTTGTCTTTGTGACTTATGCTATTATAGTAATCTGTGTATATGTTGATCTTATGTGCTTATACTGAGATATGTGATATCTAGCATTGTGTTTTGTGATTTATGCTGAATATTATCCTGTGCATTGGGGGATAGGACCAGAGGGTCCACCCGAGTTGTGGAACCAAAGGGTTCCACTGAGACACATTGACCGGAGGGTCGTATTGAGCTAGCCTCGAGTGGCTAATGTGATGTGTGTGGTATTTTAGGGAACTCACTAAGCTTTGTGCTTACCGTGTTACGTGTTATGTGTTTCAGGTACTTCTTAGGATCACGGGAAGGCGCCGACTTGATTGTACACACGAGATGGAGTTATGTTCCGAGGATCCTAGATTTTATTCAAACAATTAAGAACATGTGTTTCAATAATTTGACATTTTGGGGATTTTGTGATATGTGTTGATGTGACTTATATGAATTTAAAATGAAAAATTTCTATGAAAATTTACGTTGTTACAGTGAAAAGTCTTGTCAGTTGTAGCATGTCCAAATTCGTCACAATCTTTCGTGTTTAAGTGAACCACAATACCGATGATTGACCAAATCTATTCATGAATGTGGAGGTACTGAAAAACAAATTAAGGCTGTCTTAAAACTTTGATCCCAAAAATCACAAAAATAATATTAGCAATGGTTAAGAGAAATTAGTGTTATTTTATTTTTACTTTATTTTTATTTTATTTTTATTTTCATTTTCTAAAAAAAAAATTTAAAAATTAATTTAGTTTAAATTTTTTAGATTTTATTTTTAATTTTAGTTTTAAATCTTCAAAATGTTTTCATTTTTGATTAAATTGGATGTATTGGGTTTAGATTTGAGGCTATTGTGTATGCAACCCATGGGTTTTGGGCCGAACATGGTATTGGGTATAAAAGGTTTCGTTCACAGCTGAAAAACCTACACCATCACTTTTTCGTTTTCAGCCGCAAACCCTCCTTCAGTTTCTCTCGACTGTTCTTCACTCCACATCACCGATTCACCATCTATTTGTTGTTTTCATCGGAAATTGACCCTTAATTCTTGTAGGTACATCAAAGGCGACCCTAACTATGTTGAAATTAACTCGAATCGATAGCGTTTTGAAGGATTATTGAAGCAAAAATGATTTTCTGCATCGAATAACGTTTATGGCCGCAAAACCGTGTACAGCCGTAAACACGTTTACGGTTGTGAACCTGTTTTTGGCCATAAAATTGTTTTTCGTTTAAATTTTATTTCATTAAGGCCTAATCAATTGGTAATCGAGAAAACTTAATTTTAATTGATTAAATCATTAGTTTTCTCACTTGGCTCGTTTGGTGCAGAACAAATGGCAGACTTAACATTTTCAGATAACCACAACATTGCTGCTTTCTTGTTTGATCCTCCAGCTGCACACGAAGAACTTAATTCTATGATCCATGGACTTAAGAGATGTTGTCTTGCACATGCCTTCAGGTCAAATCCCATCATTTGTCAAGTCTTAGTGAAGCAATTCTGGAACAAGGCTTCTATGCATAAAAGAGAAGATGGTGAAGACACAGTGGAATCAGTTATTGATGGAAACAAGATTGTGGTGTCTAAGAAAACCATTCTTGAAGTGATGCAAATCAATGACCAGCCCGGGTTTCAAACTGAGATTTCTATGGAACAAACAGAAGAGATTATCGAAAAAATGGGCTATGAAGGAGTGTTTCCTCCTACCGTGATGAAGTTGTTGCCTCTTTACTGGTGTTTCCTTGCTCACTCATTCGTGATCTGCATCTCAGGCAGGAGATCTGATGCTGATGATATTTCACTACTGAACACTGGTGTTATTGCGTCTCTTGCCATGGGTCTTGAGTTTAATTTTTCAAGATACATTCTAAATAAGATGATGAGCAATTTAGAAGGAAAGAGGAAGGACAAATTTCTGATGTTCCCAAGGTTTCTACAGATGATATTTGACAGTAAATATCCTGAGTTAGAAAGAAGAGGTGAAACTTTGGACTTAAAGTCTTTGGGTGCTAATACTTTTGGCCTCATGAAACAAAACCGCAAGGGTACGAAATTTGTATTCCAAGGAAAGTACCCACTGGAGAAGTTTGGCTAGTTTGCGGAGATCAGTGAAGCATCCAATTCAGAATGCTCCTCAGACAATGCAGGTGATGAAGATGATGTTATTACCGCTTCTGAGCATGAAGAAGACCATGTTCCTCCTGTTGTAATTGTTGCCGAGGAACATGTACCGATGACTGATGTGGAGGTGAATGATGATGATGATGCAAATGATGATGATGAAGGTGAAGATGTGATGAATCTAGGGGAAAATGTACCTGACTTTGCTGATGATGAGGATGATGATGCAGCTCATATGGATCAAGGTGATGATCTATCCGGATTTGATGGTGATAAGTTATTCTTCGACTTTGAGCAGGGTGATGACTTCAGGCCAAGTAATGAGGAACTCAATGCGTTCTTTGGTGATGTCCATGATGTTGTACAACCTACAACGGAGATTGAGGGAGTTAGTAATGTTCTCAAGTTGACGCCTCCAACTACGGATCAGATGGCCGACACTTCAGCTAATCTGGATTCAACTATAAGGATTCCTCCCCTCACAGTTGCTACTCCATCCACTTTGCCATCTGAAGGTGATCTTAGTATGACACTAGCCTCCCTGCCTCCAATCAAAAGGAGAAGAGCCGATCCAAGGCCAGGAGTGCTAATCAGGGAAAAAGCTTCGTCGGACCAACAATCTTTTGCAACTGCTACACCGACCCAACAAGCTCATGTTTTGAAAGAAGGACAAAGTGATGTTTGATCTTCGTATGAAGTCGGGAGTTCATCAATTCATGGGGATTCCTCTCCACCAGAACCTGTGTACGATGCTGCCTCAGAGAGGCTTGCCAGGTTTTTGGCTCAACAAGATTCTGACTCTTCACCCCGAGGCAAAGGGATATCGATAGGTGAAGGAAGTTCAGGGGGAGCGGACCCATCAATTTTTGAGCTCAAGGAGGAGATCAGAATTCTAAATCAAAAGCTTATCGAGAAAGATGTTTTGATAGGAAATCTTGACGTCAGAGTTTCCGGGCTTGAAGAGGAAAATATTCAAAAATCAAAACAGATCTCCGACTTACCGATAAATCTGGGTGCATTATCTGCTGGGTACTTCGACTTGAAAAACAAGCTAATCAGTGAATTTTGCGACAAATTCAAGACATCGGTCGCTGAACCAAATGCAGCAGAACCTTCTCATTGTGCTCCTTCCCAAGCTGCTAAATATCCTCTTGTTGATCCTCCTCCTATCAGAACCACAAGAATTGTTGACCGATTTGAAAGTGAACCGGCTCAAGCCAATACAAGAGTTACTCTCAAACAAGCTCAGAAACAGGTATCTTCTCAAAAGAAGGGGAAGTGGCTCTTTATGAAAAATTCAGATCAAAATGTTTGTGGAGACCAGCCCCATCTAACTGTGACTGAGATCGGTGAGAAGCGGTTCAGAGATAAGTATGGTGGCCGGTCAGGAATTCTAATGTGGGGTTTTCATGACAAATTAAAATGTTGGTTGGTAAAGCGCAAGAGCGGAAACGTGGAGTATTACAAGCACAAGAAAGACTTTTCTTCTTGGACGAAGGTATACCTCACTGAACTTGCCTATTCTCCATTTTCAAACCCAGCTAATGATCCACGAGGAACAGATTTCAAACTCTTCTTAGAAATTCAAGTAAAGAGGAAATTCGATGGAATGAAGATAGCCGAATCCTTCGTGAAAAGAGCCAAAGATGTTTTTGACCTTAAGACCAACAAGAGCTTCAAGAATGTAATGTGGCCTCCTACCAAGTAGATGACACAGATTCCTATTGTTAATCATTTTTGTGATGGATCGCTGAACAATATGGAATACCTGGTTTTTTATGAAGCCACAGCCTCTGTTGTCATCAAATTCCCGGATGGTGTCTTACGTATCGTTTATAAGAAGGATTTGCTACAGTTTGGTGAACGAGATATTCACACTTTGGCATGACATCAAATCATATGCAAGAATGAGATTCCAGAAGCTGCTGCTAAAGAATTTACAAGCATGATCGTAGAGATTATTGAAAAGAAGATGTGGCTAGGGGCAATGGGAAGGTCTGACATGCTGGTCATAGAAAAAGACTGAACTTATGCTAGCCTGAAACCAAGGGGGAGACTGTAAGGTCATATTTTGTTGGTTTGGGCTAGGCATTCATCTGTATAGGTCTTGTTAGTCTTTTTTTGGGGTGTTTATAGTCTTTGCGGTTGGGTGAACCGAAAACAGGGGTTTTCTGTTCAATTGGTGTTTGCGGCTGCAAGGCTGTTTGTGGCCGTGAACTGTTTGCGGTTCATGATCCCTATATATATGTCTCAGTCTTGTCAGAATGTATGACGGTTTTATGTGTGTTTCTATGTGTCCATTGTACCAGACGTTTTCGGTTCAATAGAAATGTGTTCAATTTGGATCATTGTTGCTTCTACTCCCTCTTGTTCTCATTGATTATTGCTTGTTCTTGTGTTTGATCACTAGTTGGTTCCAGATTTGGGGACTTATAGTAACAGTATAACAAAAACATTTATAGAGGAAGATCAGGTTGTACTACACTCACTTAAGCCTAAGAATACATATTATTCCTAAGGTTCCTATATCATTAACTCCTTGACCCCCAACAAGGAATCACATTAGCAGGACGATTCCTCAGAAACAACTGAATAGCTAACTAATTCATCATAAGAGCCCTCCGAGGACGCCTCTAAGTTGTCAGAAGAGGATGATCTCGCTGAAAGGGAAGTCGATGACTAGCAATATGAGGATGAGGAGACCGGGAGTAACGATGAACATGCTTAGGAAGATGTTGGATAGGAGCCAGAAGAAGTAGAGACAAATCCTATCAATGAGGTGTTGGATTAGTGTCTAAGTCCATAATTATATTTGGTATGTACTTGACCCGACCCGACATGGTCCATTTGGGTTGCATGGCATCGGAACATTTGGATAGACCGTTTTATGAGAAGAGGACATTTGTGACATATTAATATATTATAAGTTCTAATATTTTAATATGAAATCATGTTATTTAATTAGTATTGATCAAGAATTAATTTGGACTTAATTTAGTGATCAAAAAGAGACTAATTAAATATATGGGGATTGATTGTGTAAATCATTCATTCTTATATATGTGGGCTTATGATCCATGATTACTTATGTTGGGTTTAACCCATGTGGTGATCCATGGATACTCCATGGAGGTTAAAACCCATGGAGCATAAGGAATGGGTAAAGTCATGAGTTACATGGTGTAACCCTAATGTGCACATTATATAAGGACCCCTTTAGCTCAAGAAATTGGCACTAGTGATATATAGAGGAGGGCTAGCCGATTTGAGCATGAGTGTCTTCTTTTCATGGTTATTCCAAGTGTTGATGATGTTTTGTGAACCATTTGAGGTGTCACACTTGGGGCACTAAGCTCTTAAGCATCAAGGAATCAAGCTACATAAAAAGGTATAACTTCAAGCTTGTTTTATTACCCAAATATCAAAGATTGTATGCTAGATAGGGTAATACCTTGGAATATTCATATTTGCATGTATAATAGAGAAAACATAGATCCAAGGTATTTAGGGTTGCATGTACACTTAGGAGTGTTAGAATGCTCAAAACCCAAAAGTGGTATCAGAGGCTAGGCTTGGTTTCTTGTTATACTTGCAAAATCTGCTTAAAAATCGAAGTTTTTTGTTGTCTGGGCAGCTGACTCGGCGAGTCCATCAGGAGACTCGATGAGTCCATGCCTTAAAATTGTTCAAAACGATCCAACTCGTCAAGTTGGTTCATGCACTCGACGAGTTGGACCCCCTTACAACATATCTTCGAGTTTTTTGGCTGGAAATGGACTAGGAACATTACCATAAGCTGTTTTTGAACCTATAAACCTTTTTTGATGTGGTCATGTTCATGGTAATCCAATTTCAAAGATAATTATCAATAGTTTCATGTTTTGTATTAGTTTAATGATTAGGCTAATTACATGAAAAAGGTTTGAATGAATTATCTTGTTCTTATGAGTTGCTTAGATTAATAGGAATGTTATGTGAAATTGTTGTTTTCAATCCAAATTAATCTAAGAGTTGATTCTAAAATGTGTTTTTGTAACTTGTCCTCAAGTTAGATGAAAAGTCACATTTAAGATTCATAAAACTCATAAATTTTTCCATAGGTTATGAATAAAGAAAAGTCACATTCTTTAATGGTTTAAAGTCTTCCATAACTTGTCCTCAAGTTATGGAACTTGAAGAGTTTGTTGAATTAAAACTACTTTAAACACATAAGTTATAAAATTGAAAAGTTTTTGAATAGTTCAAAACTTGCCCTCAAGTTTTGGAATTTGAAAAGTTTTCTTTCATGAATACTTTAATTCCAAATTAAGCCCTTAGGATTTTAAAAGTTAAAATTCAACCCTTATACTTTATAATATTATAAGTTAATAATATATATATGTATAAGAGCAAGTCAGTCTTACCGTTAGCAGGCCTCATTCACAAAGCCGATCTATAAGGGGGGTATAAGGTTACTGCCTATAAAATGACAGTTTAATGGGTGTCCACTCTCACCCACCTCTTCCTTGACCGGTGGAGGGTCGTTAGCCGAACGGGTAGGGCAAGGACTATAATTCTCCCTTCATTAAAAGTATTAATGATAAATACTAAGTAACTAAACACTTATAAATTCCCAATCTTAGTTACTTAGGAAAATGTAAATAAGGTGCTAACCCATGAAATTACACTTTTCACTTTGCTTAAGTTAGTTAGTGGAGCGCGTGTGGTTAACCGGCACACTAGCTTGATTTAACAAGGTAGGAAAAGGGTTTCTTAAAGTTTATCATATGCCGGTGGAGCGTGTGTGGTTAACCGGCACATCGGTTGGGTGATAAACATTTAAGAGTACCAAGTAATTTGCATGGTTACTTTACACCTTGTTTTGTGATCCTCGGCATCCCAGTCACAAAACCTGAAGGGCACACTCGAGATTGAAACATGCCATTGAAAAGTTCAATGAATCTCAAAAGATCTAGGAGTTTCAAATGCAATTAAAACCTAATAAATTATTTCGTTTTCATGGTTGGAAATTGGTGAATCGTCATTCACCTACCTTCAAATATTCTATAGCTTGGATTACGGCATCCCTCTTCCAAGTTATAAAATATAGTGTTGGGTCCTAGCCTTAATATTTCATATTGGGTGTTATATTAAGGACCTTGAATCAACTTTCTTGAATATCTCCCAAAAGATGTCTAGTTCAGACATCTGTGATCTTCCCAAATCTCTTAGAACTTTACTTCCTCCACCTCCTGCAATTATTTTACCTAACCCACAAGTTCAAGGTCACTCAAACCCTATTGGCAAGAAAGGTCTATGTGTGCTCACATCTTAGAGATGAAGTCACATATTGACAAGGCGAGAGAGTTGGGTGTCAAAGTCTTAAGAAAGTTGGATGCTCAATCACTTTCTAAGTCACATAGTAAGTTCCTTATGGACTACTATGTAAAGGACTATGACATGACCCTTAATGATCTTATCTATTTTCTTGGTGATGTTGAATCAACAATGATTTGGAACACTGGTAAAGCAAATTTGATTAGTAGATCAACTTCCCAAACTACCATGGATATTGACAATGGTAACACTGGATATATAGAAAAGCCTTCTCTTCCCAAGGAAAGGGATTGACCATAGTCAACTCGGTTGACCAAATGGTAAAGAGAAAGGCAAGTCTGAGATAGTACAGTGTACCATTCCCAAAGAGTCCATATGTTTCTATTGACAAAGGAAGGGACATTGATTGCGAAGCTGCCTATTTATCTGAAAGATCATAAGGTTGATCAAGTCAATAAGTTTGACCCAACTTCAGATAAAGTCCACTATCTAACTCTGTTAAGTTTCTATTCGGAGATTCTTGTTACATGATGTGACTGGGTCACATGTTGATGTTTTAAGAATCAAAGTAAAGTGATGAAACTAAAAAGGAAGTGTATGCTGATTCTGATCACAAAGATGGATCTCGATTGCATGGTTCAGTGATCAGAATTTTGAGTTGTTACTTAGGAGTTATGATATACTGCTTAGGAATAGATAACAACAAGTCTTTCATATGCTTTTGCACTGTAAGGATAAGTTTTTCCGCAAAGTTTTAAAATTAAAAGGAAATCTTTGATTTTATTTATTCTAAGTATCCTTACAATGGCATTTGTGAAAAAAAAATTGTTGCTAATATGGTTCCATTGATAGCAATAATGGAAAATGGATTTGTTTCTTTCATCTGTGGTAGTGTCTAAATTTACCAAATAAGGAAAGATTCTCATCACCCAAGGTTTCAGTTGGATAGAAACTTGGAAATCATGCATGTTGTATAGGATGATGGATGAGAATTTTCATCTTTGGAAAATTAAGATTAATTCCTTGTTCACATGTATATGTGAGTCAAGTGAAGGACTAAGGGATCAATTACACATTCTGGTGCACTGATCAAGTCTACCACAAAAGATCGGTAAGACTATTCGTCATGATTTACTAAAGTTTAGTAAATATGGTTATACTTACAAGTTTAAGTATAATTCTGTAGCATTGGAAAAGTTTCAATGTATGGCAGAACGAATGAGCAGAATCAAGTTAGGCAGAAAGATAAAAGTTTCTCAAATCTGAAAAGATGGGAGAGTACTTTACTATCAGGTTTTGTGATCATCTTAATGATTTAGAAATCATGTCACAATTAGTCCTCTAAGGACATCTTAATGCATTCCTATGGCTAAGAAGAGGAATCAAGAATGGTGGAAATGGTTAAATCAAGAAGATGATTCATACTTCGTTCCAAAACAAGTCATAGAGTCATACTCCAAGACTGTAAGTTGAGTGACATATCTTAAAGAAAGGTTTATAACACTTGTCAAATGTAAGAGTAAAAGTGTCATTCTCTTGTACATTTGAAATTGATAAGTTGTGATGTTTTGGATAAAACAAAGACCAACTTAGGCCAATTGTGTGAAGTGTTTGTCTTGATAAAGAGTCTGCACTATCTCTTGAATATTTGACAAGTGAGTCTTATATGTCAAGAGGACAGTGGGAGTCTTAGAGATCTTGGAAAAACTTCAAGATCTAATCAAGAATAAAACCTGTAGTTCTTCACTAGCACACGACTTGAGGTTTATAACCTATCGTGTTGACATATTCCTACTGATGTGCCTATTCCAGTGAAAGTTGGCTTTGCATATGAGTTCTGAGAGTTCTCAATTGGTTGCATAACAACTTGGAAGCAATGGCAGGCCCTTGTGCTGGCAGGTGGCAAGAAAGTAAGATTGAGCTCAGTCCATATGAGTTTGGATAAGAACACTTACACCATAAACAATCTAAGTGTCATAAGGTTTCTCTCCGATTCATGAAAATGATGGTGAGGAAACGCTTTCACTAAGTAGATTTTAGGTAGATAGCAAGTGTGATATTTGCATTCTCAAAGTCGTTAGTAGAGCGTGCATGGTTAACCGGCACATTAACATGGACTTATGAGAAATGGAAAAAGTCTAAACAATCGAGACTATGATTACGGCATCCCTTTTCATAGTTTTGAAATTGTTTAGACACACATGTGTGCTATCTGAGGAAAGGTGTATGATTTTGATAAAGTTTTATCAAAGCATATCATATCAGAAATCTGAACTTTGGTAAGAAAGTCAATCAAGTGTTGATTTCTAGAAGTCCAGCTGATTTCTGAGTACATATCAAAGCTAATGGGAGCATAAGTGTTATGCTAATAATCATCATGTTAGTGGGAGCATGATAATTATTATTAGTATTGCAAGATAGAAATGTTAATTATAGAAAACAAAAGTTTCAATTTGTGAAGTTGCGGGGGTTGAAAAGTTGTTTTGCTATATTTAAGGGAGACGAAATTATACTTCATTTCAATTCTAAAAGCTTAGATTGAGGTTTTAATCGTCTTTAGTCAAGGATATATATATGAATTTTATGTTGGAGTGGTTCAACATAAGGAAATTCTATATATGGGTCCATTATTTGCGTTCTAAAATTCGATTATGATTACGACATCCCTTTTCATAATCTGAATTATGAGAACTTGGCAAATAGACATAGAAATATTATAGCAAAAGGACTGGTCTAGTATCATGTATTTATGTGAGACATCATGAATCGTGTCCCATATGCTTCGGATATAGGATCGATTGCATGTGCTATATTATTCATCATTTCAAAATTTTCTAAATGCTCAGGGCATTAAGAGGGGAAAAGTCTAGAATTGGATGTGACTAATTTAATTAAGCAATTGTTGAGGACAATCTAAGGTTTACCAAAGATTGGTCGCTCAGGGATAGTTGGAAGTATAGTGTTAATTTTGGAAGGACCATACTGATATACTCTGAAAAGAGGCAACTCTTGTTCAGAAGTGATAGTCAAAATGGGAGTATGGAAATGTTTCCACGGGTGGAAATTATTCAATCTGTGTAAGATTAGAAAAACTTAATGCAAGAAGGATATTTCCATGGAGTTGATCTCCATTGGAATACTCTGTAATGTCTATTGACAAGTCTTTGTGACTTTGTGCATAATCATTAGAAGAGGATCAATGCATATAAGTTTATAATCTAACAGATTTTGGTAAATGGAAGGATTTGGAATTCTTGCATTTACGGTAAGGAATTGGGATTGTGAAATGAGATTCATTGGAATTATGTTCAATCGATCTATTTCACAGAGTAAAGATCATAAACAAACTTAGTGTGCATACTTGATGTATGGCATAACTAATGTTTAGACAAACATAGTGTGAATACTTGGTGTATGGCATGACTAGTATTTAGAAAAACATAGTGTACATGCTTGGACCATGGGACAACTATTGTCTTAATTCAAGTATAACGTTGATAGTTGAAACAGTATACAATGAATAATGGGTAATCAATATGGTGATAAATAAAAGGTGTTTTATTTATATTCATAAGTTCTGAGACCATATTGGATTCGATTATTCTTGTGTTTCACTTTGCATGTTTTGACTTCCAGATTAGCTAGGTCGTTCTTCATAAATTACTAAGTTATTCAAACCATCCACAGTCGGTCATATGTTGGAAGTAGATATGAATCAAGACTGTCATGAGTTGGCGTGTAGATGTCTAATATGTTGGACAAAGCAAAGAGGTGCTACAACACTCATGAGTGCTCATAAGTTCTGAGTATTGGATTCAACCCGCGCTCATTTGAATCACTTCATGGATTTTATCACGAGTGATCATGAGACGATAATATCTTATATTCTTTAAACCTAGAGATATGAGTTGTTACTATGAGTTGGTTGTACATTGATTGCGCAAAAACGCATTGGTAACTCGATGTTATAAAACGTGCTTTTGTGTATGATTCAACAAGTAGTAGAACAAGCCATATGAGTCGAAGTTTATCCATTCCTTTTACCTTCGGGATAAAAGAGATATCTGTAGGCCCCTCGATGATTTAGTGATGACAAATGTAAGTACTCGGCCGGGCCTGGACTGATTTGATTTGTTCAATTAGTCAGTCGTCATAAATCGGAAATCGGGAAACAACAAATGGACAAAGAGAATGATTTATAATCCATGTCTCAGTCCATATGATATCTAGAATGGAGGAATATATGATCCCTTATCTAATGGATAAGTCATTGACGAGATCAGAGTTTGACAGCGGCTGTGACAACCGTCAAAATTCGAGTTAGTTCTAGATTTGAATAAACTTAGTTGCACATATAGGCACGACACATACTAGACTTAGTAACTAGAAGCTAAGTTATGACCTACTAGAAACTTGGAAACAATTAGAAACAATGGATAATGTGCTTAGATTTCACATTGATATGTGAATTCTGCATCTACTGAACGGTAGTGACTATCCTTATTCGGGCCACTCTTTGACTCGAACACCTTTTCATGAATCATATACACACATTATGCACTTGACCTAGTAGTAGAAATTAGGTCGGAGTCTCATAGAAACTTAAGTCAAAGTTGTAGACTAGGACTAGTATACTTGATTCCTCAATTTCGCTTGAATCTCAGAGTCACTACATAGAATGCCAATAAACCGATAAAAATAAATTACAAACATTATTTATAACTATAAAAGAGTTATAACACCATAAGATAATTTAAAGTCTCAAATATTCTATTTATTTTGATATTCAAAGTTTATTAAACTCCAAAACCCTAAAAGCCATAAAAACTCATATTTATAAACTTTAACCTTAAAAATTTCTATAAAAATAATTATGAAACTTATAATATGATCTTATAATAATAAAAATTATGAGAATGCATTTAAAAAAAATAAAATTTAAGTCATTAGTATTTAACCTTATTTTCTATGCAAAAAAAAAATCAAGGTTTTGTGAATGAAAATTAAAATAAGGTGCATATTTTATAAAAACTTGATATTTTTATAAAATAAAGTTACAATTTTATAAAATTTAAGAGAGGGAGACCCTCTCTCCACTCCAAAGTCGGACTCCCTCCTCCCAAGATGCCTCTCCTCTTCCCAACACAAAATGATTCTTCTTCTCTCTCACACTCCATATTCCCTCATTTTCTCTCATTTCTCTCTCACACTCTCATACACATTTTCTCTCTTCCTCCCACTATGAACCACGGAATTTTACAGCCAACATGTCCAAGAACACTCAAGATACTCAAAATCTTCATCATCTAATGGTGTTCATTAAGGTAGAACAGATTTCCTTTCATTTTCCTTCAAGTTTTCATGGATTTTCTTGCATTTCTTTGTTCTTCTACACCATTCTAATGAAAGATCATGAACACATAAACATACACACACACAAACTCATGGTTTTGATGATGATGGTGGTAGGATTTCAACCAAAAACAACATGCATGTTGTAAATGGTGAAATCCAAGGACCAAAACCTATGTCAAACACTAAAATACGGATTTTTACAAGTTTTGAAGGTTCATATACCTTATGCATTCAAGTATTTCATTTGAAAACATCACTATGACCAACATATGTCCATGCATGGTCTTCGAACCGTGATGCATGTGATGAACACCAAGCTAAAGAGCTTGATGATTAAAGTACATTGTTAATAGTGCATGTAAATGATTTTATTTATAAAAAATATCTAAAAGTTCTTTCTGTTCGAAATAAAAATTTTCCCAGATTCCCATTAAGATAATATGAATATCTGGAAAATCCCAAGAGTTTTTACCATTTCTTTGATTTATTAAATTTGTTACAAGAAAACAAGGGCATAAATCACATAAAATACTTTCTGAGGTCTATAAATCCTAGAAAAGTTCGTGGATGACCCTTATGGTGAATAATGACCCCTCATAAAATTTCATCGATTTTTGTTACTGTTTGATGTGTCTTTTGATTTTCTTTTTGTGTGGTTCCAATAAATCACAAAACCACTTTAGAGAGTGTGAAAATGCCATCTAGAAATTTTCGCACCTCTTACCAGAGGTGGAAGACTCAGAAAAATAATTTCAAGATTTTGCATAATACATTTCTATTTTTCCCCAATTTTTGTAATTATAATGGCCTAAAAATAGAAAAAATATTTCTGATCATTCAAAATTCATGAAAAATTACCAGAACCTCTTGTTGTACATTAGGAGCCTACATAAAAATTTTGATGATTTTTCTCTTCTGTATACTATTTTTCTCCTATTTTCTAAGGTTAAATACACTTAAATACCCAAAACCGGATTATACAATATGAAAACCACCTTTGGTATTTTTCCCAGATTACTTACACTGTAAATGATGTTACAAAATTTTTTTGGGAATTTATTTTAACTCTTTATTATTTGTTCTTCAATTAATGATTATTTAAGGGGATAAAACAAAGAAAAATAGAAATACCAACTGAAAAATATCTTTTATATTTTTCCCAGCTCCTATATGTATAATAACAGTAAAATAAAAAGTTTGAGTAATTTTGGAAACTGTTCTCTATTTATTTCAATTTTTATTGGAATAAATGCTCAAAAATCATAAAATTGGGTTAAGCAGCTTGGAAATCCATTTTTTATATTTTTCCTAGCTTAGTAATGTGTAATAACAGTAAAATAAAAAGTTTGAGAATTTTTAACCTTTGAATGCTATTTTTCGTGAATTTATGTGGTTATGAAGGCTTAAAAAGTTGGAAAAATAGTTAACCATATCAAAAATTCAAGGAAAAATTTTCTGAAAATCTCTATTGTATTTAGAATGAAAATACAAGGTTTGACAATTTTTGGAAACTGTTTGATAATATTTTACATTTTTAGGAATTTAAAACACCTTTAAATGTGTTGAAATACCCTCAAATTATATTACTAAATCTGGAAAATTAATATCCAAAATTGTCTTAATCACGTGACTTATAAAATTTCACCATTTCAGAAAAATTGGAACCAATTAATATAAAACCGATATTAGAACATAAATTTGGCATTTCTCTATATGTAGAGTTTAGTATATTAGCATTAGATTTCGACATGGAAACTCACTAGTGTGTGTTTGATGTCGTAGGATCCCGGTAGTAAGGCGTTGGTGTATTCCGAGGCACTACTTGTACCTACTCGAAACATTGTGAGTATTCACGACTTCCCCTATTTTCGGGTTTTAAATGTTTTGGGGTGGAAAAGCATGTCCTAAACTATTTATGTTCGTTGTATTTAATTGACTCGTATAAACTTGGTTGCTATATTTTGCATATTGTGAGTATTCACGACTTCCCCTATTTTCGGTTTTTAAATGTTTTGGGGTGGAAAAGCATGTCCTAAACTATTTATGTTCGTTGTATTTAATTGACTCGTATAAACTTGGTTGCTATATTTTGCATATTGTGAGTATTCACGACTTCCCCTATTTTCGGTTTTTAAATGTTTTGGGGTGGAAAAGCATGTCCTAAACTATTTATGTTCGTTGTATTTAATTGACTCGTATAAACTTGGTTGCTATATTTTGCATATTGTGAGTATTCACGACTTCCCCTATTTTCGGTTTTTAAATGTTTTGGGGTGGAAAAGCATGTCCTAAACTATTTATGTTCGTTGTATTTAATTGACTCGTATAAACTTGGTTGCTATATTTTGCATATTGTGAGTATTCACGACTTCCCCTATTTTCGGTTTTTAAATGTTTTGGGGTGGAAAAGCATGTCCTAAACTATTTATGTTCGTTGTATTTAATTGACTCGTATAAACTTGGTTGCTATATTTTGCATATTGTGAGTATTCATGCACTCCCCTATTTTCAGTTTTTATGTTTTGGGGTGGAAAAGCATGTCCCGAAAAACTATTATTTGAATGTTGTATTTAAATTGATTTGTATCAAACATGATTGCTATTTTATTGCTATATCTCTCTCTATGTATGTCTATGCAACACGGAACATGAGAACTTATCGTATTAAGGCCCTTCCCTTATCTCTAACCATTAACTCTTTGAGCCAATGGTCATTATGGATAGCGCTATTAGGAATTGACAACTCCTCACTCGCCCTATTGCTGGAGTGCATGATACCATATTCATCTATGGAACGATAAGCATAGATCTTGATAGGGCTTCAGTCATAGGTTTGGTTGAGACTCATTGTTTGCTCATACACATACAAACTCGTTACTTATTATAGCAATAAACTTGTTTATTAATTATAGCAATGAAATTTGTTTCTCATTACAACAACGAACTGTTATTACTGAAAACTTATATACATGTTTTAGCAATGAAATTGTTTGCTCCTTGTAGCAACGAAATTGATTGCTCATTTTAGCAATGAAACTTGTTTACTCGTTTGAGTAACGAACTTTATCTTCCATGAGAATATGAATGTTGCATCTTATTTGGGCAACATACCTTATCTCTCATGATGACAAAGAACTTTGTTTTTACAAACTTATTTACTCATTTTAACAATATACTTTTATTATTGGAAACTTTTATCAAAACTTTGATTTCAATTCATGGAACCAGTATTATTTTGTTTATCTGTGAGTACTCACCAACTATTTTTATAGTTGACGCTCGTTTTACATGCTTTTTCAGGAATCATCGAGTAAGTGGCACTTAGGGACACTTCACTTTTAGGAGCATTCGCATGTGTTGTATTTCAATTTACATTGTAATTTCTTTTAAAAGTTGTTCAAACCCATTGTGAATTTGTAATGATTTTTAATACTATGGTTGGTGTTGTCTTTTAACTTTTGCGATGAAACCCTTTGTACTGCCACGCCCTGTGTTTCCGCTTTAGCGGGGTGTGATAGGAAATGGTATCAGAGCCGAAGGTTATAGAGAATACCGGTTTTCCTTTGGAAAAACACAACTATAGCCAAAAATTTTCTAAACGTTTTTAAAATATAGAACATACTACTGGTATAACTAATTCGAGTACGCATTATTGGACTTTAATTAAGTATAGCCTGGCCAACTATGCTTAATTAAGGAAAGTTAATGTGAGGCTGGAAACGGTTATAGTAGAATTATGTTCAAAACAATTTTCAACTTAAACTATTGAAAAACAAAATTTTTCGGTGTGCGTACGGGCATTGCATATTATAGGCATTCATCTAGATACACTTAGAAACTAAGTACACTTTTATAACAATGCCTTTATTTAGGAAAATATTCTTGTCCCTTATCAAGTGCTAGGTTAACCACTTAAGTTATATCACTAGCCACTCTAGGAGCAATGCACTTAGTACTGAGAATGAGTATTCCTTGGTAGCTATTGACTTTAGATGTAAGGTTAGTAGCTAGATATACACTAGTAATAATCATAAGTCGAAACCTATACGAATTATTCCTCAATACCTCTTCATCGTCTTCGTACTAGAGTTACAACTATGAAAAAGCGTTTTGATATCGACACGGATGAGAATTGGAGCATCACGTAAGGAGGTAGATGAGTCTCCACTAAATAATCACTTGGATACCATTGGCGGGCATTCCGGATTCAACTCACGAGGAGATACGGAGGTTTAACCCATACGTGAGACCTTATTACTACGTTACGACTTAGCTCTAGGTTGTTTCCACCTTGAGCTTAAAAATTAACATAAGATGTCCCTTTGACCTCTATAAAAGGTCGTAAACTACATTGACACCATAAAACGTTTTTCAAACAATTTTTCTTGTCCTTTATCTTTGGGAAAAAGACATCGGTACTCGTCTTATACTCGCCTTGTACTCGCCTTAGTATTTAGGTACGATCAGCTACACTAACATACTTATTCCTTACTTCTTAATCTTCCATCGAAAAATTATTTCGTTTCATCGGTTTTATTTATCATCGATAAAATACTTTATAACCACTTCATACAACTTACTAGACATTTCCTAACAATGTAAGCCATATTCTCGCTAAAAATCTTTTGACAACTTGCTTTAACTTAACACTTTTCTTCAAAACTCAATTTAACCAATATTGGTTTTAACCTTGCTATTTCATTTTTATTTCAAATCCATTTCAATGGATAGATGTGTTTTTAAGGGCATATAAACCATTTTAAACCTTGCTTACCATTTTGACACGTTTTCGAAAAACTTAGAAACATTTTCTTTTATAAAAGTGTTTAAACTCTATGCTATAAAACTTAAACATATAACATTGAAGTCCTATTATATGTAAAAGCATCCTCGGATTTTCCAAACCACTTTTGCTTTGACACATTTAACCGCTTTCTCATTTAGACATTGTAATTTACTTTAATGTGTTTTCTCGAAAAGACAACATGATATTTATGCAAATGTCTACTTCAAACATGTTTATAAGACATATCTAACGCTTGTAATTCAAAACATACCTTATTTGTGTACTTTGCTTCAATATAGTTTTATAATCTATAAAGATTCTAAAATATAAAGCATTGCAAAACTTAGTGTTCACTTTTAAAGTTCCAGTGGCGCACTTTCGACAATGCACAATTATTCATCTAAATATGTTAAGTCTTTACCTTATCCGTTTTAAGCATTGTTGGACTCCGGTCAAAAAGGTCAAAACTGTCAGATTTTCAATTACAAGTTTTAGTGTTTCTTCTTTTTCACAAATGGAGTTTAACTTAATAGATAACTCGTGAATTTTTAGCAAACTTTAGAAACACTTTAAAACTTCTTCATTTCTATTTAATCATCAATATACATCACATATTGAAGTTTGAAATATATCTCAACCTGGTTTTAAATCTACCTATATGTATTGTTCTTATAATTTCAACAATAACAATAATTGCCGCCGCTACCTTCCTTTTTCTTTCCCCCGAACTTGATTTCTCGCTTTCTTTTTGATTTTAGATCTCGCACACCCATAATAGTAACATAATACATTGTCTAACTTTGTTTCTGTCTATTTTGCTTCTCGTGGTATCATGTTCGTATACATAAAGACTAGAAGTCTACCCTTTCGTTTTGAGCGATTAATACGTATATAGTCGTAAGGCATACTTTTGATTTAGTCAGCTCTGATATATTCAATTACACCTTTTATCATATACATCTTTTTTTTTTATTTTGAAATCTACAATAAACAAGTAATCCTTATTTACATTTGATCTTTTGTTCTAAATTTGGAAACTTGATTTAAAATGCAAGTTTCATTGTATTTTTCGTTATAAGTAATACACAAGATGAATACTCTTATGCTTATAATTTTTCTATATCCGGAAAATATATGTGAAGGATATATTTCCTTATGTTTCTTCTTTTCTTTAAATACATCAAAATTTTTGAATTTTACGATTATCTATTCTCTAAATGATTGTTTTTGTAGAAACACTAAACTATGAATGCACTATTTTCAAAGATTAACATTTTTACACCTTTCTTAAAATAGTATTCTACTTTGCAATTTTCAGTGAGTTCCTAAACTCTCAAACTTGTTTTCATAAGTATTCTGACTCCTCGTAAACTTGAATATGTCCTGACTTAGACAATTGGACAATTTCTCAAAAGTTTAATACAAATATTTCTATACAAATTCCTTTAATTACGACTTAAACCTTTAACCTTAATTAATCTTTATATCATTTTACTACTTTATTTGATCGCCACACATGTATCTTCATTATCTTGGAATTATTACACATTTTGATAATAGTGAGACTAATTATCATTTCTAAACATACATTTTGATAACAATGAGATTTTTAATTACTTCTATACACTTACAATGCTATATACACAATGTGATTTAATTTATCATAAATTTTCTTCGCCTCCATTTGCAACAATGACTCTCTAAATATATTTATTCTTCGAATAAAGTTTTATTATTGTAAGAGTAACCGTAGTGGTAATTATAGCCTCGGAGATGCTCAATCATTTCGTAATTTATTTTGTCGACGACACTTAATTATCCTTTACATTTGAGATGTACCAAAACTTTGTTGCCTACCCTTAGTATGTATTTTTAGGAACTTACCCTCAATCGCTTCTCTTTCATTCGTGCTACCCCTTCTTATTTCAAAATATATATTTTCCATATTTAGTAGCCAACCCGGAAGTGAACAAATTGTTCCTAATCTTTTCTTTATCAGACGATAAATTTACACTTAGTGCCGATTTAGAATGCGACTTAAGCATCAATGCGGATTTACGCTCAGTGCAGTTGGTGCTTCAGCAAAACTTATACCGCTCTCTTAATTCAGATAATATCTAACTAGATGATCTTTTTCAACTAGGTCGCCAATGTCAGATCATGATTTCCGTGATCCTAATTTCTCGCAATCTAGACTGTAGAACTCGACTTAAGGAAACCTTACTTTGATTATAGCTAAATAATTAGGTTCTTCCTTTGAGGAACTAAACCTGAAATAATCAAAGAACACTGCAAGTCACCACCTCTCCAGCTATATAATTGTATTCAGCTGAGTTCTAATAGGATACGTCACGAATTGAATTTCGGGACGAAATTCTTTTAACCGGGGGAGACTGTGACAACCGTCAAAATTCGAGTTAGTTCTAGATTTGAATAAACTTAGTTGCACATATAGGCACGACACATACTAGACTTAGTAACTAGAAGCTAATTTATGACCTACTAGAAACTTGGAAACAATTAGAAACAATGGATAATGTGCTTAGATTTCACATTGATATGTGAATTCTGCATCTACTGAACGGTAGTGACTATCCTTATTCGGGCCACTCTTTGACTCGAACACCTTTTCATGAATCATATACACACATTATGCACTTGACCTAGTAGTAGAAATTAGGTCGGAGTCTCATAGAAACTTAAGTCAAAGTTGTAGACTAGGACTAGTATACTTGATTCCTCAATTTCGCTTGAATCTCGGAGTCACTACATAGAATGCCAATAAACCGATAAAAATAAATTACAAACATTATTTATAACTATAAAAGAGTTATAATACCATAAGATAATTTAAAGTCTCAAATATTCTATTTATTTTGATATTCAAAGTTTATTAAACTCCAAAACCCTAAAAGCCATAAAAACTCATATTTATAAACTTTAACCTTAAAAATTTCTATAAAAATAATTATGAAACTTATAATATGATCTTATAATAATAAAAATTATGAGAATGCATTTAAAAAAATAAAATTTAAGTCATTAGTATTTAACCTTATTTTCTATGCAAAAAAAAAAATCAAGGTTTTGTGAATGAAAATTAAAATAAGGTGCATATTTTATAAAAACTTGATATTTTTATAAAATAAAGTTATAATTTTATAAAATTTAAGAGAGGGAGACCCTCTCTCCACTCCAAAGTCGGACTCCCTCCTCCCAAGATGCCTCTCCTCTTCCCAACACAAAATGATTCTTCTTCTCTCTCACACTCCATATTCCCTCATTTTCTCTCATTTCTCTCTCACACTCTCACACACATTTTCTCTCTTCCTCCCACTATGAACCACGAAATTTTACAGCCAACATGTCCAAGAACACTCAAGATACTCAAAATCTTCATCATCTAATGGTGTTCATTAAGGTAGAACACGATTTCCTTTCATTTTCCTTCAAGTTTTCATGGATTTTCTTGCATTTCTTTGTTCTTCTACACCATTCTAATGAAAGATCATGAACACATAAACATACACACACACAAACTCATGGTTTTGATGATGATGGTGGTAGGATTTCAACCAAAAACAACATGCATGTTGTAAATGGTGAAATCCAAGGACCAAAACCTATGTCAAACACTAAAATACGGATTTTTACAAGTTTTGAAGGTTCATATACCTTATGCATTCAAGTATTTCATTTGAAAACATCACTATGACCAACATATGTCCATGCATGGTCTTCAAACCGTGATGTATGTGATGAACACCAAGCTAAAGAGCTTGATGATTAAAGTACATTGTTAATAGTGCATGTAAATGATTTTATTTATAAAAAATATCTAAAAGTTCTTTCTGTTCGAAATAAAAATTTTCCCAGATTCCCATTAAGATAATATGAATATCTGGAAAATCCCAAGAGTTTTTACCATTTCTTTGATTTATTAAATTTGTTACAAGAAAACAAGGGCATAAATCACATAAAATACTTTCTGAGGTCTATAAATCCTAGAAAAGTTCGTGGATGACCCTTATGGTGAATAATGACCCCTCATAAAATTTCATCGATTTTTGTTACTGTTTGATATGTCTTTTGATTTTCTTTTTGTGTGGTTCCAATAAATCACAAAACCACTTTAGATAGTGTGAAAATGCCATCTAGCAATTTTCGCACCTCTTACCAGAGGTGGAAGACTCAGAAAAATAATTTCAAGATTTTGCATAATACATTTCTATTTTTCCCCAATTTTTGTAATTATAATGGCCTAAAAATAGAAACAATATTTCTGATCATCCAAAATTCATGAAAATTTACCAGAACCTCTTGTTGTACATTAGGAGCCTACATAAAAATTTTGATGATTTTTCTCTTCTGTATACTATTTTTCTCCTATTTTCTAAGGTTAAATACACTTAAATACACTTAAATACCCAAAACCGGATTATACAATATGAAAACCACATTTGGTATTTTTCCCAGATTACTTACACTGTAAATGATGTTACAAAATTTTTTTGGGAATTTATTTTAACTCTTTATTATTTGTTCTTCAATTAATGATTATTTAAGGGGATAAAACAAAGAAAAATAGAAATACCAACTGAAAAATATCTTTTGTATTTTTCCCAGCTCCTATATGTATAATAACAGTAAAATAAAAAGTTTGAGTAATTTTGGAAACTGTTCTCTATTTATTTCAATTTTTATTGGAATAAATGCTCAAAAATCATAAAATTGGGTTAAGCAGCTTGGAAATCCATTTTTTATATTTTTCCTAGCTTAGTAATGTGTAATAACAGTAAAATAAAAAGTTTGAGAATTTTTAACCTTTGAATGCTATTTTTCGTGAATTTATGTGGTTATGAAGGCTTAAAAACTTGGAAAAATAGTTAACCATATCAAAAATTCAAGGAACAATTTTCTGAAAACCTCTATTGTATTTAGAATGAAAATACAAGGTTTGACAATTTTTGGAAACTGTTTGATAATATTTTACATTTTTAGGAATTTAAAACACCTTTAAATGTGTTGAAATACCCTCAAATTATATTACTAAATCTGGAAAATTAATATCCAAAATTGTCTTAATCACATGACTTATAGAATTTCACCATTTCAGAAAAATTGGAACCAATTAATATAAAACCGATATTAGAACACAAATTTGGCATTTCTCTATATGTAGAGTTTAGTATATTAGCATTAGATTTCGACATGGAAACTCACTAGTGTGTGTTTGATGTCGTAGGATCCCGGTAGTAAGGCGTTGGTGTATTCCGAGGCACTACTTGTACCTACTCGAAACATTGTGAGTATTCACGACTTCCCCTATTTTCGGTTTTTAAATGTTTTAGGGTGGAAAAGCATGTCCTAAACTATTTATGTTCGTTGTATTTAATTGACTCGTATAAACTTGGTTGCTATATTTTGCATATTGTGAGTATTCACAACTTCCCCTATTTTCGGTTTTTAAATGTTTTGGGGTGGAAAAGCATGTCCTAAACTATTTATGTTCGTTGTATTTAATTGACTCGTATAAACTTGGTTGCTATATTTTGCATATTGTGAGTATTCACGACTTCCCCTATTTTCGGTTTTTAAATGTTTTGGGGTGGAAAAGCATGTCCTAAACTATTTATGTTCGTTGTATTTAATTGACTCGTATAAACTTGGTTGCTATATTTTGCATATTGTGAGTATTCACGACTTCCCCTATTTTCGGTTTTTAAATGTTTTGGGGTGGAAAAGCATGTCCTAAACTATTTATGTTCGTTGTATTTAATTGACTCGTATAAACTTGGTTGCTATATTTTGCATATTGTGAGTATTCACGCACTCCCCTATTTTCAGTTTTTATGTTTTGGGGTGGAAAAGCATGTCCCGAAAAACTATTATTTGAATGTTGTATTTAAATTGATTTGTATCAAACATGATTGCTATTTTATTGCTATATCTCTCTCTATGTGTGTCTATGCAACACGGAACATGAGAACTTATCGTATTAAGGCCCTTCCCTTATCTCTAACCATTAACTCTTTGAGCCAATGGTCATTATGGATAGCGCTATTAGGAATTGACAACTCCTCACTCGCCCTATTGCTGGAGTGCATGATACCATATTCATCTATGGAACGATAAGCATAGATCTTGATAGGGCTTCAGTCATAGGTTTGGTTGAGACTCATTGTTTGCTCATACACATACAAACTCGTTACTTATTATAGCAATAAACTTGTTTATTAATTATAGCAATGAACTTTGTTTCTCATTACAACAACGAACTGTTATTACTGAAAACTTATATACATGTTTTAGCAATGAAATTGTTTGCTCCTTGTAGCAACGAAATTGATTGCTCATTTTAGCAATGAAACTTGTTTACTCGTTTGAGTAACGAACTTTATCTTCCATGAGAATATGAATGTTGCATCTTATTTGGGCAACATATCTTATCTCTCATGATGACAAAGAACTTTGTTTTTACAAACTTATTTACTCATTTTAACAATATACTTTTATTATTGGAAACTTTTATCAAAACTTTGATTTCAATTCATGGAACCAGTATTATTTTGTTTATCTGTGAGTACTCACCAACTATTTTTATAGTTGACGTTCGTTTTACATGCTTTTTCAGGAATCATCGAGTAAGTGGCACTTAGGGACACTTCACTTTTAGGAGCATTCGCATGTGTTGTATTTCAATTTACATTGTAATTTCTTTTAAAAGTTGTTCAAACCCATTGTGAATTTGTAATGATTTTTAATACTATGGTTGGTGTTGTCTTTTAACTTTTGCGATGAAACCCTTTGTACTGCCACGCCCTGTGTTTCCGCTTTAGCGGGGTGTGATAGCGGCTTAAGGAGCTACGATTGCCAGTCGGTTCTTGAAGTCATACTCAATAATAGTTTTAGACTTATCCAAGTGGGAGACTGTTGTATTAGTGTCTAAGTCCATAACTATATTTGGTATGTACTTGACCCGACCCGGAATGGTCCATTCGGGTTGCATGCCATCGGAACATTTTGATAGACTGTTTTATGAGAGGAGGACATTTGTGACATATTAATATATTATAAGTTCTAATATATTAATATGAAATCATGTTATTTAATTAGTATTGATCAAGAATTAATTTGGACTTAATTTAGTGATCAAAAAGAGACTAATTAAATATATGGGGATTGATTGTGTAAATCATTCATTCTTATATATGTGGGCTTATGATCCATGATTCTTTATGTTGGGTTTAACCCATGTGGTGATCCATGGATACTCCATGGAGGTTAAAACCCATGGAGCATAAGGAATGGGTAAAGTCATGAGTTACATGGTGTAACCCTAATGTGCACACTATATAAGGACCCCTTTAGCTCAAGAAATTGGCACTAGTGATATATAGAGGAGGGTTAGCCGATTTGAGCATGAGTGTCTTCTTTTCATGGTTATTCCAAGTGTTGATGATGTTGTGTGAACCATTTGAGGTGTCACACTTAGGGCACTAGGCTCTTAAGCATCAAGGAATCAAGCTACATAAAAAGGTATGTCTTCGAGCTTGTTTTATTACCCAAGTATCAAAGATTGTATGCTAGATAGGGTAATACCTTGGAATATTCATATTTTCATGTATAATAGAGAAAACATAGATCCAAGGTATTTAGGGTTGCATGTACACTTAGGAGTGTTAGAATGCTCAAAACCCAACATGAGGAGGAGACTCCACTACCTATCCATACCATCAAAACATCCCCTAAATCCAACCATATCTACCATAGTAGATTTCATCACATGCCAAATAGATGCACGCTTTCAACAATGAATTAGTGATCGTCGAAGGGAACACCATGAACCTATCTAATAGGGTGCAAAACTTAAAAGAGGATCAAAGCCTAGATAAAGAGGATTATAGCTCCATGCACAGGTTGCAGAACAAAGGAGAACCATCATAAAGGCTAATGCCTATACAACATAGATAAGAGCTCACTCCACTCAACAATAACTCTCTGACCTAGCTTTTGAAGGGTTTTGAGCATTCTAACACTCCTATGGTGTACATGCAACCCTAGAAACCTTGGATCTATGTTTTACCTACGATATATGCAAAATTTCTTTCCCAAGGTTCATAAGCTATCTAGCATACATGGGGAACTTTTAACCAGAAAAGTTAGTAGGAAATGCATACCTTGTAGTAGTGAGGATTCCTTGAAAACCTTGTGAGCCTAGCACCTCAAGTGTGATGCCTCAAATGTCTCACACAACACCAAATGCACTTGGAATGACTTAGAGAGAAATGATACACTCTTGAAATCGGCTAGCCCTCACACTTCTTGCTTCGTGGCCGATTTTGGTGAAGAACATGCAACTTATATAGTGTGTTACAATTAGGGTTACACCATGTAAACCCTAATTGTCATGACTTTTCATTTCCATGACCCATGGGTTCTATAACCACCATGGAGCATCCTATGGGTTTTAGCCCAACTTGATAATCCATGAAGCATTAGCCCAGTATATAAGTATGGATGATTTACACAATCAACCCATATATTTAATTAGTCTTCTTTTGATCACTTAATTAATTCCAAATAAATTCTTGATCAATTCTAACTAAATAATACTATTAATATATTACAACTTATAATATATTAATAAACCTTAAGTGTTATTTCTCTCATTTTAGTCTATCCAAATGAATGATGCCTTGCAACCCAAATGGACCATGCTAATCGGGTCAAGTACATTCCAGAAATAGTTATGAACTTAGACACCTAATCCAACAGTCTCCCACTTGGATAAGTTTAATAACTATAACTGCAAGAATGACTTCAGGAACCGATTAGCAATTATAGCTCTTTCAAGGTCTCTCGGAACTAAGATGATGATGATACGCCATTTAAGATAAGTGATCATATAATCCTCTGTTCTAGATATCAGCCGGACAAATACATGGAACAATGTCTTACTTATTATCCTGCAGTTTGTTTCTCGATTTCCGATTTGTTTGACATAGAACTTAATTTGAACACATCAACTTAGTTCTGACCGGGGCCGGTACATGGGTCAACACAAAATCATCGAGGGGCCCAAATATCGCTTCTAATCCAAGAAGGAACAGATAAACTTCGACTCATATGCTTGTTCTACTACTTGTTGAATCATACACAAACGTACGTTTTATAACATCGAGTTACCAATGCGTTTTCATACAATCAATGCATAACCAACTCATAGGAAACAAGTCATGTCTCTAGGTTTGAAGACTTATATGATATTACCGTCTCGCGATCACTCGAGATAGATTCCATGAAGTGATACCAGCGAGCGTGGGTTGAATCCAATACTCAGAACTTATGAGCGGTCATGAGTGTTGTAGCCATGTCCAACATCTTAAACCTCTACAACCAACTCATGACAGTCTTGATTCATACCTACTTCCAACATATGACCGACTGTGGAGAATTCGAATAATATGATATACAAAACATAATTATTCTGGAAGTCAAAACATGCAAAATGAAACGATAGTAAACGAATGACAAAAGATAGCAACACTTTACTCATAAATAAATACAACTTTTATTCATCATCAAATGTCAATTACACTTTACACATTTCAAAGCTATCTAACTACTAAAACTAATATCATCCTTCAGCCCTATGCTCCTTGCATGCTGGAGATGCTTAACCCTACCCAGTCCCTTCGTGAGGGGATCTGCTGGGTTCTCATCCGATAATACCCTCTTTGCCACGAGGAGTCCTTCTTCTATTCGATGTCTGATGAAATGATATTTTATGTCGATGTGTCTGGATCTCCCGTGATCCCTTGGTTCCATGGCTAAGCCAACTGCACTTTCACTATCACAAAAAATCTCTATAGGCTCCTTTATAGCAGGTACAACTCCAAGGTCTCCAATGAAGTTCTTTAGCCATATAGCCTCCTTTGCTGCCTCGCTTGCCGCTATATACTCTGACTCGCAAGTTGAATCAGCAACTGTCTCCTGCTTGGAACTTTTCCAAGAAACTGCTCCTCCGTTTAAGGTAAAGACCCAGCCTGACTGAGAGCGGAAATTATCCCTATCAGTCTGGAAGCTAGCATCACTATACCCTAATACTCTCAAGTTATCACTCCCGCCGAGGGTAAGGACCCACTCCTTAGTCCTCCGCAGGTACTTGAGAATGTTCTTTACCGCAGTCCAGTGAGCCTTGTCAGGGTTCCCCTGATATCCGGTGACCATGCTCAAGGAAAAGGCCACATCAGGACGAGTGCAAGTCATAGCATACATGATCGAGCCTACAGCGGAAGCATACGCTACTCGACTCATTTCTGCTATCTCAGCCTCTGTACTCGGGCTCTGAGTCTTACTCAGTCTGGCGTTACTCTGGATCGGTAACTTTCCTTTCTTGGAATTTTGCATGCTGAATCTATTCAGCACCTTATCCAAGTAGGTACTCTGACTAAGTCCAATTAGTCTTTTACTCCTGTCTCTCAGAATCCTTATCCCTAGAATATAAGCAGCTTCTCCAAGGTCCTTCATAGCGAAACACTTCCCAAGCCAGGACTTAACTTCCTGTAGAGTTGGGATGTCATTTCCTATGAGTAGTATGTCATCCACATACAATACCAAAAAACTAACTATACTCCCACTAGCCTTGATATATACACAAGATTCTGTTGAATTAATGTCTAAGTCCATAACTATAATTGGTAAGACTTGACCCGACCCGGCATGGTCCATTTGGGTTGCATGGCATCGGGACAATTGGATAGACAAGATGAGGAAAAAGGATACTAGTGATTTATATTAATATATAATCATATTATTTAATTAGTATTGATCAAGAATTAATTTATAATTAATTAAGTGATCAAAAGGAACTAATTAAATATGGACTCTAAGATATATGTGTGTGATGGGCCAAGTTCATTTAGGTTGGGATAAGCTTTCATGGATAGTCCATGAGTGTTTAACCCATGAATCATATGAAATGAAAGGTCATGGGTATTAGGGTTTAACCCTAATCTCCACACTATATAAAGATGTACTTGGTTGGTGAAATGGGCACTAGTGTGTGTACACAAAAGGGCAAGGCCTATTTCACTAAAGAGAACCAAAGTATCCTTATTCTCAAGGTTATTCCAAGTGTTCATGGTGTTGTGTGAACCATTTGAGGTGTCACACTTGGGGCACTAGGCACTCAAGCTTCATGAAGACAAGTTACATAAAAAAAGGTATGTATTCTATCTATTTTATTACCCAAGTATATGATATTTGTATGCTAGTATAGGGTAATATCTTGGAAACTTCATATTTGCATGTATATCAGAGAAAACATAGATCCAAGGTATTTAGGGTTATATGTGCACCATAGGATGTTGTAGTATACTAAAACCCAACAGATTTATCTTCACTCCTCGAAAAGCCAAACTCTTTGAACTTCTCATCGAAGCAAAGATTCCATCTGCGAGGTGCTTGATTTAATCCATAAATGGATTTCTCAAGCTTACACACTCTATTAGGATACTATGTACTCACAAAACCCTCTGGCTAACTCATGTAAACATCCTCAGCCAACTTTCCATTAAGGAAAGCGGTTTTGACATTCATTTGCTAAATTTCATAATCATGAAATGCAACAATGGCTAACATAACCCTAATAGACTTAATCTTCGCTACTGGTGAAAAGGTCTCATCATAATCAACTCCCGGAGTTTGAGAAAAGCCCTTTGCAACCTGTCGCGCCTTAAGTGTGTACATTACCATCCATGTCGGTCTTCTTCTTGAAGATCCACTTATACCCAACTGTCTTACGACCAGGTACATTGTCAACCAAGTTCCAAACTTGATTGTCATACATGGATTGTATCTCGCTGTCCATACCCTCTTTCCATTTAGCAGCCTCAAAGTCTGCCATGGCTTCCGTGTAGCTGTTAGGTTCATCCAGACTTACCAGTGTGCTATCACTGATAAGTGTATCACCTTCCGCAGTAATATGGAAACCATAGTAATGCTCAGGTGCATTCCTAACTCTCATGGAACGCCTCAGAGGTACAGAATCTTCTGTCGGATCAACAGGAGTTTCCTCCTCAGGTTGATTGCTAGGGTTTGTGGTTCCTTCACCACTTGACTCTTGAATTTCTTCATGGTTAATTTTGTTGGATAAGGTGTCTAAGTCCATAACTATTTCTGGTATGTACTTGACCCGACCCAGCATGGTCCATTTGGGTTACATGGCACCAAGCAATTGGATAAACTAAAATGAGAGAAATAACACTTATGGTTTATTAATATATTATAAGTTCTAATATATTAATAATATTATTTAATTAGTTTGATCAAGAATTAATTTAGAATTAATTAAGTGATCATAGGATAACTAATTAAATATATAGGTAGATTATGTAAATCTTCCATATCTTATATAGTGGGCTAAGAGGCTCCATGGATTATCAAGTTGGGTTCCACCCATAGGATGCTCCATGGATGCTCCATGGGAGTTACAAACCCATGGGTCATGGAAATGAAGAGTCATGCCACATTAGGTTTTACATGGTGTAACCCTAGATGTGACACACTATATAAGCAACATGTTCTCCACCAAAATCGGCGACACTAAGAAACAAGAGGGCTAGGCCGATTTTAGAAGTGTGTATTCTCTCTAAAGTCATTCCAAAAGCATTTGGTGTTGTGTGAAGCATTTGAGGCATCACACTTGGGGTGCTAGGCTCATAAGGTTTCAAGGATCATAAGCAACAACAAGGTAAGTTATTCTATCTTTCATGCAAGTTAAAATTTGTTCCCCATGTATGCTAGATAGGAATATAACCTTGGAATTCAACTTTGCATGATAATTAGACAAACATAGATCCAAGGTTATTAGGGTTGCATGTACACTTAGGAAGTGTTAGAATGCTCAAAACCCATCAGTGGTAACAGAGCCTAGGTTCGTTTGTTGTTTTTTTTTGTGTGCAAACAGCTTGAAAAAAAATCGTTTTTCTGTTTTCTGCTCGTATGAAAGTTTGCACATTTGTTGCTGGAAATGGACTAGAAACATTACCCTAAACTGTTTTGATGTTTTAAAGCTTGTTTTAGATGGTGTAATGTTTATGCTAATCCGTTTACAATGGCAATTATTAAAATTACAACTTTTTTTAAGTGTAATTTTTTATTCTTGAAAGTGTTCATATTCATGTTCTTGAACTTATGAAGATTAGATGATCATAGGAATTGTTTGTAACCTTCATGGTAGTTTAATTCATGATCATAATGTGTTTTAATGGAGTCCATAACTTGTCCTCAAGTTATGGAAAACCAAAAGTCTCACTTTTATTAAAGCCATTAAAAGAACACAAGAGTTATAAAAATGAAGAGTCTTCATTTTTATTACTCAATTAATTCATAAGTTATAAGAAATGAAAAGTTTTTGAAGTTTACAAAACTTGCCCTCAAGTTTTGGAACATGTAAAGTCTTGATTAAAACTTTAGTTCCAACCCTTAGAATTTTAAAAGTTAAAATTCAACCCTTATACTTTATAATATTATAAGTTACTAATATATACATGTATAACGTCAAGTCGTCTTACCGCTAGTACGCCTCATTCACGAAGCCGGTCTATAAGGGGGGTATAAGGTTATTGCCTATAAAATGGCAATTTAATGGGTGTCCACTCTCACCCACCGCTTCCTTGATCGGTGGAGGGTCGTTAGCCGAACGGGTAAGAAAAGGACTTATAAATTCTCATTAAAAGTATGATGAATATTATAAAGTAACTAAATGCTTTTATTAAATTCCCAATCTTAGTTACTTTAGGAAACTGTGAATAAGGTGCTAATCCATGAAATTACACTTTACACTTTGTCTAAGTCGTTTGTGGAGCGTGTGTGGTTAACCGGCACACTAACTTGGACTTAACAAGGTAGGTAAAGGGTGACTTAAGGTTTACCATAGCATCGGTGGAGCGTGTGTAGTTTACCGGCACATCGATTGAGTGATAAACCTTGAGGGTACCAAGTGATTTGCATGGTTACTTCACACCTCGTTTTGTGATCCTCGGTATCCCAGTCACAAAACTTGGAGGGCACACTCGAGATTGAAACATGCCTTTGAAAAGTTCATTGAATCTCAAAAGAATCTAGGAATTTCTAAGAACCAATTAAAAACCTAATATTTATATTTCGTTTTTCATGGTGGAAATTGGTGAATCGTCATTCACCTACCTTTCAAATATGTTATAGCTTGGATTACGGCATACCTCTTCTAAGTTATAATATATTGTGATTGGATCCTAGCCTTAATATTACATTTGGGTGTTTTATTAAGGACTCTCTTAATATCTAAACTAATCTTGTTCTCTTCTTTCAGATGTCTTCAAACAATGCTGCTTCTGTCTCTAATCCTAATGGCTCCTTTACCCTTATGAACTTGTGTGGGAAAGTCACTTTTGATGGATCAAACTTCAATGAATGGATCAGAAACATCAGGATGATTACCCGCTACGAGGACAAAGAATATGTCCTTGACAAGGAGCTTAAGGAGATTGATGAGACCACTTCAACTCCCCAGGAGATCGCTGACTTCCGGGCACATGAAAGGGATGCTACAAAAGTGGCATGCATCATGTTGGCCACCATGACAGCGGAACTCCAAAAGTCCTATGAGGACTTCTACCCTTTTGAAATGCACCAAGATCTGATGGAAAGATACCATCAAAGTGCACGACAAGAGAGGTATGAAATCATATGCTCTATCATAACAACCATGATGAAGGACGGGGAATCCGTCACGAGCCACATGCAGAAAATGCAAAGGTATGTAGATCGGTTGCTGAAGCTTAATGTGAACTTCCCTGAGGAGCTTGCAATATATATCATTTTTCACTCCTTACCATCGTGCTATGATCAATTCCGCATGACATATCACATGAATAAGGAAGAGGTCACACTCAGCAAACTTCAGGGACTCCTCAAGACCGCAGAAATAGGTCTTAAGGGTAAGTCGGTTGCTAACACTCCTACTCCAAACTCCGCCCCGGTTTTGGCAATCGGGAAAGGTAGAGGGAAGAAGAGGAAGAGCTCTTCGAAGGGTACCAAGGCTAGGACCCTTGATGGCTCTTCTTCAAGTGGAACCAAGAAAGGTTTTGTCACTCCTTCTTCTGACCCTAAAGAGGCTGAATGCTTCTATTGCCATGAAAAGTCACATTGGAAGCGGAACTACCCAAAGTACCAGCAAGATGTGAAGGATGGGAAAGTTAAACCCAACCATGCAGGTATTTACACTATCTTATCTAATAACTCACCCCATTCTAACTCTTGGGTCCTTGATACCGGTTGTGGTATTCATATCTGTTCTGATTTGCAGGGACTAAGAAGAAGTGAGAATGTGGAGCATAGAAGAATAAACTTAATCATGGGGAATAGGAAAGCTTTACCTGTCACCAAGATTGGAGTTTATACTTTATCGCTAAGTAGTGGGTTTAGTTTAGATTTGAATAAATGTTGTTATTCGCCAGAAATGGCAAGAAATATTATTTCCTTTCATGCATTGTATGAACAAGGTTTCACCTTTTCATTTGATAATGAAGTTGGTTTGATTAATGCTTTCTTTAATAATGTTCTTTATTTTAAAGCATTACCTTATGATGGTGTGTATGAAACTGTATCTGTGGTTGATAACTTAGGAAATAATGTATTGTGTATTGATTCTGTTAATGATAATAACTTGGATAAAGCATCATTATGGCATTGTCGTCTTGGACATATAAGCAAGAAACGCATAGGCCAACTCCAAAAGGATGGAGTATTGGAGTCATTTGACCTAAAGTCAGATGATAGTTGCGAATCATGCTTACTTGGAAAAATGACAAAGTCACCCTTCACAGGCTCTTGTGAGAGGGGTGAAGGTTTGTTGGATCTTATACACACGGATGTGTGTGGGCCCTTCAAACATGCCACAAGGGATGTTAATCGTTATTATTTGACTTTTACTGATGATTACAGTAGATATGGATATGTCTACTTAATCAAGCATAAGTCAGAGACTTTTGAGAGGTTTAAAGAGTTTAAACAGGAAGTCGAGAATCAATTGGGCAGGAACATTAAGATGCTTCGATCCGATCGAGGTGGTGAGTATCTTAGTTCAGAGTTCCTCGACTATCTTAGGGAATGTGGGATTGTCTCACAATTGACACCTCCCAGGACACCGCAGTTGAATGGTGTAGCTGAGAGGCGTAATCGAACCTTGTTGGATATGGTTCGTTCCTTGATGAGTCGAGCTTCGCTACCAATCTCATTTTGGGGATATGCCTTAGAGACTACCGCCCATATCCTTAATCTAGTTCCCACAAAGAAAGTTGCCAAAACTCCTCATGAGATGTGGACTGGTAAAGTACCCAAACTAGACCACATTAAGATTTGGGGTTGCGAGGCTTTCGTGAGACGCGAGACTCATGATAAGCTCGAACCTCGAAGTGAGAGGTGTATTTTCATCGGCTACCATAGAAATCCTTTGGTTACCTCTTCTACAGACCTAGTGAGAATGTGGTCTTTGTAGCTAGGAGGGCTTTCTTTCGAGAGAGAGAGAGTTCATAAGCCAAGGAGACAGTGGGAGGCAAGTTGACCTTGAAGAAATTCAAGAGTAAAGTGGTGAAGGAACTTCAAACCCTAGCACTCAACTTGAGGAGGAAACTTCTGTTGAGCCAATTGACAAGTCTGTACCTCTGAGGCGTTCCACAAGGGTTAGGAATGTACCTGAGCATTACTATGGATTCCATATTACTGCGGAAGGTGATACACTTATTAGTGATGAGACACTGATAGGTCTGGATGAACCTGACAGTTACGCGGAAGCCATGGCAGGCCCTGAGTCAGCCAAGTGGAAAGAGGCAATGGACAGCGAGATACAGTCCATGTATGACAATCAAGTTTGGAACTTGGTTGAGAATGTACCAGGTCGTAAGACTGTAGGGTGCAAATGGATCTTCAAGAAGAAGACCGATATGGATGGTAATGTACACACTTATAAGGCACGACTGGTTGCAAAGGTTTCTCACAAACTCTGGGAGTTGATTATGATGAGACCTTTTCTCCAGTGGCCAAGATTAAGTCTATTAGGGTTCTGTTAGCCATAGCCGCATTTCATGACTATGAAATATGGCAAATGGATGTCAAAACCGCTTTCCTTAATGGAAAGTTGGCTGAGGATGTTTACATGAGTCAGCCAGAGGGTTTTGTCAACACAGAGTACCCTAATAGAGTGTGTAAGCTTGAGAAATCCATTTATGGGTTAAAACAAGTACCTCGCAGATGGAATCTTTGCTTTGATGAGAAAGTCAAGGAATTTGGCTTTTCTAGGAGTGAAGATGAATCTTGTGTATATGTCAAGGCTAGTGGGAGTATAGTTAGCTTTTTGTTATTGTATGTGGATGACATACTACTCATAGGAAATGACATCCCAACTCTGCAGGAAGTTAAGTCCTGGCTTGGGAAGTGTTTCTCTATGAAGGAGCTAGGAGAAGCTGCCTATATTCTAGGGATAAGGATCTTGAGAGACCGGAGTAAAAGACTAATTGGACTTAGTCAGAGTACTTACTTGGATAAGGTGTTGAAGAGATTCGGCATGCAGGACTCCAAGAAAGGAGAGTTACCCATCCAGAGTAATGCCAGATTGAGTAAGACACAAAGCCCTAGTACTGAGGCTGAGATAGCAGAAATGAGTCGAATACCTTATGCTTCGGCTGTAGGATCGATCATGTATGTTATGATGTGTACTCGACCTGATGTAGCCTTTGCTTTGAGCATGGTTAGCAGGTATCAGGGGAACCCTGGCAAGGCACACTGGATTGCGGTAAAGAATATCCTCAAGTACCTACGGAGGACTAAGGACTGGGTCCTTACCCTCGGTGGGAGTGAAGACTTGAGAGTTGTAGGGTATAGTGATGCTAGCTTTCAGTCTGATAGGGATAATTTCCGCTCTCAGTCAGGCTGGGTCTTTACCTTAAATGGAGGAGCAATTTCTTGGAAGAGTTCCAAGCAAGAGACAGTGGCTGATTCAACTTGCGAATCAGAGTATATAGCAGCTAGCGAGGCAACAACGGAGGCGATATGGCTGAAGAACTTCATTGGAGACCTTGGAGTTGTACCAGCTATTAAAGAGCCAATGGAAATTTTCTGTGATAGTGAAAGTGCAGTTGCCTTAGCCAAGGAACCAAGGGATCACGGGAGATCCAGACACATCGACAGAAAATACCATTTCATCAGACATCGAATAGAAGAAGGACTCCTCGTGGCAAAGAGGGTATCATCGGATGAGAATCCAGCAGATCCCCTCACGAAGGGACTGACTCGGGTTAAGCATCTCCAGCATGCTCGGAGCATAGGGCTGAAGGATGATATTAGATTTAGTAGTTAGATAACCTTGAAATTTGTAAAGTGTAATTGACATTAGATGATGAATAAAAGGTGTTTTATTTATGAGTAAAGTGTTGCTATCTCTTGTCGATCGTTTACTATATTTCTTTTGCATGTTTTGACTTCCAGAATAATTATGTTTGGTATATCATATTATTCGAACCTCCACAGTTGGTCATATGTCGGAAGTAGGTATGAATCAAGACTGTCATGATTGGTTGCAGAGGTCTAAGTTGTTGGACAAGGCTACAACACTCATGAGTGCTCATAAGTTCTGAGCATTGGACTCACTTCATGGATTTCGAGTGATCGTGAGACGGTAATATCATATAAGTCTTCAAACCTAGAGATATGGTTTGTTACTTATGAGTTGGTTATGCATTGATTGTACGTTAACGCATTGGTAACTCGATGTTATAAAATGTGCTTTTGTGTATAATTCAATGAGTGGTAGAACAAACATATGAGTCGAAGTTTATCTGTTCCTTCTTGGATTAGAAGCTGATATCTGGGCCCCTCGATGATTTTGTTTTGACCTATGTACCGGGCCCGGTCAGAACTAAGTTGATGTGTTCAATTAAGTTCTTTGTCAAACAAATCGGAAATCGGGAAACAAACTGCTGGACAATAAGTAAGACATTGTTCCATGTATTTGTCCGGCTGATATCTAGAACAGAGGATTATATGATCACTTATCTTAAATGGCGTATCATCATCTTCTCAGTTCCGAGAGACCTTGAAAGAGCTACGATTGCCGATCGGTTCCTGAAGTATTGCAGTTATAGTTATTAGACTTATCCAAGTGGGAGACTGTTGGATAAGGTGTCTAAGTCCATAACTATTTCTGGTATGTACTTGACCCGACCCGGCATGGTCCATTTGGGTTGCATGGCACCATGCAATTGGATAAACTAAAATGAGAGAAATAACACTTATGGTTTATTAATATATTATAAGTTCTAATATATTAATAATATTATTTAATTAGTTTGATCAAGAATTAATTTAGAATTAATTAAGTGATCAAAATATAACTAATTAAATATATGGGTAGATTATGTAAATCTTCCATATCTTATATAGTGGGCTAAGAGGCTCCATGGATTATCAAGTTGGGTTCCACCCATAGGATGCTCCATGGATGCTCCATGGGAGTTACAAACCCATGGGTCATGGAAATGAAAAGTCATGCCACATTAGGGTTTACATGGTGTAACCTTAGATGTGACACACTATATAAGCAACATGTTCTCCACCAAAATCGGCGACACTAAGAAACAAGAGGGCTAGGCCGATTTTAGAAGTGTGTATTCTCTCTAAAGTCATTCCAAAAGCATTTGGTGTTGTGTGAAGCATTTGAGGCATCACACTTGGGGTGCTAGGCTCACAAGGTTTCAAGGATCATAAGCAACAACAAGGTAAGTTATTCTATCTTTCATGCAAGTTAAAATTTGTTCCCCATGTATGCTAGATAGGAATATAACCTTGGAATTCAACTTTGCATGATAATTAGACAAACATAGATCCAAGGTTATTAGGGTTGCATGTACACTTAGGAAGTGTTAGAATGCTCAAAACCCATCAAATTTGTCTCCCACTGTTTCCTTGGCTTATAAACTCTCTCTCGCGAAAGTCTCCTCTCCTTTCTAGAAAGACCACATTATCACTAGGTCTGTAGAAGAGGTAACCAAAGGATCTCTGTGGGTAGCCGATGAAAATACACCTCTCACTTCGAGGTTCCAGCTTATCGTGAGACTCACAACTCACATAAGCCTCGCAACCCCAAATCTTGATGTGGTCCAGATTGGGAACTTTTCCGTTCCACATCTCATAAGGTGTTTTGGCAACCTTCTTTGTAGGGACTAGATTAAGGATATGGGAGGCAGTCTCTAAGGCATACCCCAGAATGAGATTGGTAGCGAAGCTCGAATCATCATGGAACGAACCATATCCAACAAGGTTCGATTGCCCCTCTCAGCCACACCATTCAACTGCGGTGTCCTGTGAGGTGTCAATTGTGACATAATCCCACATTCCTTTGGATAGTCAAGGAACTTTGTACTAAGATACTCACCACCTCGATCGGATCGAAGCATCTTAATGTTCCTGCCCAACTGATTCTCCACTTCATGTTTGAAATCTTTGAATCTTTCAAAGGTCTCTGACTTATGCTTGATTAACTAGACATATCCATATCTACTTAAATCATCAGTAAAAGTCACACATAAGCGGTTAGCATCCCTTGTGGAGGTTCTGAAGGGTCCACACACATCAGTGTGTACAAGATCCAACAAACCTTCACCCCTAGCACAAGTACCAGTGAAGGGTGACTTTGTCATTTTTCGAAGCAAACAAGATTCAGAACTATCATCTGACTTTAGGTCAAATGACTCCAAGACTCCATCCTTTTGGAGTTGGCCTATGCGTTTATTGCTTACATGTCCAAGACGACAATACCATAATGATGCTTTATCAAAACTAGTGGAAGAATCGATACACAATACATTATTTCCTAGGTTATCTATAACCGACACAGTTTCATACACACCATCACAAGGTAATGCTTTAAAATAAAGAACATTATTAAAAAAAGCATTAATACCACCACTATCATTATCAAATGAAAAGGTAAAACCTTGTTTGTACAAACCATGAAAGGAAATAATATTTCTTTGCATTTCAGGCGAATAACAACATTTATTCAAATCTAATGTTAACCCACTACTTAGCAATAAAGAATTAACTCCAATCTTGGTGACAGGTGTAACTTTCCTATTTCCCATGATCAAGTTTATCTTCCCATGCTCCACATTCTCACTTCTTCTTAGTCCCGGCAAATCACAACATATGTGAATACCACAACCTATATCAAGGTCCCAAGAATTAGAATAGGGTGAGTTCTTAGACAATATAGTGTAAATACCTGCATGGTTGGGTTTTACTTTCCCATCCTTAACATCTTGTTGGTATTTTTGGCAGTTTCGCTTCCAGTGTGACTTTTCATGACAATAGAAGCATTCAGCCTCTTTAGGGTTAGAAGAAGGAGTGACGAAACCTTTCTTGGTTCCACTTGAAGAGGAGCTATCAAGAAACTTTCCCTTGGTACCCTTCGAAGGGCTCTTCCTCTTCTTTCCTTTGCCTTGCCCGATTGCCAAGACAGGGGCCGCGGTAAGATTAGGAGTGGTAACAACCGACTTACCTTTAAGACCACTTTTCGCAGTCTTCAGAAGTCCTTGTAGTTTGCTGAGTGTAGCTTCCTCCTTGTTCGTGTGGTATGTCATGCAAAATTGATCGTAACACGAAGGTAGAGAGTGCAAAATGATATCAATTGCCAACTCCTCTGGGAAGTTCACATTCAGTTTCAGCAAACGGTCCACATACCTTTGCATTTTCTACGTGTGGCCCGAATCGGCCCAGTAGCTTACAAACTCAATCTACCGCGCGAACTCAGTAACGTACACTCTACTTTCCACATCTCGAACTTGAAAAAGTGTCTCTCCAACGAGACTCTTGTAATCCCACTCGACGAGATCGAGATCAACGAGAGCCTCAACTTCGTGGAGGAACCTGTAGAGATCATGGACCGTGAGGTCAAGTGAACGAAGCAAAGCCGCATCCCGATAGTGAAGGTTCGCTGGAACGCCAAGCGAGGACCTGAATTCACATGGGAGCGCGATGATCAATTGAAATTGAAATATCCTCATCTATTTACTTAGTTAATTGTAACTACTTATTTGCTTAAACTCTAATTTCGGGACGAAATTCCCTCTAACAGGGGGATGATGTGACAACCCGAAATTTTCAGTCGTACAAACCCTACAGTCCAACACTTCAATTAAAAGTTAAATACTTTTCTGCTAAATTTTAGCCGGTTTAAAGTCCGTTTGAGTATTTATATTAATTATTCATGTAACGAGCGGATAAAAGGAAGTGATTTCTAGAATATCGAGATAGCAATTGACCAACCAACACCGTAGTTAGGTGTTCACGGCCAAACAAAAGGAGTTTAGGCCGTGAACTCTATCATGGTCGTGAACTCATGCCTTAGGCATGAGTTTACTCCCCAAATGGTTCATTCCTCACTTCCACCTTCAAGAACACTTACCATTCTCTCTCAAGTAGCATCCCGTTCTTCACCCGATCTTCCGAAAACGTAAGTTTTACTTGACTTGATTTGTTGTTATAACCTATCACCTAGTGTTTATACATCATTTCATCCATTCATTGTTGATTTTCAATTAGGTCTTCAAAACACCAAGAACACCAAGAACACACATTAGTGTTCTTGGACCTTAATCACCCAATCGACCTTCTATCTTGTAAGTACACTTGCCCTAGCTTCTTGTGTGCTTAATATGAACTTGATAACACTTGAAAATCATCAAGAATCATAAGAACAAAGGAGTTTACGGCCAAGGATGTTCTTGGGCCGTAAACCCCTTTCAAGGTGGTTAAATGAACTTTAGTCCCTTCCTAAGCCTTGAATGCCAACCTTGATCCTTCCTAGAAGTGTTTAAGACCTTAACCAACAATCAAAACAACTCCCCATAAGAGTTTACGGCCGTAATCACCTAAGGAAGTGGTCCTTAGGCCGTAAACTCTACATGTTAGTGTTATTGTGCCCCTAAAGCTTCCTAAGACTTGGGCTTGATCATAACATGCTTACTCTTGACTTATAGGACCTTAAATCACCAAATGGCACTAAGTACCATGAGTTTACGGCCGTAAACTCATGGGGGAAATGACCTTAGGCCGTAAACTCCATAAGGAGTGGTCCTTGGGCCATAAACTCCAATGCCTTGCCATACAACCTTTAGATGCAACCCTTTGGTACCTATAACACTTGAATCAAAGTGTTTTCATGCCCTAGGGTGTTTTAACTTGGTTAATTAGTTGTTAAATGACTAATTAGATACATATATGTTTCATTATATGTTAACTAGGATCATTGTGTGTATACATGTCTTCACTTGACACCTAGCATCCTACATCATCCGTTCATCCAAACCACCAACTATAGGTGAGTTCATACCCCTTAATCAACCTTTTAAATGATTTTAAACGCTTTAATAGGGGGGGGGGAATACAAGTAGAAAACAACATGTTATAGAATCAATCACATGTGATTTATAATTGTGTTTTCAACCAACTGATTTCACATACTTCAAAATGTGATAAACACAATGGTTTTCAGTCCTGTTATACTTTGTTATCAAATGAATCACTTTTGAAATGTTTTATAAAATGACATCAAGTCATCATTATTATTGTTCAAAACTCTTAAATGTTTTACAAAGCCTCTTTCAATTTATTTTTAAAACAATATCTATACACTTATGTTTCATGTATATATGTATTGATATGAGAGCTTTCATTCTTCCTTCAGTTCCAACACTCTTGGGTAGCAAGGGTGTATAAACCTACTTGGACACTCAACTTACATTCCAGTAAACTATTATAGGTATAGTTTAGGGGATACAAAACATTATTCCTACTACAAGGAATTACACCAGAGTCAGTTCATTCATGAGTCTATACTAATACATCAATATGAAGAGATACTAATACATCAATATGAAGAGATACTAATACATCAATATGAAGAGATACTAATACATCAATATGAAGAAATACTAATACATCAATATGAAGAGATACTAATACATCAATATGAAGAGATACTAATACATCAATATGAAGAGATACTATTACATGGATACTTTTACATAGATACTTCTACATGGATACTTTTACATAGATACTATATGATGAGATACTATTACATATTATATGTGTAGATACTATTATATATGTACGGGACTAACCATTCTACACCCAGCTGTTAGCTACAGAGGGAAAATGCACATCGACGGATGTCTACGGTTAATACTATTCGGCATCTTCCATGTCGTGTTTATACTAGTACCAAAGGATAATACTTAAATGATTATATAATTTCCCTTTTACTTTTATTTTGTGACACATTCACATAAACGATGAGGTAGACTATATATTTATAATAATAGTCACATGGGAAAAACTTTCATTTACACAGAAATGCAAACTTCAAAGCATTCGGGTCTTGGTAGAAGACTACCTTTTATAGGAGTAGGAAATATGGGATTTTCTAGGGTTTTCACACTTATATCAAATGTTTCATCATCAATTGCATGTCTTTCATATCAGCTTTCCAAACTAATGACACCATAATACTTATGAATTCACCAGCTTTATGCTGATCTACACTTTTAAAATAACTTGTATTCTCAGGTCACCAGTAGACAGGTACGATGACCAGGTTTTGAGAAGACGGAGCACAGACAAGACTCGTCTTTTATTTTGATTACATATTTTGGTGTCTTATTACTATGAAAGAACACTCATGTATTAAAACTTTACTTTTAATCCAATGGATGATGTTGTTGCTTGTTTACTACTTTGCACTGTTATGATACTTTACATGACGTCCTCCACCCCAGAATGTTTCCGCCGTTCTCGGTTTTGGGGTGTGACAGATTGGTATCAGAGCATTGTTTATAGTGAATTGAGTATATCAACCCATAAAAGATATACTAACTATAAATACAATAGGAGTAAAACACTCTGACCAAGAGTTTATACTTTTAAATAATAAAATATTTAATAAAGTATATGTGCCTGCATTCATACTAAAACCAGTGTCACAATGACAAGAACAAAAGTATTACGATTGTTGAATATCACAAGTAAGTTTGGGGATGTATGGTCAGTCCTGGGAGTGACATAGCCTGATCAACTATGCTGGTCCGAGGAGTGATTAGCATATGCCCAAGAATGGTTGTGATATGGCAACAAGTCTAAAAACTTACCATCACTACCACAATGAAATACCATAGGGGTATTTGGTGTTATTATAATTACGTATATGAGAATTAAAGGTCTTCATTAGTATGCCAATAGTTGTTTAGTGGATACACTAAAATTATATGTATCTAGGATGTCATAGACTTAGAATCTGTGAATCTTTGCTTTATGTCCTGTCCTTGTTTGGTTGGGGGCTTAGGGTTAGGGTCACTTATTCGAAGGTCTATCCTATCCTGAGTACATATAACTGGTATGCACTAAACAAGTATTGAAGTAACTGATAAAGATCATCTTATAATTATCTTAGTTAGTTCGTCTATTAAATATTTCTTATACCTCTTTTCTCGCGTAGATATTATGGCTGGATTCCATCCCCACGGTGACCCGTACTACCCTAACCACGACAATGCTGGATGGCTCGAAGAAGAGCCAGAAAATGATCACCCAATCCCTTTGGATGATCATCATGCTGAAGGCTTTTCTGATAGTTCTGACTCGGAGCCTGAAGTCAACAACCTACCCCAAGCTGCTCAAAACCCAAACCTAAACCCTCGTCCAGCATTTCAAGGACCCACACCCCTGTGGGCCACAAACTTGAATAGATGGAGTCAGGAACAGGGTCAACCCATCCCCTATAATGGAGATAGAAGCTTCTACAACCTCACTGAGGGAGGTTCAGCTGACAGGGTCCTACCCATCATGGTTCGCAGGATTTCCCGGAACAGGGTCGAGCTGCTATCGACCGAGTCGTGCAGATTGACGCCAACTCTAGCGTTAACACAGTCCGTATTCGCCAACTAGAGTCTGCTCATGAAAGGACTCTGGTCTACAATGCAGCTCTGCAGAGAGAACTTGCTAGAACCCAAGCTGAAGTCAGGGAACTTCGAGCTCAGCAAGTAAGATCTGACAGGCGTGTGAGGGACATAGAACGCCTTCTGTCGGAATCGAGAACTCACTACAGTAGTTCTCGTCGCCGATAAAATCTCATTGACTTCTCTTTTGGATATAACCTAGTTATGTAAAACTCTGGTCTAATTCCCTATCTTGGTACATCTTAGACCTGTTAGGTCTTGATTAGGTCGTAGTCCTGTCAAAATTTTTCCATCTTGGTTGATGTAAGGCCACCTTCTATTGGCCATTTTTCCCGAACTTGTTACGTCTGTAATTCCAGTAATATTGACAGGTACCTAATCTAATGGGAATTATTATCCAATTGCTATCATCTGTTGTTGAACTATGGCGATTTAGTTCATGAGACACGTTCATTTTCTATACTATTGAATTCTTATCATTGCCTTTATCTTTTCAACTTATAGTTGAAAGATGCCGCCTCGCAGAAGTACAAGGCGTAACAATAATAACGAAACACCGATACCACCACCACCTGCTCAGTTTGACGCTGCTATGTTCCAAGCGGCTGTCACGGCGGCCGTAGCGGCTGCCATGTCACATATCCATACTCCTGTTCCTAGTGGATCGGGAACAGGTGCACCTCCGTCCAATCATGGCGAGAGCCATGGGCATCCCCGGGAATGCACCTACAAGGATTTTACAAATGCCAAACCCCGGAATTTCAATGGATCTGGTGGGGTTATGATCTTAAGGCAGTGGATAGAAAAGACAGAAGCGGTCTTTGAAATCTGTGCCTGTCCAGAGGGCAACAGGGTCAACTTTGCTACTTGTACCTTGTCTGATAGGGCTTTAACTTGGTGGAATGGCCACGTTAAGTCTCTGACTCTAATAGTGGCAAACTCGATCAGCTGGGAAAACTTGAAAGCCATGCTGATGAGAGAGTACTGTCCTCGAGGGGAAATTCAAAAACTCGAGCAGGAACTCTGGGGTCTAGAAATGGTTGGTTCCGACATATCAACCTATACAAATAGATTCTGTGATCTGGCAATTCTTTGCCCTGATATGGTTGCTCTTGAGAGCAAGAGAATAGAGAGATATATCTGGGGACTGTCGCCCCAGATCCAGTCAAGTGTGTTAGCATCCAGGCCTGTTACTTTTGACAGCGCTAAAGAGCTGGCACAATCTCTCATAGATCACGGAAACCACCAAAACCCAACGATTCCTACACCCGAGCAACAAAAGGGAAACAACAACAACAAGAAAAAGGGGTGAAACAAAAGGAAAATCGGGGCTTCGTAAGAATCCTCGAAGAGACAACAACTAGTGGCAATCAATGCTGCCACGGTAACCCCTGTTGTCCCTGCCAATCCCTTGCCAGCGAAACCTTATGCCGATAATCTTCCGAGGTGCAACAAATGCACTTTCCATCACAACGGACCTTGCCGGGAAATGCAGTGCAATAACTGCAACAGAAAGGGGCACACTGCCCGTTTCTGCAAGACTCCAGCCAGGCCGACCGCCCAAGTTCCTAACGCCAGTGTGGGCCAAGCTTGCTACGGTTGTGGCGAGGTAGGCCACTACAAGAGGAACTGCCCTAAGGCGGGGATAGCTGGCGGAGTAGGAAGAGTTCTGGCCATAGGCCACGAGAAAGCCGTAGCTGATCCTACAATAGTTACTGGTACATTTCTCCTCGATAACTCATATGCTTGCATACTTTTCGACAGTGGAGCGGAGAAAAGTTTCGTAAGCCAGAAATTTGCACACCTGCTTAAACAAAAACCACGTGCACTAGATAAATCATTCACTGTAGAAATGGCAAACGGGAAAACGGAAAGTACTAAATGCATATACGTAGGTTGTACTCTAACTTTAGATGGCCATACTTTCAAGATAGACCTCATGCCGGTCCCAATTAAAAGTTTCGACGTCATTATCGGCATGGATTGGTTGAGTCTTCTTCGCGCCGACATCATGTGCTTTGAAAAAGCAGTTCGTCTTAACCTCCCTAACAGCGAAACCCTAGTTATCTACGGCGACAAACCTAGTACGAGCCTTCGCATCATTTCGTGCATCCAAGTTCAGAAGTGCTTACGAAAGGAATATCATGCATTCCTCGCTCACATCGTCGATATGAGTCAAGAAGTGAAAGACATTCAGAACATCCCGGAGGTACACGACTTTCCCGACATCTTTCCAGAAGAACTACCGGGATTACCACCACAACGCCAAGTCGAGTTCAGAATCGACTTAGTGCCAGGGGCTACACCAGTAGCCAAATCCCCATATCGTCTGGCACCAGCGGAGATGCAGGAACTTTCCAGTCAGCTTAACGAACTTCTCAAGAAGGGATTCATTAGACCAAGCTTCTCACCATGGGGAGCACCGATCTTGTTCGTCAAGAAGAAAGACAGATCGTTTCGTATGTGCATCGACTATAGAGAACTCAACAAGCTTACCATTAAAAATCGTTATCCCTTACCCCGCATTGACGATTTATTTGATCAACTTCAAGGAGCCAACTACTTCTCGAAGATAGATCTACGATCCGGATATCACAAACTACGAGTGTTAGAGGAAGATGTTCCCAAGAAAGCCTTCTGAACTCGTTATGGACACTACGAGTTTGTAGTGATGCCATTCGGATTAACTAACACGCCCGCAGTATTCATGGATTTAATGAATAGGGTGCGTCGTCCTTACTTGGATCAGTTCGTCATCGTCTTCATCGATGACATACTCATCTACTCTCGAAGTAAGGAGGAACATAGTCAACACCTCCGAAGAGTCTTAGAAACATTATGATCGGAGAAGCTCTATGCGAAGTTCTCTAAGTGCGAATTTTGGATTCGGAGAGTCGAATTCTTGGGCCACGTAGTTAGTGAAGAGGGAATACACGTGGACCCTTCCAAAATCAAGGCCATTGAGAACTGGTCAGCACCGAAGACACCTACGGAAATTCGTCAATTTCTAGGTCTCGCTGGCTACTATCGCAGGTTCATTCAGAACTTCTCCCGCATTGCGAAACCTCTTACAACACTGACCCAGAAAGGCGTGGCCTTTGACTGGGAAGAGAAACAGGAGAGAGCGTTCCAAACGCTCAAACGAGCCTTGTGCACCGCACCAATACTATCCCTCCCCGAAGGGATAGAAGACTTTGTTGTCTTTTGCGATGCTTCAAATCAGGGGCTCGGCTGTGTTCTGATGCAACGAGGTAAGGTCATCGCCTATGCCTCGAGACAGCTGAATACACACGAGGTTAACTACACCACACACGATCTTGAGCTAGGAGCAGTCATGTTTGCTCTGAAGACGTAGAGACATTACCTGTATGGTACAAAAATCACGATCTTTACAGACCACAAGAGCCTACAACATATAATCGACCAGAAGGAGCTCAACATGAGACAACGACGGTGGGTCGAGCTACTCCGTGATTACGAATGCGAAATTCGTTATCATCCGGGTAAAGCCAACGTAGTAGCTGACGCCCTAAGTCGGAAAGAATATTTTGGTCGTAGAGTCAAATCTTTGACTCTAACTATCCATTCACACTTGTCCACGCAAATTAAGGAGGCTCATCTCAACGCTTTGAAACCTGAAAATGTGGCGAGTGAAACCCTAAGAGGGATGGATAAGAATTTGGAAGTCAAGGGTGGCGGAGCCTTATACCTCATGGATCGGATCAGGACACCGAAACTTGGTGGTTTTAGAGACTTGGTCATGAACGAGGCGCACAACACTCGTTATTCCGTCCACCCATGTTCAGATAAGATGTATCTGGATCTTAAAAAGCTATACTGGTGGCCTAACATGAAAGCAGATATTGCTACCTTCGTAAGTAAATGCCTTACTTGCGCCAAGCTGAAGGTCGAATACCAGAAACCCTCAGGTCTGCTGCAACAGCCTGAGATTCCTGAATGGAAGTGGGAGCGGATCGCTATGGACTTCATAACCAAGTTGCCCAAGACAACGGGTGGACTTGATACCATATGGGTCATCGTCGACAGATTGACTAAGTCCGCACACTTCCTACCCATCAAAGAAACAGACAAGATGGAGAATCTTACAAGAACTTACATTAGGGAGATTGTACGACTGCAGGGTGTTCCCATATCCATTATCTCAGACAGAGATAGTCGATTCACTTCGAGGTTCTAGCAGTCGCTACAAAGTTCCCTAGGAACTAGGCTGGACATGAGTACAGCCTACCATCCACAGACCGACGGACAAAGTGAGAGAACTATCCAAACCCTGGAAGATATGCTGAGAGCCTGTGTGATCGACTTTGGAAAAGCATGGGATACTCATTTACCCCTTGTCGAATTTTCCTACAACAACAGTTATCACACGAGCATAAAGGCTACTCCATTCGAAGCCCTCTATGGCCGAAAGTGCAGATCCCCTCTGTGCTGGGCTGAGGTGGGTGATTCCCAGTTAGCTAAAGGACGAGTTCCTGAAAGCACTCTCACGGGTCTAGAGATCATTCGGGAAACGACAGAGAAGAACGTTCAGATTCGTGAACGACTGAAAGCCTCTAGAGACCGACAGAAAAGATACGCTGACAAGCGAAGGAAACCGTTGGAATTCCAGGTGGGCGACCGTGTTCTACTGAAGGTCTCACCCTGGAAGGGCTTGATACGCTTTGGAAAGCGTGGGAAGCTCAATCCAAGATACATAGGGTCTTTCGAGATTCTTGCCCAAATCGGCCCAGTAGCTTACAAACTCAATCTACCGCGCGAACTCAGTAACGTACACTCTACTTTCCACATCTCGAACTTGAAAAAGCATCTGTCCGACGAGACTCTTGTAATCCCACTCAACGAGATCGAGATCAACGAGAGCCTCAACTTCGTGGAGGAACCTGTAGAGATCATGGACCGTGAGGTCAAGCGAACAAAGCAAAGCCGCATCCCGATAGTGAAGGTTCGCTGGAACGCCAAGCGAGGAACTGAATTCACATGGGAGCGCGAGGATCAATAGAAATTGAAATATCCTCATCTATTTACTTAGTTAATTGTAACTACTTATTTGCTTAAACTCTAATTTCGGGATGAAATTCCCTCTAACGGGGGGATGATGTGACAACCTGAAATTTTCATTCGTACAAACCCTACAGTCCAACACTTCAATTAAAAGTTAAATACTTTTCTGCTAAAAATTTTGCCGGTTTAAAGTCCGTTTGAGTATTTATATTAATTATTCATGTAACGAGCGGATAAAAGGAAGTGATTTCTAGAATATCGGGATAGCAATTGACCAAACAACACCGTAGTTAGGTGTTCACGGCCAAACAAAAGGAGTTTGCGCCGTGAACTCTATCATGGCCGTGAACTCATGCCTTAGGCATGAGTTTACTCCCCAAATGGTTCATTCCTCACTTCCACCTTCAAGAACACTTACCATTCTCTCTCAAGTAGCATCCCGTTCTTCACCCGATCTTCCGAAAACGTAAGTTTTACTTGACTTGATTTGTTGTTATAACCTATCACCTAGTGTTTATACATCATTTCATCCATTCATTGTTGATTTTCAATTAGATCTTCAAAACACCAAGAACACCAAGAACACACACTAGTGTTCTTCTACCTTAATCACCCAATCGAACTTCTATCTTGTAAGTATACTTGCCCTAGCTTCTTGTGTGGTTAATATGAACTTGATAACACTTGATAATCATTAAGAATCATAAGAACAAAGGAGTTTACGGCCAAGGATGTTCTTGGGCCGTAAACCCCTTTCAAGGTGGTTAAATGGACTTTAGTCCCTTCCTAAGCCTTGAATGCCAACCTTGATCCTTCCTAGAAGTGTTTAAGACCTTAAACAACAATCAAAACAACTCCCCATAAGAGTTTACAGCCGTAATCACCTAAGGAAGTGGTCCTTAGGCCGTAAACTCTACATGTTAGTGCTATTGTGCCCCTAAAGCTTCCTAAGGCTTAGGCTTGATCATAGCATGCTTACTCTTGACTTATAGGACCTTAAATCACCAAATGGCACTAAGTACCATGAGTTTACGGCCGTAAACTCATGGGGGAAATGACCTTAGGCCGTAAACTCCATAAGGAGTGGTCCTTGGGCCATAAACTCCAATGCCTTGCCATACAACCTTTAGATGCAACCCTTTGGTACCTATAACACTTGAATCAAAGTGTTTTCATGCCCTAGGGTGTTTTAACTTGGTTAATTAGTTGTTAAATGACTAATTAGATACATATATGTTTCATTATCAATCACATGTGATTTATAATTGTGTTTTCAACCAACTGATTTCACATACTTCAAAATGTGATAAACACAATGGTTTTCAGTCCTGTTATACTTTGTTATCAAATGAATCACTTTTGAAATGTTTTATAAAATGACATCAAGTCATCATTATTATTGTTCAAAACTCTTAAATTTTTTACAAAGCCTCTTTCAATTTATTTTTAAAACCATATCTATACACTTATGTTTCATGTATATATCTATTGATATGAGAGCTTTCATTCTTCCTTCAGTTCCAACACTCTTGGGTAGCAAGGGTGTATAAACCTACTTGGACACTCAACTTACATTCCAGTAAACTATTATAGGTATAGTTTAAGGGATACAAAACATTATTCCTACTACACGGAATTACACCAGAGTCAGTTCATTCATGAGTCTATACTAATACATCAATATGAAGAGATACTAATACATCAATATGAAGAAATACTAATACATCAATATGAAGAGATACTAATACATCAATATGAAGAGATACTAATACATCAATATGAAGAGATACTATTACATGGATACTTTTACATAGATACTTCTACATGGATACTTTTACATAGATACTATATGATGAGATACTATTACATATTATATGTGTAGATACTATTATATATGTACGGGACTAACCATTCTACACCCAGCTGTTAGCTACAGAGGGAAAATGCACATCGACGGATGTCTACGGTTAATACTATTCGGCATCTTCCATGTCGTGTTTATCCTAGTACCAAAGGATAATACTTAAATGATTATATAATTTCCCTTTTACTTTTATTTTGTGACACATTCACATAAACGATGAGGTAGACTATATATTTATAATAATAGTCACATGGGAAAAACTTTCATTTACACAGAAATGAAAACTTCAAAGCATTCGGGTCTTGGTAGAAGACTACCTATTGTAGGAGTAGGAAATATGGGATTTTCTAGAGTTTTCACACTTATATCAAATGTTTCATCATCAATTGCATGTCTTTCATATCAACTTTCCAAACTAATGACACCATAATACTTATGAATTCACCAGCTTTATGCTGATCTACACTTTCAAAATAACTTGTATTCTCAGGTCACCAGTAGACAGGTACGATGACCAGGTTTTGAGAAGACGGAGCACAGACAAGACTCGTCTTTTATTTTGATTACATATTTTGGTGTCTTATTACTATGAAAGAACACTCATGTATTAAAACTTTACTTTTAATCCAATGGATGATGTTGTTGCTTGTTTACTACTTTGCACTGTTATGATACTTTACATGACGTCCTCCACCCCAGAATGTTTCCGCCGTTCTCGGTTTTGGGGAGTGCCAATATCTATTGAAAATGGATTAGCATAACCATTACACCATCTAAAACAAGTTTTATAACACCAAAACAGTTTAGGGTAATGTTTCTAGACCATTTCCAGCAGCAAAACTCGAAAATCTGCATTCAAGGGCTCCTACTCATCGAGTTCAAGAACCTACTCGTCGAGTAGGATGAATTTGGTCATGGACTCGTCGATTCCCCCCATGGACTCGGCGAGTTCATGCTTCGGAGTGCAGAAAAACTGAGTTTTTTTCACAATTTTGCATCAAGTATTAAACAAACAAGCCTAGGCTCTGATACCACTGAGGGGTTTTGAGCATTCTAACACTCCTATGGTGTACATGCAACCCTAGAAACCATGGATCTATGTTTTATCTATGATACATGCAAAATTGTTTTCCCAAGGTTCATAACCTATCTAGCATACATGGGGAACTTTTAACCATAAAAGTTAGTAGGAAATACATACCTTGTAGTAGTTAGGATTCCTTGAAAACCTTGTGAGCCTAGAACCTCAAGTGTGATGCCTCAAATGTTTCACACAACACCAAATGCACTTGGAATGAGTTAGAGAGAAATGATACACTCTTGAAATCGGCTAGCCCTCACACTTATTGCTTAGTGGCCGATTTTGGTGAAGAACATGAAGCTTATATAGTGTGTTACAATTAGGGTTACACCATGTAAACCCTAATTGTCATGACTTTTCATTTCCATGACCCATGGGTTCTATAATACTATTAATATATTAGAACTTAGAATATATTAATAAACCTTAAGTGTTATTTCTCTCATTTTAGTCTATCAAAATGCATGATGCCATGCAACCCAAATGGAGCATGCTAATCGGGTCAAGTACACTCCAGAAATAGTTATGAACTTAGACACCTAATCCAACAGCTTTTTCACTAGATATCGTCTTTGAGTTATGATAGACTTAATCGGACATATTGTAATCTAGTATCTTGGAACTAAGGATATGCGGAAAGGAAAGTGTAGGTAAATGTATAGTACCCTCACCATGTTTCAGGACCTAGTCTTTCAGATGTTAGTACGTCAAAGTTTCCACCCCTAACCCCACCAAACTCTTGTGGTTTTTAACCACCTTATTTAGATACCCCATACGATATGTTACAAATCATGATATATTAATCCTGACAGAATTCCTAAGAATTTACACTAACTCATGCGCTTGAAATAGTCATTATCACTCGCATTTATATGACTAAACAAAGGCTTCGAGCATCTAACACTATCTTTTCACTAACTATTATATGACTGAAACATGCCTTGAAGACGAGTCACCAGACACAATCCTGAAACACAAACATCAAACCCAAACCCAACACCAATATACTCAGCTGCCATTGAGGCATTAATTTCTCAACACATAACGGAGGCTCTAACTAACTACAAAGCCAATAGGAACGTTGGATCTGGAAGCGGTGTTGGAATTAGGATTGGAGATGGAAGTAGCTCTAAATAGCAATAATGAAGGAGGACCAAGAGCATGTACATATAAAAGCTTCATAAACGGCAAGCCGAAGTCTTTTTATGGAAATGAAAGAGGCATTGGACTAACTCATTAAATCGAAAAAATGGAGTCAGTATTCGAGATAAGTTTTTGTGCCAATGATTGGAAGTTCAGGTTTGCCACTTGTACCTTTGCTGATGCAACATTCACGTGGTAGAACTACCATGCCAACACCGTGGGCATTAGCACCGCCAATGTCATGTCATGGGAAGATCTAAAACAAGTATTGCTTAATAATTACTATCCCAGAGATGAAATACATAAGCTAGAACAAGAACTCTAGACCTTACCATGACAGAGGCAAGTATTGAAACATACACCAACAGTTTCAATGATCTAGCCACTCTTTGTCCCATTCTTGTCAGAATATAAGAAGGTGGAAAGATACATATGGGGTTTAGTTCAGCTTATTCAAGCGATGGTCATTTCTTCCAGGAAAACTACGTACGATAGTGCCAAGAGGTAGCCTTTACCCTGACTAATCAGGAAATTTTCCAAGCTACTATGGCTAGGAAGGCTGACCTTCTATAGTATGGAAACAACAAAAGAAATATTGATGATGAATCAGGGTAAATAACATGGAGAGAAAAATAATCAGGGAAATTTTATGCAACAACCCTCCCATCACCTACTAAACTAAGATAATATGTAGGGAATCTCCCATTATGTCGCAAGTGCAACTACCACTACATGGGTGCATAAAGAGAACTGAACTGTAACAACTACGACACGAAGGGCCACAACACTAATTTCTGTAGGAGTCCAACACCTACCGAAAACCAAGGTAATTGTATTGGTGGATCAAGGATGTAATGCTTAAGGAAGAGTTTTCTTGACTGGGAAGAGGGGCGCTACCGAAGACCCAACCGTGGAAACCAGTATACCTTTTTTAGCAACATACATACAAACTAAATAATGATAGAAAGTTTATAACCACTAGAGTTAGACACTCGCCAAAACATAAATCTAGTAAAAACTAAGAAACTTATGTTCATCAACTATCAGATGGATATGTAAGTTGCATGCTTCTAAAATTAACCAATTTTAGAAAGTTTGATTTGGCCCTATTACACAACTCTTGTTTGAGTCCAACCGTTATAGAGTTTAATCTTTCAATCAAAAGGTTGTTTATATTTAGCGACGTTTAATAGTACTGAGAAGATAGTTAGTTAACATTAGTCGAATTTTCTTCCTCTGCGAATAGCAATGTGATGTAGAGGAACCCTCGTCGGAACACTCGCAAAAAGACTTAGGACCTTATTAAATTCTAAGAAGAATTGGCTTAGATATCCATCAACTCAAGTCGCCTTAGGGACTCAATAATAACACTTCTTAGGTATCAAACTCCAAAAAGTGTTTATCTGATGGCACTCTTATTGTCTCTCTCAATAAAATCCAAATCAACTTTAAACTTTACTATGAAGAAGAACACTACAAAAACAATTTGTACACTATTAGACTAAATTATGCAGGTATTCCATACTTGGTATCTCTTTCAAGATATCCAAATCAACTCTAAACATGAATACAAAGACGAAAACAATAAAAATCATGTAATTTACTATTGGACTAAACTGTATTGGTATTCCATATTTTCTAAGTGTATATGTTAGATTTGTATATAAGTAGGATTCATAACGTTAGAATGCTTGGTTTCGCCTTATTCCCTATTACATGTTTGGTTGTGGGTTTAGTGTAAAACCATTTTTCAATTGTATATCAAATCTTGGATTATATACGACTTGAATACAAAAATGACTATAGATGGACCATCCATGGAATTAGATGAAAGCAATAAGACCCCCAACTATTCAATGGTACCCTGTGACAGAAACTAAAAGCTGAATTTCATGACAAAATTCTGGTAACGAGGGAGAATGTGACGATTTCTTAAATTTTCATCAATCATCAATCGCAAACATGACGAACATGAAATATAATAGACTAATTATGTAATATTTATAAATCTATGATGAAAATAGAAGATTACATATTCCAATATATAAGAAAAATCAATCAACTCGCCAGAAAACTAAAAATTTAGGCGCCCAAAAAGTTGTTTTATTTTATATAAATAATATCATATTCAGAAAGTACACATTGACAAAGGTTTTTTATTTTATATAAATAATAACATATTCCGAAAGTACACATTCACACGATCCCAAATACATATAGAGAGTAAAAATCTAACTTTGTATGAATGAGTTATGATTTTTCTAAGTTTTAAAATCAACCACACATAATTATCTGACGTAAAAAGGTAGAGAAAGGTTGGATGAATTTCAACCAAAACAATGTAAAGGAGAATCATAGTACTCCTCGATACAAAATCATGGACAGAAAGAACGCTAAACATGCAGTCCGTATGAGAGTATTATGATTTTTGTAAAATAATTTAGGGTGCACCCTTTATAAAAATAAGGGCTAAAAATAAAGTCTAAAGTACCCAAAACATTCTCAAGGAAAGTTTGAGTACTCGTCAATAGGTACGCGTGGATATAAAGAACGTAAAAAACAAAGCTTTATTGTGACAGTTGTGAATTTTTGAAGATTTTTAAAAAATACCCACTTGAACTAATCAGATCTTGCCTTGTGTCAGCATCCTTTCAAAACCTTTCCACCTATGCCAAGGCGTCGTGCCTGGGTGAAAGGCGTGACGTGCTTACCTTCCAAATATTCTATAAATAGTTACTAATGTTCCTTTCAGTTTGCACATTGATTCAGTTTGAAAATGATTTGTTTTCATTCCTTTTCCTTCAAAAAATCCCGTTTTCCTTTATAATTTATTTTTAATAAGAAATTTATAATTATTTGTTTTTGGTTAATCTTTTCTCTTGGGCCCGATTTATCTCGAGCCTCTGACCACTTCCCGTCAGTCACTAAAGCACGATGCGAGGGTGAGTTTCACAACCACTTTTTAAGATATTTTACTGTTTCCAGGGGGATGCAAGCGTAATTATTTATTTGTTTATATAAATTTCTATTATTATATTATAAATGTTCACACATCATTTTCACAAAACTTAATTTTATATTATGTTGTTACTTTTTCCGTACAAATAAAAAACGTTTATATTATGTCCTTACTCTGCTCATTTCAAAATGGATAATTATAATTATAATGTTGTTACTCTGTCCGTTTTAAAATAATTAGTAGATAAATATTATGCCATTTCTATGTCCGTTTAAAAATAGATAATAGATAAATATTATGTCGTTACTCTACCCGAATATAAAATATGTAGTATACTTAATCGTTATGCTTTATGAACATTATGCTTGATTGAACATTGGTCTAGTAAATTTATTTTAAGGTTTGAGACAAGTTGAATAACAAAACTATATAATAGTTATATACTGTCAATGCTCTAATTACTATTGGAGGAATATTGGTGAGCGGGGTAAAGATGGTGAGTACCAGATTAGTTTGAACAGTTCGTGTGATCACTTTCTTTGCTAAGTAATTTGCCCCTATGCCTGGGTAGTACAAATTCTAGACAAGGATAATATGCCCAATGCAACACAAAATTGAGGCATTAGAATTGTGTTAACAACATCTAGAGAATTCATTTATTTATGTGAAACTGCCATTAAGGAGTTCATTAACATCAAATTTGTAACCCCAAGGTGTTAATTGCATTCCATTAATAAGTATAACCCCCAACATATTAATTTATCTTGAGTTCATTAACTCACAACGGCTAAGAGATTTAAGGAAACATGAATAAATTAATTTATACATGATTTCATCAATTTCAAGTATTTAACTTAATTGATTTCATATTTTCCAAGTTTAGTCTTGCTTGATTTTTCGTAAACCTTTCATATACATGTTCTAGTCTAGGTTTATGAAAGTGTGTACTCCCCACACTTCCTTGCTTGCATTATAACCACAATTTCGAATATCAATGGCACAACTAATCTCCATAACTCAAAATGAAACAGGTGAATCCATTAGAGCCACACGACTATGGTGACTAAAAAATCACCAACAATCCTGCCCCATTTTAGAGTTACCCTAAGTTTATATTTTAACTTGTTTAGTAATTTTAACATCAAATGACCGAAAATCAGGGTGTTCTTAAGAATTGAAACCTTCAACCCATTTTGACTACCTGACTATAAACTATATACATGTTTTCCTACTCTAGAAGTAAAACTTTAACACCATTGTAAATATGAATGTCCTTATCCTCTCATGATCGTATCAAATTTCAAGTCTGCAACCTTTTTGAAGAATGGCTACGCTTCATAATCACATAGGTAACTCATTTATATCATGTACCTACACATACATTTTCTCAAAGTAGTTATTAAGAAGCAACACTTCAACCTGGCCACTTGTAGAACTAAACACATACCTTGAGATGGTTTTAATAATGTGCTTCTATCTAAGAACAATGAGCAAACCACATTGAATACATCCTCAAATGACTCCTTCGAGGGGAATTAGGTATCTCATCATTGTAGATTAAATGGACTTTAATCCATCCCTATTCCATACTTATACATCGAGTCTTTTGGCCAATCCTTTGTTAAGGTGATCAGCCAAGTTTGGTTAAGTTCTCACAAACTTACTTGAAAGGATTCCAACCATGATAAAATCCCTAATCATGCTATGTCTAACACTCAAGTGTCTAGACTTTCCGTTATAGACTAGGCTATAAGCCATAGCTAAAGTTGCAACACTATGAAACCTAATTGATAGAGGAGCAATAAATTGAGGAATGAATGGTATTTCAAACATCAGGTTTCTTAACCACTCAACTTCGTTGCCAGTATTAGCTAGAGCTACAAATTCAGATTCCATGGTTGATTTTTTTATGCATGACTGTATCTTTGATACCCAAGAAAGGGCACCTCCTCCCAAGAAGAACACCCAACCAGTAGTTGAAGAGTGATCTTCCAAGTTAGAAATCCAACTTGCATCTGAATAGCCTTTTAAGAGGGAAGGATATCCAAAATAGCTCAAGCTATGATTCATAGTACCCATGAGATATTTGAGTACTCTATGTATTGCTTGCCAATGTTAAGCACTAGGATTACTAGTGTATCTGCTCAACTTTCCAACAACAAAAGCAATGTCAGGTCTTGTGCTTGTCATGGCATACATTAAGCATCCTATGACCTTTCAATACTCCAATTGTGAAATTGGTTTCCCAGCATTCGACATAAGTTTAACTTGAGGATCCATAGGAAGGAGAATAGTTACCAAAATTGAATCTTTTCAATATTTTCTCAATATAATGAGATTAAGTCAATGATAATCCTTTGTTGAACCTTCGGATTCTAATACCAAGAATCACATCCGCCTCCCCTATATCCTTCACAAAAAACTTAGATGAGAGAGTGGTTTTTACCTCATCTACTGGGTAACAAGGTTATGTATTGAAGCCAAGGAAATTAATAAACGTATAGTTGAAATTTGTGCTACAGGAGCATTTATATCAAAGTAGTCAATTCTAGACTTTTTCCTAAAGCCTTGAATGCCTAACCTTGCTTTGAACTTTTCTATAGTTGCATCCAATTTCATATTTGTTTTGAAGATCCATATACAACCTAATGGTTTTGAACCTGGGGGTAGATCAGATAACACCTAAGTGTTATTTTCTAGGATTGATAACAATTCATCATCCACGTCTTCCTTCCACAAGGTAGAACTTCGAGACTCCATGGCTTCCTTAAACGTTTTTAGGTTATCCTTAATAGTAAAATAATAAAAGTATTGTGATCCAGGTTCATCCCTTGAACCTTCCACGACATATATTTGGTGATCTGAGTCAAGATCTCTATTAAGGATTCTTTCGCTTCACCTAAGAGGTACCACCCTTTCCACTTCATTAGAAAACTAATTATCAAGTTCAGACTCAATATTTAGACTTTCAGGGTCTGCCCTTTGGGTTGGAGAATCAGCCCTTTAGGTATCATAGTCATTTTGGCTCTCCAGGTCTTTAAACCTTGCAACCGATGAAAAAAAAATACTTTCATCAAATATTACATCCTATGATTCAATCACAGAGTGAGTGCCTACAAACTCATTAGGTTCTATAACATAATACCTAAATTCCTTGGAATGTTCAACATATATTAGGACACGATTCAAGACATAACATGTCGTTAGCATTGCCTCACCCCAAAAACCCTTACTCAAGCTAGAGTAAGATAACATAGAGTTCACCATTTCCTTGAGAACTCTATTCTTCCTTTCAGCAACCCCATTTTGTTAAGCAATGTATGGAGTAATGGTTTCATGTAAGATACCCACTAATTAGAAGTACAATGTATTCATATACTCTCCACCTTTATCAGTCCTGAGACACTTAACCAAACTTCCTAATTAAAGTTCCACTTTGGTTTTGTATGTTTCAAAATTTTCTAGTGCTTCATCGATACACATAACAAAACCTAGACATGTCATCAATAAAGGTGACAACATATTTTTTGTGTCCAAGCGAAGCGGTAGAATAGAAATCACAAAGGTCACTATGTATTAAGGCAATGAATTCTCTTTTCCTATCAACCTTTAGGAAAGGTTTCCTAGTGACTTTTTTCAACATACAAGTTTTGCACTTGTTTTATGGATGTTGAAACTGAGGGATTAGTCCATCTTTAGACATTTCATGCACTCTTTTAAAATGAACATGACCCAACCTAACATGCCAAAGAATAGGATCAGTTTTAGAAGAACTTGTGGTCATAAGGCATGTATTATCAGTAGTATCGAATAAGGTAATTTGAACATATTGTTTTCATAATAACCAAAACGAACAAAAATACCATATCTTGAAAAAAAATTAGATTCCAATGTTTGTTTATTAACCAAAGTAATTCAAACAACCCGTACTCACAAGATTTTTATGTAAAGTAGGAACATACAAATCATCAACTAAAGTAACAGCCTTTCCAAAAAAAAACTATATCAATTATTTTGATACCCTCAATAGGTTGAGTCGATTCATCCTCCAAGTGCACCACTAAGCCTTCACCAAGAGGATCCAATTTCTTGAACCACCTTTGACTTTTACAGAAGTGACTTGCAGCACCCGAATCCACTCACCAACTTTCATCCAAATCATCCAGAACAAGAAAAACATTCGAAACAGGTGAACAATGGTGTCTTTGGTTACATATAGACTGATGACGTAAATAAAAACTAGAAAAACCTTTTGTAGCGGAACCCAAAGCTCCATTACCACCAGTACCTGGACCAGTACCATCATTGTTCAATTTCACCTGAGAATCTCTTTTCAGATGTCAAGTCATCTTACACCTCCAACATAACAATTCCTTGTGTTTCTTGTTGGATTTAGTTGACCCTTCAAACTTCCCTTTCTTTCCATTATTTTTAGTTTCAGATTTGGTGTTGTAATTGTTGTTCCTTTTTACCTCAATATTGTTTACAGAAGTTTTGGGCAATTCAGTTTTGGGCTTCGTATCACCATTCTTGTTCGATACATAGATGGCTAACCAACTGAATCATGAACAAATCTTATTTTCGATGTTTTAATGTATGCTTGAAATCTTTCCATGAGGGAGGAAACTTGTCAATCACAGTAGAAATAGCAATTGATACATCCATGTTCATTTTATGAATTATGAATTGACCTAGAATTTTTTGCAACTCATGGAATTGTTCCATGACAGGTCTAGAATCAACCATTTTATAGTTGTTAGAATCACTAACTAAGAACTTCTTGGAAGAGGAGTCATTAGTTATGTATTTTGATTCTAGAACCTCCCAAAGTAATTTTGCACTCCATTTTCATAGATGTTAAAGAAAGGATCACGCATACCGTTTAAGATGTGCCTATGAAATATATAGTCTTCATTTTCCCACATTCTTCATTTCCTTGTTTGCTTCATAGTCTTATTTTCCACATCCACAGGTATAGGAGTGTAAAGCACATACACAACCTTCAAAGTAGTCAGCATGAAATGCATTTTCTTCTGCCATCGTCTGAAGTCCACACCTTCGAATTTTTCAAGTTTTGTGAACTTGCTCGTCATGTCACGTAGAGACTCAACCATCTTCAAATAATTACTTAGCAAAATTGTTGGAGAAATAATGGTGAATGGTAGGGATGAGATTTAGAACCGGAAAACTAGACCGGAACCGGAACTAGAACCGTTAGAACCAGAATATATAGAACCGGTTCCGGTTCCAGGTTTAAAAATTGGCATGTGGTTTTTTGTGTCCGGGTTTGGGTCCACCGCGTCCGGGTAATCTGGGTTTTGGTCCATCGGGTTCGAGTAATCCGGGTTTGGGTCCATCCGGATCTAAAAACTGGAACCGATGTTAGGAACCGGAACCACTTTTAGGGCCGAAACTGGTTTTTTGTGAAACGTTTAAAAGATGCATATCTCATTCGTTTCAACTACGATTGACATGCGGTTTTTTCCAACATGTAGTTTAGAGTTTGTATTTGATTTTAGACTATAAATTTGCCATTTTTAGTTTTATATTCATTTGCTTATAGTTCCCCAAAGTCGAGATATGAAATCTAAAAGTTTTTAGTTTTTCAGTTTTTTTTTCTATTTTGCGAAAGTTTTAAAACACGTATATCTAATTTGTTTGAAGTCGGATTTACATGTGGTTTTTTCCAACTTGTAGTTTAGAGTTTGTACATGAGTTTAGATTATAATTTTCTCATTTTTGGTTTTATATTCAATGATTTACAGTCCCCCGAAGTCGAGATATCAAAACTAAAAATTTTCACCTTTTCAGCTATTTGTTTTTGTACTTTGTATTCTGTGAAAATGTTAACACATGCATATCTCATTCGTTTAAAGTCAGATTGACATGCGGTTTTTTTTAGAGTGTAGTTTAGAGTTTGTACATGATATTCGACTATAATTGTTTCAATTTTGGTTTCATATTCAATCAGTTACAGTCCCCCAAAGTCGGGATATCAATATGAATGTTTTCAAAGTTCAACCCACTAAGTAGTAAGTAATTGCAAAAAAATTCTGGTTTTTCCATTTCTAAACCCACTTTATCCGGTTCCAACCTACCCACTTTGATGTTTCCGGGTTTTCTGGTTCTCCACCCACTTTACCCGGTACCGTACCCGTAACCGAACCGAAACCGGTTCCTATATACCGGTCTGGTTTCCGGTTCTACAAAATCCCGTTAACCGGTTCCTGGTTTTCTAGGTTCGGGTCCATACGGTCCGGGTTTGGACCCTCTTTCATCCCTAGTGAATGGGGCTAAATATGGTGAGTATCGTATTAGTTCAAACAGATCATGTGGTCACTTTCTATGCTAAGTAATTTGCCCCACTATGCCTGGGTAACACAAAGTTTCAACAAGGATAATGTGCCTGAGGCAACACAATATTAAGGCACCAAATTTTTTTTAACAACTTCTAGAGAATTAGTGAAAGTGCTAATGAATCAAGTTTTCATCCTTCTACAAATGAATACCTCTTCTCCTTTTATACTAAGTAGAAGATGTGAATTTCAAGATGAAATTATGGTGCTCATTAACTCGACAATTCTAACCTACACCATTAAGTAACTTATGAATACCAAAGGTGTAACCTACACCATTAAGGAGCTAAATAATACCAAATTTGTAACCTACACCATTAAGGACTTCATTAACACCAAACTTGTAACCCCCATGGTGTTACTTACATTCAATTAATAAGTTTAATCCCTAACATATTAATTTATCTTGAGTTCATTAACTCACAATGGCTAATAGATTTAAGGAAGAACTAATATCTTGATTTATACATGATTTCATCAATTTCAAGTATTTAACTTAATTGATTTCATATTTCCGAAGTTTAGTCATGCTTGATTTTCCGTAAATCTTTCATATACGTATTATAGTCTAGGTTTATGCAAGTGTGTACTCCCCACCTCCTTACTTGCATTATAACCATGATTTCGAATATAATTGGCACAATATAATCTCCATAACTCAAAATGAAACATATGATCCATTACAACCACCCGACTATGGCGACTATAAAATCACCAACAATTACAAAGCTTGAATACATACATACAAACATACAAATCTACAAAGATGTAGCACTCTCTACCACTCCTGTTTGGGAGGTACCCACTACCACTACTGCTTAGGAGTCACCCACTACCATTATTTCTGGGGAGGAACTCACTAACACTACTACCTGGGAGGGACATTTATTCACTATTTCCTGGAAGGCACCCTCAATTCACATACTTGGAAACTTATAAATATCAAATAATGTAAATCTGAGAAACACCCGTTACCCGTACTTGGATGTCTTACAAGTATCTCTTAGTATAAGGCTAATAAAAACTTGTACATTCATAACGCATACTTGGAGGTTTTACAAGTATCGCATATTATTGGTCATATAAATTACATACTAATCGTACACCTCTTGTGATAAAAAGTACACTAAATTTATATAAGTCAGAAAACTCTTATAAAACAAATACATTTAGTAAAAAATTTCTTTCGATACAACACTACAAACCTACGAACTCGCCAACATCATCTTAACATTTTCAAAACTGCATGTACTCCTAAGAAACCAAGAGATGGAAGTTTGTACTCCTTGAAGTCAACATGTGAAGTTGCAACCACTTACAGATCAGTGATGTCACATTAGTTGGTAGTTTACCACTTGAAACATCAAAATATTGTAACTCTGAATATTATTGTAATCTCTATTTTAGTAATAATATATTACTATTTATGTTATATTTTGTACTGTTCAATGTATGTTAAATAATTGTGATCCATGAAAAAGACGTCGCACAACTCGGTATTTTTGCCACATGCCGAGCGTGCACTAATGCATGTCCTATGAATGTTGTTGGGTTTTATATAAAAATTGTCTAATTATACAGTAAAATATGACATGATTATCAAGGGAAATAATTTTAGATTTAAATAAACTAAAACTAGTTTACCCACCAACGATCATTTTGAAAAGCTTATGAAGATTAAAACAACCATTAAAAGGAAAGCGTTTACAACCTTTGAAGACTTGGATTCCTTTTGGCAATTAGGAAGTTGATGAAGAAAGCATTAAGCTCCAAAGTAGAAGCACTCTACAAGTATCCACCATGCAAGGAAGTACCACCAAAGATGCTAGTCTTTACTTGTATACATGTTGTTCTTAATCTTTAAAAGTTAAAACCAAATTAACCTTAAATAGAAGCAAAATATAAGCTCTTAGTTCTAGCACTAAAATGCAATTAGAAACAGAGGGAAATTGGTTTCCGGTCTTTGAAAAATGGCAGCCAAGAAGAGAGTGTTTTTGAGCAAAAGAATTAATATATTTCTCATATAATGTTCTCCTTTTATAATTACAAATGAGTACCAAAGTAAATCATCACATTAATGAAAGTATGGTGCTTTTATTCAAAGTAAGAATAATTAAAAACAACACAATAAGCAACCCTTCATAATCTAGTGAAGGCTACGCCTTTTATGGCTTCAAAGTCAAAGGATGTAGTATTGTTTACTTAACCCATAACTAGCAAGTTGGAATGCGACTTAATGGTTACTAAAGGCGTCTAAAATGTTGTACACAACATTAATAATCATACCATATGATATTTGCAAGTTTCTATTATCCTTTGTTATTTTTTCCTAGAAACAATAATTCACAATATGTTAGTAAAATATTGTTTTTCACAAAATAATGTTTTTTTTCTAATTAAATACAAGTCTTGATATTTAGTAATAATCAAAATTACTCTAATAAATAATTAATTATGGTAACTTGCTATAAGGTGTAACCCTATAGCACCATATGTCATTAGCAATATCATTTTATAATGACTCTTGGGCATAAAGATCTTTCAATCTCCCACTTACACAAGACTCGTCATAGATTAATATAGAAAATGGTGAATGTCTAATAACATTTTACTGCCCCCAATAACACACGATTAAGAATACCATTCATCAATATGTAATTCCAATAGCTCAAAGCTACAATTGATGCATAAGGTAAATTTATCAGTTATCCCTTTTTACATACATCTTGTTAAACATGAGATTTGGATCACAATCAATCTCATTTGGTGTTCAACTTTACGTAACACGCATTAGACATTTAGCACTTACCACATAAGAGGGAAAATCACATCTTGACTAGATAAGCCTCTTACATAGTTCACACCATACCTAAAAATGGCTTTTATAGCTGCACAGTTAAGGATTCATGTTTAACCACATGAAAGCATAACACTCATTACATCTATGCCCACTATATATCTTTCTATTAAGGTTACAAAGATCGTACCTTTTATTTATCAAGCACCTGTCATGATAGTGATCTATGACGAGATCTATCAACATATCATTAGCAATACCATTCTATAGAAACATATTTCATTAGCAAAATATTTCTATAATGAATCTTGGGTATAAATATCTTTCAATCTCCCACTTGTACAAGACTCATCATAGATTGATATAGATAGTGGTGAATGTCTAGCAACATTTCACTGCCCCGAATAACACACGACGAAGGGTATCATTCATCAACATATAATTCCTAATAGCTCAAAGATACAATTGATGTACAATGTAAGTTTATGAGTTATCCCTTTTTTTACAAACATCCTATTAAACATGAGACTTGGATCGCAATTAATCTCATATGGTGTTTAAGTTTAGGTAACACGCTTTAGACGTCTAGCACTCAACACCTAAGAGGAACAAATCCCATCTTGACTGGACAAGCCTATTATATAGTTTACATGATACCTAAAAATGGCTTTTATAACTCCCAAGTTAAGGATTAATGTTTAACCACATCAGAGAATAACACTCCTACGCTTAAGTCCTCTTATGTACCTTTGTATTAAGGATAAAAAGATAGTACCTTTTTTTTTATCAAGCATCACTCATGATAGCAGTCCATGAAGAGATCTTGATGCGGGTCCATCCATTACTAGTTCTCTCATAAGTACCTATGAATCTTGGTTACAACCCATTTCCTACTTTCATCTGATGAGATTCAACCAATCCAATTAATATTAGTATTACTACATACTTGCTCCCACAATTATAACTAGCTATGCACTTTTAGAATAATAAGTTTAACCATGGTTTAAACATGTTAATATCAAACACAACAAATATTATTATGAAGATCATATCCTAATATATCAAAATAATATATAATAGTTATTGTTACAATGTTCCAATGTCCAAATAATAAATCCAAATCAATTCCTATTTCTATAATAACAAAGTCTTATAGCTAAAGTATGACCCTTCATACACAGCTTCAAGGAAAGACCTCAATAATGGATCTTTACTAAATTTAATTTGTGTGAATTTCGTGAAAACTATCTTCTCCATATTTTACTTTATTCTATGTATAGTTAAATATCTTCGAGAATATGAATGGTTTTTTGATTTGATTTAGAGCCTCTAAGCTTGATTAAGTATACTCTTGAAGTCACAAAATATTTATATGGGATCCTTGATCGGTAGGACTCAACATAGTATTTTGATGAACTCATTCACCGAATCATACCTGATTTCAGCTTCTGAAGTAGCAGTGTACTATGATTTTGTATAGAATGTGTTATTTTGTTTTGCTTAGAGTTCATTCCAAGAAAACTTATTCTTCATTCCATAATGATGTCATAATCAAATTATAATTCATAATTATATATATCTGTTTTTAATTCAACATCTTGTGTATCTCTTTACATAAAGATTTTCTTCAAAACTGATTATCTCATCTTCATTCTCTTAGTTATTCTTAAGTATTCTTAGAATTTCCTTTTAGTTATCCAATGACTAACCCATGTATCCAATTGGTATCTTATGATATGCTCATAGTGCGATCATATACATAGTCTTGTGAATAATATGGCATAAATGATGAATTCATTTGCCAAGAAAACAAAATACAAATTATTTTATCTAACTCAAAACTATGTGTTAGGTCCTTTTTTAGGCGAACTCAAACATAGTTCCATGTGGCAATTCCAAGAATCCTCCATAGGAATCTTGTATCTTGATCTCTTTCAAGAGATTGTCAATACACACAAAAGATTTTAAAACTTTAACATATATCTTTATCTATTTGTATATATTTTATATTCCAAGAATGTATCTTGTCTTTGCTAAGTCTTTCATTTTAAAAATACATGATGAGTCAAGGAGAAAGAGCCTTGCATAGTTATAACATAGTTTTTCATGATTAAGTATATCTTGTTCATACAAGATTAGGAATATCATTATGGATCCCACTATTTCTTAGTAAACACATATATTATCTTCATTTTGATATAAAAGCATAACTTGTGTTTTCATATTAAAATGACGATTCCAACCTTGAGATGTTGGCTTTATACCCAAAAATGGATCTTAAAGCTTATATATTTTGTTAGGATAACTAGGATTAAGAAACACTCCAGGCTAAGCTATATAGACTTCTTCAAGTGGGTGTCTTTTTAAGAAAATCAGCTTTGTTGAAATCTATTTGTCATATCTCATATTAAGAATATGTAGTTATCGTAAATAATATCCTTATTCATGAAATCATAGCTACTTGTGAAAAAGGTTTTAACATACTTAATGACATGAGTATAATAAATATTAGTCAATGACATGAGTGTGAGAAAATCCTTTTATATGGAGGAAGATTAATCAAGCCCATACTTGATTATAGACATAGATTACATCTCAGTGTTCATGAATCAAATTTATTTATCAGATACAAGATCCGATATAGCATTTTGGTAGTTGATAGTTTTACCAAAAAACTATCAAGGAAACTCATCAATGAGAGATACCGTATAACTAATCATATAAAAAATAAAGAGCTTTGAGCGAATAAAGGCAAAGAATAGTGACTCGAGAACCAATAGATCCATTATTGAATATAGATCTAACCATTAAGTAAGAAGCAATAGGAAATATGGAACCTATAAATTCAAAAGATTCTAGATAACTTGAATTTGGATTCAGGGATCGGGAAGTAGGAATCGACCATAAACCTATTCATCTATTCGAAATAGTTATGAACTAATGTCATTATTGAAATAGAAATTCAAAGAGTAAATATATGTTGGCAATTTGTCATGTTATAGATGATTTCGACCATATATACGACAATTGGTGTTTGATAATAGTTTTTATTCAAGTTCGACAATTTTTGTCGAAACCGGTGCCGACTATTGCTACATCAGGCTATGTTTCTTGAGCTGCTTCAAGTTCTATGTGCCTCCCACTTGCTTTATCATTAAAAGGTTGCTTTCTGATAATTCAACTTTCAGATGAATAAGAGAACTTATTCTTGGTGTGTTTGTATAAATAATCTTAGCAACCTTTTAGAGTATTCTACAAATATGTAATTAGTAGATTTTGGATTTAGAAGCTTTAGTCTAACATAGAAATCAAATCCATAAAACATTAAGTATGATAAGAATTGAGCCTTTTCATAGAAAATATTATAAAGTGTTTTATCTACTTATTAATTGGTGTTTTTATTCAAAGTACAAGTGTAGTGATTAAGGTATCATCCCAAAAAGATAAAGGAAGATAACTTCTACTGAAGAGAAAGTAAACCATACCTAGTAAGCTTTAGATCATCCTTTATTTATACCAGTTTATATCTCAACTTTATATTTGAAATTTTCGACAAAGGTTTCAGAATTAAGTTTTAACATGTAAAATAGAAATATAACTACTACAGTTGTTAATAAAGTTGACTTGATATCTTGTGCTAAATCATAGAAATTCATTAGAAAAGAAGTCATACATCATAATATATAGTTTTGTAAGTGTCGATTTGTCCTTATATTGATGTAACAGTTCTTAGGACTAAGTCGTATGAATCTTCTAAGTGTCAGTTTGTCAAACACTTAGTTATATCCAGTCCTTAGAGTGTGTCAGTGGTTTGTACCAAGTTCATTCTTTGCTATATAAGGAGTGAAGGTTTCATGAGTTGATAACTAATAATAGAATCAAGAACAGAACTTGATATTCTCTTCACATCAATATGTTATCTCTTGCAAGTCAAACTTCTTTCATTTACATTCTTCTTGTATTAAATTGTATTTGCATTGATTATACTCAATCTTACTTTATTTATTACTTGAATACTTTATTGAATGTTTATCTTTAAGTCTTAATTGGTTTACCAGATTCGAGTGGAACTAAATATTAAGAGCAGATGTTGAGTTTTCAAACCTTGTCCTTGTGCATTGATTCTTGTACTCTCAGGAAGTGCTTTAGTATGATTGGTGCGTTGTTTGGCAGGTACTTGGAGTATTGGTATGAGAAGGTAACTTAGAGGATTTGGGATGATTCTTAAGGAAAGTATAGATAGGCGTGGAAGGTACTATTGGGCCTGTACTACTGAATGTATAAGATTTGTACTCGAATCAAGGAAAGTAATGGAACTTCTAGGAAGCCTATAGAATGAGGATTTATTGGGTATGTTTTGAGCACTCGTGGAGGAGGTTCTGGTTTTGGTTCAGGTGCAGACTCTGGGGCTGAGCCGATTGATGAGAGGATTCGCGAGATCGTTATGTCTTAGATTACTCGTGGTATTTTGGATGCGACTCTGTGACGTTTTGTGGCATCAAGGAGGGGATCATGGAGCTTATGGATGAGCGTCTCCCAGCTTTTCGGGCCGAGATTGTTGCATGACAGTTGGGTTCGACGGCCGTGGCGGCCATTACATGGGATGTTTTTTATGGATAGGTTCAGAGTGGAGTTGCACCAGCCATTGAGGTGCAATAGTTGGCAAGGAATTTCAGGACCTTCTCCAGATGATGGAGACTGTGTCGATGATCATTGCCAAGTTCAGGGAGAGGGTTTTTACTAGTTTTGCAGTATGCATCGGAGAAGGATATGAGAAAGACAAGGTACTCTGATATCTTATGGGATGATATTCATGAGTTTGTGAGCCTATCGAGCTGCAAGACTTTTGTGGATATGATTGCTAGAACCTGGGAGCGGGAGATTGACTTGCAACTTCGGACGAAGCGCGGTCCAGAGTAGATCAAGACCGTAGTGGGCCAGGAAAAGAGGCCCAAGACTTAGTATTTTCGATTGAGAGGCCATCATGGATGGGGCCATTGTGCCAAGTGTGGAAGGACTCACGAGGGGAGCTATCATTAGAAAAGGAGAGGCCGCTTCAATTGCGACCATGCTAGTTATTTTAGTAGGGATTATCCTCAGGATTCGAAGTCGATTTGTTTTCGTTACAACCAGGTGGGCTACAAGAAGCCTGAATCTCCGAGTTTAACAACTAGAGCAGTGAGGGCACCTGATCCAGCTACGATGAGGATCATAGATGACCATAATCGCAAAGTAGTGGAGGCTCTTGTGGTGAGGAGTTGTGACAACCGTCAAAATCTGAGACAGTTGTAGATTTTAATAATCTTAGTTGCACATATAGGCACGTCACATACTAGACTTTGTAACTAGAAGCTAAGTTATAACCTACTAGAAACTTCGAAACAACTAGAATCGAAGGAGAGTGTACTTAGACTTCACATTGATATGTGAATTCTACAACTACTTTAACTGTAGTGACTATCAAATTCAGGCCATACCTTGACTTGAGCATTTTTTGCATATTCATATAGACACATCATGCGCTTGATCTAGCAATAGAAATTAGGTCAGAGTCTCCTAGAAACTTAAGTTAAAGTTGAAATAGGACTAGTATACTTGGTTCTTCAATTTCACTTGCATCTCGGAACCCTACATAGAAATGCCAATTAACCAAAAAACTAAAATTTATAAACATTATTTCTAGCTTGAATAAGAGTTAGGAAACCCAAAAATAATTTGATGTCTCCTAAATTCAATTCATTTTGATATCTAAAGATTAACAAAATGTCTTAAAACTCTAAAAGCCCTAAAAACCTAAATTTTTATAAATCTCACATCAAAATTTATAAAAAAGGTTACGAACCTTATAATAACACCTTAGAATAGTTAAAATTTGGAAACATAATAAAGAAAAATAAAATTAAATTCATTAGTAATTACCCATAATTTATAAGTAGAAAAAAATCAAGGGTTTTTATAAACAAAAACTAGACAAATGCACCTTTTATAAAAATATTGAAAAATTTATAAAATTTATAAGGAATTTATTTGAAATTACATGAAAGAGTGAGGGAGCCTCTTTCCTCAAAAACCGGCCCCTCCTCCTTCTTCCAGGATAACTCTTTCCAAAACATTAATCATTCTTCCAACTCCATACTCCATCTTCTTCTTCACTTCTCTCTCCCACTCTTCAATTCCACCACCACATTGTCTCTCACTCTCACTCTAACCCATGAATTTTGGCAGTCAAGAACACCTGTTAAGAACAAATTCTTCATCATTTGAAGTTTTCTTGAAGGTAATCCCGAATTTTCCATCATTCCCCCTCACTTTCTTTCAAAGTTTTACAAGTTTTCTTATATTTTCTCCTTCTTCTGCTCCATTCTAGTGAAAGATCATGAAAAAATAAACATACACACACATACAGTTTTGATGATGATGGTGGTAGGATTTCACCCAAGAACAACATGCATGTTGTTTGATGGTGAAATCCAAGGACCAAAACCTATGTCAAACCCTAGAATACGGATTTTTACTAGTTTTAAATGTTCATCCACCACATGCATAAAAGTTTTCCTTTGAACTCATCACTATGAACAAAAAATTTCACTGCATGGTCTTCAAACCGTGATACATGTGATGAACATCAAGCGTAAAGGCTTGATGATCAAAGTACATTGTTAATAGTGCATGTAAACCGTGATACATGTGATGAACATCAAGCGTAAATGATTTTTTTTCTCAAAATCCCAGTAAGAAAATAAGATGATCTAAAAAATTCCAAGAGTTGTTTTCATTTCTTTGATTTAGTGTAATTGTTACAAGGAAACAAGGCCATAAATCATATAAAATACTTTCTGAGGTCCATAAATCCTAGAAAATTCATGAATGACCCTTAAAATAAATAAGGGTCTATCGTTAAGTTTCATCGATTTTGGTTACTGTTTTATAGAATTTTTTAATTTTTTTTAGTTCCAATAAATCATAAAACCATGATAGAGAACGTGAAAAGATCATCTATGATTTTTTGCAGTTCCTACACTGCGTGGAATACTCATAAACATATTTTGGGGATTTTTCAAAATGTATTTATATTTTTCCGTGATTTTTGGGTATATAATGGACTAAAACCGGGAAAATAGTGCTACTCATCAAAAATTAATGAAAGTTTACCACGATATCTTATATTACATTATGATCTTACATAAAAAGTTGGACGATTTTTCTCTTCTGTATGCTATTTTCTTTCTATTTTCCTAAGATTAAATACACATAAATCGAAAACTCGGACTCCAGTATACGAAAAATCAACTTTGGTATTTTCCCATCTTATGTACACTGTATATGATTTTTACAAGAAATTTGGTAATTTTCATTGACTGTGTAAGATCCCGACTCTCAGGTATTATATTTATTTTTGGGATGTAATGAGTGACTCGATGAGTTGTGTGTCCGACTCGTCCAGTAGGGTTGGATTGGTCACGTGGGTTTAATGACCGACTCGACGAGTCAGAGAGCTGAATCGCCGAGTTGGCGCTGTGTGAGGAAACCTTAAATCCTTGGGTTTGTGTCCTATTAAAAGGGCCTTAAGCCCTCATTCCCTCCTCACCAGCCACCTTACATCCTTGAGAGAAACCCTAATCGTCCACTTGAGCTAGAGGGTGAGAGAGAAGCTAATCTTGTGATTATTAGTGCACGTTTGAAGGAGAAGTGGAGAGCATCAAAGCTTGGATCAAGAGGAGGCTTTAGATATAGAGTTTCATCAGGGTTTTCCTTCAGTTGGAGGTAAAAAGATGCTAACTTGATCATTTCCTTATGAGATCTTGGGTTAGGGAGTTTCTAGGGTTTTCTCCCATCCTTTTTGTGTCATTGATTCCCTTGAGCATGATTTGAGATTGAAACCTCAGATCTGGATTGGGGGAGCCCTTGTGAGTCCAAAGACCCGAACTTTATTGAGCTAGAGACAAGATCTTGTGCATCTAACCCTTGTTGGAGCTTGTATTGGCACTATGGAGCAAATATTCCATGCATGGACGTAAAGATCGAAGCTTTACGTGACATTCGAGTCTTAGGAGATTAGATCTAGAGTTTGGAGTAGTGGATCTGCCTTAAAACGTCTGAATGAGAATACAAACTGAATGGACTCGCCGAGTCAATGAGCTGACTCGACGAGTCGGCTAGGGTTTTCCCCGATGAGTCTGGACAAGGGTAACTCGGCGAGTTGATGAGACAACTCGACGACTTAAGTTGGGTTTTCGCAATGTTCTGAGGAACAATGGGGACTCGGCGAGTCACATAGTTGCACTCGGCGAGTCAGGTCAACATGAACAGTTGACTCGAGTGTTGACTTCTGTTGACTTTAGGGTTTGGTCAGGGCAGGGATTATGGGGACCATGGAGGGGTAAAATGCTCTTTTACCCATACTAGGAGTTAAAGAGGGACTATCATGAGTTTATCTAGAGTTGTGATCTTTATGTGTTAATTAGAGATGCTTATTACATGTAGGCGGGGTTAGACTGTTCGAGGGGTATTCAGTTTTCTTGCTTGCTTATGAGGTGAGTCTTCTCACTATACTTACCTAGAGTGGTAATCTTTGTGTGACCGGAGGGTCTTTTGTGCTTACTTGAGTATTGTGTTATCTTGCATTATATCTTTGTGATTTATGCTGAGTATTATATTGAGCTTATAGAGTTAGGACCGGAGGGTCCACCCGAGTTGTGGGATCGGAGGGTCACCACCGAGACACATTGACCGAAGGGTCCTATTGAATTACAGCCTCGAGTGGCTAATGTGATATGTGTGGTATTTTGGGGAACTTACTAAGCTTCGTGCTTACCGTGTTATGTGTTATGTGTTTCAGGTACTTCTCAGGATCACGGGAAGGCACCGGCTTGTTTGTATACACACACGAGTTGGAGATATTTTTGGAGGATCCTGGATTGTGTCATAAACAATTTTTGAGCATGTGTTTTTGATAACTTGATATTGTGGGGATTTTTGGTGTTTGTGCTAATGAGAATTTTGTGAATTTTAAAATGAAAAATTTGTTTGAAAATTTACAGTGTTACAGACTGTTTAATAACTATTCACAAATTAATGCTTATTTAAGTGAATAAAACAAAGAAAAATATCTAAACTGTTTGGAAACCAACTTTTATATTTTTCCATCTTTTATATGTCTAATAATACTAGTACAAAGAGTTTGGGGAATTTTTGAAGTTGTTTTCTATTTATCTTTATTTTGATAGAATAAATACATAAAAATAAAAAAAATCGTGTTAAAATGTTTAAAAATCAGATTTTATATTTTTCCCATATTATATATGTCGCATAATAGTGGTGCACATAGTTTGGGGAATTGTCTTAATTGATTGCTATTTTTCATGAATTTATATCGATTTGGAGAATTAAATATAGGAAAAATGGCTATACATATCTAAAATTCAAGAAACATTTTCTGGAAATCTTTGACTCCAATTGGTACACAAATAAAAAGTTGTGTGATTTTTAATTACTATTTGCTTTTTAATTAGAATTCCTTTATCTAAAAGACAATTAAATTACAAAAGACAGATTTTGATAATCAAAAGTACAATTTAATAATTTTTCCAGTTTAGGGATGTTGTGAAACAGTTACAAAAAAAGTCTAAGAATTTTTCATGATTGTTTACTAATTTTCAATAATATTGTGATTATTCAAGAAATTAAAATGGTGAAAAATAGTTAGACAAATCAGAAGTTCAAAAAAAATTATCTTATGGTCTTTGACTTCAGTTAAAACGGAAATACAATGTTTGGAAAATTTTGGAACTAACTTGATTTAGTTTTTGAATATTTAATCATTAAAATGTTAAATTTTAACATTTCAATAATGGGAATTTTCACTTGAATTTGTTATACAGAAAATTGATTCCATAGAAATCAAAATTTTAGAGAAAATTGTTTGTAACTTAACAATATTATATTTTGACACAATATTGGTATAATTCTATTGGAGTAGTAAGTGTACTAGTATTAGATTTCGATTAGAGACTCATTAGTGTAACATCATTGTAGGAATCGATAGTGGTACAAGTGGAGCGTAGTTCAAGGCACCATTTGCATTATCTCAAAGCATAGTGAGTATTCACACCTCCCCTATTTTCGGTTTTTAAATGTTTTGGGGTGGAAAAGCATGTCCTAACTATATATGTTTGATGTATCTATACTGAATTGTATCAAACTTGATAGCTATATTTTGCTATGTATTTGTATGCAACGTGAAACATGAGGCCTTCTCGTCTTAAGTCCCTTACACATTACTCTAACCATTAACTCTTTGAGCTAATGGTCATTATGAATAGCGCTATTAGGAATTGACAACTCCTCACTCGCCTGAATTCTTGAGTGCATTTTACCATGTTCATCTATGGAACGATAAGCATAGATCTTGATAGGGCATCATTCACAGGCTTGGTTGTGAACTTATTGTTGATTGTTACGCGTATACAAAGATTATTACATACATACAAACTTATTTACTCATTATAGAAATGAAATTTTTTTGCTCATTTTAGCAACGAAACTTGTTCACTCGTTTTAGCAACGAACTTTATTTCCCATGAGAGTATGAAATTTGCATCTCATTTTAGCAACGTACTTTATTTCTCATGATGACAATGAACTTTGTTTATGAAAACTTATTTACTCATTTTAGCAATGTACTTTTATTTATGGAAACTTCTCTCAAAACTTTGATTACGATTCATGAAACTAATATTTTTGTAAACATGTGAACTCACCAACTATTTTTATAGTTGATGCTCGTTTTACATGCTTTTTCAGGAGTCATCTAGTAATAGGCACCTAAAGACACATCGCTTGTAGGAGAATTTGTATGTGTTGTCTTTCAAATACATTGTAATTTCGTTTAAAAAGTTGTTCAAACTCATTGTAAATTGTAATGCTTTTTAATACTATGGTTGATATTGTCTTTTAGCTTTTTCTATGAGACCCTTTGTACTGTTGCACCTCGTGTTTCCGCTTTAGCGAGGTGTGATAGGACTCGAGTATTTCAGTTGTAGGCAGAGGAAACCTGAGTTCCATCAGATGTAGTTGTGAGACACTATGTTTGGTTTATTTGAGTCTCCACCTAGGTATCAAAATTTCCTGATGATGGTCTAGTTATTATATTTTGCGAATCTTCATATTCCACTTTGCATACCGAGATCCGTGCTTAGAGGATATTCGGGTGAGCCGTTTTTAGGACTTCGATGTGGGAATCATCGAACAATGATAGAGTAAACCTTAATATGATGAAGACTGAGTCACCTGCTTGGAGAACCAGACACCGATTATATTTTTGGTGGTTTTAGAAAGGAGTCCGAGGAAGCTGCAACATGAACATGTTAGATTTGAATGCAAGGCTCGTAGGGATCTTTCATTGTTGTGGCGCAATGAAGGATTGGTTTAATCGTGGGTGGAAGATTAGTAGTTGTAAATTCATACCTTTAGGGTGATTAATTTCATGTTCACATGGGAATTGCTCCATATTAAGTAGGTCGTTCGATTGGCTCTCTACCCATTTTGATAGTTGAGTTATTTGTTCTTCTTCATCCATTCATTTGCTCGAAGACTTTGATGTTAGAAGTTCTATCGGTAGAAGGTTCTTGGAGATATTGAGTTGATTGAGATATTGGGGTTTATTCATCGGTTTTTGGAACGTGTGTATGTTAAGTCGACTGGTCATGCGATGCTAGTTCTTGTAAGCTAAAGTTGCCGACAGCTTTGAGTGGTGAGTTTGTGGATGGATTAGAAATTCAAATTGGTACGATATTGACATGTTATAGATGATTCCAAGTGGGGGAGAATAGCTTGGGATTAATGAAAGTATTTCTAATGCGAATCAACATGGAATGGCATGCCAAGGGTAACTCGAAAGCTAGTTCTGATCGAGGAATGAGCCCAAAATCTTACACAAGGGATGTCCGATAGGAAGTGGTAATCAGAATAGCAAGGGTTGGAAACCAGGTTACCTTGTTATAGGATGGGAAGCATCTGTAGTGGTGCATGTTGGGTTCGTGATTAGTCTCAGGTTGAGGGTTATGTTTGGACTTCTCTGTCTGTTCTTGTCTGATAAAGGCTTGGGAGTTCGAAGCATGACCCAAACGTCTGATTTGAGTATAACCGGATGAGGTTTTGATTCATGTTGATTATGGTATGATATGGTAGATGGATGGAAAGGCCATGGGTTGGGTTCATTGTTGTTCTGGAAGTGTTGTAAGACTACGAGTTTTCTGTAGCATTCACAAGGTTGATAGGTTGTTGTGGAAGTGTTGTAGGACTACGGGGTAGCCGTAGCATTCACATGGTTGATAGGATGTTTTGGATGTGTTACTACAGGGTAGCCATAGCATTCACAAGGTTGCTAGGCTGTTGTGGAAGTGTTGGAAGACTACAGGGTAGATGTAGCATTCACAAGGTTAATAGGTTGTTGCAGAAGTGTTGTAAGACTAAGGGGTAGCCATAGCATTCACAAGGTTGATAGAATGATGTGGAAGTGTTGTAAGTGTTGGGTTTTGAGCATTCTAACACTCCTATGGTGTACATGCAACCCTATAAACCTTGGATCTATGTTTTCTCTATTATACATGCAAATATTAACTATTCCAAGGTTTCATCCTAACTAGCATATTATGAAGCACCTACACTACAAAGTTCTAGTTAGATGACATACATTTTGATGTAGCTTGATGTCTTCAAGCTTTAAGAGCTTAGCCCCAATAGTGTGGAAGCCTCAAATGGAATCACAAATCACCAAAACATCTTCGAAGAACTTGAGAGAATATGTATGCACACTAAAATCGGCCCACTCTTATTTTCACACACTTGTGCCAATTTTGTGAGCCAAGGACCCCTTTATATATTATGGAGGATTAGGGTTACATCCATGTAAACCCTAATACCCATGACCTTTCATTTACATAGGATCCATGGGTTAAAAGCTCCATGGACCATCCATGAAAGCTTAGCCCAACCTAAATGAACTTGGCCCATTCCATATATATAAGAGTCCATATTTAATTAGTTCTTTTTGATCACTTAATTAATTCTAAATTAATTCTTGATCAATACTAATTAAATAATATGATTCCATATTAATATATTAGAACTTATAATATATTAATATAAATCATAAATATACTATTCTCAAAAGACTATCCATATAAATTGTGCCGGTGAAGTGCAACCCAAATGGACCATGCTGGGTCGGGTCAAGTACATACCAAATATAGTTATGGACTTAGACATTAATCCAACAGTCTCCCACTTGGATAAGTCTAAAACTATTATTGAGTATGACTTCAAAACCTAACTGGCAATCGTAGCTCTTAAAGCCGCTGTCGAACTCTGACCTTGTCAATGACTTGTCCATTAGATAAGGGATCATATATTCCTCCATTCTAGATATCATATGGACTGAGACATGGATTATAATCATTCTCTCTGTCCATTTGTTGTTTCCTGATTTTTGATTTATGATGACTAACTGATTGAACAAATCAAATCAGTCCTGGCTTGGCCAAGCACTCACATGTGTCATTGCAAAATCATCGAGGGGCCCACAGATATCGCTTTTATCCCGAAGGTAAAAGGAATGGATAAACTTCGACTCATATGGCTTGTTCTACTACTTGTTGAATCATACACAAAGGCATGTTTTATAACATCGAGTTACCAAATGCGTTTTCGTGCAATTAATGTATAACCAACTCATAGTAACAACTCATATCTCTAGGTTTGAAGAATATAAGATATTATCGTCTCATGATCACTAGTGATAAAATCCATGAAGTGATTCAAATGAGCGCGGGTTGAATCCAATACTCAGAACTTATGAGCACCCATGAGTGTTGTAGTACCACTTTGTCCACCAACTTGGACCTCTACAAACCAACCCATGACAGTCTTGATTCATATCTACTTCCAAAATATGACCGACTGTGGATGGTTTGAATAACTTAATCATTCAGGAAGAGCGACTTAGTTATTATGGAAGTCAAAACATGCAAAGTGAAACACAAGAATAAATGAATCAAATATGGTATCAAACCCTATGAATATAAATAAACACTTTTATTTATCACCATACTGATTACTCATTATTCATTGTTTCAGTTTTATCAACTTTATACTTGAATTAAAAACACTAGTTTTCCCATGCTCCAAGCATGTACACTATGTTTTTCTTAAACAATAGCTTTGCCATACACCAAGTATGCACTCTATGTTTTTCTATGATCCTGACTTTGTGAAATAAACCAATTGAACATAATTTCAATGATTCTAATTTTACACTCCTAAATCCTTATCGAAAATGTGAGAATTTAAAATTCCTATCATTTATCGAAATCTGTTTAGATTTTAAACTTATATGCACTGACCCTCCTGTAATGAATATGTACAAAGTCACAAAGACTTGTCAACAGTCATTATAAGGTATTCCAATGGAGATCAACTCCACGGAAACTAAGTCTCATATTCAAAGTACATTGCTTTGGACATGCTTCTTGCATTAAGTTTTCTAATCTTACACAGATAACTTCCACCTATGGAGACAACTCCATATTCTCATTTTGACTATCACTTCTGAATAAGAGATGCCTCTTTTCAGAATATGTAAATATGGTCCTTCCAAAATTAGCACTATACTTCCAACTGTCCCTGAGCAACCAATCTTCGGTAAACCTCAGATTGTCCTCGACAATTGCTTAATCATTTTAGTCATATCCAATTCTAGACCTTTTCCCTTCTTAATGCCTCTGGGCATTTGGAAAAATTTAGAAATGACAAATATTATAGCATGTGCAATCGATCTTGTACCCAAAGCAAATGGTACACGATTCATGATGTCTCACATAAAGACATGATTCTAGACCAGTCTTTTGCTACAATATTTTTATTTGCCATGTTTTCAAAATTTGACTATGAAGAGGGATGCCGTAATCATAATCGAATTTTGAGAACGCAATATAAAGAATTTCCTTAAGTTGAACCAATCCAGCATGAAATTCATATATATATTCTTGACTAAAGATGATTAAGGTCTCAATCTAAGCCTTTAGAACTGAAATGAAGTATATCCTCTCCCTTAATTATAGCAAAACAACTTTTTCAATCCCTGCAGCCTCACGAATTGAAACTTTTGTTTTCTATAATTAACATTGCTAACTTGCAACACTAACAATAATTATCATGCTCCCACTAACATGATGATTATTAGCATAACACTTATGCTCCCACTAGCTTTGACATGTACTCACAAATCAGCTGGACTTTTAGAAATCAATACTTTATTGACTTTCTTACCAAAGTTCAGATTTCTGATACGAGATGTTTTGATAAAACTTTATCAAAATCATACACCTTTCCTTAGATAGCATGCATGTGTGTCTAAACAATTTCAGAACTATGAAAAGGGATGCCGTAATCATAGTCTCAATTGTTTAGACCTTTTGCCATCTGCTTCAAATCTACTTGGTGGAAGTGTTTCCTCACTATCATTTTCATGAATCGGAGAGAAACCTTATGACCCTTAGATTTTATGGTGTATGTGTTCTTATCCATGTGAATCGTCAAAACCATAGTCACAAGACAAGGATAATGACAAATCCAAACTCATATGGACTGAACTTATGCAATCTTAACTTCTTGCCACCTGGCAGTACATGGCCTGCCATTGCTTCCAAGTTGTTATGCAACCAATTGAGAACTTTCAGAACTCCTATGCAAAGCCAACTTTAACTGGAATGGGCACAGAATATGTCAACACGATAGGTTATAAACCTCAAGTCGTGTGCTAGTGAAGAACCTCAGGTTTTATTCTTGATTAGTTCTTGAAATTCTTTTTAGGATCTTTAAGACTCCCACTATCCTCTTGACATATAAGACTATCTTGCCAAATATTCAAGAGATAGTGCGGATTCTTTATCAAGACAAACACTTCACACAATTGGTCGTAGTTGGTCTTTGTTTTATCCAAAACATCACAACTTACCAATTTCAAATGTACAAGAGTAGGACACTTTTACTCTTACATTTGACAAGTGTTTTAAACCTTTCTTTAAGATATGTCACTGAAGTTACAATCTTGGAGTATGACTCTAAGAATTGTTTTGGAACGAAGTATGACTCATCTTCCTGATCTAACCATTTCAACAATTCATGACTCCTCTTCTTAGTCATAAGAATGCACTAAGATGACCTTTAGAGGACTTATTGTGATATGATTTCTAAATCATTAAGATGATCACAAACATGATACTAAAGTACTCTCCCATCTTTTCAGATTTGAGAAACTTTTATCTTTCTGGCTAATTTGATTCTTCCCATTCGTTCTGCCATACATTGAGACTTTTCCAATGTTTCAGAATTATACTTAAACTTGTAAGTATAACCATATTTACTAAACTTTAGTAAATCAAATAGTCTTAACGAGCTTTGTGGTGGACATGACCAGTGCACAAGAATGTGTACTCGATCCCTTTAGTCCTTCACTTGACTCACACATCCCTCTGAACAAGTAATTAGTCTTGATTTTCCAATGCTTGAAAGTTCTCATTCATCATACTATTCAACTTGCATGATTCCAAGTTTCGATCCAATTGAAACTTGGGCGATGAGGAACTTTCCTGATTTGGTAAATTTAGACACTACCACAAATGAAAGAATCAAATCCATTTTCCAATATTGCTGTCAGTGGAATCATATAAGCAAAAATTTTCCACAAATGCCATTGTAAGGATACTTCAAATAAATAAAATTAAACAATTTTCTTTTATTTTAAAACTTTGCGGAAAAACTTATCCTTACAATCCACATGGAAAATTGTTGTTATCTATTCCTTAGCAATATATCATAACTTCTTAAGCAACTGCTCAAAATTCTGATGCGATCGAAATCCACCTTCGCGATCAGAATCAGCATATACTTCCTTTAAGATTTCTCTCTATTCTTTGATTCTTAAAACATCAACATGTGACCCAGTCACATCATGTAATGAGGATCTCTGAATAGAACTTAACAGAGTTAGATAATGGGCTCTACCTGATGTAGAGTCAAACTTATTGACTTTAACATCCTTAGGTAAATTTGGCAGCTTTGCAATCAACGCCCCTTCCTTTGGCAAAATAAACATATGGACCCTTTGGTAATGGGACTATCTCAGACTTAGCCTTTCTCTTTACCATTTGGTCAACCGGGTTGACTATGGCCAATCCCTTTCCATTGGGAAGAGAATGTTTTTTCTGGATTTCCAGTGTCACCATTGTCACTGTCCATAAAGTTTTTGGGAAGTTGATCTTCTAATCAAATTTGCTTTACTATCGTTCCAAATCATTGCTGATTCAGCAGCACCAAGCAAATAGATATGATCACTAAGGTTCATGTCATAGTCTGTTTCATAGTAGTCCCAAAGGAACTCACTATGTGACTTAGAAAGTGATTGAACATCCAACTTTCTCAAGACTTTGACACCCAACTCTCCCGGCTTGTCAATATGTGACTTCATCTCTAAGATGTGATCACACATAGACCTTGCTTGCCATTAGGGCTTGAGTGACCTTGAACTTGTGGGTTAGGGAGAATAATTGGAGGAGGTGGAGGAAGAGAAGTATGACTTCCATGAGCCAAACTCGGGAAGTCATATTCATTAGGAAAGCTTGGTTTGGGAAGATCATTGTTGTCTAAACCAGACATCAACAATGGGAGAAATTCACATAAAGTTGATTTAAGTCCTTAATATAACACCCAATATGATATATTAAGGCTAGGACCCAACAAACTATTTTATAACTTGGAAGAGGGATGCCATAATCCAAGCTATAAAATATTTGAAGGTAGGTGAATGACGATTCACCAATTTCCACCAAGATAAACGAAATGTATTATTAGGTTTTAATTGGTTTTGAAACTCCTAGATTCTTTTGAGATTCATTGAACTTTTCAATGGCATGTTTCAATCTCAAGTGTGCCCTTCAGGTTTTGTGACTGGGATGCCGAGGATCACAAAACAAGGTGTGAAGTAACCATGCAAATATACTTGGTACCCTTAATATTTACCCCTCAATCGATGTGTCGGTTAAACACACACGCTCCAACGATACTATGATAAACATTAAGTTACCCTTTGCCTACCTTGTTAAGTCCAGGTTAGTGTGCCGGTTAACCACACACTCTCCACTAACAGCTTAAACAAAGTGCAAAGTGTAATTTCATGGATTAGCACCTTATTCACATTTTCCTAAGTAACTAAGATTGGGAATTTATAAGTGTTTAGTTACTTAGTATTTATCATTATACTTATAATGAAGGGAGAATTATAGTCCTTGTCCTACCTGTTCGGCTAACGACCCTCCACCGGTCAAGGAAGCGGTGAGTGAGAGTGGACACCCATTAAACTGCCATTTTATAGGCAGTAACCTTATACCCCCCTTATAGACCGACTTCGTGAATGAGGCCTACTAATGGTAAGACGACTTGCTCTTATACATATAATATATTAAACTTTTAATATTATAATAGTATAAGGGTGTATTTTAGACATTTAAAATACTTGGTGGTTTAATCTATTAATTAAACTAGACTTTTAATTTAATTAAACTCAAACCATATATTTATGGATTAATAATACTCTTTTAATTAAACGCTTTAATTAACTATTAATAAAGTTCATAAGAGTTAATTTGAACTATTCAACAAAACATCATAATTCCAATTATTAAACTCAAAATTAAAACCATTTAATTAATTGTTTAAGTTATGAACCCACGAGTTTTAGAATTCAATTCTTTTTTTCATAAATTTTTTTTCTCAAATTCCAAAACTTGAGGGCAAGTTTTGTAATTCTTGAAAACCTTTGGATTCCATAACTTATGGAATTAATGGTGTTTTATGATGAAACTTTCCATGTTCCATAACTTAAGAACAAGTTATGGAATTCTTTAAAACATTAACACCAAATTTTGTAACTCCATAAAAACTTTGAATCAAATTTTTTTTTAAAAAAACTTTCATATCCATAACTTATGGAAGTTTCAAAAACCCTTAAGATCCCAACTTTTAAAAAAAACTTTTGAGCTCCAAATTTTTTTGACAAAATATGTAACTCCTTAAAACATTTAGATCAAACTTTTAAAACTAATAAAATAATCGTATCATTTTATCTTTTACTAAATTTGACCTAATTCAACTCATATAACAAATGATTCAAATTTTACAAATAATTCGTTTTTCACAAAACAAGTAATTATCTTAAAATTTGACAAACGTCATGTTTTTTTTCCTTTTTTTTCAACTTGAAAATAAAACATTTGCATCAATATAACAGAAAACAACCCATGGCTCTGATACCACTGTTGGGTTTTGAGCATTCTAACACTCCTATGGTGTACATGCAACCCTATAAACCTTGGATCTATGTTTTCTCTAATATACATGCAAATATTAACTATTCCAAGGTTTCATCCTAACTAGCATATTATGAAGCACCTATACTACAAAGTTCTAGTTAGATGACATACCTTTTGATGTAGCTTGATGTCTTCAAGCTTTAAGAGCTTAGCCCCAATAGTGTGGAAGCCTCAAATGGAATCACAAATCACCAAAACACCTTCGAAGAACTTGAGAGAATATGTATGCACACTAAAATCGGCCCACTCTTATTTTCACACACTTGTGCCAATTTTGTGAGCCAAGGACCCCTTTATATATTATGGAGGATTAGGGTTACATCCATGTAAACCCTAATACCCATGACCTTTCATTTACATAGGATCCATGGGTTAAAAGCTCCATGGACCATCCATGAAAGCTTAGCCCAACCTAAATGAACTTGGCCCATTCCATATATATAAGAGTCCATATTTAATTAGTTCTTTTTGATCACTTAATTAATTCTAAATTAATTCTTGATCAATACTAATTAAATAATATGATTCCATATTAATATATTAGAACTTATAATATATTAATATAAATCATAAATATACCATTCTCAAAAGACTATCCATATAAATTGTGCCGGTGAAGTGCAACCCAAATGGACCATGACGGGTCAGGTCAAGTACATACCAAATATAGTTATGGACTTAGACATTAGTCCAACAGTAAGATTGTAGGGTAGCTATAGCATTCACTAGATTGATACGCGGTGGTAGAAGTGTTGTAATACTGTGGGGTGGTCTGTAGCATTCACTAGGTTGGCAGTCAGTTGATGAATTGTTGTAAGACTATGATGCGGCTTGTAGCATTCACTAAAATGGTGGGAAGATGTGGTTGTGTTGTAACAATGCAGGTGGCCCGTAGCATTCACTATGATGATAGACAATATGGAAGTGTTGCAAGACTGCGGTGTGCCTTTAGCATTCACAAGATTGGTAGGTCGATCGAGGCACATACACACACACACATACACACACACACACACACACACACATATATATATATATATATATATATATATATATATATATATATATATATATATATATATATATATATATACCGTAACATATAAGTATATCACAAACGAAACTTTTATTTATTATAATTTATTTGGGATTACATTGTTTGAAAGCTCAAGCACACCTTTTGATCCTAACTAGTAATAACATACAGATGGAAATAAACTCCAACAAGCTTCCTTGAAGACATGCTCCTTTGCACGACGATCCTCATTTTTGATCTCCCTGAGAATATATGTATTTTTGAAAATGTCAACATAATTTTGGTTAGTTCACCGGTTTTTATAGTTTTCTGGTTGTATTAAATTAAGAATCTTTTTTCTTTTAGAAAAACATTTCTTAAAATATTTTATCAATCCTAGCTTGTTATCTTTTTAGGATATTTTATCAATCCTAATTACTATCCTTGTAGGAAAATTTTATTAATCCTAACATATTTTATCTACCAATCTACGACACCCGTCTTGGTATTCAGATCTCTAAGGTGGTTATAATGTATTACCCTGAGTCCCAATAATCGATGCTATTTGATAAGTGATTTCCCTGCCACGATGCTTCATCGGACGCCAAATAGTGAATAATAAGAAAGTTACCCAGCCAGGATTGTAGCTAGAAATCGCAGGTGGGGGTGTCAATCCCCATATAGATCTATACATATCTGTCTAGCTCTCACAAGATTAAGAATTATAGGTTTAGAGTAGCCGAATTTAATCAAGGCTATTGGATGAATATTAACAGCTCACTAGCGCATTAGCCTTAGTAGGGTTGGAAATTATTTGCTCGGGAACCAAAAAACCCGAAAACCAAATCGAACCGAAATCGATTTAAGACACTACCATATTTAAATTTGGTTTTTGGTTTGGCCTGAGACCAAACCGAATTGTGAATTTGGTTTTTGGTTTGAGTTTCGGTCTCATGAAGTTTAAACCAAACCAAACCGAAAAACTGAATGTTATAAATTAATTAATTTAAAAATATATTATATATTTATATAATAAATTAAAAATATTAATTATAAATTATAAATTGTTTTAGCCCATTTACCCTAGCCTATTACTATTTTACGTTGGGTTAAACTTGATCAGTTGAAGGCTTCAAGGCAGACCTCACGAAATTCCAATCATCAATACTCGATTCCTCAATTGCCATTCCCGCTCGTAAATTTTATTTTAGCTTATTTTGTAACACTTGATTCAAAGTACTTTTCAGTTCAAACCCTTGGTGTGTAATGCGTTGTAGGATTGGTCCTTAGGGGGCATATTTGCCAACTTTAGGAAAGCTGGAGTACGCTGCGCGTACTAACGTAGGGTGGATCGTGGGTTCAATCCACGTACGCTGGGCGTATGTGGATTACACACGTCGTACGTAAAGGTTAATGAAACCCTAATTCCGGGGCGTGTACCCTATATAAACAATATGATAGTGTGACAACCCGATATTCCATGTGAATGTATTGTTCAAAGGTCAAATATTGTAATCTATTTTGGAATCATTAAAAATAGCGTCAAAAATAAAGTGTTCTAAAGTCTCAATTGGGATACATAAAATGTTAGATATTGTGTCAAGGTTTTCAGAAATATAAAGAACACTCAAATCCGAGTTATAAACGAAGAAGTTATGACCAATCGAAAATTCGCGACACAACTGGTAAAATACTGTTAAGCGTAAAAAGTGAATTTTCAATAAAATACTTTTTATCCTTAGGTATCTAAACGAAAGTCGTAGATTATGTTAAACCGTGAGCGTGTATAAAAAGAACGCCCAAATCTGACTTCGTATGAGGAAGTTATGATTTTTCTAAGTTTCGAACATAGTAGTAGACAGCTAAAAACTCGAAATAGAGATCGACGCAACCTAAACGAGAATTGAAGATCTCGACAATAGTAGTACAACGGTAAAAAGACAGACGAAAACGGACATCGGATGAAGAAGTTATGAATTTTTAACAAATTTATCCTGTCCCGACCTATTTTAAATATATAATATTAAAAATTTAAGTCAAAATTAGCCGACATGGTCTAAACAAAAGTTGTAGAGTATATTCTCACCTACGCGTGGATATAAAGAACGTTGAAAACGGAGCTCGTATGCGAAAGTTACGGATTTTCAAAGTTTTGGGCACACATTTCGAGGCTTATCTGAAGGGTTACGCCCCGCGTACTTCGGAGTACGCCCAGCGTACCCAATGCACGGCCTCGGATCGGCCACGTTGCCCCTACTCCCTCTACTTCCGTTCCATCCGGAGACCAGCGACCGGTGACGTCATCGCTGACGTACGCCCCGCGTACGAGGGTACGCCCAGCGTACGAGGTACGCCCCACGTACTTCGGAGTACGCCCAGCGTACGAGGCCAGCTTCCACCCCTATAAATAGGATGCGAAGGTTCCGGTTTCTTTTTCCATTTCACACCTTTTCTCCCATATTCTCTCCCTCTCGAGCCTCCCGAAACTATCCCGACGCCCCGGTTACGTACCCGAGTCCCGACGAAGGTCTGAAGCTCCGAGATTCCCAAGGAATATACCACTTCACGGTCGAAGTGTTGCCCGAGAAAATCTCGTTTACTTCAAATCACCACACTTTCCAGGTGAGTTCATACCCCTACATTTTCACGTCTTTTTCATGTTTTAGGGGGGGAAATACAAGTGAAACACGAGAAAAACTTATGTTCAAATACGCATCGTTATATATGGTTTCAAATACCTTACCTACATTTTGTTTATAAATGTTAAACAATATTAATACCAACGTCACACTTTACATACAAAGTTGGTATTAAGTCGAGTTTTTACCACCAAATGGAACACACTTTTGAAAAACTATAATGGGTATAGTTTACGAGCTATTCATGACATCTTTACATAAACACAATAAAAAGGAAATACTTTTATTTACAAGAAATGTGGACTTTTCATTCCGTAAATCTATTGATACAAAGTTTTGTGAGACATTCGGCTTCACCGTACTCTCAAGTATGCATTTCAAGTCTTGTATTATAAACCATAATCTCTTGTAGGGAGAGCGTGATACTTGTGTATAGATCTATACGAGATTGACAATCCCGCACCTAAACTGTTAGCTACAGTTAGACCGGCGGGTCTGGGGTGACAAACGTCATAACACTGCAACGCCTGAAGAACGTTGTTACAGGCAGTCTGGGTCAATAGCATGGTTATAAAACTCACATAGAGTATCGAAATATTTTGATTTACGAGACTCTTAAATGCATTCAGTAATTACATTATATATGTATAAATCCACTTTCACCATTTTAGCATGAAAGATACTATTGCATTCCAGCCTTTGGAACTTTTTCAAACTATCACACATATATAGAAACTATTGGATTTTCTGGAAAAAACGTTCAGTTATTTTTACCGAAAGACATACAAATTTTAGTACAAAAACGCTTATGAACTCACCAACTTAATTATTGACAGTTTTTCAAAACTACTTGTATTTCTCAGGGAATCAGTAATACAGTTAACCATCAGCTTTTGGAGAACGCTAAGGCGTCTGTTATCAAAACATTTTAAATCATCATATTTGTAATATTCTTTTGAAAAATGTATTACATGCAACAATGTAACTTTTTATTATATTTATGATGGTTGGGTTTACTTTCTTTACAAATATTCAACTGTTATGATACTACGTGAAGTCATCCGCCCCCGAATGTTTCCGCCATTCTGGTTTGGGGGTGTGACAGATTGGTATCAGAGCATTGTTTATGGTGAACTAAGTATATCGAACCACATAAGAGATACAAACTATAAATGCAAAGGGACTAAAACCCTCTGACAAAACGTTTTCACAAACTATACTTTTAATAAATTAAAATGATATATATATTTATTTTTATAAATGTATAAGTACACGCATGCATCAGTCTCGTATCTTAGCTAAAATTTTACAAAAGTATTAAGGCAAGTTGCGACGCTACGATTAGGCCTCGGGGTATGTAATCAGATCGAGAATAAATATAGCCTGATCAACTATATTTATCCTGGATGTGACCAACGTATGTCGAGGAATGGTTGTAGTGAGCAACAAGTCAAAAACTTACCAAAGAAAATACTAGAATCAAACTTACAAATTTGAAATACTATAGGAGTATTTTATAAAACCATAAGAACTATAATAATCGTGCGAACCTCGATATTTAGTTAAAATTAGGAATCGTCAAATAAAAAAAAATTTACTTATAAAAAAAATTACCTTTTTACTCCCAAGTTTTTATATAATTCTCTTGCCTCTATTCTTGACCAGACATAATGGCAGGATTTCACATTCCCGGGGATCCCTAATACCCCAACCAGGGTAATGGAGGCTGGATTGAGGAAGACCCAGAGGAAGATCCCGAAGAAATTCCCGAGGAAGAGCCAGAGGAGGATTTCGAAGAGGATCCCGAGGAAGACCCAAACGAAGAGTCAGAAGAGGAAGGAGATGGTGGGAGCACTGACTCGGAACCCGAGATCTATAATCCTCCCCAAGGAACAGCAAATCCCCGAAGGAACTTTCAGGGCCCGGCGCCCCGCTGGGCTGTGGACCTGAAATGATGGAGCAAGGAGCAAGGACAACGACCACCTTACGGCATTGGACGAGGCTTTTATAACCTCAGCAATGGGGGTTCGGCTGACAGGGAACACCCTGTCATGGTTCTTCGCATTGCCAACCAAGGCGAGCAAGCAAGAGTGAATGCCAGCCAACTCTTGGACGTTGGGGCCATCGCTGCTGTCACTGTGGTACATCTTCGTTGTCTGGACGAAGAACATGAGCGGACAATAGAGCACACCTTTTCCCTTCAGAAGGACATTACTGCTGCTAGAGCCGAAGTAAGGGAGTTCCGTAAAAGCCAAGCCGCAATGGAGAGGCGCATCATCGAGGCTGAACGTCAAGTAGCCCGAGCTCAGACTTCCACAACCACATACCATGGTCCGCAATGTGTCACCTGCTCGGAGTAAAGCGCGTACTTCTGGCGCTATGTATATATACTTATCGACTAAGTGTTGGTGTTACTCTTTCTTTTTAAATGTAAACCCGACGGATAGTGAGTGCACAATTCGGGGGCCCGAATGCTGCCAAATTTTCCCATTTTCATTGATGTACCCTAGACCCATGTAAGGTCAAATTTTCCTGATCGTTGTATCAAATATTAATATCAATGAGATTGACACGCATTTATTATTTCTTTGAGTATTACATTAAGTTCTTAAAATACTAAGGAAATCATACACTTATTATTGAAAGTTTCCATTAACTTACAAATTTCGGTAATGTTCGGAACGCAAAACATATAATTCTAAGACTTTCAATAATCATTTCTGAAGACTTATCAATAATTTGTATCTTAACTTATGGCAGAATCATGCCGCCAAGAAGGAATCCTCGACGCTTCAATACAACAGGAGCACCAACACCACCTCCTCCACCACCTCCGTCGATGGATGCTGCTACCTTTCAGGCTGCTGTAACAGCTGCCGTAACCGCAACAATGGCACAAATGAGTAACAACGGATCAGGAGGAGGAATAAATAGCTCTACTAATGACCAAAACCATGGTCGTTCCGGGGAATGTACTTACAAGGACTTCTTCAACAGCAAACCCATCCCCTTTAATGGAACCGGGGGAGTAATGGCTCTATCCCAATGGATAGAGAAAACGGAAGCCGTATTTGAAATCTGCTCATGCCCCGAAGAGAGCAAAGTAAAATTTGCCGCCTGTACGTTCTCCGAACGATCCCTAACGTGGTGGAATGGTCACGTCAAGTCATTAACTCTTGTGGTGGCAAACTCCATGGGTTGGGAGAACCTGAAGCAAATGCTACTGCGAGAGTACTGCCCAAGGGACGAGATCCAGATGCTTGAACAGGAGCTTTGGGCTTGACTATGGTGGGCTCGGACATCACAACCTATACGAATAGGTTCAGTGACTTGACGATACTTTGCCCAGGGATGATGGCCCTAGAAAACAAGAAGGTGGAAAGGTATATCTGGGGGCTGTCACCCCAGCTTCGAGGAAGTGTACTAGCTTCCAAACCCACGACGTTCGACAGTGCCAAACAGCTGGCACAGTCCCTCGTTGATTATGGGGTCTGCCAAGATGTCACGACCGTCGTCCCGGAAACAACCAGAGGAAGCAACAACAATAACAGCAATGCCAACAACAACAACAACAAGAAGTTGTGGAACAAGAGGAAAGGTCAATCTTCGCAAGAACCTTCAAAGAAACAAATAGTGGCGGTTAATGCCGCTACTGCCCCCATTGTTGTCCCTGTTACCCCTATGCCGGTAAAACAATATGGTGGGAACCTACCAAAGTGCAGAAAATGCAATTACCATCACAACGGAAATTGCCGGGAGATGCACTGTAAAAACTGCGATAGAAAAGGGCACACTGCCCGTTTCTGAAAGGCACCGGCGCGACCAATCACCCAAGTTCCTGGTGCTGGAGTGAGCCAGGCATGTTATAGGTGTGGGGAAACTGGGCACTACAAGAGGGATTGCCCTAAGGCAAAGAATGCTGGCGGTGTAGGAAGAGTGCTGGCAATAGGGGAGAACGAGGCAATAGCCGATCCCACAGTGGTTACGGGTACGTTTCTCCTCAACGACATTTATGCATGCATACTCTTAGACTGTGGCGCAGAGAGAAGTTTCGTGAGTCATAAATTCAAACACTTACTTAATCAAAAACCCCAAGCACTCAATAAGATATTTACAGTAGAAATGGCAAACGGTAAAACAGAAAGCACAAACGATTTGTATGTAGGCTGCACAGTAACTCTAAATGAAGACTTTTTCCAAATCGATCTAATACCGATCACCATAAGAAGCTTTGATGTCATCATCAGTATGGACTGGTTAAGCCTTCACCATGCCGATATTCTGTGTCACGAAAGGGTTGTTCGCCTAAATCTGCCAAGTGGCGAAACTCTTGTCATTTATGGTGACAAACTCGGTACCAATTTACAAATCATCTCTTGCATCAAAGCCCGAAAATACCTGCGCAAAGAATATCATGCCTTCCTAGCCCACGTGGTAGACAAGGAACGAGAAGTGAAAGACATTAAAGACATTCCGAAAGTCGGCAATTTCCCCGACATTTTCCCTGAAGATCTTCCAGGAGTCCCACCAGAACGTCAAGTCGAGTTCAGAATCGACTTGATTCCCGGAGCTACCCCGGTAGCAAAATCGTCGTACCGTCTAGCACCGGCAGAAATGCAGGAATTATCCAACCAGCTGAACGAGCTTCTAAGTAAACGATTGATCAGACCGAGCTTCTCACCTTGGGGAGCACCGATTCTGTTCGTAAAGAAGAAGGACGGATCTTTTTGCATGTGCATCGATTACCGGGAACTGAACAAACTCACGCTCAAGAACCGATATCCCTTACCACGCATAGAGGACCTGTTCGACCAACTACAAGGAGCGAGCTACTTCTCAAAGATCGACTTAAGATCTGGGTATCACCAGCTGCGAGTTAGAGAAGGAGACGTCCCCAAAACGACATTCCGAACTCGCTATGGTCACTACGAGTTTGTAGTAATGCGCTTCGGATTAACAAATGCACCAGTGGTGTTCATGGACTTGATGAACCGAGTATGTCGTCCTTTCCTGGATAAATTTGTGATCGTGTTCATTGATGACATACTCATCTATTCAAGGAGTAAAGAGGAGCATAGCCAACACCTCCGACAGGTCTTGGAAACATTAAGGACAGAGAAGCTATACGCAAAATTCTCAAAGTGCGAATTTTTGATTCGGAAAGTAGATTTCCTAGGTCATGTGGTCAGCAAGGAGGGGATATACGTGGACCCTTCCAACATCAAGGCAATCGAGAACTGGTCAACTTCAAGGACTCCAACGGAAATCCGACAATTCTTGGGCCTTGTCGGGTATTACCGGAGGTTCATACAAAACTTCTCGAAGATTGCTAAGCCACTTACCACCCTGACTCAGAAGGGTGTAACCTTCAGCAGGGGAGAAAAACAAGACGTTGCATTCCAAACACTAAAGCGAGCCCTATGCAGCGCACCTATATTATCTTTGCCAGAAGGAACATAATACTTTGTGGTCTACTGTGATGCGTCAAACAAGGACTTGGATGTGTCCTAATGCAACGAGGGAAGGTCATCGCATACGCCTCGAGACAACTCAAGACGCACGATCTCGAACTAGGAGCAGTCATCTTCGCTCTAAAGATCTGGAAACACTATCTCTACGGCACGAAATGTAAAATCTTCACCGATCATAAAAGCCTTCAACACATCCTCAATCAAAAGGAACTCAACATGAGACAAAGGCGGTGGGTAGAACTACTAAACGATTACGAATGCGAAATTCGTTACCAACCCGGGAAAGCTAATGTAGTAGCTGATGCCCTCAGCCGAAAGGAATACTCGGGCCGCCGAGTGAAATCCTTAACCATGACGATCTATTCACACCTGTCCACACAAATCAAGGAAGCTCAAATAGAAGCCTTGAACTCCAAAAATGTGGCGAATGAAGCCTTAAGGGGAATGGATAAAAATCTTGAAGTCAAGGATGACGAAGTTCGTTACTTCATGAATTGGATCTGGACGCCAAAGTTTGGCGGATTCAGAGATATTGTCATGAATGAAGCCCATAAGACTCGATACTCTGTACATCCTGGTTCAGACAAGATGTACCTGGATCTCAAGAAACTGTATTGGTGGCCAAACATGAAAGTCGAAATCGCCACCTATGTAGGCAAATGTCTTACTTGCGCCAAAGTCAAGGTAAAGTACCAAAAGCCCTCGGGATTGTTGCAACAACCGGAAATACCCGAGTGGAAGTGGGAGCGGATAACCATGGATTTCATAACCAAGTTACCCAAGACGGCAAGCGGACTTGACACCATTTGGGTGATCGTCAACAAGCTAACCAAATCTGCACACTTCCTACCAATAAAGGAAACGGATAAGCTGGAGAAACTAACTAGAACATACATCAGGGAGATTGTACGACTGCATGGTGTACCAATATTCATTATCTCGGACCGAGATAGTAGGTTCACCTCGAGGTTCTGGTAGTCAGTACAAAAATCTCTAGGAACGAGGCTGGACATGAGTACCGCCTACCACCCACAGACCAACGGTCAGAGTGAGAGAACCATTCAAACCTTGGAAGATATGCTAAGAGCTTGTGTGATCGATTTTGGTAAAGCTTGGGATACCCATTTACCATTGGTTAGGTTCTCGTACAACAATAGCTATTACACTAGCATCAAGGTTGCTCCATTCGAAGCCTTCTACGGCCGTAAGTGCAGATCACCTCTGTGCTGGGCTGAAGTGGGTGACACGCAACTAGCTAGAGGTCAAGTACCAGACAGCAGTCTCAATGGCCTGAAAATCATAAGGGAAACTACCGAGAAGATTGTCCAAATCCGAGAACGACTAAAGGCTTCAAGAGACAGACAAAAGAGTTATGCGGATAAAATACGGAAACCCTTGGAATTCCAGGTTGGGGACCAGGTGCTATTGAAGGTCTCACCCTGGAAGGGATTAATACGCTTTGGAAAACGTGGGAAACTAAACCTAACGTATATCGGACCCTTCGAGATCCTTGACAGGATCAACCTGGTAGCATACAAACTACGATTACCGCAGGAACTCAATAACGTACACCCTACCTTTCACGTGTCGAACCTAAAGAAGTGCTTATCCGATGAGACCCTCGTCATCCCTCTGGACGAAATTGAAATCAACGAGAGTCTCTACTTCGTGGAAGATCCTGTAGAAATCATGGATCGGGAAATTAAGAGAACAAAACAAAGTCGCATACCCATTGTGAAGGTTCGTTGGAATACCAAGCGAGGACCTGAATACACCTGGGAGCGCGAAGATCAAATGAAACAAAAATACCCGCATCTTTTCCCTAGTCATTAAATACTTAATGTAGAATAAGTTTCGGGACGAAATTCCCTCTAACGGCGGGATGATGTGACAACCCGATATTCCAAGTCAATGTATTGTTCAAAGGTCAAATGTTGTAATCTATTTTGGAATCATTAAAAATAGCGTCAAAAATAAAGTGTTCTAAAGTCTCAATTGGGATACATAAAATGTTAGATATTGTGTCAAGGTTTTTAGAAATATGAAGAACACTCAAATCCGAGTTATAACGAAGAAGTTATGACCAATCGAAAATTCGCGACACAACTGGTAAAACACTGTTAAGCGTAAAAAGTGAAATTTCAATAAAATACTTTTTAGCCATAGGTATCTAAACGAAAGTCGTAGATTATGTTAAACCGTGAGCGTGTATAAAAAGAACGCCCAAATCTGACTTTGTATGAGGAAGTTATGATTTTTCTAAGTTTCGGACATAGCAGTAGACAGCTAAAAAGTCGAAATAGAGATCGAGCGATTTTTAGCCGACGCAACCTAAACGAGAATTGAAGATCTCAACAATAGTAGTACAACGGTAAAAAGACAGACGAAAACGGACATCGGATGAAGAAGTTATGAATTTTTAACGGAATTATCCTGTCCCGCCCTATTTAAAATATAATATTAAAAATTTAATTCAAAATTAGCCGACGGAGTCTAAACGAAAGTTGTAGAGTATATTCTCACCTACGCGTGGATATAAAGAATGTCGAAAACGGAGTTGGTATGCGACAGTTACGGATTTTCAAAGGTTTGGGCACACATTTCGAGGCTTATCCGAAGGGTTACGCCCCGCGTACTTCGGAGTACGCCCAGCGTGCCCAATGCACGGCCTCGGATCGACCACGTCGCCCCTACTCCCTCTACTTCCGTCCCATCCGAAGACCAGCGACCGGTGACGTCATCGCTGACGTACGCCCCGCGTACGAGGGTACGCCCAGCGTAAGTGTTACGCCCCGCGTACTTCGGAGTACGCCCAGCGTACGAGGCCAGCTTCCATCCCTATAAATAGGATGCGAGGGTTCCAGTTTATTTTGCCATTTCACACCTTTTCTCCCATATTCTCTCCCTCTCGAGCCTCCCGAAACTATCTCGACGCCCCGGTTACGTACCCGAGTCCCGACGGTGGTCCGAAGCTCCGAGATTCCCGAGGAATATACCACTTCCCGGTCGAAGTGATGCCCGATAAAATCTCGTTTTCTTCAAATCACTACATTTTCCAGGTGAGTTCATACCCCTACATTTTCACGTCTTTTTCATGTTTTAGGGGGGAAATACAAGTGAAACACGAGAAAAACTTATGTTCAAATACGCATCGTTATATATGGTTTCAAATACATTACTTACATTCTGTTTATAAATGTTAAACAACATTAATACCAACGTTACACTTTACATACAAAGTTGGTATTACGTCGAGTTTTTACCACCAAATGGAACACACTTTTGAAAAACTATAATGGGTATAGTTTACGAGCTATTCATGACATCTTTACATAAACACAATAAAAAGGAAATACTTTTATTTACAAGAAATGTGGACTTTTCATTCCGTAAATCTACTGATACAATGTATTGTGAGACATCTGGCTTCACCGTACTCTCAAGTACGCATTTCAAGTCCTGTATTATAAACCATAATCTCTTGTAGGGAGAGCATGATACTTGTGTATAGATCTATACGACATTGACAATCCCGCACCTAAACTGTTAGCTACAGTTAGACCGGCAGGTCTGGGGTGACAAACGTCATAACACTGCAACGCCTGAAGAACGTTGTTACAGGCAGTTTGGGTCAATAGCATGGTTATAAAACTCACATAGAGTATCGAAATATTTTGATTTACGAGCCTCTTAAATGCATTCAGTAATTACATTATATATGTATAAATCCACTTTCACCATTTTAGCATGAAAGATACTATTGCATTCCAGCCTTTGGAACTTTTTCAAACTATCACATATATATAGAAAATACTGGATTTTCTAGAAAACACGTTCAGTTATTTTTACCAAAAGACATACAAATTTTAGTACAAAAACGCTTATGAACTCACCAACTTAATTGTTTACACTTTTTCAAAACTACTTGTATTTCTCAGGGAATCAGTAATACAGATAACCATCAGCTTTTGGAGAAGGAACGCTAAGGCGTCTGTTATCAAAACATTTTAAATCATCATATTTGTAATATTCTTTTGAAACATGTATTACATGTAACAATGTAACTTTTTATTATATGTATGATGGTTGGGTTTACTTTCTTTACAAATATTCAACTGTTATGATACTACGTGAAGTCATCTGCCCCCGAATGTTTCCGCCATTCTGGTTTGGGGGTGTGACAGATAGCCTCATTTTGGCCTTGTTTAACTAGCCTTTACCCTTTGAAAACTGTAACTCATCCCTTTTGCCTTGTGTGGTGATTTTGAGCCTTGGTTTTCAAGTTTAGGGGTTTTGTGAATCTTGAAGTGGTAGAAGAAGAAGATTGAAGACTCATTCTTGGATAGGAGCTTAGAGATCCAGCTTTAGCACCTCCATTTCGTGGTTTTTGAGGCATAAAGTTCAAAGCTTGTCAACTCATTTCATAGATCTATTCATTGGCTTGTTTTAGGGTATTTTGGCCCCTTTTGGTTGGTTCTTCTGAGCTAAGGTTGTTTTTGGAGTGTAGCATTTTAGATCTGGACATATTAACCCTCTAGCATAAAGATGCAAACTTTATGATGGTTGTGGCCGCATGCATGTGTTAAATCATTTGTTAACCTCTTTTGAGCTCTAGAGCCCCATTAAGCCATACATGCACGTAAAGTTGCCAACTTTAAGTGATAAATCATCTTAAGGAAGTCAGATATGAGTTTGGGTTGAAGTCTTAATTGATTATTAGCTAAATAATGGAAGTTGGCCAAGTTGGGGGAGTACGCTGGGCGTACAAGCCCTAAAGCGAGTACGCCCTGCGTACTCAACAGTGGGCTTCGAATTTGTGTGCTTCTCGGAAAGGGGCCCAAGTTGGACCTTAGTACTCTTAGGCCTTGTTTTTCCATCATAACTCTATTTTTGGGTTGTTGATATTTTATTGGACTCTTTTGGTTGAAGGCCCATGAAAGGATTTAGTCCCAATTTGGAAAATTAGGCCAGAATTGGGCTTTGGGTGTTTATTCTGGAAATTAGGCTTTTTAGACAGTTGGATTGGGCCTTGGCCTTGGGCCAAGTAAGGGGAAAGGGTAAAAAGGTCTTTTACTCTAGCTTGGACTCTTAGTGTGCGTCAGAATTCAATTATGAATTGGATGTGATTGATAGTGTGGGGATTTTAGTGGGCCAGCAGCCAGAGATTTATCTGTAAGATCTAGCAGTTTGAGTTGAGTTTCCTCACTGTGTTTATCGGGTCGAAGGCACCAATGCCGACCCATGGTTTATTATGTTAAGATGCTAGATGCCTGTGTGACTCTTGCATGTGTATGCATTAGTATATATGCTGAGCGGGGCTCGATGTCGGGTGAGGCCTGATGATTGTATTGTATGGTATGATCTTTGTGATTATCGCATGTGTTAGTATGATTATGTCTTTGTATGCTTAATGGGCGGGGACCGTTGTGCGAGTTAGGGTGAGGTCCGTTTTACTCAGTGAGCGGGGCCCATTATTCAAGTTAGGGTGAGGCCCGTTACACTCATCGGACAGGGACCGTTGATTGACAGATATGTACACTAGGGGGGGCGATGTCGGGCAGGGCTCGACGACGGGCGGGGCCTAGTATGTGTTTATTTATTTATGGTATGTGGTATTTGGGGAACTCACTAAGCTTTGTGCTTACGGTTTTCAGTTTATGTTTCAAGTGCTTCTGGGTCGAAAGGGAAGAGCCCAGGATGATTGTAGAGCACACACCACCTTATTTCGCAATTTGTGATTACTTTGATATGATATGATGTAGTGCCACACTTGGTCTATCTTGATTGTATGATAATGTTTGGATTACTATTTTATAAAATTTTAAAACGAAAGTGTAACATCCCAAAATTCAAGGCCAAAAATTTCATTTTTAGATAAGTTTTTATAAAACATGTTATCATAAAACAATATCAGAGTGTAATCCCAAAGATCTCATGTGCGGAAAACCATAGTGTGATGCGCTGCGATCGAGCCGACTCCTTTCCTTGAAAACGAACTACCTGAAACCAAAACTGAAAACCGTAAGCATTAAGCTTAGTGAGTTCCCCCATCATACCACATACCATACTACTAACATACTGTCAGGCATATCTGGGTGCCCGACCTACCCCTTCGGTATCTTTTAACCGGTAACCACCTAGCATACCTGGGTGCTGGCCTCCCCTTCTGTCTCTTTTAACCGGTAACCGCCTAGCATATCTGGGTGCTGGCCTCCCCTTCGGTCTCTCTGTTAACCGGTAACCGGGAGCTAACCTCCCCTTCGGTATCATTCAACCGGTAACCGGGGACTATTTCACCCCCTAAAACTACCACATAATAACATAGCATAACATACATGAATATATTGTCAGGCATAGCTGGGTGCCCGACCTACCCCGTCGGTATCTTTCAACCGGTATCTGAGGACTATTTCACCCCTACTACTACCACATCATAACATATCATGATCATACTGCTAGGCATGCATGGGTACTATCTACCCCTTCGGTATCTTTCAACCGGTAACTAGGGCTATATCACCCCTACCACTACTACATATGTCATAGCATCCTAGCACATAAAGCATATCAGATAACAACACACCAGATAATTATCACAAGGACAATCATCTAACAAACAATTCCTACTAGTGGGTCGGCATTGTGGTCGTAGACCCACTCCTACTGGAAGGTAACTCACCTCATACTTTTGAAGTCCCGAAGACACAACCCCAGCTGCTGGATGACAGAATCCCGATCTGTCAATATCAAAACATCACCCAATTAATAATTAGGTCCCAACACATAACCATAAGTACATTCTTTGGATAATTACTACATTACCCCAAGTTTGGCTTATTCAAGCCCAAGGCCCAATCCATAGGCCCAAAGTCCATTAGGAATAAAAGCCCAACACATGGCCCATATTTCCAAATTGGGCCCAGGCCTATACATGGTCTTATTCTAAAGCCGAACATCATATAATCATTAAGGCCCAAACTATGGCCCATCTATGGCCCAATTTTCCAAATTGGGCCCAAACCCCTTACATGGGCCTTACCCAAGGCCCCTTAAATTATTCTAGTCCTTATGATTATTCTTGGATGGCCCATTAATAATCCAATCAAGGCCCAATCATAAACCCAAGTGAAATTTGGGTTTCACTTAAAATGACGATTAGGGTTAAGCTTCCTACTTAACCCATTAAGGACTTAATCCATTAACTCCAATATTGCTTAGATTTATCTTTGCCAATGATTATTATTTAATATCTCAAGTTATTAAATAATTCCCGTGTGTGTCTCGATTAATTCTGAAAATTAGGGTTTTATTGGCATTAGGGTTTTCCAAACCCTAATTAGGGTTTCCAACCTAAGTACTAGCCCATTTATCAATTTGTTGGGCTTTTAGGTCAATTAGGGCTTTATTGGGCCTATTAGGCCCACTAGAATATCATTAAGTCCATTAGGGTTTTCACTAAGCCCATTAGGCTTCATTGGGCCCATTAGAGCTTACAAGGCCCATTAGGGTTTCAAGCACCCCAAACGAATCAAACTCAACGAGGCGAGCACACCGCCACCCGACACAGCTGCCGGTGGCGGCACGAGGCGGCAACCACCACCTCATGGTGGTGGTTTGGTTTTTCCTTTCATTATTCTAATTTGTTTCAATTTACAAAGCAAAATCCGATATCATATACACTAATATACACTAATATAGACACACACCTAGCGGCGGTCGGCGGTGGTAAACGGTGGCAGCCACCACCTCACGGTGGTGGTGGTGGCTGTTCATGCAGTTTCCGGCCAAACAACCCTACACGCAACACCTACTCGACAGAAATACACCCACACGCGTTTTGTTGGTAGAAAGGACCCAGCTACCCACCTAGCGGCGTACGGTGGCGGTGGAGGCGCTAATGACGGCGGCAGGCAGCAGCACCCAGCGAAGGGCGGTCTTCACAAGTTCGTTTCCGGTGACAGTAAGGTAAGACACACACATGAGCGTCGCCTGAGATCCTAAAACAGCTTGCCGTCAACGGAAGTGACAACAGTCGTGGCTAGCGGCGACACTAACGACAGCTAAGGGAAATAGCGAAGGAGGGCGTCATCAGAAAGGAGCAATCGCGACGTCCGGCGACCACCTCGTCTTCAACGGGAGCGGCAGCGGCCTACGATCCCATCCACTGACTTCGACGGTCTTCCTCGGTTTCCTACGACATCACCGGCAGCGGCGGTGACGTTTGGATGGCGAAGCAGCAGTGGCAGTCGGTTGGAACTCGCCGGTCTCTCCTGATCGGAATAACAAAGAAGGTGAAGGCTGGAGGTTGTTGGCGGTCTCCGGCAATTGGCGACCTCATCGGAGATGGTTGCGACTTGAACAACAAAGGGAAATGGCACCAGAGATCGGAGGAGAGGGGGGGGGGGGGCTGGATGGTAAGGTGATGGATGCACCTCTCATTCCTAGGGTTAGGGTTACCTTAAGCTATATACCCGATCGCTCAAAACATTATGCCATAATAAAAATATCAGCCCCCCCCCTTCCCTTTTCTTTCAAATTTAATCCAATTGTTACCAAATGGCCCATCCTTGACAAATTCATCTCAAATTAAGTCTAATACTTACTCTTTAACACCTGTTTCCATAGATTCTTTTATATTGGTCCAAATGATAACAAATAGCCCCTCCTCGTCCAAAACCTTTTCAAAATAAGTCCCTTAATTCCACTTTAACCCTCGAAACTAACATCCCGATAATTATTACTCGAAATCATTTCTTACCATTTCTTATGCGCCAAGCCACTCAAGTAACATGGTCACCATCCTGGGCACACCCTAACCTTCCCAGAGTAGCCGTGACCAATCTTCGCAAGACCTAAAATCCTCATATGAACGAATTTCTCGCAATAAGATCACATCCACTCCGTCTAAAATCTGCTGTCTTGAGACGGTCTGAATCCGTGGCAGACCACTCATAATGGATCATTATTGTTGAATCTAGTACGTTTAACCCTCAACTGACTACTTAACTTCTGATAACTCGAGGTTCCCACTATAAAACAGGATTACAGACCTAATTATCTCTGCAGATCACTTGTACTTGGCGAAGGCTCAAATACTCCTGATGTGGGTGACTTGTCACTCCCCAATAAACCAGCTATTCCGTGCATATATGCAACTTAAAACACACATACTATCACTGCCCAAACGCTGAAACTGCCCGAACACTGAATTGCCTGAAGCAGTATACGCTGCTACATAGCTGGTTCCCAAAATCTATCGAGACCTTCCTGGTCTAAATTCGTCCATCAGTCGCCTGAAATACCGGGTTCCGGCCCGGTCGCGGAGCCAAAGGACTCCCACTTAGTCGCCTCACACGACTCCCGAGCGAAATTTTTCTCTGGGACTAGTTTCCACTAGTTATCATGCCACGGTGGCTCTAACGACCTCCAGATCCAACCGATCGGGTCCATACGTCGAATCCTGACGTCACTAATTACAAGCTAAAAATAATTGCTACCTAAACGATGGTAGCCTTATATCACAAGCAATCTTATACGGTCCATTGCTTCCCTGATCCCATAACAGTAGTGGCACTCCTACAGTCTTGTCACTGGCTCAACCTGATCTAATCCTTCTGGGTAATTCCAAAATCCCATTCGTGGATTTCCATATCCTCAATGCTAGACCCGAACTGGTGGTACTACTGTTCCTTCCGCGATCTAACAACGCGCACATGTTATCTACCAACCAAGTGAAGGCTGCGGCTACACTCACAGACTTACATCACTCAAGCAGTATCTTCTAACCTTGTGAATGCTACGACTACACCCGTAGACTTACAACACGCTAACACTATCTGATCACTAGTGAATGCTATGGCTACCCTCGCAGTCTTACAACACATTCCATACTATCTAACTATTAGTGAATGCTACGGCTACCCCCGTAGTCTTACAACACTTTCCATACTATCTGACTGCTAGTGAATGCTACGACTACCCCTGTAGTCTTACAACACTTTCCAAACCGGCTTGAACACGTACTCGAACTAACACACCACTGAACTTGAGTCCTAACTGGAGCTCTACCCTGGTTCCCGAAACCTGTTGTCTGAGAGTTTCTAAGGCTGCCTGCTGTTCAGGCTCCCAGCGAAAGGCCATCGACTTCTTGGTCAGTCGGGTCAAAGGAACTGCAATCTCGGAGAAGTCCCGTACAAATCTCCGGTAATAACCCGCTAGACCCAGGAAACTTTGAATCTCGATTGGAGACCTCAGAATCTCCCACTGCATCACGGCCACTATCTTGGCCGGATCGACTGGAACACCCTTCTGGTTGACAAGGTGCCCAAGAGATTGCACCTCGCACAACCAGAACTCACATTTGGATAACTTAATAAAAAGTCTCTCCCCCACATAGATCCGACTAAGCCCTCACGGCACGCAAGAATTGAAGGATTTCCAATCATTCTCGCTTTCTAATATCCCACTCATGACAACCTGTGCTTACCAATGCTAACGATCAATTACCAGTCAAACTTTAAGATCGTTCATCCTCTAAAATCGTGAAGAGTACTCTGGAAATCTGGTCCACTCTGACACCTCAATCCATCTCACATGCTGTCAATTAAAGGCCTTAATCTTCACTCTGGCTGACGAATCCTCGTTCTCACTTCTAATTTGTAGTACCACTGAACTCTAACCGAACACAAACCATGCGAGGAGTGCAATTCTCTTGACCATCTGATGACCAACCACTTATGCATCTAGCACCCGCAACAGACTCCACTACCCTCTTCAGGTCATCAGCTCTACCCTAGCAACGGTAGTACCTTGAACTCCAAAGTTCATCCATAGACAATTACCGACCATACCTCAACACTGATAGAACCCCTGAACGCTGAATTCACTGGAGAACTATCACTCCAACTCTGACCGAGTATCCTCTAAATAATACTCCTGCATAGATCCCGACAAAGATCCGGGATGATAACGGTACGCACGGAACCCACTCCACAAGATGCGTCCCTTTGTGGTTCATCAAGGATTTTTCGGCATGTAGGATGACATGTATGATCCTTGATAACCCAAACACTAGCAGAAAACCCACCTGAGATCTGACGTATCCAAACTCACTCACAATCCCAAAGTGATGTGTATCCCCAACATCCATCTAGTAGCAATAGAAGATGACATACCCGCAACAACTGGAGGAATACTGATCACCTTCTGCTGACATGACCAACCCTGCCACACTTGTAGCAGCATCAACCCTTGGAGTGAAAAACTCACTCGTGCACTTTCTCGTATGCGTTGCACTGACTCCGGACCTGCTGGCCTTTCACCCGATGATCAGAAGTGGGTTTCTTCCCGGGACCCTCTACTATACTCAACTAGCATGAACCTCTCTTCTCAAAGTGGTCCAAATCGATCTCGCATCTGCAACTTCTTGGAAATCATATCGTTCAGGGCCTGACACCCTGTCACGCTCACTAGCTCGCTTGCCAATGGCTAAGCTGTAACAAAATTCTTCCCGAAGCTTCTCAGATTCTCTAAGACTCTCACCGATTCGAGTATGGATCTTGTGCTTTCAGTAGTACATGCCCGATACTACCTTCCACACCTATCCATACTTTCCTCAGCAATCCTCCTGAGTCCTCCAAGTCACTTCCTCAAACAGGTACACCCAAGTCTCACTGAGCCTCACTACTAACCCACTGAAAAATATCCTAGGCTTTCCTAGGTTCCCGAACTCACCCAGTCCTCAACTACTGAAAGATTCCTAGTAATGTCAACTAGCTGCCTCATGAATATAGCCACATGCAACATAGATCAGATAATCCTTCGAGTAATAGACTCATCCCTAGAAAGGTTGGACTCAGACAAGAGCTGCGCAATAGGGTCAGATCTATCACTCTGAGATTATCCAGCATGTGCCACATGTCACTTAGCATATTCACTTAATATCTAGCTCACATTACTAAGAGTCCCACAAAGCACAAAGCAAGAAACATTCAGACAATGGAAATCTAACCAACATATTCCAATCAAATCATTCTATCCTCTAATCAGGAATCTGTACATGCATCTCAAAGGCTCATACAATCAGGCATAACCTAAACAGGCTATCCTATCACTGACTGATCAGTACTAGCATGCAAGTCTACAAGCACATACAATAGGCATATAAGGCATCCTCCTAGATCCTCAGCCCTAATTTAGCATGCAGTTCTCATAATCATATCATAACATAACATATCATAACATGTATGGGTATCTTGGGGAAAAACTTACTTGAGCTCGGCTGATTGCACGCATCACACACCTTGTTCTTTTTAAAGTTCTTTTCTCTTTTCAAATTTCTTTTTATAAAATGGTTTTATTTTTGAAAATTTTCATACCAAGTCCTTAGTTTGAGTTCAGACACACCCGTAAGTGTACCCGAATCCCTAAAACGAAGGCTCTGATACCAACTTGTAACATCCCAAAATTCAAGGCCAAAAAATTCATTTTTAGATAAGTTATTATAAAACCAACAGTATAAGAGAAAATCCATAGTATCATATCATGTCAAAACCAAAGTAGAAATAATCAAAACATGTTATCATAAAACAATATCAGAGTGTAATCCCAAAGATCTCATGTGCGGAAAACCATAGTGTGATGTGCTGCGATTGAACCGGCTCCTTTCCTTGAAAACGAACTACCTAAAACCAAAACTAAAACCGTAAGCATGAAGCTTAGTGAGTTCCCCCATCATACCACATACCATACTACTAACATACTGTCAGGCATATCTGGGTGCCCGACCTACCCCTTTGGTATCTTTCAACCGGTAACCACCTAGCATATCTGGGTGCTGGCCTCCCCTGCGGTCTCTTTCAAACGGTAACCGCCTAGCATATCTGGGTGTTGGCCTCCCCTTCGGTCTCTCTTTCGTCTGGTAACCGGGAGCTAACCTCCCCTTCGGTATCTTTCAACCGGTAACCGGGGACTACTTCACCCCCTACCACTACCACATAATAACATAGCATAACATACATGAATATATTGTCAGGCATATCTGGGTGCCCGACCTACCCCTTCGGTATCTTTCAACCAGTATCCAGGGACTATTTCACCCCCTACTACTACCACATAATAACATATCATGATCATACTGATAGGCATGCATGGGTACTATCTACCCCTTCGGTATCTTTCAACCGGTAACTAGGGCTATATCACCCATACCACTACTAACGCATATGGCATAGCATCCTAACACATAAAGCATATCAGATACCAACACACCAGATAATTATCACAAGGACAATCATCTAACAAACAATTCTTACTAGTGGGCTGGCATTGTGGCCGTAGACCCACTCCTACTGGAAGGTAACTCACCTCACACTGTTGAAGTCCCGAAGACACAACCCCAGCTGATGGATTACAGAATCCCGATCTGTCAATATCAAAACATCACCCAATTAATAATTGGGTCCCAACACATAACCATAAGTACATTCTTTGGATAATTACTACATTACCCCAAGTTTGGCTTATTCAAGCCCAAGGCCCAATACATAGGCCCAAAGTCCATTAGGAATCAAAGCCAACACATGCCCTAATTTTCCAAATTGGGCCCAGGCCTATACATGGTCTTATTCTAAAGCCCAACATCATATAATCATTAAGGCCCAAACTATGGCCCATCTGTGGCCCAAACTTTGAAATTGGGCACAAACCCCTTAGATGGGCCTTACCCAAGGCCCCTTAAATTATTCTAGTCCTTATGATTATTCTTGGATGGCCCAATAATAATCCAATCAAGGCCCAATCATAAACCCAAGTCAAATTAGGGTTTCACATAATATGACGATTAGGGTTAAGCTTCCTACTTAACCCATTAAGGACTTAATCCATTAAGTCCAATATTGCTTAGATTAATCTTTGCCAATGATTATTATTTCATATCTCAAGCTATTAAATAATTCCCGTGTGTGTCCCGATTAACTCTCAAAATTAGGGTTTTATTGGCATTAGGGTTTCCAAACCAAGTACTAGCCCATTTATCAATTTGTTGGACTTTTAGGTCAATTAGGGCTTTATTGGGCCAATTAGGCCGACTAGATTATCATTAAGTCCATTAGGGTTTTCACTAAGCCCATTAGGCTTCATTGGGCCCATTAGGGTTTATAAGGCCCATTAAGGTTTCAAGCACCCCAAGAGAATTAAACTCAACGAGGCGAGCACACCGCCACCCGACACGGCGGCCGGTGGCGGCATGAGGTGGCACCCACCACCTCACGGTGGTGGTTTGATTTTTCCTTTCATTATTCTAATTTGTTACAACTTACATGTGACATCCCCTAATTTCTCGACCAGAAAAGACCGATTTAATTTATGCTTTTTTAAAATAAAATCAGAGAAATCTTTTCAAAAGATGTTGCGGAATAGGTCCCCGATATAAAACATGATAAAAGTTTATCAAAACCCTTCTTTAAGAAGGTATATATTTTCCATATATATATCAAAACCTCGGGATGTCATGTTCCGATACAGATGAAAAGCATAAACAAGACATTATAAGCCTTACTACGGTTATTTACAACTACTGGCCTATAATCAAAAATCTCTCATCGTACTCCGACTATGCTCGGGGTCCACTACCTGTAATCATAAAAAGCTGAGTGGGTCAGGCTTGGGAGCCTGGTGAGCATATAGGGTTTTCAACCCACAATAATAATAACATATTAAGTTCACCAATCAACAATAACCCTGATTACCCATTCCCGTTGTCCTCACTTTACGTCCCTAAACACCTAACACAAGGGACTTAACCTAAGGAATATCATCGGGTTGGACACTACTGCTAAGGGGACTCCTCAGCCATACATGTCCTAAAGGCAACCATGAGGGGGATTGGAGTACAACAATGAACATTTAGTTCATCAACACCTACAAGTTGTGAACTTGCTAGTGTACCACTGGACTGTCTAGAAAGGTCCGTGATCGTCATCTATACTCCGCTAGACGACTATGACAACTCCAACAACAACACCGACACCGAGGCCTCTCATCATTTTAACACCCACCGACTATTTTGTCTACCCATGTTCTACGCAACATATTTATAGATAAAATACATATACAGTTTAAAACTAGTATAAAACATCAATTCAACAGTCACCTCAAATAAACAATTAACATATTTACACATAACACATATTTTAAGGTAAATACTTCATAGCTATGTGTAAATTGAAAGTAACTACACACTCACTTGATTTAATGAAAATCGGGCAGCAATTCGTTTCCTAAAACGATCGTTTCTAATAAAACCGGGAGTTTTATTGAGAAACCGGGCTCTGCAAAAGTCGGGCTTTGAAACCGAAAAGATAAATTTTCCCGGCTTCACGGGCACTTCGTGGCGTATTCCGGGGCTTATAATCGATACCGGGGCTTTGGGGAATGTTAAGATGAAGAAAATATGAAGAAAGGGGTGAAAAATGATGAAATCCCAAAAGTACCCGAGAAGGCTCGCATGACCCTTCTATTTATAGGGGTCCGAAGTCCTGATCCGACGACTGAGAAGGAACCACGCGTCGCAGATCCGAAGCTCACAGGGGGATGGCTCGCACGAGGTCTGCGCGTGCGAAGGCTTGCCGTCCTCTCCTGATTGGACCGAGGTCTACTGGTCCGAAGTAGAGGCATCGTGGCACTCATGCGAGGGTTCGGTCTCGTGCAAGAAGGTACGTGTCGCATCGCTACTGGACCACTTCGAATAAGGTCAGGTGTTCAGATGACTCAGCAGATCGGACACGTGGCTCGCCTGACTCACCATTTCGGACACGTGGCACGTTCTAAGCGAGGGTGACGTGGCAAATCGTGACTATGCGAATTTTCTCGGTTTGTGTGCAAAAACTTCTAAAATCCATAACTATCGCATACGAGCTCTGTTTTTTACGTTCTTTATATGCACGCGTAGGTAAAATTACGCTCTACAACTTCCGTTAGACTTTGTCGGCTAATTTTGAATTTAATTTTTATATTATTATTTTTAACAGACCGGGATAGGAAATCCGTTAAAAATTCATAACTTCTTCATCCGACGTCCGTTTTCGTCAGACTTTTTACCGTTGTGCTACTATTTACGAGACCTTCGATTCTCGTTTAGGTTGTGTCGGCTAAAAATCACTCGATCTAAATTCGAGATTTTAGCTGTCTACGGCTAAGCTGAAACTTCGAAAAATCATAACTTCCTCATACGAAGTCAGATTTGGGCGTTCTTTTTATCGAACTTCTCGGTTTAACGAATACTACGAGTTTCGTTTAGATCACTAAGGCTAAAAAGTAGTTTATCGAAAACTCACTTTTTACGACATTCAGCACCGAGCCGGTTTTGTCGTGGAACTTCGACAAGTCATAACTTCTTCGTTATAACTCGGATTTCGGCATATATATCCGTAATCCTTGTCACGACCACTACAACTTTCTTAATAGATATCGGCTTTATCTAAAATTTAATTTTGACGCTCATTTTTATTCTTAATTAATTAACTCCTAGTAAAACACATAAAACACATAAAACACATAGAATTCACATAATTCCTTTTTCATTTCTTCAAAATGAGTTCCAAAGTTTAACCTAGACTATCACATTAATATTAATGCCTAGGCTAGAAACACGAGTGTTATAATTCTCTCCCCCTTAGGATGATTCCGTCCCCGGAATCACATATCACCAAACAACTGCGGGTAGCGACTTATCATGTCACTCTCCGTTTCCCAGGTGAGATTTGGTCTTCCATATATATATATCAAAACCTCGGGATGTCATGTTCCGATACAGATCAAAAGCATAAACAAGATATTATAAGCCTTACTACAGTTATTTACAACTACTGGCCTATAATCAAAAATCTCTCATCGTCCTCCGACTATGCTCGGGGTCCACTACCTGTAATCATAAAAAGCTGAGTGGGTCAGGCTTGGGAGCCTGGTGAGCATATAGGGTTTTCAACCCACAATAATAATAACATATTAAGTTCACCAATCAACAATAACCCTGATTACCCATTCCCGTTGTCCTCACTTTACGTCCCTAAACACCTAACACAAGGGACTTAACCTAAGGAATATCATCGGGTTGGACACTACTGCTAAGGGGACTCCTCAGCCATACATGTCCTAAAGGCAACCATGAGGGGGATTGGAGTACAACAATGAACATTTAGTTCATCAACACCTACAAGTTGTGAACTTGCTAGTGTACCACTGGACTGTCTAGAAAGGTCCGTGATCGTCATCTATACTCCGCTAGACGACTATAACAACACCAACAACAACACCGACACCGAGGCCTCTCATCATTTTAACACCCACCGACTATTTTGTCTACCCATGTTCTACTCAACATATTTGTAGATAAAATACATATACAGTTTAAAACTTGTATAAAACATCAATTCAACAGTTACCTCAAATAAACAATTAACATATTTACACATACCACGTATTTTAAGGTAAATACTTCATATCTATGTGTAAATTGAAAGTAACTACACACTCACTTGATTTAATGAAAATCGGGCTGCAATTCGTTTCCTAAAACGATCGTTTCTAATAAAACCGGGAGTTTTATTGAGAAACCGGACTATACAAAAGTCGGGCTTCGAAACCGAAAAGATAAATTTGTCGGGCTTCATTGGCACTTCGTGGCGTATTCCGGGTCTTATAATCGATACCGGGGCTTCGGGGAATGTTAAGATGAAGAAAATATGAAGAAAGGGGTGAAAAAATGGTGAAATCCCAAAAGTACCCGAGAAGGCTCGTAGGACCCTTCTATTTATAGGGGTCTGAAGTCCTGATCCAACGACTGAGAAGGAACCACGCGTCGCAGATCCGAAGCTCGCAGGGGGATGGCTCGCACGAGGTCTGCGCGTGCGAAGGCTTGCCGTCCTCTCCTGATTGGACCGAGGTCTACTGGTCCGAAGTAGAGGCATCGTGGCACTCATGCGAGGGTTCGGTCTCGTGCAAGAAGGTACCTGTTGCATCGCTACTGGACCACTTCGGATAAGGTCAGGCGCTCAGATGACTCAGCAGCTCGGACACGTGGCTCGCCTGACTCACCATTTCGGACACGTGGCACGTTCTAAGCGAGGGTGACGTGGCAAATCGTGACTATGCGAATTTTCTCGGTTTTTGTGCAAAAACTTCTAAAATCCGTAACTTTCGCATACGAGCTCCGTTTTTTACGTTCTTTATATGGACGCGTAGGTAAAATTACGCTCTACAACTTCCGTTTAGACTTCGTCGGCTAATTTTGAATTTAATTTTTATATTATTATTTTTAACAGACCGGGATAGGAAATCCGTTAAAAATTCATAACTTCTTCATCCGACGTCCGTTTTCGTCAGACTTTTTACCGTTGTGCTACTATTTACGAGACCTTCGATTCTCGTTTAGGTTGTGTCGGCTAAAAATCACTCGATCTAAATTCGAGTTTTTAGCTGTCTACGGCTAAGCTGAAACTTCGAAAAATCATAACTTCCTCATACGAAGTCAGATTTGGGCGTTCTTTTTATCGAACTTCTCGGTTTAACGATTACTACGAGTTTCGTTTAGATCACTAAGGCTAAAAAGTAGTTTATCGAAAACTCACTTTTTACGATATTCAGCACCGAGCCGGTTTTGTCGTGGAACTTCGACAAGTCATAACTTCTTCGTTATAACTCGGATTTCGGCATATATATCCGTAATCCTTGTCACGACCACTACAACTTTCTTAATAGATATCGGCTTTATCTAAAATTTAATTTTGACGCTCATTTTTATTCTTAATTAATTAACTCCTAGTAAAACACATAAAACACATAAAACACATAGAATTCACATAATTCCTTTTTCATTTCTTCAAAATGAGTTCCAAAGTTTAACCTAGACTATCACATTAATATTAATGCCTAGGCTAGAAACACGAGTGTTATAATTCTCTCCCCCTTAGGATGATTCCGTCCCCGGAATCACATATCACCAAACAACTGCGGGTAGCGACTTATCATGTCACTCTCCGTTTCCCAGGTGAGATTTGGTCTTCCATATATATATATCAAAACCTCGGGATGTCATGTTCCGATACAGATCAAAAGCATAAACAAGATATTATAAGCCTTACTACAGTTATTTACAACTACTGGCCTATAATCAAAAATCTCTCATCGTCCTCCGACTATGCTCGGGGTCCACTACCTGTAATCATAAAAAGCTGAGTGGGTCAGGCTTGGGAGCCTGGTGAGCATATAGGGTTTTCAACCCACAATAATAATAACATATTAAGTTCACCAATCAACAATAACCCTGATTACCCATTCCCGTTGTCCTCACTTTACGTCCCTAAACACCTAACACAAGGGACTTAACCTAAGGAATATCATCGGGTTGGACACTACTGCTAAGGGGACTCCTCAGCCATACATGTCCTAAAGGCAACCATGAGGGGGATTGGAGTACAACAATGAACATTTAGTTCATCAACACCTACAAGTTGTGAACTTGCTAGTGTACCACTGGACTGTCTAGAAAGGTCCGTGATCGTCATCTATACTCCGCTAGACGACTATAACAACACCAACAACAACACCGACACCGAGGCCTCTCATCATTTTAACACCCACCGACTATTTTGTCTACCCATGTTCTACTCAACATATTTGTAGATAAAATACATATACAGTTTAAAACTTGTATAAAACATCAATTCAACAGTTACCTCAAATAAACAATTAACATATTTACACATACCACGTATTTTAAGGTAAATACTTCATATCTATGTGTAAATTGAAAGTAACTACACACTCACTTGATTTAATGAAAATCGGGCTGCAATTCGTTTCCTAAAACGATCGTTTCTAATAAAACCGGGAGTTTTATTGAGAAACCGGACTATACAAAAGTCGGGCTTCGAAACCGAAAAGATAAATTTGTCGGGCTTCATTGGCACTTCGTGGCGTATTCCGGGGCTTATAATCGATACCGGGGCTTCGGGGAATGTTAAGATGAAGAAAATATGAAGAAAGGGGTGAAAAAATGGTGAAATCCCAAAAGTACCCGAGAAGGCTCGTAGGACCCTTCTATTTATAGGGGTCTGAAGTCCTGATCCAACGACTGAGAAGGAACCACGCGTCGCAGATCCGAAGCTCGCAGGGGGATGGCTCGCACGAGGTCTGCGCGTGCGAAGGCTTGCCGTCCTCTCCTGATTGGACCGAGGTCTACTGGTCCGAAGTAGAGGCATCGTGGCACTCATGCGAGGGTTCGGTCTCGTGCAAGAAGGTACCTGTTGCATCGCTACTGGACCACTTCGGATAAGGTCAGGCGCTCAGATGACTCAGCAGCTCGGACACGTGGCTCGCCTGACTCACCATTTCGGACACGTGGCACGTTCTAAGCGAGGGTGACGTGGCAAATCGTGACTATGCGAATTTTCTCGGTTTTTGTGCAAAAACTTCTAAAATCCATAACTTTCGCATACGAGCTCCGTTTTTTACGTTCTTTATATGGACGCGTAGGTAAAATTACGCTCTACAACTTCCGTTTAGACTTCGTCGGCTAATTTTGAATTTAATTTTTATATTATTATTTTTAACAGACCGGGATAGGAAATCCGTTAAAAATTCATAACTTCTTCATCCGACGTCCGTTTTCCTCAGACTTTTTACCGTTGTGCTACTATTTACGAGACCTTCGATTCTCGTTTAGGTTGTGTCGGCTAAAAATCACTCGATCTAAAATTCGAGTTTTTAGCTGTCTACTACTAAGCTGAAACTTCGAAAAATCATAACTTCCTCATACGAAGTCAGATTTGGGCGTTCTTTTTATCGAACTTCTCGGTTTAACGAATACTACGAGTTTCGTTTAGATCACTAAGGCTAAAAAGTAGTTTATCGAAAACTCACTTTTTACGACATTCAACACCGAGCCGGTTTTGTCGTGAAACTTCGACAGGTCATAACTTCTTCGTTATAACTCGGATTTCGGCATTCTTTATATATCCGTAATCCTTGTCACGACCACTACAACTTTCTTAATAGATATCGGCTTTATCTAAAATTTAATTTTGACGCTCATTTTTATTCTTAATTAATTAACTCCTAGTAATTAAGCATAAAACACATAAAATACATAGAATTCACATAATTCCTTTTTCATTTCTTCAAAATGAGTTACAAAGGTTAACCTAGACTATCACATTAATATTAATGCCTAGGCTAGAAACACGAGTGTTACATTACAACGCGAAATCCGATATCACACGCACACTAATATAGACACACACGCAGCCACCCTAGCGGTGGTCGGCGGTGCTAAACGGTGACAGCCACCACCTCAAGGTGGTGGTGGTGGCTGTTCTTGCAGTTTCCGACCAAACAGCCCTACACGTAACACATACTCGACATAAATACACCCACACGCATTTTGTTGGTAGAAAGGACCTAGCCACCCACCTAGCGGCGTACGGTGGCGGCGGAGGCGCTAATGGCAGCGGCGGGAGCAGCACCCAGCGAAGGGCGGTCGTCACAAGTTCGTTTCCGGTGACAGCAAGGTAACATACACATGAGCGTCGCCTGAGATCAAGAAACAGCTTGCCGTCAACGGAAGTGACATCAGTCGTGGCTAGCGGCAACACCAATGAAGGCAAAGGGAAATAGCGAAGGAGGGCGTCATCAGAAAGGAGCAGTCGCGACGTCCGGTGACCACGTCGTCTTCAACGGGAGTTGCAGCGGCCTACGATCCCATCTACTGACTTCGACGGTCTTCCTCGGCTGCCTACGACATCACCAGCAGCGGCGGTGGCATTTGGATGGTGAAGCAGCGGTGGCAGTCGGCTGGAACTCGCCGGTCTTTCCTGATCTGAATAACAAAGAAGGTGATGGCTGGTGGTTGTTGGCGGTCTCCGGCGATTGGCGACCTCATCGGAGATGGTTGCGACTTGAACAGCAAAGGGAAATGGCACCAGAGATCGGAGGAGAGGGGAGGGGGGCTGGATGGTTAGGTGACGGATGCACCTCTCATTCCTAGGGTCAGGGTTACCTTAAGCTATATATCCGATCCCTCAAAACATTATGCCATAATAACAATATTTGTCCCTCCTCCTTCCCTTTTCTTTCAAATTCAATCCAATTGTTACCAAATGGCCCGTCCTTGACGAATTCTTCACAAATTATGTCTAATACTTACTCTTTAACCCTTTTTTCCATAAATTCTTTTATATTGGTCCAAATGATAACATATAGCCCCTCCTCTTCCAAAACCTTTTCAAAATAAGTCCCTTAAAACGATTTTTTTTTCAAGCTGTTTGCACACAAAAAAAAAAAAAAAACAACAAACGAACCTAGCTCTGATACCACTGATGGGTTTTGAGCATTCTAACACTTCCTAAGTGTACATGCAACCCTAATAACCTTGGATCTATGTTTGTCTAATTATCATGCAAAGTTGAATTCCAAGGTTATATTCCTATCTAGCATACATGGGGAACAAATTTTAACTTGCATGAAAGATAGAATAACTTACCTTGTTGTTGCTTATGTGGGTAGCCGATGAAAATACACCTCTCACTTCGAGGTTCGAGCTTATCATGCGTCTCGCGTCTCACGAAAGCCTCGCAACCCCAAATCTTAATGTGGTCTAGTTTGGGTACTTTACCAGTCCACATCTCATGAGGAGTTTTGGCAACTTTCTTTGTGGGAACTAGATTAAGGATATGGGCGGCAGTATCTAAGGCATACCCCCAAAATGAGATTGGTAGCGAAGCTCGACTCATCATGGAACGAACCATATCCAACAAGGTTCGATTATGCCTCTCAGCTACACCATTCAACTGCGGTGTTCTGGGAGGTGTCAATTGTGAGACAATCGCACATTCCCTAAGACAGTCGAGGAGCTCTAAACTAAGATACTCACCACCTCGATCGGATCGAAGCATCTTAATGTTCCTGCCCAATTGATTCTCGACTTCCTGTTTAAACTCTTTAAACTTCTCAAAAGTCTCTGACTTATGCTTGATTAAGTAGACATATCCATATCTACTGTAATCATCAGTAAAAGTCAAATAATAACGATTAGCATCCCTTGTGGCATGTTTGAAGGGCCCACACACATTCGTGTGTATAAGATCCAACAAACCTTCACCCCTCTCACAAGAACCTGTGAAGGGTGACTTTGTCATTTTTCCAAGTAAGCATGATTCGCAACTATCATCTGACTTTAGGTCAAATGACTCCAATACTCCATCCTTTTGGAGTTGGCCTATGCGTTTCTTGCTTATATGTTCAAGACGACAATGCCACAATGATGCTTTATCCAAGTTATTATCATTAACAGAATCAATACACAATACATTATTTCCTAAGTTATCAACCACAGATACAGTTTCATACACACCATCACAAGGTAATGCTTTAAAATAAAGAACATTATTAAAGAAAGCATTAATCGAACCAACTTCATTATCAAATGAAAAGGTGAAACCTTGTTTATACAATGCATGAAAGGAAATAATATTTCTTGCCATTTCTGGCGAATAACAACATTTATTCAAATCTAAACTAAACCCACTACTTAGCGATAAAGTATAAACTCCAATCTTGGTGACAGGTAAAGCTTTCCTATTCCCCATGATTAAGTTTATTCTTCCATGCCCCACATTCTCACTTCTTCTTAGTCCCTGCAAATCAAAACAGATATGAATACCACAACCGGTATCAAGGACCCAAGAGTTAGAATGGTGTGAGTTATTAGATAAGATAGTGTAAATACCTGCATGGTTGGGTTTAACTTTCCCATCCTTGACATCTTGCTGGTACTTTGGGCAGTTCCGCTTCCAATTAGACTTTTCATGGCAATAGAAGCATTCAGCCTCTTTAGGGTCAGAAGAAGGAGTGACAAAATCTTTCTTGGTTCCACTTGAAGAAGAGCCATCAAGGGTCCTAGCCTTGGTACCCTTCGAAGAGCTCTTCCTCTTCTTCCCTCTACCTTTCCCGATTGCCAAAACCGGGGCGGAGTTTGGAGTAGGAGTGTTAACAACCGTCTTACCCTTAATACCTGTTTCTGCGGTCTTGAGGAGTCCCTGAAGTTTGCTGAGTGTGACCTCTTCCTTATTCATGTGATATGTCATGCGGAATTGATCATAGCACGATGGTAAGGAGTGCAAAATGATATCTATTGCAAGCTCCTCAGGGAAGTTCACATTAAGCTTCAGCAACCGATCCACATACCTTTGCATTTTCTGCATGTGGCTCGTGACGAATTCCCCGTCCTTCATCATGGTTGTTATGATAGAGCATATGATTTCATACCTCTCTTGTCGTGCACTTTGATGGTATCTTTCCATCAGATCTTGGTGCATTTCAAAAGGGTAGAAGTCCTCATAGGACTTTTGGAGTTCCGCTGTCATGGTGGCCAACATGATGCATGCCACTTTTGTAGCATCCCTTTCATGTGCCCGGAAGTCAGCGATCTCCTGGGGAGTTGCAGTGGTCTCATTAATCTCCTTAAGCTCCTTGTCAAGGACATATTCTTTGTCCTCGTAGCGGGTAATCATCCTGATGTTTCTGATCCATTCATTGAAGTTGGATCCATCAAAAGTGACTTTCCCACACAAGTTCATAAGGGTAAAGGAGCCATTAGGATTAGAGCCAGAAGCAGCATTGTTTGAAGACATCTGAAAGAAGAGAACAAGATTAGATTAGATATTAAGAGAGTCCTTAATAAAACACCCGAATGTAATATTAAGGGTAGGATCCAATCACAATATATTATAACTTAGAAGAGGTATGCCGTAATCCAAGCTATAACATATTTGAAAGGTAGGTGAATGACGATTCACCAATTTCCACCATGAAAAACGAAATATAAATATTAGGTTTTTAATTGGTTCTTAGAAATTCCTAGATTCTTTTGAGATTCAATGAACTTTTCAAAGGCATGTTTCAATCTCGAGTGTGCCCTCCAAGTTTTGTGACTGGGATACCGAGGATCACAAAACGAGGTGTGAAGTAACCATGCAAATCACTTGGTACCCTCAAGGTTTATCACTCAATCGATGTGCCGGTAAACTACACACGCTCCACCGATGATATGGTAAACCTTAAGTCACCCTTTACCTACCTTGTTAAGTCCAAGTTAGTGTGTCGGTTAACCACACACGCTCCACCAACGACTTAAACAAAGTGTAAAGTGTAATTTCATGGATTAGCACCTTATTCACATTTTCCTAAAGTAACTAAGATTGAGAATTTAATAAAAGCATTTAGTTACTTTATAATATTCATCATACTTTTAATGAGAATTTATAAGTCCTTGTCTTACCCGTTCGGCTAACGACCCTCCACCGATCAAGGAAGCGGTGGGTGAGAGTGGACACCCATTAAGTTGCCATTTTATAGGCAACAACCTTATACACCCCTTATAGACCGGCTTCGTGAATGAGGTGTACTAGCGGTAAGACGACTTGTTGTTATACATATATATATTAGTAACTTATAATATTATAAAGTATAAGGGTTGAATTTTAACTTTTAAAATTCTAAGGGTTGGAACTAAAGTTTTACTCAAGACTTTACATGTTCCAAAACTTGAGGGCAAGTTTTGTAAACTTCCAAAACTTTTCATTTCTTATAACTTATGAATTAATTGAGTAATAAAAATGAAGACTCTTCATTTTTATAACTCTTGTGTTCTTTTAATGGCTTTAATAAAAGTGAGACTTTTGGTTTTCCATAACTTGAGGACAACTTATGGACTCCATTAAAACACATTATGATCATGAATTAAACTACCATGAAGGTTACAAACAATTCCTATGATCATCTAATCTTCATAAGTTCAAGAACATGAATATGAACACTTTCAAGAATCAAAAATTACACTTAAAAAAACTTGTAATTTTAATAATTGCCATTGTAATGGATTAGCATAAACATTACACCATCTAAAACAAGCTTTAAAACATCAAAACAGTTTAGGGTAATGTTTCTAGTCCATTTCCAGCAACAAATGTGCAAACGTTCATACGAGCAGAAAACAGAAAAACGATTTTTTTTTCAAGCTGTTTGCACACAAAAAAAAAAAAAAACAACAAACGAACCTAGCTCTGATACCACTGATGGGTTTTGAGCATTCTAACACTTCCTAAGTGTACATGCAACCCTAATAACCTTGGATCTATGTTTGTCTAATTATCATGCAAAGTTGAATTCCAAGGTTATATTCCTATCTAGCATACATGGGGAACAAATTTTAACTTGCATGAAAGATAGAATAACTTACCTTGTTGTTGCTTATGATCCTTGAAACCTTGTGAGCCTAGCACCCCAAGTGTGATGCCTCAAATGCTTCACACAACACCAAATGCTTTTGGAATGACTTTAGAGAGAATACACACTTCTAAAATCGGCCTAGCCCTCTTGTTTCTTATGTGTGTGCGATATTGGTGGAGAATGGGTTTCTTATATAGTGTTGACACATCTAGGGTTACACCATGTAAACCCTAATGTGTCATGACTCTTCATTTCCATGACCCATGGGTTTGTAACTCCCATGGAGCATCCATGGAGCATCCTATGGGTGGAACCCAACTTGATAATCCATGGAGCCTCTTAGCCCACTATATAAGATATGGAAAATTTACATAATCTACCCATATATTTAATTAGTTATCTTTTGATCACTTAATTAATTCTAAATTAATTCTTGATCAAACTAATTAAATAATATTATTAATATATTAGAACTTATAATATATTAATAAACCATAAGTGTTATTTCTCTCATTTTAGTTTATCCAATTGCATGGTGCCATGCAACCCAAATGGACCATGCCGGGTCGGGTCAAGTACATACCAGAAATAGTTATGGACTTAGACACCTTATCCAACAGTTACAAGTTGGTATCAAAGCCTTAGATTGAGGGATTCAGACATACTCTTAGGTGTGTCTGAACTCAAACTGAGGATTTGGTAAAGTTTTTCAAAAAGAAATGTTTTTTTAAGAAAAAGAGTCTTCTAATACAAGAAAGAATGTGGTGCATGAAATCGACCAAGCTCAAGTAAGTTTTCCCAAAAATACCTATACGTGTTATTTGTTGTGATTTTTATTGTGAATCTATGAACCGCATGCTAGTTAGGGCCAAGGATCGGCTCAGTGCTTGCATGATATAATGATAGGAGATATGCCTTTGTATGCCTGTTGTATAAGCTTATAGACATGCATGCAAATGTTGGTCAGTCAGTGTTAGATTGACCGGATATGTGATGCCTTGTAGCCTAGGAAGAATGGGATGCTAGATAGGGGATATGTATTGGTATTGGGGATTGCTAAGTGTAGGCTTTAAAAATTATATACGGTTAGGATCATATAGCCCTAGAATGATTGATTTGGCATTATTTGATGTTCCTAGTTTGGTTGTGGTCCTAGCGTAGAATCTTTTATTCGACAGTCTATTTGATCATGTATTGTATATAATCTGCATGCGTAAGGCAACCGGCAGCGAGATTGGAAGCTCCTAGAATGAGTTATTTATGTGAGTTCGATATTCTTGGTTATTCTATGGATTGGAGTGTTGCTGGACGAATGCTGCTTGCTTTGTGCTTTGTGGAACTTTTAAGTGATGTGGTTTAGCTACTAACTGAATACGTCAAGTTACATATGACGAGGGTTGGATAATTTCATAGTGACGGATTTGACCCTATTGTGCAACTCTCGTTTGAGTCTAACCGTTGTAGGGACGATAATTTTACTCGAAGTATTACCTAAGCTTTGTTGTATGCGATTGTATTCATGATGTGGATAACTGACATTATGGGGAGTTCTTTAGCAGTTGATGGCAGGGTGAGGTTGGAAACCTAGGAAGTGCTTCAGTGGGTTTAGTTGCGTTGTTTAGCGAGCATTGGGAGTATCAGTTGAGAAGGTGACTTAGAGGATTCACGGTGATTCTCAAGGAAAGTGTGGATAGGTGTGGAAGGTAGTATTGGGCCTGTACTATAAGGGTTCAAAATCTGTTGTGACGTGTGGAAGCATTATTTAGCTTGGTTAGTTTCGAAGTCTGTATTTTGTATTTGATGTATGTATTACATAAGGCACTGTTTAGAGTTCGAAGCTTATTTGTCTAAGTCCTTATGTATTTTTGTATGCTTCTGTTAACTCCTATAAATAGGGGTAGGTATAGGGGTAAGGGTAATTTTGGTGAACCTTTGAACACTTTACTCTTTCAACTCATGTACTCTTTTAGAAGCAATAAAAGAGCCAAACATATTATATTTACATTTTATGTTCTTGATTCAATTCATAATCTGATTTCGTTCTTAACACTCGATTCCCATGAACTACATTTGGTATCAGAGCAGGATTCATTACGCTGATTTCTGATTTTCCCGTTCTTTCAAAAGTTTTGAATCGCTATTTCCGATTCAGAAATTTTCGCACTTTTGATTTAGAAAATATGATCTAATCAACGAATTTGATTTGATTTTGCATTTCGTTTGACTAATTGAGCGTTCTCTGATCTGTTGCTAAAAGAATCATCTGATAGATTCTATATTCTGAAGCTTTTCATCATCTTCATCCGTACAACAATGTCGAACTTTAACATGAATACCATGTCTGGTTTCTCTCATCTTCTAGGTTCTTCTACCAAAATTCTGATGTTGATTCCGGAATATTACGAGCAATGGGCAGATAGGTTGGAAGATTATCTCAATGGTATAGACGAGGATCTTTGGTGTTGTATTACAAGTGGAAACTATCGTTCAGGAAGGCTAGAATAGGTTGGAACTGCTCGTTCAACTATTGATGTTGCTCTACAAAAAGACAAATAAAAGGCAAATGAAAAGAAATGTTTACGTAAACTTCGTGGTGCTCTTCCACTAGTGGTTTACAAGTATGTATGTGGTTGCAGTACAACAAAGGAAATCTAGGATACTTTGAAAGAGAAGTATCAGGGAAGTGAGAAGACTAGAAAGAGCTCAGTGAAACAGTTCTTGCTCGAATTAGGAGAATTCAAGTAGAAGGAGAATGAGACCATAGAACTTTATTATGTTCGTCTTAACGATTTGATCTTCAAAATGCAGTTGTTATGGATTCAATCGTTCTACTCTCGAGTACAATCTCAATTTCTTAGTGGGAATTCGAAAGGAGTGGAGAAACATTGGTTTGATGATTAAGATACAACAGAGCTTCGACAACTATTCGCTGGGAGATCTCTATAATGTTTCATGAAAGTGAAATTAATGAAATAGCTGAAGAAGGAAAATGAATTGGGAGGTCTTCTTGCATTGGTTTCAAACATGTCAGGAAAAGAGTCTGAAGTCGAGTCTGCTGAGAATGATGGTTCTGGTGATGAGGGTTTTCTCATGAATTCGGAAGATGAAGTTGTGGCTTATTACTTGAACAACATAGTTAAGAAGTTCTTTAAGAAGCCATTAAATCCGAAGTTTAAAGGAAACAGTGATTTCAAGGGAAAGTCATCATCTGGGAAGAATGTTAGAGAAGAGTCGAAGGTTAAGAAGCAAGAGAGTAAGACTATTATTGAGAAGGTGGAGAAGAAGTTAAAAGGAGATTCTGGTTTTTGATTTCCACTACTGCAATGGTGCGAACCACTTGGCAGTTGATTGTATGTTGAGGAAAAGATATGGGAAGAAGGAAAGAGTGAAGGATGAAGCCTACTATATCGAGAGGCTAGAGGAAGTGAGAGCAATGATGAAGGGAATGTCACTTGTTGCGATGGGAAGTGGTGAAGGGGGAGGTACCTATCAAATATGGTCATCTGGATCAGATAACAAGGAGATGAGGAACGCCACACATGGACCGATTTATGCAAGGTATGAAGAAGGAAGTCTGGATGAGGAGAAAGTGACTGGGTAGTGCTTTGTTTCAACTGGAGCAGAAAAATCTCCAATGACTTCGAAGGTACGTTCTCTTCTCGATTCCTTTGATATTCCTCTCAGTTCATACCATGTTTTTTTATCTGACTTCGATGATACTTTTACGTACGTTAATGACATGCTTATTTCAATTAGTAGAGATGCTGAAAAATCGAAAACATTGTTGCTAGAAACTCAGAAACGTCTGGAGACAAAGAGGAGTAGGGTAGATAATCTTAAATTACAATTCAAAAATGTTACTCTTGATAGGGATAATGTTAGAGCTGATAATTGTACTTTGATGAAACAATGTAACATTTATTGCAATTCAGCTAAAATATTGTATGCTAAACTAACAAATCTACATCATGCTTCTGATATAAGTAAGGAACAACATAGGGAACTATTGACCTTCTTGGTATTCGAAAGGGAGAAAATAGATTCGACATCATATGATTATGAGAAGAAGATCACTGAGTTTGATAAGGTCCCAAATGAATCTTATGCATATGTTATTGTTAAAATAGATGAATGTTTAGACGCTAATGATTTGGTACATATTGTGAATGTGTAAGGGTAATAGAGTTGTAATCAGTCGAAGGGTTTCATGTCTTCGAATGTACTGAGTCTTCGTATCTTATGTAATCTATTTTACTAGGGCATTGTATTCAAAGCTTAACGCATAGTCCTTAGTATATTTTTTGTACGCTTTCCTCTCCTATAAATAGGAGTGTTTACTAGATTCATGGATAGGAGTCTTTACAGAATTGTCATTTGTACTCTGTAAAACTTGAGAACGTAATAGAGCTGAAACAAGATCATATTTACATCTGTGTTCAAATCTCACAATCTTACTTTGATCATTAAACTCTGATTCATTTCATACTCGATTCATTGTTTCATCAATTGGTATCAGAGCAGGAATCATATCTCTGATCTGATTTTCATCTTTTCAAAATTTTTTAAATCAACTTTTTGGTTTATGAAATTCCGCACTTTTTGAAAGTGAAAAATTCATTGGATATAAGTCTGTGATTCGATTCTGCACTTGAATCATTGAATCGAGTGTTCTGCTAGTGATTCTGATTTGAATCATATAGTTTGTTGTCAAATTCTCAAAGTTTCTTAAAAAATTCTCAAGGATTTATTATGTACATCAATGGCGTCTTTCAATCTTAATTCCATGACTTCATTTTCTCATCTTCTAGGATCATCCACTAAAATTCCTATGCTAATCCCTGAGTATTACGATCAATGAGCTGATCGTATGCAGGATTATCTCAACGGATTGGATGAAGAACTGTGGAATTGCATTTCTGGCAATCTTAATCCACCAACGAATGTTCAACCAATTGGATCATCTTCTGGAAGTTCCAAAGTTGAGAATCAGTCTGATCATCTGAAAAAGCTAGAGAAGAGATGCGTGAGAGAGCTAAGAGGTGCTTTGCCTTCAGTTGTTTACAACTATGTGAGGAGTTGTACAACTGCAAAGGAGATCTGGAACATTCTCAAGGAGAAATTTCAGGGGAGTGAGAAGACAAAAATTAACTCTGTGAAGCAATGCTTAGTGGAACTGAAGGACTTCAGACAGAAAGATGGTGAAACGATTAAAGTTTACTATGATCGTCTTAATGAATTAATCTATCGATGCAATCGATATGGTATCACCAGATCAGCCATGGAGTTCAATTTAATTTTTGTTATGGGTCTTCGTAAGGAGTGGCGTAGTGTGAGCATGATGGTTAAGAATCAACAGAGCTTTGATACGTCAACTTTGAATGACTTGTACAATCAGTTGAAGTCTCATGAAAGCGAAGTGAACGAAATTGCTGAAGAATCGAAGGCAAGTTTAGGAGGTCCACTAGCTTTGGTTTCGAAGATCTCTGAAAGGGAAGCTGAGAAAGATGTTTCAGATGAAGACGAAGGGTTCATCATGAATTCAGATGATGAGGCGATTGCTTTCTATTCAAACAATCGTGTGAAAAAGTTCTTCAAAAAGCCATTCAATCCGAAGGCAAAGTCATCTGAGACAAAAGGGAATTTTATGAGTAAAAGTGTTGGGGATGAGAAGAAGAAGGAAGAGAAGAAAGATACGAAGTTTGTTGAGGGAAAAACAGAGAAGAAGTTAAAGGGAGATGCTGGGATTGATTGTCATTATTGCAACGGGGCTAATCATTTAGCTAATGATTGCATGCTGAGGAAGAAAGACGAGAAAAAGAATAAGACGAAGGATGAAGCGTACTATGTGGAAAAGTTGGAGGAGGTGCGTGCGAAGGCAAAGAATCTTTCATTAGTTGCTCGTGGTGAACAAGAAGAAGATGGAACTTATCAAATTTGGTCATCTGGATCAGATGATGAGGAGATGCGAAATCTAACCCATGGAGCAATGTTTGCAAAGATGGAAGAAGAATCAGATGAGGAGGCATACGAAGTTCATGGGAGATGCTTCGTATCAAACGCCGCTGACAAATCTCTGATGACCACGAAGGTACGTAATATTCTTGAATCTTTCAATATTCCAGTACATGCTTATGATTCTGAATTAGTATCTTCCGATGAAACTGTTACTTATTTTGATTCAATTGTGGTATCTGCTAGCAATGAGGCTAAGAAGCTGTCTATGCAGTTGCTAGAGACACAGAAGAAACTAGATTCGAAAATTACTAAGATAGATTGTTTAGAACTTCAAATAACTAATATCATGGTTGATAGGGATAACTTGTCTAGTGAATCTAAATTGTTGTTAGCTCAGAGGAACATTTACTGTAATTCGGCTAAAAGATTGTTTGGGAAATTAACTGAACTACATCATTCGTGCGAAATCAGTAAAGAACAACATAGAAAATTACTGCCATTTTTAGCTTATGAAAGAGCTACGGTAGATAACATTTCGTATGACTGTGAAAAAGAAATAGCTGATTTTAACAAAGTTTTTAATGATAAGTATAGATATGGAATAGTCAAAGTAGATGAATGTCTTGATTCAACTGAATTGGTTAAAATTGTAAATGACACTTTGACCAAGTCTGAACAAATTCACATCTTGAAAAAGACTGAGAATTCAACATCTGATTCTCAATCTAATTTTGCTGATATTGAGGATAATTCTGACAATATTAGTGAAATCAGTGATATTGAGGATGTTGATTGTTCTCAGTTGTCTATTATAAATGTTGCATCATCATTTAAAGGAAAAGAAAAAAGTAAGGATTTGTTGGTTGAGATTAACACTGATCAACCCTCAACTTCGAAAGTTTGTGATATGGACTTTGTGGAAGTCAGAGACAACCAAACAGATGATAGTGATGATGAGAAAGAAGAGAAACAAACGAAGAAAAAGGAAGTTACAAAGGAAAAAGAAATTCCTCGTATAATTGTTGACCAAGTGTATGGAGATACACAAAAGTTCGAAAAAGAGCTAACTGAACAAGGTGCTCATTACCTAGAAGCAAATACGGTGGTTTACCAGATTTTCAAGTGTACTGATGATGTTGTTTTTCCAAACCAAGTCTTCGTAAGTACTGAAAATGTTGAAAATATCAAACCCGAATTAAAGAAGTTAGTTGAGGAGGATAATTCAAAAACAACAGATGAAGGTTTTTTCGCAAATCAAAACACAGTTGAAAACAACTTAACAAAGAATTCGTATGTGTTTCAACGACAAAAACCACAAAGCCAATGGGTTGAAAAATCAAAAATTAAAAAAGAGAATACAAAACATGTTGAAAAGGAAAATGAAAAAGTTGTCAAACTAAACTCTAAGGAATTTAAAGATCAAATTGACAAATTTTCGAAGGAAAACAACATTTCAAAACGACAAGCAAGAAATAAAATATTTTGGCAAAATGTTGAGTCTCAAAAGATGTCTGAATCACAATCAACCAAAAATGTTTTCAAAGCTAAAAATTCCTCTTTTTCAACAAAAACCCAACATTCATCTCAATCAACTCATACAAGGTCTGAAGTGAATAAGCAACCAAAGTTTTCGAAAGTTTCTTACACTAACAAATCAAGAGCATTTTCAAATAAATCTAATTCAAATCAACAAGTCTTTCAAAATCAACATTTTAAATCAACTGTTGATACATCATATGCTCATTCTTCTCTAACAAATCACAAAGTTAATTTTGTTCCTCAAAAGCCAAATTTTCCTAATCATACGAAGAAACAAACACTAAAGGCTTCGTATGAAAAAGGCATAACTTCAAGGAAAAATATAGATCACTGGCTCGAAGGACGAGGAAAAGATTATCAATCCAACAAATACTCAGAAAAACAAATCAACGAAGCTTATGAAAAGTATGTCAATACTTCTTCGAATGGAAGTTCATCCTCAAAAGATTCGAATATCTCCATCAAAGCTTGGAGACCAGTCACAAAAGCGAAGACAGTTCAGTCACATACTCAAAATGCGAAGGGTAAAGTCAGTGTACATCCGAAACCAACAAAATCTTATGTTTCGGTTCCTACAAATGATGATGTGGACATTATTAATAGTCTCAAAACTAAAGTTTGTGACTGGGTCAAAAATTCTTCATTTAATTCTATGTTGAAATCTAATTTCCAAGGACCCAAAAAGTCTTGGGTACCTAAATTTTTCCACTGATTGTAGGTACTATGTGACGAGCAATATGATAACAAGTGGTACATTGATAGTGGTTGCTCTCGTCACATGACTGGGAAGAAGGAAAATTTACGAGATTTTCGAAGTCTAAAAAATGTTGGAGTAGTAAAATTTGGGAACAATAAAAAATGTCAAGTTAAAGGATATGGGGAGATCACAAATGGACAATTCACAGTGAATCGTGTTGCATATGTTGAAGGTCTCCAACATAACTTGATAAGTGTTTCTCAACTTGTTGTGGGCACTAGCAATCAAGTTCTCTATAACGAAGAAGGAAGTATTATTTCGAATGTCAACACAAACGAAGTGTTACTGAAATCCAAAAGGAAAGGTGACATGTTCACTCTGGACATCAATCCTATTGTAGGCAAACCTGCTGTATGCCTTCTTTCGAAAGCCACATCTGATCTAAGCTGGCTATGGTATCGAAGACTTTCACATCTTAACTTTCGAAACATCAATAAACTAGTGGTACAAGATCTGATTCGAAAATTGTTGCACCTCTGGAGCTTTTACATATTGATTTGTGTGGTCCTTCGACTGTTTCAACTCTCAACAAGAAACGGTACATATTAGTTATTGTTGATGATTTTTCCAGATTTACGTGGGTTTATTTTCTCAGGCTTAAATCCGAAGTTGCACAAATCATGATTGATTTTATCAAAAAGATGGAAACAACATTAAAGAAGATTGTTTGAAAAATCAAGAGTGATCATGGAACTGAATTTAAGAACAATGTTCTTGATTCATTTTTGGTGGACAAAGGGATTTCGCATAATTTTTTCATCTCCATACACACCACAACAAAATGGTGTTGTAGAACGAAGGAATCGCTCACTGTGCGAAGCAGCAAGAACCATGCTGGCATATGCGAATTTACCTCAATATCTTTGGGCTGAGGCAATATCCACTGCATGTTTTACTCAGAATAGATCTTTCATACACAGGCGTTTTAATATTACACCATACGAAATTCTGAATAATCGTAAACCTAATGTGAAATTCTTTCATATTTTCGGATGTAGGTGCTTTATTACGAATCTCAAGGATCATCTTTTGAAATTTCAAGCAAAAGCTGATGAAGGGATTTTTCTTGGATATTCGCACAATTCTGTCGCATATCGTGTGTTAAATAAGCGAACATGAAAAGTGGAAGAAACTTTCAATCTCACATTTGATGATTACTATGTTAAACAAAATGAGCATAAATTTGCAAATCATCCAATTTTACAAGACACACAAGTTGAAACTGAATCTTTACAAATGGATGATATTGATTATGATTTGATTTTTGGAGTTTCAGATCATGCAGTCGATGCTGAAATTCATGCTCCTGATAATCACATACCCGAATTTGCGAAGTTTACTGATGAATCAACATCAACTCCTCAAGAGATAAACGAAAGTATACAAAACAATCCAGTGGAGGGGGAGCACTTGGATTCGAATACATTAGATAATGATGAGTATTCTTTCGAGGGGGAGAAAGAAACATTAAATGATTATGTTGAGGGGGAGCATAATGGTGAGGGGGAGCATATAGAAAATATTGAAAATAATAATGATTTTGATGATGTTTGTTCGATTGCAGGTTCTGAGAATGATGATATATACGAAGATGCACCTTTGGAATTTGATCCAGCATATACACCAATGGAAAAATGGACAAGAGATCATCCGAAGGATCAAGTAATTGGGAATCCACAAGAGGGAGTTTTAACAAGAGCTCAAATTCGTGCAAAGAATGAGGTATTGAATACTCATCAAGAATTTTGCATGTTCAATGTTTTCATATCTAAAATTGAACCAAAAACAATTAAGGTTGCAATGGAACACTCAGATTGGGTTGTTGCAATGCAATCCGAATTGTCTGAATTCGAACGAAACAAGGTTTGGAGATTAATTCTTAAACCTGAAAATGTTTCGATTGTCGGGTTAAAATGGATTTTCAAAAATAAAACTGACAAAGATGGAAACATTGTTCGAAACAAAGCCAGACTTGTTGTTAAAGGATATTCACAACAAGAAGGAATCGACTATGAAGAAACTTTTGCCCCTGTCGCAAGACTCGAGGCTGTTCGAATATTTCTGGCTTATGCAGCTCATAAAGATTTTGATGTTTATCAAATGGATGTGAAGTGTGCATTCTTAAATGGAGAGCTTGAAGAGACTGTTTATGTGGAACAACCCCCAGGTTTTATTAACGAAGAATATCCAAATGATGTTTATATTTTAGATAAGGCAGTTTATGGTTTAAAACAAGCACCAAGAGCATGGTATGCCACTCTTACTTCGTTTTTGAAACAATCTAAATTTAAACAAGGATCTGTTGACCCCACATTATTTCGAAAGAAAGTTGGGAATCATCTAATGCTTGTTCAAATTTATGTTGATGATATTATTTTTGGCTCAACTGACCCTGCTTTGTCTAAAGAATTCGAAGATTTGATGAAAAGTAAGTTCGAAATGAGCATGATGGGCAAAATCAATAATTTTCTTGGATTGAATATTCGTCAAAACAGAGAAGGGATTTTCATCAATCAAGAAAAATATACGAAGAATCTGATCGAAAAGTTTGGATTGATGAATAGCACAAAGTTACGAGTTCCAATGGCAACGGGCATAAAGTTAACACCATCATTAGATAAACCTGCAGTTGACATAACTTTATATAGGAGCATGATTGGTTCATTACTTTATCTTACTGCAAGTAGACCTGACATCATGTTTTTTGTGTGTAATTGTGCTAGGTATCAGTCTAATCCACGAGAACCACATCTCACTGCTATGAAGAATATCTTTCGTTATCTTAAAGGAACAATTTCATTAGGATTGTGGTATCCTTTGAAAACTGGGTTCTTTGTACAAGCATATTTGGATGCAGACTTGGGTGGTTTTAATCTTGATCGAAAAAGTACAAGTGGTGGATGTCAATTACTTGATGGCAAATTAGTGAGCTGGCAATCGAAAAAGCAAACATGTGTATCCATTTCAACAGCTGAAGCAGAATATGTGGCTGCTGCTGCTTGCACTTCACAAATAATATGGATTCAAAGTCAATTACGTGATTATGCAATCAATATGAAAAAGATTCCATTATACTATGATTCTCAAAGTGCAATACGAATTTGTCATAATCCTGTGCAGCATTCAAAGACTAAACATATAGCTCTTCGTTACCACTTCATCAAGGATCACGTGGAGGATGGAAATATTGAAGTACATTTCGTGAAAACAACTGATTAGTTAGCTGATATTTTCACGGAAGCGTTAGATGAAAAATCTCTTGTAAGAATTATAGAAGGACTTGGAATGATCGATGGAAATTCTGTTCCATGCGAAAAAGGAGAAGAGTGACTGATCGAGAATGGTTCAGAGGCTCTGAATCAGTGATCACGTGTCATAGTTCAGTGTTCAGAGGTTACTGTTCATAGTCAACTCTTCGAACGCTTCGAATTCGTATGATTGTCACTTTTCAGTGAATTGGTAAAATGTAGTATGTTTGCAACAAGTACTTTCGTTTATTTGAGTCATTTTGTTTTCGAAAAATCAAAAACATCAAAAATATTTTCATTTTCTTTTGTTCTTCGTTTTCGAAAAATCAAAAACATCAAAAAGATTTTCACTTTATTTTGTTCTTTATTTTTGAAAATTCAAAACAACAAAAAGATTTTATATTTTTTCTTTAAGAACTTTGTTGCAGATCTTTCTGAACATACGAAGAGGCACATGCTTGCAGATCTAAGGTCAGGTAAATGAATCTTACAACTCTTTACATTTTACTTATTTTGAACTAGTTAAGATGTCCCTAGAAGCATGCTGCTGCATGTTGTCCGAAGCCTCCAATGACTCAATGTGTGTGTACAAAAGCCTTAATGAACTTTTCATACGAAGATTTCTTCCCAATCAGGCTTGTATTCACATTAGTCTCCTGAGCTACCTGACTCTTCTCATATGAGTAAAGAGTTTACTGTTTTGTCCAAATATAACAGAGGTACACTTCGTGTCTTCACCAATCTTTTTCATCTAAAATTTCTTTCAGAATCACACACAAAGACATATGTCCGAGAGGTCTCTGATCAAACCAATCGAGACTTAGACATATCAACAATCTGTGTTAATGATCTTACATCATGAGACCGTGATGAAAGTGAAACCCAAATTTCTTGCAAATTAAGGAATTGACGGGGAACTATGTTCCAGATTTTACGAAACATTTGTTTCAGTACCTATTTTCAAAACTCCAAATCATATTCATTTCATATGAGTGATCTTGATCAAACATTCGAAACCAACGATGTTTGTTACCCAACAAGATCCAGCACAAATCTTTTTCATGAATATGATTCCGTGTGAGTTTACTTCGAATCCCAAAGTTACTTTAAACATTTTTCAAAACACAATTGTCACTGACTACACTGGTCAAACAAGTAATTTCTGTTATAATTACTCACCTTATGTTAAGGCTGATATGTAACGAAATTTATTAAGCCACCTATGTCGCCTTACAAAAGATGCCCTTCGAAAGTTATCTACAAGTTTTCGATTGTAATTCACGGGAACATACACAAGCTGTTGATCATCTCTCTTGATGATTAACGAAGCAACCTTTGCCCGGGGTTTAACTGCATTCGTGTCAAATTAAATTTTTGACATCACAAAATCCCAAAAAAATTTATTTCATTATTTCTTGTCTAACTTTCTTTGGAACACTACACTCACGAAATCCTTGAGGTTCTGAGTAACTTCGCTTTTCATCCCAAAAGTGAATGAGCCTAACTTCCATCCGAAGGGGTCCGACGATTACAATTATCTTGGGGCAAACAAAACAGGCTGTATTTCAATGACGTATGATATCGTGTCCGGGTTTTATGGCGATGGGACAGTTACTTTTTGACGCATGGCTATTTCTACGGAGTAGTGGTCCGGTTTTCAAGGTGCCACGTTGGCAGTCATTAAATGCACCTCCCGCTTTTAATTCAAACAGGAGGGCTACATATAAAAGGGGATTCAAGGGTGTTTTGTCACTTTACGCATTCAAAGATAATTCCCAATTCTCTCTGAATTTTCAAGCTTTCAAAACCCTAACAATGGAGAATACTGCTAATGTCAATGCTGAAGCTTCTTAAACTCCAGAAGATATTACTTCCATGCCTATTATGAAGATCCAGGGTATCAACTATCAAGTTGAAGCTGATGTATCTAAGTACCCTGAAGAATTGAAGATGCTCGTGATTGCCTTGAAGAATTTTGTTTTATCCAAGGCAATGTTCAATTCTTTCTCTGTACCGATTTCGTGGTTATCCCAGGCGGGATCAACAGCTTCAATCGCTAAAGCCTTTGATGCAGTCACGTTTAACCTAATCAATGACAAGAAGGTTAGACTTACAAAGAAACTCTTCTGTCAGATTCTTGATATTCCAAATTCTCCACCGTATGAGGATTTTACTTATCCTCAAATTGTCCACATGTTCAACGAGATGGGACATCAACCACCACTATCCAAAATCAGTGATTTCAAGAAGTCAGGTCTTCCTAAGATTTGGAATTTTCTTTTTGGAATCTTTTTACGTTACTTAACTGGTAGAACAGTGGGGTTAGACAAAGGAAGAATGGAGGTATACGCCATGGTTGCAGCGTTATACTATGATTTACCGGTGGATTAAGCTTCGCAGTTATGGAAGGAGTTCAAGAAAAGTGTTGACAACACGGATGCTGTACATGGTATTTCGTGTGCAAGATACTGGAGTTTGATCTTGCAGTACTTCTACAACAAAGAGGGTATTTTAGTAGCCAATGACGAAGAAAAAGTCACTTTTCATGTATATAGCAGTCCAAAGGAGGTAATTGATGATGCTGATGAGTTCCCAAGTGTTGCTCGTATTCCTGATGCAATGCTAAAAAGAGTTGATCCTACGAACTCAGTTTTGTTGACTTATCTGCAAACAATAGATACCACAGTGACAACTGGTGTTCTATTGGAAAAAGTGAAGAAGAAATCAAAAAGGGGGAAGAAGAATGAAGCTGGTTCTTCTGCAAAACCGGTGAAGGAAACGAAGCCCAAGAAGTCATCAAAGAAGAAACCCGTAATAGTAGAAGAAATTGTTTAATCGGATGTGTCTATGGCTGTTACAGAACCAGTTACTTCACCTACTGTTGAAGAAACCCAAGAAAAAGAAATAATCCCTTCGAATACTGGGGTTTTTCGTAGATTTAAGATGAGGTCTCGAAAATCTTCACCCCACGTTGTTCGTAAACCACAACATACACATCAAGGTGTATTATTCAGGGAAGTTCCAGCGCCTGTTTCTCCATCATCAAAGAAACGAAGGGCTGAAGATGTGGCAAAACAGTTGACCCAAAAGAAACGAAGAAGTCCAGAAAACTTATCATTGCCACTACTTCAACAGAAGACGTAGAAAGAATTCCTGACACTCCAGAAGCTGATCTTGTCAAAGAAAGTTCGATTCCTGAAGACATAAGTCTTATTCCACCCAAAGTTTCGCATGTCAAGTCATCTAATGTGGAGACACGAACTTCTGACATCACTGTAGACGTATCTAATACGGATACAAATGTTAACATGGGTGAAGAAGGTGCGAAGACTGATGCTCAAGGTAATCTTAATGTCACTTCTGATATTATCGTATCTTTACCTCTAGTAACTTCTACAACTGATTCACCCACATTCCACAACATAATCAGTACCCCTTTCACTTCCATCTTTTCTTCACAATCTACAACTGATTCACCCACATTCCACAACATAATCAGTACCCAAACCTACTTCACCTGTCGATGATACAATGATGCTGGAGAATGAAACTGATAACGAAGGTTTTGGAGGAACTTTTGAAGATCTAAAGTTTGATGAAGAAGAAGAAAATTTTCCAGATCATATGTTGATGACCATGAAGCAGTACAAAATTTTGAATACGAAGTTGAATACTATCATTCAATCTCAAGCTGATTTTGGGGGAGGTTCATCAGTATCAAATCTGGAAGTTGATACTATGTTAAAGATGATGGAATCACGGATAATCAGCAAAGTCTCCGGAATGGTGAAAGATTCTGAGTCCATTATTTTGGAGAAGGTTGACTACAATGATCAGAATAACGAACTTCGTGTTAAATCTCAACGATCTGATTTTATGGGTGAGGTCAAGGATCTGAAAAGCACAACAAAAGAACGGCATGTTCTTTTTGTTCAAGAAGTTAAGAAGGTACGCGAAGATGTCAACATGCAAATTCGTGAACTTCGTGAAGACATACAGAGAGAAGTTCAAAGTGTTCAACAAGATTATACTTCAATCCATCAGAAGGTTGACATTATTTGTGACGCTGTCACCAAATTTGTCAAATTATACGAAAGCATGAGTCCTGAACATACTCATCTTTCTGAATTGGAGAACAAGAATTTTAGCGAGTTGATTGTTTTGCTAAAAGAGTTAAAAGAGTTGTCTGTGAAACCAGTGTCCACTTCGTTTATCACTCCAGAATTTTTATCTCAAAAATTCATCCAGTTCGAAGCTATTCTTCACAAACAATTATCTCCTCTTACTCGCATTTCAAGTCTTCTTCCAACAGTATCAGATGCCCCACCTGCTTTCACAGGGGTGCAAGGGGGAGAAAAGATAGATGAATCTAAGAAGACTGGTGAAGAAGTAAAGGCGAGTAAAGAAGATTCGAAGGTGGTGGGAAAAGTGTTTTCTTCGAAGATCCCAACTACAAAGCCTGTTATTGTATCTGCTGATTCAGTTACTTCAACTGTGGTCACAACGGTTTCGATGACCAGATCAGTTATTAAAGGTGTTGTGATTGGAGAAGCTGCTGGAAGTGCTTCGAAACAAAAGATTGTGGTGGGAGAGTTTGAGTCTAAAGATAAAGGTAAATCCAAGATCATAGAAAAGACTAAGGAAGAAAAGAAGGCTGAAGTGGATGCGGAGTTAGAAAAGATGAGGCGTAATCAAAGTGTTATGGCTCTTCGTGCACAAGACCCTGTGGGTTTGGAAAAAGGAGATCCTTCGAAGCAATACAACTATGAAACAATTGAGGCAAAAGTCATGTTTGATCATATGTATTCATTCGAAAAGGTGCCAAAACAGAGTTATGTGGTTTCAAACACTGATGAAAGTCAGCTTGACTTTCCTATAAATGAAATGATGTTCATCATGCCTCAGTTTAAAGCAGAAATTATGTGTAAAGACAAAGAAGAAGGGAAGAAGATAAAAATTCGTTTTCATTCAGTGTTGGCGAAAGCACCTGAAGAAGTCTGGTCACTGTTAAAAATCAAGAAAGTTATAAGCATCAAAAGACACATGGTTTTTGAAAATGTTATTCAGAATCTCAAATACACAGTGATCAGATCAAATGGAAAAGTTTATGAGTTTACCATTGCTCATTTTCCGATAATGAACTTGTATGATCTTATACAAGTTGCATTAATCCTGAAAGACAAGTCATTCTCCTTTCTACAAGAAATAGAGCCAGATGTTTTCCAACTTGGAGTCAAACACATCAATATCTTTATTGAAAATTATTTTGAATGTCTTGCTCAAACTGATGTGGAATTGGCTACTACGAAAGGTATTGAAATAACTGCACTAATGGCTCCTACGAAGAAACAAGCAGACCTGAAGAAATATGAAGATGGTGAAATCTACTTAAAACCATTGGGGATTGTCTTCACAGGAAAAGACAAAGCTGGTAGAGCAAAGCGGTTCTTGTTCCAAACTTGCGAAGTGGAGAGATATGCAACTTCTCAATATACGAACTTAATTGTTCGTATGAACCAATGCAGGAAGAATAATGAAGGAGACAAGAAGGAGATTAAGAAGGTCATTGCATGGTACACAGAGATACGAAGAGTGATGATGTATTCAATTCAACTGCTTACAAGTTGAAGACTTCGACTTTGATTACAAAGGGGGAGATTGTAAGGGTAAATAGAGTTGTAATCATTCGAAGGGTTTCATGTCTTCGAATGTACTGAGTCTTCGTAACTTATGTAATCTATTTTACTAGGGCATTGTATTCAAAGCTTAACGCATAGTCCTTAGTATATTTTTTGTACGCTTTCCTCTCCTATAAATAGGAGTGTTTACAGAATTGTCATTTGTACTCTGTAAAAGAGCTGAAACAAGATCATATTTACATCTGTGTTCAAATCTCACAATCTTACTTTGATCATTAAACTCTGATTCATTTCATACTCGATTCATTGTTTCATCAGAATGAGACCTTAACTAAGACTGAAAAACTCAAAATTTTGAAGAAGACTGGGAATTCGACATTTGACTCTCAACACAATTTTGTTGATATCGAAGATGATTCTGACAATATCAGTCAGATCGAAGAAGAGGAAAGTATTGATTATTCTAAGTTGTCTATCACTAATGTCACTTCGATAGCCAAGGGTAAATAAATTTGTAATGATTCATTAGAAAAGGATAAGACTGATCAACCCTCAACATCAAAAGTTTATGACTATGGTCATGTCGTTGTTGAAGATAGTCAAACTGGTAGTGATACTGATACATATGATGTTCCAATTGAAACAACTATTCCCAAAGTTGTAGTCGATCAAGTATATGAGGAAACAGAGAAATTCAAAAAAGTGATGAAGGAAAAAGGTCCTTGTTATCTTGAATTGAACTCAGTCGTATATTCGTCTTTCAAATGCACCGATGATTTGGTGTTTCCCAATCAGGTGTTTGTCACTACTGGAAATGGAGACAAATTGAATCGTGAAATCAACAAAATTGTTGATGAAGACAAGAAAGTAGCGACAAAAGTTGGTTTTTTCTCAAACTAAAGCACAGTAAAAAATAACCCAAACAAAAACTAATCGATGTTTCAAAGGCAAAAACCAAAAAGAGTTTGGGACGTAAATTCAGAAAAAGCAAAATTTATTGATCAAATAAAGGAATCTGTTTTAGAAAATCAAAAGACAAAAGCACAAAATTTCAATGAAGCAATTCACCAAGTTTCAAAGGAAGAAGGTGTTTCGATGTCAAAGGCACGAAACAAAGTTTATTGGAAAAATGTTAAGTATTTTAAGAAACAACAAGCTTTTTCACAAAAATCGTCTGAACAGAGACCGACTGAACAAGTTAAGACTTTTTCACAAAATAGGTATTTTGAATGGAAAAAACACGCTAAAAAACAAAATGATTTTTCAAAAGATCGTTCAAAAGTTCAAAAACCCATTCGAACACCTATTGTTCAAAAACCAAGAAATGAAAATTTTGTTCAAAACCAACAATAAACGGAATTTTGTTCCCAATCGTCAAAATTCAAGGTTTTCGTAATACAATTTTCAAAGAAATGGTTTTTAGCCTAACGAACAAAGACATGTTCATAAATCTCATGGTCACGAAAGATTTTCGAATGGACAACAAGTTTTTAGTCGTACATCCGTCGATTATAACTAACATTTTCAAAATCGATTTCAAAGTCCTTCAAAATCATCATTTCCAAAAAGAAAGTTTCAAAAATTGGAAGTTAAAGGAAAAAAGAAAGGAACCATTTAAACCTTCACAACCTCACTATCCAAATCCTGATTCGAAGCAGAAGGTCAATGCTTCGTTCAACAAAGGGAAAACTGATGTGAAGAACATAAACCATTGGCTCGAAGGCAAAGGTAAACTTTATCTATCTGGAAAATTTTCTCAAAAGGAAATCAGGTATGCTTACGAAAGCTACCTGAATGATTCACAAACTGGGAGTTCTTCATCAAAGGATTTGAATCCTTCAGTTCGAAAATGGAAAGAATTTCCTAAAGCAAAGGTTGAGGCAAAACGAACTGTTGATGAAAAAGGGAAAGTCGGTTTTGAACCAAAAAAATTGAATGATTTCATTTCGATACCTAAGTCAGTAGAAGTTGACTTAATCGATAGTCTGAAATCCAAAGTTCGAAGTTGGGTGTTAGGATCTTCGTTTCACAATGCATTTCATTCTAATAACCAAGGACCCAAAATGCCTTGGGGACCTAAATTTTTTAATTGATTGTAGGTACTGTATGACGAGCAATACGAAACACTGGTACATCGACAGTGTTTGCTCTTGTCACATGACAGGTTCAAAGGAAAATTTGCGTGATTTAAGAAGTCTGGAAAATACCGTTGTTGTGAAGTTTGGAAATAACCAAAAGTGCAAGGTTAAAGGCTATGGGAAAGTAACAAATGGAAATTTTACAGTCAACCGAGTGGCATATGTCGAAGGTCATCAACACAACTTGATAAGTGTTTCACAACTTGTTGTGGAAACAGGTAATCAAGTAGTCTTCGATGAGGAAGGTAATGTAATCTCGAACAAGGACACAAAAGAATTTTTGCTTTAGTCTAAGAGGAAAGGTGATATGTTCACACTCGACATCAAACCAATTGTCGGTGTTCCCTCTGTGTGCTTACTCTCGAAGGCATCATCTGATCTAAGCTGGGTGTGGCATATAATACTTTCTCATCTGAATTTCAAAAACATTAACAAATTGGTTATAAATGATCTTGTACGTGGCCTTCCTGTTTTAAAATTTAATAACGATTCGTTATATTCAGCGTGTGAGCAGGGAAAGCAACATCGTCAAGGTTATGCTATCATGATAGACTCCAAGATCATCGAACCACTGGAACTTCTTCGCATTGACATTTGTGGATCTTCGAATGTTGAGACTCTCAACAAGAAGAGGTACATCTTGGTCATTGTTGATGATTTTTCAAGGTTCATTTGGGTTTTCTTTCTTCGTTAGAAGTCTGAAACGGCTCAAGTGATGATTGATTTCATTTAACACATCGAGCTCAGTCTGAGAAAGAAATTCAGAAAGATCAAAAGAGATAATGTCAAATAATTCAAGAATCAAGTTGTGGATTCATTTTTGGCTGAACTAGGGTTACGCGTAATTTTTCATCACCTTACACACCACACCAAAATGGTGTTGTTGAAAGGAGGAACAGGTCTCTATGCGAAGCTTCTAGGACAATGTTGACCTATGCGAGCTTACCTTAATATCTATGGACCGAAGCAGTATCAACAACGTGTTTTACTCGAAACCATTCATTCATTCATCGTCGTTTTAACATCACTCCATATGAAATTATTAACCATCAAAAACCAAATGTGAATTTTTTTCATATCTTTAGTTGCAGGTGCTTCATAATGAATCTCAAAGACAACCTTTCGAAATTTCAGTCCAAAGCTGATGAAGGGTTATTTTTTGGATATTCGCAAAATTTTGTAGCATATCGAGTGTTGAATAAGCGAACAAGGAAGATTAGAGAAACCTTCAATCTAACTTTCGATGATTACTATGTCAAACGTGTCGAAAAGACTTTTGAACAAAAGCATATTAATCCAGAAACAAGTGATGAGTTAGAAATTACTAGTTCTCTTGATTTTGATTATGACTTAATTTTTGGTGTTCCTAACAGGGCAATAAATGCAGAAGTTTATCCTGATGATAATCGGATTCCTGAAGCATCAAAACATTCTGATGATTCGACAGTAACTCGGGAAGATGATGATTCTCATTCAACCTCTAATTCTCAAATACATATCAAAAGTCATCCTGTGTTGCAAATTGATCAAGTGGAGGGGGAGTACTTGAATTCGATATCACAAAATCATTTTAATGAGTATCATATTGAGGGGGAGCATGGACATTCGAGTATTGATGTTGAGGGGGAGCTTCACAATTCTAATCCAATTATTGAAGGGGGGGGGGGGGCAAATGCATTATACCTAATGCTTCAAATGAACAATCTGATGATTTTAATGATGTGTCTTATAATGTGTCTAATGTAGGAGAAGGTTCTGAAACAGATGAAATGTTCGAAGATGCACATTTTGGATTTCGATACTGCATATCCACCACTGGACAGATGGATAAGGAATCATCGTAAAGAACAAGTTATTCGTGATCCTCAAGCTAGAGTTTTGACAAGGGCTCAGCTACGTGCCAAAATGAGGTACTAAATGCGCACCAAGAATTTTGTATGTTTAATGTCTTTATTTCAAAAATGGAACCTAAAACAGTTAAGGTTGCATTTGATGAACCTGAATGGATTGTCGCAATGCAATCCAAATTAGCTGAATTCGAAAGAAATAAGGTTTGGCGTCTAGTTCCAAAACCTGATGATATGTTAGTAATTGGATTAAAATGGATTTTTAAGAAAAAAACAGACAAAGAAGGTAATGTTGATCGAAACAAGGCAAGATTGGTTGTTAAAGGATATTTGCAAAAAGAAGGTATTGACTATGATGAAACCTTTGCCCATGTCGCAAGACTCGAAGCTGTTTGAATATTTCTTGTTTATGCAGCACACAAGGACTTCGATTTATATCAAATGGATGTCAAGTGAGCTTTTCTGCATGGTGTATTGGAAAAAACTATGTATGTTAAGTAACCACCAATTTTTGTAAATGATTAATTTCCTAATCATTGTGATATTCTCGATAAAGTTGTTTATGGATTAAAACAAGCACCACGAGTCTGGTATGCAACTCTTACCAATTTCATAAAACTCTCTAAATTTACACAATGATCAGTTCATCCAACTCTTATTCGTAAGAAAGTTGGGGATCATCTTATTCTTGTTCAAATTTATGTGGATGATATTATTTTTGGCTCCACTGACCCTTTTTTGTGAAGCGAATATGAGAATATGATGACAAGTAAGTTCGAGATGAGTATGATGGGGAAGATCAATAATTTTATGGGTCTGAATATTCGTCAAAGCAGGGATGGCATTTTCATCAATCTAGAGAAATACTCACGTAACCTGCTTGAGAAGTTTGGCATGACGAATAGTTCGAAATTACGAGTACCAATGGCAGTCGGCACTCGTTTAGGACCTTCATTGGATAAGCATGTTGTTTCTCTCACGTTGTACATGAGTATGATAGGTTCTTTACTATACTTAACTGCTAGTACACATGATATTATGTTCACTGTTTGCAACTGTGCCAGGTATCAGTCGAATCCCAGAGAAGCCTATCTAATAGCTTTAAATAATATCTTTCGATATCTCAAAGGAACTGTGTCGCTGGGTTTATGGTACCCTTTGAAGACTGGTTTCTTCATTCAGGTGTTTTCTGATGCAGACCTTGGTGGGTGTCAACTCGACCAAAAGAGCACTACTGGTGGATGTCAACTTTTGGACGGGAAGCTTGTGAGCTGGCAATCGAAGAAACAAACTTTCGTTTTGATTTCCACAGCAAAAGCAAAATATGTTGCTGCTACAGCTTGCACTTCTCAGGTCATATGGATTCAAAGTTAACTTCGTGATTACGAAATCAACATGAAAAATATACCTTTGTATTGTAATTCACAAAGCGCAATACACATATGCCATAATCCGGTGCATCATTCGAAGTCAAAGCACATTGCACTTCAATATCATTTCATCAAGGATCATGTCGATGATGGAAATATCGAGGTTATTTTTGTCAAGATGACGGATCAACTAGCTGACATTTTTACGAAGCCTTCGGATGAGAAATCTTTTCTAAGGATTTTTCGGGTTTAGGAATGTTCGATGCTAGTGTTGTTTCATGTTCGTCATCATAGTGAAAAACAAAGGGAGTCACAATGTTGCTTAGTGGTTAAGACGTTACTATTCATCATTTAATGTTCGACCCCATTCGCATTCGAAATGCCTCTGAATGGTTCAACTCACAATTTGTTGTCTGAGAAAGATTTGTTGATTCAATGTCCATTTTCTGGAAGTCGATACTTCTTACATCGACTGATTGGTAACTTCTTCTTGATTTACTTCTTGTTTTCAAAACCGAAATCACAGAAATGCAAAAAGATTTTATTAATTTTGTTCTTATATTTTAGAAAAAAAACATCAAAAAGATTTTATTACGTCTGTCTTTTCAATTCTAAATCAAAAATTCCAAAAAGGTTTTCTTATGTTTTTCTTTTAATTTCAAACAGAAAAATCGAAAAATATTTTTTGTTTTGTTTTGTGTGGTTAACATTTGTTAGTAAAGATATTGTTCAACATATTGTGGTAGACATTGCGTCGTGACAAAGGGACATGTATCATTTCGAATCTTTGTACCAGTTAGGAGTCCCTAGAAGCATGTTGATGTATTTCGACCTAAGCCTCATAGAATCAATGTGTTTCGAAGCCTTAATGGATCACTCACTCCGATGGTTCCTTCCCAATCAGGCTATATTCGCATTAGTCGACGATCTACCTTTCTCTTCTCATTTTGAGTTAAGAGATTTTTGCTAAGTCTGTATCATTCGCAGAGGTACACCATGTTTCTTAACCAATCTTTTTCATCAACTTTCTTCTTCAAGATTCACACACTTCACTTGCATATCCTTGACATCTCTGTTAGACACCAACCAGAATGTAGATAATGCACAAGTCTGTGTTCATGATCGAGATTCATGAGTCCGTGATGATGGTGAAACCCAACATTCCAAACTGATCAAGGAATAGACGGTGAACTTTATGTTCAATATTTTCACGAAACATTTGTTTTTGTATCTTAATTCGATATTCAAAATTGTATTCCTTCATTGTGTGTGATCTTGAAAAAATGTTCTTTTCCCAAGACATTTTTTCCCAACAAGGTCCAGTCCTTCATTTTTATATGGAATATGATTTCTGTCTGAATATTTCTTGATCCTTAGTCACTTTACAATTTATCCAAACTTCACTTGTCCCTTACTACACTGGTCATACACGTAATTTTGGTCATTTAATTCACACTTATGTTAAGTTGTGGTTATGAATAAAATTGAGCCTACCTTCAAAGCCTATGTAAAAGAATCCATTTGATACTCATTCATGAGTATTCAATTGTACTTCACGGGAAACCACTCATGCAGTTCAATGTCTCTCTTGATGTCAAATGAAGTGATCTTTGCTCGGGATCCATCTGCTTTACATCGAATGTTATTTTGATGTCACTATACACACATATTTTTTTTTAATTTTGGTTCCCCCTATATCTTTGGCACACATTTGCACAAAAATCCTTAAGGTATTGGGTAATACCAACTCAAACCAAGATTTCGAAAGTCTGGCTATGATTTCGTTTCTCATCCCAAAAGCGAATGATCCCTACCTCGAAGCGACGGCCAAGTGACAGTTCTTATCCTCTTGGGGAAAACATAATTTCAGGCGTATGTGACGGTTTAGTTTCTTCACGGTTTTCAAGGGAAATGTACTCATCACTTTATCAGACATGACTGCTTTTTCGGAAACTCTCCCACTATCCCAAATTACACGTGGCACTTGTTGATTGATGGTTTTTTCAAATTCAATTTATCTGTGGGTTATAAAAGGATTTTGATGGTCAAAATTACAGACTTTACGCAATCTGCTATCATTTCCCAAAATCTTTTCTTCACCAAAATTCTCTGTTCTTCAAAAACCCTAACAATGGCGGCCCTAACTGCTTATGTCGATCCCTCCAACACTACTAAAGAAGCAACATCTCAACCCCTGTTGAAGATTCAAAGCTCTAACTATCGTGTTCAACCTATGTATCAAAGTACCCAGAAGAATTGAAGATTATGATTGTTGCCTTTAATAATTCCGTTCTTTCTATGGTCATGACTACTTCTTTCTGTGTGCCCATGACCTGGTTATCATTGGCTGGTTCTACAAAAGTGTTTAACAAAACCTCCAAGGTGCTGACGTTTTAATTAACCAACGAAAATAAGCACACACTCAAAAAGAAGCAGTATGCTCAAATATTTAAGCTTCCAAATACAGGTCCGTTTTACGAGGTTACCAAAGAACAGGTGGTTTATATGTTCAATGAGATGGGCCATCAACCCCACTTATAAGAATCAGTCCATTTCGAAAGGCTGCTCTACCTTGCATCTGAAACTTTTTATTTGGGATTTTTCTATGTTGTCTCACAGGTCGGAGTGTTGGTCTTGACAAAGCCGAATTATATACCTTGGTTGCATGTTTATATTATGATCTTAACGTGGACTATGTCACACATTTGTGGGAAGAGTTTGGAACGATTATTTCTCACATAAACGTTGTGAATGGTGTCTGATGTGCGCGATATTGCAGCTTGATTTTACAAGAAGTGTATGCAAGGGAAGATATCATGGTTCCATCTGATGTCCTAAAGGAAGAGTTTACCATCTTTCAACATCCAAAAAGTGTTGAAGATAATCCAGTTGTATTTCCTTCAGTAGCTCAAATCCCCGATGCTATATTGCGAAAGGTAGATTCGAAGATGATCCTGTTCTTGTTGCTTATTTGGAAAAAATAAACCCTAATGAACAAGTCGGGGTTTTTTTTACCTAAAGGGGCGGAAGGTACTTCGAAGGGTGGTAAAGCTTCTATGAAGTCTAAGAAGACTGAATAACCTAAGTATGTTCCTGAGCCAATTGAGAAGGAGGTTGTCCAACTTGTTCAGAAACTTGTTGTCAAAGAAGTTCAAAAGGAAGTAGTTCCTTTGAAAACAGGTGTTCTTAAACGAAGAAAGAAGCCATCCCATTGACCTCGTCATTCTCCTGAAAGACGAGTCATTCCGAATATTCCAGTTGAGGCTGTTTCTTCACAAAAGGAGGGTTTTGTTTTGAAGTTCAAGAAAACTTGCAAACCCCAGCTCAATCGAAAGTGTGTGTTAATTCGAGAGGTTCCAGCTCCTGTTTCACCAGCCTCGATGAAACGCAAAGCACATGAAATGGTGAAAAAGATCAAGAAGAAGACAAAGTAATTGGAAGATCCTCTTGGTGAGGTTGTGGTAGAAACTGATTTTGAAGATGGCAGTGATCAGTCTCCCATTCAAAATGATAACATTTCCTTTGAATCACCTCAAAGGGACTTTCCAGTTAAGTCGAATTGAGGCAACTGGAAGTCTTGGTGGCTCTGTGAAAGTATCTAATACGGACACAACCACTACTTTGGGTGATTCTACTACTCATTCCATCCCTGAGAAGATAATAGTCATACCACCCGAGGTCTCGATGACTGAATCTGTTATAGAGGAGGTTCGAACCTTAGGCATCACTATGAACATATCTAATATGGACCCAAATGTCTAAAAGGGTGGAGGGTATCGACTTCATACGCTTAAGGTACCACTTCAGTTCCAACTTCATTGGTTCCTATTTCACTCATTTTATCTTTAACTATTGAAACAACACTCATCAATACTTCTACTCCCTGACCACCATTTCATTCACCTATTACATCTTCATCACTTGCTTCAACCAAATCATCTACTTATTCCAATATCATGAATCAACCTATCACTTCTCTTTTCTCTTCTCAATCAACTGAAGGAGAAAATTCAGTTCTAAAAGTTGAACAAGATGAAGATGATGTGATGGTGTCGTTTGTTGAGATTCAATTTGACCCAGAGGAGGAGAACAATCCTGATTATATGCTTATGTTAGGAAAGCAGTTTAAAATCTTGAATCACAAGTTGAATTCCTTGTTACAGATTTAGGCTGATACTGGGAGTCGAAACACAATTTCTAGGATTAAAGTTGATGCGTTACTTAAAGCCCAAGAAAATCGATTAAGGTGGCCATGGAACAGATCGAGTCGAAACATAAAGAGCGTTTGAAGCGTTATGTTGAAAATTTTCAATTTGAGGTTAAGGAACTGAGGGAAGTTGCTAAAGAACGCCATCTTCTATTTGTGGAAGAAGTCAAGAATGTGGATCAGTCTATTAATCTCAAAGTCGAGGCATTCAAATCTGAATTTTCGAAGGAGGTGATAAAGCTTGAACAGACTCATTCGAGTCTTCATGGCAAGGTAGATGTGGTTGTTGAAGCTTTCAAGACAATTGTGGAGCATTATACTTCTTTTACTTCCAAGTTTGATGTCAAGTCCGATAATGATTCTAAGGTGTTTGTAAAGATGGATGAATTGTTGGAGAGCTTGAAGGCATCAATTTCAATGACTGATACTTCTCATTCATCTTTTATTTCTTAGGAGTCTTTATTACAAATGTTTTCTTCCTTAGAAAATAATCTTAAAGCCGAACTTGCTCCTCTTCTCAGGCTTCTAAATCTTATGCCAACAGATGCCCCACCTGTGTCACAAGAGGTGCAAGGGGGAGAAAAGGGGGTTGGCTCTGGTTCTTCTAAGGTGTTGGTTCATGTTCATCTAAGGATCCTGATCATGGAAAGGTTGGAGGGAAGGTGATAACAATGCAAATACCAACATCACTTCCTGTCTCTATGTCAACAACTTCAACTACGGTGACTTCAAGGCCATTAAGCAAAGGCATTGTCATAGGTGATACTGCAGAGGGTTTGAGTTCAAAGCTACCACCTTTGAAGCAAGATAAAGGTGATAGAAGGAAGGGTATCGAGATCAATCCTTCTAAAAAAGAAAAGAAGAAAGATCAAGAGGAAGAGATTGAAAGGCAGAGGCAAATAAACAATATTATTCATCAAAGACAAAGTGATCCACCTAGCTTAAACAAATGTGATCCATGCAAGAATTACTATTATGAGACCATCGACAAAATTGTCTCTTCTAGTGTATTGCATGAGTTTGAAAAGATTCCAAATAAGATCTATGAAATCAAAAATACTGATTTTATTCAGTTGGATTTTACGATCAAGGACATGGTGTTAATCTCTTCCCAGTATCAATTGGTAGACAAATTCGAAGGTAAAGAAGAGTTCAAAATGTTGAAGTTGAGGTTTCATGTAGTTCTTGGAAAGAAATAGGAGGAAGTGTGGTCTTTGGTTCGAATTGTAAAGGTGTTAGGCATTTCCAAAGACACACTGTTCGAAGGGTTATTACCGAACTTTCGATATCACGTGGTCAAAGCAAACAATGTTGCTTGTGACTTCTTGGCGACAAATTTTCCTCTAATGAATCTCAAAGATCTCATCAACATGGCAAAAATTTTGAGCTCTGTTGATGTTTCAAAACTTCAAGTTAACAGCAAAGAAGATTTCTTGATTAGATTTGCACATATCAAACTGTGTATAGACAATTCTTATGATTGTCTAGCTATGACAGATGTCGAGCTTGCCTTAGCAATGAATCGAACAGTGACAATGCCTCACTCACTGTTGAAAGGTCAAGGGAGTTGGAAGAATTGTGAAGATGGAGAGATAGTTCTGAAACCGTTGGGAGTCGTCTTTGAGGGGAAGAACAATAATAACAAGGTCACAAAGTTTCTTTTCCAAGTGTGTGATATGGAGAGGTATACGAACGCTAAGTATACAAATCTCCTTCTTCATATTAATAAGTGCAAACAGAATACACCAGGAGACATAGTTGAGATTTGAAAGACAATTATCTGGTATACTGAGATTCGCAGAGTACTTCACCAAGCTACAAAGTTGTTGATGACATAGATTCGACACTTCTCACAAAGGGGGAGATTGTAAGGGTTCGAAATCTGTTGTGAGGTCTCAAAGCATTATTTAGCTTGGTTAGTTTCGAAGTCTGTATTTTTTGTTTGATGTATGTATTACATAAGACACTGTTTATAGTTTGAAGCTTACGTGTCTAAGTCCTTATGTATTTTTTGTATGCTTCTGTTAACTCCTATAAATAGGGGTAGGTATAGGGGTAAGGGTAATTTTGGTGAACCTTTGAACACTTTACACTTTCAACTCGTGTACTCTTTCAGAAGTAAGAAAAGAGCCAAACAAATTATATTTACATTTTTGTGTTCTTGATTCAGTTCATACTCTAATTTCGTTCTTAACACTCGATTCACACGAACTACTAAAAGCACAAGATCCATACTCGAATCGAGGAGAGACTTGGAGAATCTAGGGAGCCTGTGGGATGAGGATTTTTTGATACGTTCTCATCATTTACATGCTTTTTTTTCAAAATGATGATCAGCACTCAGGGAGGAGGTGCGGGTTTGTGTTCAGGCGCAGGTGCAGATACTGAGCCGATCGATGAGCGGATGACGGAGTTCATCTCGTCGGAGATTACCCACGGTATTTTGGAGTGGACTCCTGTGATCTTTGGTTCAGTCAAGGAGGGAATTTTGGAGCTCTTGGATGGTCATCTCAGGGATTTTTAGACCGAGATTGTAGTAGGACAGTTAGGGGCCCATCTGGAGCCCAAATCTTGTGGAGCTCTAAAATCCTTCAGGAAGGAGGATCCTGTTGCTAGCTCTTGTCATATGGGATCGGAAGTGGGTTATGCTTCATTTTTTCAGGAGGATCGATCCCATGATTGGATTTCTACAGAGGTTCCGAGAGCTTTACGCGAGGAGTTACCCGACATCATTGGTCATGTCACTGATAGATTGGTCACCAAGTTCGACGGTCGGACCTTGGCTATTGAGATGGTTGATAGGATGGTCGAGGTAAGTCAAGAGCAGGAGATTGGTTCAGATAGGACACTAGGGAAGAGGAAGCAGAGCTGTTGGATGTTGCTATGTATAGTGCTAGAGACCCGAGGGGCCGTGATGTTTGCACAAAGGATGAAGGGGCACATGAACATATGCGCATCAAGTGTAAGTGTGGCATGTGCGGATGGAAGGGCCACCTCCGCCAAGAATGCAACTTGGAGGTAGAATTGTGTCACCGTTGTCATCACCCTGGTCATATCAGGCGAGTTGCCCACGCTTAGTGGTTGGGGAAGCTCAGGTTCTATCGCAGGTGATTTGACATGAAGAGGAGGTCAGGATTTCATCAGATGCTATTGCGGGTATATTATCTTTTGCTTTCATCTTGATTGTTATCAGTATTTATATTGCTTTGGAATATTGTTGGGTATGGGTATGCATTATCTCTGGGTTAGTTCTCCATTATTGCCTGGGTTATATCATCAAGAATTGTTATGGGCCATTTTGCAAGCAAGAGTCATTAGTGGGTCGTATCTTGAGAAGCGGGATTCAGTTGTTCGGTTGATTGTTCCGGTTCTTTTGATGGGATCAGCTCAGGGGTATTGATTGCAAGATTTACGGTCAGATCAGCAGGAATAGTTCATCATTGAAGTCGGAGTTTGGATGTGATGGCATTTATTCAAGTAGGATTGGCAGTTGTCTAAGGCATGACCTTTGGATGCAATCATTGTCGTTGCTAGGGAAGGAACGACAATAAGAAGATGTGGATGGCATTCGTATGAGTTTTCTTGGGCATTGGAAGTGCTAGAGGAATTTTATGATCATAAGGATTAAAGATGGTTAGAATTCAAGGATCTTTCTGAGGATGCGAAGTTGGAGGGAAGATTCGCCAGTTCAGGTCAAGGGTTATAGTCTTTGTCACCAGCATAAAGGATTTAAGGATTTGGTGTAGTATCATGGGTATTCATTTCGAATTCAAGAGTTTGGCGATCACCAGGATTGGCTAGTAATGGAGCGCTAGTATTGGTAAGTGCAGGTCGTCGGCAGTTCATATTATATGAAGGCAAGATGAGTTGAGATTCCATCAAATTTTGTGGGTTGGGAGTGCCTCGACGAATCCAAGTTGGGGACAATCGTTCAGAATTATGGGATCTGGATCAGGTGTGAAACTAGGGCGAGTTTCACATCCCAGTCGGGAGGGGAGACGACTTAAGTGGTCGTTGGGATTGAAGTTCTATAATTTAGGAGTTCAGGAAATTTCCAACAGTTGGTCGGTATCTTCTTTGTGATGCATGGCAAGCTTGTTGATGGATCTCAGTTGAGGTTTGTGTTAGAGCCTCGTTGTCTGTTCTTGTTTGATGAAGGCTTTGGGGTTCGAAGCATGACCTGAACACCTAATGGGAATTCAGTTGAATGTGGGTTCGACTTGGTATGGTTGGGGTTGAGATGGTATAGGTGTGGTAAGACCATGGGTGGTAACCATGGCGGGTTAATCGTATCGTAAGACTGCGGGATGGTCGTAGCATTCATTGGATTGGCAGATAGTATGAAAGTTTTGTAAGTCTTCGATGGGATCGTAGCATTCACTAGTTGAGGTAGACTATCATTGAGGTCATGAGTATAAAGGAGGATCAGTTCGTGCCTTGGGCAAGACGGATAGAATTGTCGGAGAGCATTCTCTGTTTTAAGAGGAGGACCTTTGGAGTTCGAGGCGGGGTTGGGCCTGTGTAGCTCTAGACTGGTTGAGACCCATGTGCGAGGCTCGTTTGATTATGGAAATGCATGTGGGACCTGGTAGAGACCGTTTGGGTTGAGGTTTTAGGTCTTGGTTTTATTAGGAATGGTTATATGGTTAGTGAGTGACACAGAGTGATGCATAGGTTCGGGTAACCTTGTCAGTTGGACTCTTAGGAACCTGGTGGCTAGACTAGGTGTGAGACTGTGACAACCCAAAAAATTTTAAAATTTTTGCCTGGTAAAGCTCAGCCAGTCAGCTCAGCTGAGTGTCAGACTCATTTATGCTATCATTTAGCCTCGTTTAGAGTCCGTTTAAAAGTTCAAAGCTCAGTACATCCAAGCCTCAAGTATAAGAATGGATCGCGTACAGTTCTGGTATCAAAAGAGAGCCTTACACTCCAACCTTATGAGTGTACGGCCGCACACTGGGTGTGCGGCCGCACACCCCTCTCGTGGCAGCACACTCATGTGTACAAACGTAGACTCAACCTCCTTTAACCTCTTTTCACTCTTCCAAGCCTAGAACTCGATGTTGCTCTCAACTAGCATCCGATTTTCAGCCTAAATCTCCAAGAATGTAAGTGTTCTTCCTTTGGTTTGTTGTTAATCTTCATAAACTAGTTACATTCTTTGATTTCATCCATTTAAAATCGTGTTTTGGCTAGATCTTCAAATCTTCATCCATTTCACCAAGAACACCAAGAACACACACTTGTTCTTGGCAATTTTGGACCTTCTCGAGCCTCCGGATCGTAAGTACTCTTTCGTTAAGCTTAGAACTTGTTAAGAACACTTGTTTAAAGCCTTGAAACTGCCCAGAACTCAAGAACATATGATGTGTGCGGCCGCACAGACAATTGTGGCCGTACACCCCTCAAACACCCTCAAAACACCCTTCAAACACCCCTAAAGGCTTCCATATTGTAAGTACCATTCCCTAAGCTTGTTACTTACTAGATATGAGCCTTAGAAAACGTCCAAACCATGTTCATCAAGGAGTGTGCGGCCGCACACACTCCATGTGGCCGTACACCCCTTTGTTTAGTGCTTTAGGGCCTCCAAAGTGCCTTTCTAGCTTCAACACTTGATGAGCATCGGTCCTACAAGCCTCCCTACCATTTGGAAAACGTTGTGTGCACTCTTTACCATGAGTGTGCGACCACACACCCATGGTCACACACTCCTCAAAGTGGCCGTACACCCCCTTAGTTTGAATCACATGTGATTCCAACACTTGGTCAAAGTGTTTCCTAGTCCCAGAAGGTGTTTCCTTTCATATAGTTGTTTATAAACACTATATTTATGTCAATATATACCAATATATGTCATTTAGGGGGGGGGAATACAAGTTGAACACAATGATAATTGTGTAAATGTTTGTTATAAACATCTTTCAAAATGTTACTAATGTCGTTTATAAGTTGTCAAAACATTTCAAAAACTCTTTTAAAGTTATGTTACTTTATAGTTATACAAAACTCTGTTTTTAAAGTACAAGCATAACTTAGTAGATAAATGAGTCTTTTCAATAACAGTCCAAGTAGAACATTAGTAACTATAATAGGTATAGTTTAGGAGAATGCTATTCATTACTTCTAGTACAATGAAGCACACAAAGAGTCAGTTCATACATGAGTCAAACACACAGTGAAGAGAAACAAACAATACCATACAGAACATACAGTGAAGAGAAACAAACAATACCATACAGAGAGAACACACAATTATGAGAAACAAACAGAACGTACAATATACAGTACAAAACAAACAAGTTAGGTTGCTATAGCATGAGAATACACACATGATCTAATTATACCAATTGATCACTAACTCATTGTTTTAAACAAAAGGTGATAGTTATATTGTGTATACATGATCACATAACAAATGTGAATTACACGGCTTGGAAGAATTTGCAGAGGTCGCGTTTGGTTTCCTTAATCTCTAGACAGGGAGAACGTATAGTAGGGGTTCTAGCCTTCACATTATGATCATAATAAAACAAACATGTTTTAGGTCATTAGTATATCCGCATGTCATTTTAAACGACAACTTTGTACTTACTTTTCCCATTACTTTCATAAAGTGACAGTACCACTTGAAAGACAAATACAAACTATTTTCGAGTTAAGATAGTTATAAACTAGGGAAAAACTTACATTTTTACAAACGACAACCAGAACAGTCGAGTCTGGCACATAACAGTAGATGCCTTGGTAGAAGGCTACGTTTAATAGAAAGGACCATAATGTTAACCTTATGATTCCTTAATGTAAACGTCAAAGGATATATATATACCAATAGGATCCGACAGGCAATAGGATGTGTGCTCTCCGCTTCATTTCCTGTTCCTTGTTTGGTTGTGGGCTTGGAACGAATTCACCCAATCTATTTTCTATTCGATTCTAGATATATATATATATGCTTAGTATACATTAAGACATCATAAGGGTACCAGGTATGGGTCAATTCATAAGACACAGAGTCAATGCACAGTTTTCTAGTAAAGGGTTTAATCCATTTTATTAAACCAGTAAAACTTAAAGGACTTTAGGTGATTAACTCTATAATACTTTAGTTTATACATCATGGATATATATAATTAATACCCAATAGGTAGTTGGATGTGTGCTTTCCGCCTTACTTCCTGTTCCTTGTTTGGTTGTGGGCTTAGGGCAGATGTACCCAATTAACTTTCTATCCGATATTAGATTATATATATCCAGTACAAACTAAGTTATTATAAAAGTAGTCATTGTAGTCATCATTTTATTATAAGAAATAAGGGTTTTCTTAAAGGATCTTTTCATCAAATATAAAGGAACCATTACAACTAACTCCATGAGTAACAAGTGAGTACGCTAGGGTTATATACAACAATGATCTAACAACCAATGGGATGTGTGCTATCCGCCTTAATTCTTGTTCCTTGTTTGGTTGTGGGATTGGGGCAGATGCGCACAGTCGATTGTTTGTTTACTCTGAGTTTTATATAACTTGTATCCATTTAGTACTCATAGAAAGGGTTGTTGAGTCATTTTTACTTATCTTTCGTTAAAAGTAGGAAATATAGGATTTTCTAGAGGAACAGGCGAACTTTTCTAAACAGAACTTACAACTTACTACATTTTACAACTACATTTTCAACAACATTCTACAACTTACTCACATCATTAAAATCTTATGAACTCACCAGCTTAATTGCTGATCAACTCTTTCAAATAACTTGTATTCTCAGGAGCCAATTAGACAGGTACTCGTGCTGGGAATTCAGAAGATGGAGCATTATAGCTTCAAGTCTTGTTTTGTTATTTGCTTATGAATTCTATGTTTTGTGAACACGCACATTGTAAACACTTTCTTTCTAAATGAAATGGTTGTTCATTACTTGCTTACTATATACATATCTTGTGATACTAAACATGACGTCCTCCACCCCCGAACGTTTCCGCCGTTCCGGTTTTGGGGTGTGACAGAGACTAGCAGTCTCAGCGGTGGTTCGGAATCTTTATATCCAGGTTCAGTAAAGGGTTTCCGTGAATCAAAAGATTTCGGATGAAACGCATGTGTAAATCCTTGGATCTCCGGTTATGAATTATGTACTGAGTTGGCTTTCGGTGGGAACTCGATTATAATTTCTATAAGTTCCACAATTTACATCAGATTGCCAAAAAGAGTGTACAATGATGTGGTTTGAATAGGAAAAACATCTATTTTACAAACAAAAGACATATCAGTTTCCTATTATCTTCTACTCTACTCTTCCTTCCCTCAAAACCCAATATCATAGTTCCTAGCTATCCTTGGTTAGAACTATCTACCACACACCAAAGCAAACTACTATCCAAGCCACTATCTGTGCTAACTGGTGTTGAAGGCAAATAACCATAACCTCCATAGTGGTTGCACCTATCTCTAACACCATCAATCTAAATTCCATATCCCTCACACGCTGCTCCAGCCTCTCGATCATGATCTGCTAATACTATATTAGAGAATGGGTCTCCTCTAAATGATCTTATGCATGGATGATCCTCATCTCTTCTAAATCTCTCTCATGCTCTAGATCCCTAACTCTACCAGCTAACAACCTGGTCTCCCTACTCAGCACGATCCTCCTCCACCTGATATATGTGATCCTCGTGTCATGCTACTCATGGGACTAGCACTAAGATCTCTCTATCAGTGGGATCCTCTAGAATGGGATCACGCCTAGGTTTCTGGGAGGACTCTCGAACCTCATAAAACCAATACTCTCCTCCCTGATCCACTCGTCCACCTATGAAGTCCAATTGTGGGTGGGGAAAGGCTTCTTTGATGGTATCGGCGATAATGGCAGTGAGGCTGCACTATTGCGAGATGGGATGGGAACGGACATTCTGGGGGTAGTTATAGTCCTAATTCTCAAAGAATGATTACTAAGGGAGGATGAGGGAAGTGGAGTAACAATTTTTGGGGATGACTCCGACTCAGTAGGTTCCTCTTTCTGAGTCTCCTCACGATCTTGGTGGGAAGATGAATCTGGGTACGGTGAACTATTTGCGGGTACTCCATCAAACTCTTCGCCAGCTTGCTCCTCCTACTCGATGGACTCCTCTTCATCTTCAAAAGGCTCATCATCAGCTGATACTGGGGTAGGTTGTATAAGAATTTTCGGACCGTAATCTCTCTCTTCCTCATGTATGTGTGGTACCACTTGGTCTTCTTCCGGATAAGGATGCGACACCCAGTTCCATATATCCTCTACATCACTCTGATTTCCTGCATAATACATCAATCAAGAAGATGTTTATGTGAAAATAATATATAATACATATAATTTCCTACTATAAGTATGTATGTATGTATGTATGTATGTATATATATATATATATATATATATATATATATATATATATATATATATATATATATATATATATGTATATATATATATATATAGAGAGAGAGAGAGTAGATAGTATTGTATCTTAGGTAACTTTCCATATGGGAGGTATGTCATATGTTTGTCTCTGATTCAGATATCCTTAAGGCTTACCATTATGCTATGTGTCGAATCCTATTGCATTAGGTCTTTGATCTAAGGCTCTAGTCTTTAGGAAGTCGATCTATGTTACTGATCTGAAGATCCTCTAGTCATAGGCCTCGTCCTAATCTCTTAACTAAGCATACTAAACTATTGATCCATAAATCCTCAAGCGTTTAGATTGTGAACTACGACTTTCAGGTTTAGGTGTGCATCGGTCGGACCATAGTAAAACCTATTTGTGCATTCTTCTAGTTGTGGTACAGCCAAAGTTTTAGACAAACCCCATAATTCGTTTGTGATAAAAATCTTAAGTTGTGATTTGAATGGATGATCTTTATGATATATATATATATATATATATATATATATATATATATATATATATATATATATATATATATATATATATATATATATAAGTATATTAATAAGATTTTATATAACTCTTTATCTAATTAGTGTTTGATTACATGTATTTTATTAATTCTATGTTTTTGTACTTGAAGACCACTTAGCAAGGAACTACCATATGAGAAGTGCCAGAGGGCAGGACCATTTTAACATATAGCCATTCTGAAATCTAGCAACCCAAGTGACAGTTCAAACTAGTTACATCTCCCGTAAGTAGCCTATCCGTACAGTAATTAATAATCATATTTTAATTAGGTTTAATTTATTTAGAGTTTAATCTGTATGTTATAGTCGTAGTTCCTAAGGAATTACTAGTTCGCTATAACCTGTCGCTCTGATACCAATCTTTGACACCCCGGACCGACGGCAGAAACGTCGGGTCGTGCGACGTAGGGATATTGGATCGAGGCATACTGATATATATATATATATATATATATATATATATATATATATATATATATATATATATATATATAGAGAGAGAGAGAGAGAGAGAGAGAACTTAATATATAAGTATATCACAAACACAACTTTTATTTATTACAATTTATTTTGGATTACAATGTTTAAAAGGTCAAGCACACCTTTTGATCCGAACTAGAAATATCAAACCGACAAAAATAAACTCCAACAACCTTCCTTGAAGACATCCTCCTTGGCACGACTATCGTCCTCACTCATCTCCCTGAGAATACATGTATTTTTTTTTAAACCTCAACATCATGTGAGTTCACAGGGTTTTATAGTTTGCTTCTTTATTTGGTTGTATTAAATAAAGAATCAGTTTTCTTTTAGAAAAACCTCTCATAAATTTTTTTATCAACCCTAGCTTACTATCTTTTTAGGATATTTTATCAATCCTAATTTACTATCCTTATAGGATAATTTTATTAATCCTAACATATTTTATCTACCAATCTAAGGCGTCCCTCTTGGTAGTTGGATCTCGAAGGTGGTTGTAATGTATTACCATGAGCCCTCATAATCGACGTTGTCTGACTAGTGATTTCCCCACCACGACGCTTCGTCGGACGTCAAATAGTGAATAATAAGAAAGTTATCCTACCGGGATTATAGCTAACAATCACAGTTGGGGGTGTCAATCTCCACATAGATCTATAAATATCTTTCTAGCTCTCGTAAGATTAACGATTATAGGTTTGGGGTAGCCGAATTTAATCAAGGCTATTGGATGAATAGTAACAACTCACTAACACATAACCTTAGGTATTTTGTCTTTTATATTTCTTATTAAGTGATTTCCTATAACTATCATAATATAAACCCCTTTAATCATATATTTGATAATTATATCTTTTAGATCACATAATTATTTTGTATATATATGTATATATTTTTATTTTGCGGTGTGTATATATATATATATATATATATATATATATATATATATATATATATATATCCTAATTATGGTTATTTGAAAACATGATATTTGGGGAAAGTAACGATTACGTACAATGCATATCCTTATATTAGACCAGCATTACTTGTAGATACTATGTTGTTCTAGGGAATTAGCCATTATAACATCTAGGTAATATCTCTTTCTAGACTATCGGGCATCATAACTCTTAGGCATAATATCATAGCTTACAACTAGGTATAATATCTATACCTACATTATCCTAAGGTTTCAAGCTTTATAAATCAATTGATATTTATAGATATAAATATTTTAATAAAGCAGTTTGATAAGCATGTATTCCCCCCAGTAAAACTTTGAAAATAGTAAATGGGGTCATGAACTCACTGTAGTCGTGTGAGACTGTTGGTGTAGGGTTGAATCGGGCTCGGGACTTCGGAGACCACTCTAAGGGTAGCAACTTCGAGGAGAGGGAGAGTGAGATGTGAGAATGTTGTGCAGATGGGTTCTGGACTGCCTTCTATTCATAAGCATGGATTCGGGGTGTGTGCGGTGCAAATATATGCCCGCGTCGCGCGTGATCATCATGGCTCCACCCAGAGAAGGCCACGTATCACTTCCTAATTGGCCACATCACTCGTAACCTACTCGAAACTGGTGTCAGGTGCGTGACAGGCATAAGCACGCACCTCGCACGAATGAATATTTGTAAAAATCATAACTTCTTCGTGCGACCTCCGATCTAAGCCGTCTTTATATCTATGTGATGATCTCAATGGGTACTACAACTTTCCTTTAGGTTGCTTTAGCTAGTTTTGACTTTCATTTTTGTGCATAAACGGGGTAAAAATAAATGATTTTACAAAAATCACATCTCTCTCATATGGATCCCGTTTTCAGCACTCTTTGTCCTAAAGTTTTTATCCTAAGGAGTACTACGAATCTCCTTTTTGCACTTTAGTCAAAGCTCAACCAATCTCTATGTACCGTTTTGACGTAATTAATTTTAATTACATGGTTGATTTCTATTTTTATAAAATTCATAACTCTTTCCTTTGGAGTTAGAGCTTTACGAATCTTATATCTTTGGGATCACATTAACTGTTACTTTCCAAGTATGTACACCCGTTGTGAAAACAATACAACTTTTAGACGCTTATTTCCAAGCCTAATAGTCGTTTTAACAAATAAATGTAATGGCGCATTTGATTTTTATTATCTCAAAATCAAATATTACAATATTAAGCTATTACATCTATTTTTCCCACACTTTCCTAATGGTGATCAATAACAGAAAGCTCTCAGTTGTTACAATGGTGGTTGCCTATAGCATTTACTAGGTCGATGATCAGATGTAAGAGTGTTGTGAGTCTATGATTTTTCTCGTAGCCTTCAACAAGTTGAATTAGACCATGACAGAAGGGTTGTGAGACTGTGGGAGGGCGACAACATTCATGGGATCGAGGAAGTTGTTAGACCGATTTGGGTTCGGTTGTAATGTAAGACTATGACTGGGACGGTAGCATTCACCTAAAGCAAAGTGGATTATCTCATGTCCGTGTGTTGGTTGGTTATGTCGTCCTTCGAGGACTGTCGGAGCCATGTTGGCGAACAAGCTAAGATAGCTTATGTCAGACAGACTCTTGGTTGGAGTCTCGCGGTACGGTCATGTGAAAGACTCTTAGCCACAACAACCTGCTGGAAATCAGTACTTCAGGTCAGTACAAGACCCAAGATATCTCAGATAAATCAAAATGCGAATGCTGGTTAGTAGAATTTCATGTCCGTATGACACAAATGATTGAGACTCATGTTGGGAGTCACCTTTGTTTTCGAATGCAAGGTTTCAACAGTGATCGATGGTCAGGGATTATGTTTTCCCGAGTATCAGTAATATCATTCAAGGTCAGAAGGTTTTCTTTCAGTTGAGGTTGCAGATTGGATTCTTTATGAATGTGGGATAGGATGATTCGGTCTTACGAGAAGTTTGAGAGAGTTAGGGTTTCAGTTTTTGGATAGAGCATTTGGGTTTTTCTTTTGTGGGCTGAGGACAGAGTGACAAGGTCCATTCCCTTGTCAAGTTAAGTGACTTCTGCTATGATTAGGCTTAATGGAAGTGTTAAAGATCAACCTTCTTTTTCGGATGACTTTTCAATTCAAATAGGAGCTCATGATGTCGGGCAGGGTTGACTGGTGTTGCTGAGGAAGTAGTCAGGGGTAATTTCGAGGACAAAAGCTAATTTAAGTGGCGCAGAGTTGTAAAATCTTGTTTTGGGTCATTTCTTAATTTTGGGTTATGAACCGAAATTTGATCTTGGAAAGGATTTGGGCTTTAAGGAAAGGAAAGTTCAGACCTTTTTGAAGGTTGATAATGTTGGTTGTAAGACCTAATCCTTTCACTTGTGTGCTGAAACCGAAAGGTAGAAAGGGAAAAGTTATATGTTGGGCTTCTTGTGAGGGTTATGGTTTTAGTTTGGTATGAGATAAGATAAAAGTAACTAGATATGATTGTAGGGCTCTTAAATACCTTTACATGCATATAAAGAACGACAAAAACGAACTTGAAACGAAGAAGTTATGGTGTTTTGAAGTTGAAGTAGAAATTGGGGCCTTTTGAATTTTGCATGGCTCGACTGCGGACATGAAGGCTGCGTAATGGTAGTGGTCTGTTAGATCACTAGAAGAATGAGTTTGTACGCCTGCGGATGGGTTACCAATGATTTATCCTGGTGGGTGATCTTTCGTCCAGATGTGAAGAAGAGTTTGAAGGTGATCAGCGGCTGCGGGGGAATATCTTCAACATCAGAACAATCTGCGGTTGGAGATGGAAGTTCCCAATGGTTTTCAAAGCAATCATGAAACAAATGTCTAGTTTCTCAATGGTCTGGGTAAACATTTGACTACGGCAAAAATGATAGTCCAAGGAGATAGGAAGATTCACACACTATCTCTCTTCAAGCTGTATGGTGAACTTCAGGCACAAGAATCGACAGTGCTAAAAGATTATGCAGACTTCGGAGGACCACTTGCTCTCATAGCCCAAACTCCTCAAATCAAAACCACCCATTCATATGAACCATATCCACTCTCTTATGAAAACCCACCGCAATCCTATGAAGTCGATACAAAATATGATGATGAAGAAGAATTTCAAAATTCCATTGCTCTAGTTAGCCAACAATTCAATAGGTTACCGCCAACCTCTTTCCGTAAAATTCAGCAGTTTACCAAACCACCCTTCAACCGTAACTTCAATCCGCAGAAGAATCATTCTCGATATCCCAGAAATCCTCACCAGTCTCCGTAACCACAAAAGTGTCATCAACCCAAAGAGGCACCGCAGTCCATCAAGTCAACTGACTCCGGTACCTCAACTGAAGACAAGAATGATGTTATTATATGTCACAAATGCAACAAAGAAAATAATTTCGCTAAAGATTGCAAAGCCAATGTTGTGAAAGACAAAGCATTCTATCTTAGAATGGCTCAGGAGATGGAAGAAAAAAAAAGACAAAGGCATACTTGACCCATGTAATAAGGGATCATCAAGTATGGTCATCCGGAGATGAAGGTGAAGATCATAACATCAAGGGCAAAGGAAAAATATTCATGGTGGCAACTGCTGATGAGGATAGATCAACAAAGCTGGAGAAAAACTACTGCTTCATGGCGAAAGATTGAACTCTAAGCATCATCGAATAGGTAAGACTCATGATCCAATCTAACAACTATAGCATGCATGATTGTCAACCTTTCTTGGACAAAATTAATGACAATTATGTTGCCGTCCTTTCAGACTATAACAAGGCTTTAGATGAGAAGAATGTAGCGTCCCAATAAATGTTTCATGTGAGAGGACGACTAGAAGATAAGAGCCTTAAAGTTGACATGTTATAAAAGGACTTAGTGTTAGAAAAAGATGCTAGAATGCTATGTGAAACTTAGTTAGGAATTGCTTTGAACCAAAGGGATCTAGCCCAAAAGGAAAATATACGTTTAAATCTGTTAATTGAAAAATTGTTTAACGAAAGTGAGGCTATTGAAAATCTTGTGAATAATAGGACTGTAGATAACACATATAATTGGGGTTGGTCCAATGGGTTTGCAACCGCAAAGGACTTATCACTTCGGAAAACTTCATGAACTGAGTAACAATTATGTTATTGAGGAAATTCTCCCAGAATCCTCAGATCCTATCCCAGTCACTAACACAAATTGTCACAACTCTCAATCATCCTCGGATGTAGATAAAGAAATTGTATTGGAAGCACCAGACTTAGTCGATGATTGTACATCTTTACCCTCCACAGTGTGTCCCAACAAAAATCCATCATTGACGTACTATGCGGTAGTTCAGACATCCTTACCGCACACCGCAGTCAAGAGCACCGTGACCAATCAGCCCATTCATCATGAATTACCAATTCAAAATTTTTAGTATGGTCAATGCTCACAAAAGTTTGATATCTGTAGTTCGGATGATTCCAGTCCTCAGTTTTCAAAACAGTCATAATCTGTCAAGAAACCGCAGTTGAACATTTCTGACTGCGGTTCACCAAAAACTCATGCAAAACAGGTTTTCAAAGAACATCTCAAGTCTCAAAACAAAAAGCGAGATGATAAACTCAAAAAGGCTTTCAAACATCCCAAAGTGTCAAAATAAAACAATTTCGAAAATCCCATCAATGACAAAAATCTTTCAAAAATCACTGAAGTCAAAGATTTAGAGAAAAAGGAGTGTACAGTAACAAAACCATTTTCAAACTCTCCTGCTAAATCCCAAAAGAGAGTCACGTCTTTTCAAAGGTATAATTTTCAAAATTATTCCTTAAAAGATCCAAAATGGAAAGGTCTTTTGCCAACTCCCAAGTCTACAAACACATCTTAGTCACATCTTCAGTCAAAACCTTGGAGAAATTCACGTGTAAACACTTTTTCAAGTCCCAAGGTGTCTGTAGCCAAAAGTCATTCTTGGACCGGACAAAAGAGTCATAACACACCCCTGGGACCGATAAGCAAACCCGGTGTTTGGATAAAACCTCTTTCTTCTGGAATCTTTCTCTTAAAAACATCGTGTCCAACTCAACCTCGATATACTCCCAAATTTACCATGTACGTAGGACTAGGTCACAATTCTAACACGAAACCTGTGCATGCATCAACTCATATAAGTTGCAGCTTGTCCCCGGGCTCCAAATTCATTTGGGTTCCCAAACTAACCCTTTGATCTTGTAGGCAATGGGCAAAGAGGAACAAGAAGAGGAGGGGTTAATTGATAGTGCCTACTCCTTGCACATGACCGGAAGGTTAGAATACGTTCAGGACTTCAGGCCTATATGTAACGGTGGACATGACATTCGGAAACAATGCGAATGGTAACATCAGGGGTTACGGTGTGCTGACAAAAGGAAGTTTCTCAATCCAAAAGGTTGCTTACATGGAAGGCCTCAAGCATAATCTCATCAGTGTAGGACGACTATGCAAAGCTGGTGTCACACCCCTAAACCAGACGGCGGAAACGTCTGGGGGTGGATGACTTCACTTATAGTATCACAAGACATGCATTATAGTAATCAAAGTACAAACAATCATTGCATTTAAAAAGTGTAAGTATTTACATGTATTCAATCATTGTATATTGAAACCAAAATAGTTATACAAAAGAAGAAGACAATACTCAAAATAGCTCCATCTTCTCAAAAGCTCAGGGAGTACCTGTCTACTGGTTCCCTGGGAATACAAGTAATTTGAAAAGAGAGTATCAACATAACGTTGAGTGAGTGCATAAATGTTTATGTTTGAAAGAATGTTTTCTGTTTCTTGAATATGTAAACTGTTCCAGAAAAACCTATATTTTCTGTTATATATGAAAAGTAGTTTTAATCACATAAAACCATTATGTTTGTAAACCAATGTTATGTATTTCTATTCCTTTTTGTAAAACTTGTAATTGTGAGTGTGCCTGGCTTCACCAGCTGTTATGGTAAACTGTAATGTAATACTGCAAATTGTATCTTGTAAAACTAGTACTTTGAAAATGTACTTATTTTTAGTTAATTATACACTAACGTATTGTTAATATCTTTTAATGAGTTATTATAACCATACTGACTAGATGGCCTGACCCAACGCTATGAATGCGTTAAAACTGTTGATAACAAATGTCACTCATAGGCGTGTATGCCTGACTGTAGCTAGCAGTCTGAGTGCGGGGTTGTCAATCCCAATATAGATCTATACACACATTGTTTCGATCCCCGACTGAAAATTATGGTTATAATGTCAGGACTTTAACTATATTGCTTAAAGTAAATTAAACAACCTGTATCAAATGACTCATAAAAATCATGTAAACGTTACATGTATAATAGTTATGAAAACCCAATCATTCTGAAATAAATGATTGACAGTATGTTCTTGAATTAGTATTCTTAACATGTATATGAAAGATGTATACTCTTGATTAGTTTTGAATCAAACCTTTGTTCTTGTAAAAGAATGTACTTTAGTATACTTGAATCGTGAATTAATGTTCTATGAATCATAAATTATACCTATTATAATTTATATGTACTTTCTGAATTGATACTCAGTATTCATGAATGCAACCCCTTGCTCAACATGTTATAAAGGGTATTTGAACTGAATGAAATAGCTTTTATATTTATATACATATACAATATATATATATATATATATATATATATATATATATATATATATATATATATATAAGTAAAATTTAAATGACACTCGGACAAATAACCTTTTAAATCTTATATATATATATATATATATATATATATATATATATATATATATATATATATATATATATATATATACATATATATATATGATTTTTTGGGGAAAATATAAGTTTATAAAAACATTTAAAAGAAATTTAATATTTTGAAATACTTTTGGTGACTTAATGTCATTTTAACACGATCTTTGAAAACCAATTAAATTGATGATAACTGAAATCCATTTTGATAAGATATTTGAAACCTTTTGTATATAACAAAAAATCTTTGTGTTACACTTGTATTCCCCCCCCCCCCTTAAAACAGTAAAAACTATGAAAATACGGGGGTATGAACTCACCTTTTGTAGGTGATTCAAATGATGATTTGATATAGGATGCTTAGTTCCACGAGTGAAATCCCGTAAGAAAACAAGTCCTATATAATGATTTGAATAGCATATATACATCCAATTAGCTAAAATAATCATAGGAATGATTAGAAACCGGATTCATTTGTAAGTATAACTTACAAATTGAAGTGTTTGAAGCTAGATTGGAGACTGAAATGAGTATACGGCCAGGAGAGTTTATGGCCAAGAGTGTTCATGAAGGATAAAGAACACTTGATGATTCTAGACCAGATTCTAAGAAGATTCAAAGGTTTTGAGGTGCTTGCTCATCGTGTTCTTCACGTGTTCTTCGCGTTCTTCGCGAAAACTAGTAAAATCAATAGATTTTAGCCTAATAATTGAAGATGGAAGGGTATTCTTGAAGTGATAACAAGATCAAGAATTGATACTTGTTAGATTATGTGATGAACTAGTGTTTAATCACTTGAATAAGATGAACAAAGATGATCTTGGTGTGTTCTTGAGGAGATATGATGTTCTTGGTGGATGATACTTGAGAGGATTTGAGAGTTCTTGACTGGAGGATATGAGAAATAAAGGATAAATGAAGAAAATCTATATATATGTGCGAAGGTTCACGGTCCGAGTGTTTACGGCCGTGAACCTCGTTTACGGTCCAAGGTCGGCTAGAGTTTACGACCGTGAACAAGTTCCAATACGATAAGGTTCGGTTTCCGAGAAGATTAGATCCGAAGAGTATACGGCCGAAGCCGTTCACGGCCACGTTCACGGCTGTGAGGGTTTACGGTTGCGAGGAGTGTACGTTCCGAGGAGTATACGGTCGTAAATCTTCTGCGGTCCGAAGTGTTTGTGATCCGAAGTGAAAGAATAAGATGCGAAGTTTATCGGTTTTTAAGCCTTTTCCTTCTAAATTCAATTGTAATTATTTTAAGGATTTTAACAAGTAAAGGTTATTATTATAACCTAAATAAAAACCCCAAACAATAAAAAGGACCTTAGTTGACCCTCGTTTGACTTTGGTTGACTAGAGTTGACTTTGCAAACAAAAAATAACGGGGTGTTAAGTAATCCCCCCGTTAGAGAGAATATCGTCCCGAAATTTGGATTAAAGAGATATAGAAAGACTAGGGAAAAAGATGTGGATATTTCTGTTGCATTTGATCCTCCCGCTCCCATGTGAATTCAGGTCCTCGTTTTGCATTCCAGCGAACCTTCACTATCGGGATACGGCTTTGTTTGGTTCTCTTTATTTCCCTGTCTAAAATCTATCCTGGTTCTTCCACGAAGTTGAGATTCTCGTTTACCTCAATCTCATCGAGTGGGATAACAAGAGTCTCATCGGATAAACACTTTTTTTCAAATTAGAGACGTGGAAAACAGGATGTATGTTACTTAGTTTGTGGGGTAGTCGGAGTTTGTAAGCTACTGGACCTATTCTAGCAAGAATCTTGAATGGTCCTATATATATTGGATTCAACTTGTCATGCTTTCCAAAGCGTATCATGCCCTTCCAGGGTGAGACCTTCAACATGGCGCGGTCACCAACCTGGAATTCCAAAGGTTTTCTTCTTTTGTCAGCGTAGCTTTTCTGTCTATCTCTAGAATCTTTAAGTCGCTCCCGGATTTGTACGATTTTGTCCGTAGTTTCGCGAATGATTTCCGGACCAGCGAGAGCATTGTCAGGAACTTGACTTCTAGCTAGCTGCGTGTCACCCACTTCAGCCCAACACCGAGGTGATCTGCACTTGCGTCCATAGAGGGCTTCGAAAGGAGCAGCATTTATGCTAGTGTGATAACTGTTGTTGTAAGAGAATTAGACAAGGGGTAAATGAGTATCCCATGCCTTTCCAAAGTCTATCACGCAAGCTCGCAACATGTCATCTAAAGTTTGAATCGTCCTCTCACTTAGTCCGTCGGTTTGTGGACGGTAGGTTGTACTCTTGTCCAGCCTAGTTCCCAAAGATTTTTGTAAAGACTGCCAGAAACGAGAAGTGAATCTACTATCTCGGTCTGAAATAATAGATATTGGCACACCATGCAGTCTAACGATCTCCATGAGGTAAGTTCTTGTTAGATTCTCCATCTTGTCGATCTCTTTGATTGGTAAGAAGTGTGCGGATTTGGTTAATTTATCGACGATTACCCAAATAGTATCATAACCACTCGATGTCTTGGGTCATTTGGTTATGAAATCCATCGTAATCCGCTCCCATTTCCATTCAGGGATTTCAGGTTTTTGCAATAAACCTGAAGGTTTCTGGTACTCTACCTTGACTTTGGCACAAGTAAGGCACTTGCCCATAAAGGTAGCGATTTCGGCCTTCATGTTAGGCCACCAGTATAGTTTCTTGAGGTCGAGATACATCTTGTCTGAACCTGGGTGAATGGGGTATCGGGTTTTGTGTGCTTCGTTCATAACCATGACTCTGTACCCACCGAACTTTGGTGTCCAGATCCGGTTCATGAAACAATAGACTCCTTCATCCCTGACTTTGAATTTATCCATTCCTCTCAGGGTTTCATTTGTCACATTTTCGAGTTTCAAGGCCTCGAGTTGAGCCTCTCTGATCTGTGTGCACAGATGTGAATGGATTGTCATGGTCAACGACTTTACTCGGCGTCCCGAGTATTCTTTTCTGCTAAGGGCGTCAGCTACTATGTTAGCTTTACCAGGGTGATAAAGAATCTCACAATCGTAGTCGTTCAGTAGCTCCACCCACCGTCGTTGTCTCATGTTCATCTCTTTCTGATCGGAAGATATGCTAGAGACTTGTATGGTCCGTGAATATTGTGCATTTCGTACCATATAAGTAATGTCTCCAGATCTTCAGAGCAAATACCACAGCTCCTAGTTCAAGGTCATGTGTTGTATAGTTGACTTCATGTGTCTTTAGTTGTCTTGAGGCGTAGGATATAACCTTTCCTCTTTGCATAAGAACACATCCAAGCCCTTGATTAGAAGCATCACAATACACTACAAAATCCTCTGTCCCTTCAGGAAGAGACAGGATCAGTGCACTACACAGTGCTCGCTTAAGCTTTTGGAATGCTGTTTCTTGTTTCTCTCCCCAGCTAAAAGTTACACCCTTTTGTGTCAGGGTGGTAAGAGGTTTATCAATTCGAGAGAAATTCTGGATGAATTTGTGACAGTAGCCAGCAAGACCTAAGAATTGACGGATTTATGTAGGTGTTTTGGATGCTGACCAGTTCTCAATTGCCTTTATTTTGGAAGGGTCGACGTGTATTCCTTCTGAACTGACCACGTGACCTAGGAAATCAACCTTCCTAATCCAAAATTCACAATTTGAGAACTTCGCATAGAGTTTCTCTATTCTAAGAGTTTGCAATATTTGACAAAGATGTTGGCCATGTTCCTCTTCACTTCTTGAGTAGATAAGGATGTCATCAATGAAGACTATGATGAATTTTTCCAGGAATGGACGACACACTCTGTTCGTTAGATCCATGAACACAGCAGGTGCATTCGTCAAGCCGAATGGCATCACTACAAACTCGTAATGACCATAACGAGTTCTGAACGCGGTTTTGGGAATGTCATCCTCCAAAATCCGTAACTGATGATACCCGAATCTTAAGTCTATTTTCGAGAAGTAGCTTGCACCTTGAAGTTGGTCGAACAGATCTTCAATGCGAGGCAGAGGATATCGATTCTTGATGTTAACTTTATTCAGCTCGCGGTAGTCTATGCACATACGGAATGATCAATCCTTCTTCTTCACGAACAAAACCGGTGCTCCCCAGGGTGAGAAGCTTGGTCTTATGAAACCTTTTCTAAGGAGTTCGTTAAACTGGCTGGATAATTCCTGCATTTCAGAAGGTGCAAGACGATAGGGGATTTGGCTACAGGGGTAGCCCCAGGGATTAAGTCGATTCTGAATTCGACTTGTCGTTCGGGAGGCACTCCTGGAAGATCGTCGGGAAAAATGTCGGGAAAGTTGCAGACCTCAGGAATGCTCGCGATGTCTTTCACTTCTTGCTTTTTGTCTACCACGTGAGCTAAGAAAGCACAGTACTCTTTGGGAAGGTACTTCTGTGCCTTGATGCAAGAAATGATCTGAAGGTTCGTTCCGGGTTTGTCGCCGTAAATAACAGGAGTTTTGTTAGTTGGCATGTTCAGACGAATGGCTCTTTCATAGCATAGGACGTCAGCACGGTTAGGGCACAACCAATCCATACCTATTATGACTTCAAAACTTTTGATAGTAACCGGCATAAGGTCTATTGGGAACGAAAAGTAATTCAAGGTAAGAGTACATCCTATGTATATATCGTTGGTGGATTCAGATTTCTCGTTAGCCATTTCGACTGTGAAAGTTTCATTTAGTGGTTGGGAGTTTTGATTTAGCAAATGCTTGAAATTATGTCTCACAAAGCTCTTCTCAGCACCACAATCAAATAGAATGCATGCATAAGTGTTGTTGAGAAGAAACATACCCGTGACCACCGCAGGGTCAGCCACCGCTTTTTCATGACCCAAAGCTAAAATTCTCCCAACTCCACCGGCATTTCCAGCTTTTGGACAATCTCTCTTGAAATGCCCCACATCACCGCATTGGTAGCATGCTTGACCTACTCCAGCGGCAGGTACTTGGTTAATTGGTTGGGGTGGTGATCTACAGATTCGGGCAGTATGCCCTTTCCTGTTGCAGTTACGACACTGCATTTCTCGACAATGTCCGTTATGGTGAAAATTTCACTTGTTGCACTTGGGGAGGTTACCAACATAAGGCTTTGTTGGTGCAGGGTTAGCAGGAATAGCAGCAAGTATAGTAGCAGCATTGACTGCCACTAGTTGTTGCTTCTTTGAGGATTCTTGAGAAGATTTGCCCTTCCTCTTGTTCCAGCCTTTCTTGTTGTTGTTGTTGTTGTTGTTGTTATTGTTGTTGTTGTTGTTTCCCTTCGGTTGTTCTGGTGCAGCAACCACTGAGTTTTGACGGGATCCGTGGTCTATAAGAGACTGTGGCAGCTCTTTGGCACTGTCAAAGGTAACAGGCCTGGAAGCTAAGACACTTCACTGAATCTGGGGCGACAGTCCCCAAATATATCTCTCGATCTTTTTGCTCTCCAGAGCAACCATTTCTAGACAAAGAATTGCCAAGTCACAGAATCTATTGGTATTGGTTGTTATGTCCGAACCAGCCATTGTAAGACCCCAGAGCTCTTGCTCGAGTTTCTGAATTTCTCCTTGCGGACAGTATTCCCGCATCAGCATAGTTTTTAAGTTCTCCCAGCTTATAGAGTTAGCCACTACCAGATTTAGTGACTTAACATGGTCGTTCCACCATGTTAGGGCTCTATCCGAAAAGGTACAAACAACGAATTTGACTTTGCTGCTCTCTGGACAGGAGCATATTTGGAAAATTGCTTCTGTCTTTTCAATCCACTGTCTTAACGCCATAACTCCTCCAGTCCCATTAAAGGTCCTGGGTTTGGCGTTTGATAAATCTTTATAAGTACACTCTCGCGAGTGCCCATGACTCTCGCCCTGGTTAGAAGGATGTCCACCAGTTCCTGACCCACTAGCACCAGGAGTGTTGATATGAGACATGGAAGCTACAACAGCTGTCGTGACAGTCGCTTGAAACATAGCAGCGTCGAATTGAGGAGATGGTGGCGGAGGTGGTGTCGGTGCTTCATTAACAGCGTTACATCTTGGATTTCTTCGAGGAGGCATCTTTTACTATAAAAGTTAAAAGATAAAATAAAGATGGTATGATATCAAGAATGAAGATGAATTCGATATCTCTGAACTAAAACATTTATTTGAACATGAATCTTGTAATGACTTGGAAATAGAAGTCTACTACAAGTACAACTTGCGACATGATAATATGAAATTGAGTGGTTATTTTTCAAAAAGTATGAAAATGCATGTTGATTATATTGGCATATTGAATACATAAAGTCTGGAAAACTTGACCCTAAATAGGTCTACAATACACCAAATTCCGGGAAAAACATCGACATCAACCCGACCTACCGAAAATGAAATTTTCGCAGTCGTACTGAAAACATGAAAAATAACGCTAGAATATATCCGCAGACTTAACTATAACCAACAGATTAAACAGAGAGCGAGTAGAGTATAATCCATTTCTTAAACCAAAAGAAAGGATAAGTAGAGCATCTCCTACTGGCGACGGGCATCACTCGGGCGAACCCTCAATTCGGCCAGCTCACGCTCCACATTAAGCAGATCTATTTCATACACTGTCTGGCGTGCTCGGAGCTCTTTGACTTCAACTCGAGTTACAGCTAGCTCTTTCAGCAGAGCCTCATTGTATCTCATTGCTCTGTTATGAGCAAGTTCAAGATTGCGAATACGATCTGTATTAGCATTCGTGTCCGCATCAAGCTCCACGGTTTGCTGAATGGCTGTCACTCCTAGCTCAACATTTCGAGCCACTCGGAGAACCAGGATAGGAAGAATTCTGTCTGCAGAACCACCCTCACTTATGTTGTAGATGCTTCGGTCTCCGTTGTAGGGTAATAGTTGACCTTGCTCTCGGCTCCACCTACCCAAGTTCTCAGCCCACGAAGGCGTCGAGCCTTGGAAATTTTGTCGTGGATTAGGATTCTGGGCAACTGGTGGTGGATTATAGGATTCTTATTCGGAGTCAATGTCTTCAGGAAAATTTTCTGCAAAATCATCATCTAAGGGAATCTCATGATTCTCTTCTGGCTCTCCATCTTGCCCTTGACCGGGAAAGTACGGCTCTTCGGGTAAATGAAAACCAGCCATTGATATCTAAGCGAGAATAGGGATAAGAGATATAGAATATAGTTAGTAACGATAGATTAAGGATACAAGTTTCTACGAGAGACTTACAGTTAACAAGTAATGTATTCTTTATGACTTGTTCTAGGTATTACTATAACTATAAAGTGTATACTAATTATATATAACTTGGGCATAATCAACCTTCGATTAAATGACCCGGCTCTAAATCCACAACCAAACAAGGAACGGGAAATGAACCTAGATCACATATTCTAAGTCTATATAACTTTAATTATATATAACTATAATATACCCTTAATATTTATAGTTCTACCCTCAATTGTTTTATTGTTTTCACATGTTTGTTATTTGTACATAGTGCCTAAAATGCCCCTATAGTATTTTAATTTGTATGTTCTGTTCTGGAGTTCTTCTATATATGTATAGTTGGTAAGTTTTAGACATGCCGCAACACTACTATCACTCCCAAATACATGTTGGTCACATCTCAAATCAATATAGTTGATCAGGCTATATTAATCCAAGATTTGATTACATAACTGCCCAGGTTTGACTGTAATGTCCAACATCCAAATACTTTTAAGTTCTTATGACTGTGATATTGTACTTGTAGGTATGAGTGTTAGTATAATTCTTGTAAAAATACTTAAATTTTTAAAAAGTATACTTGTAATCAGAGCTTTTAGACCCAAATGTATTTATAGTTTGTATATCTTTTATGGATTGATATACTGAGTTCACTATAAACAAAGCTCTGATACCAATCTGTCACACCCCCAAACCAGACGGCGGAAATGTCCGGGGTGGATGACTTCACTTATAGTATCATAACACAAGCATTATAGTAATCAAAGTACAAATAATCATTGCATTTAAAAAGTGTAAGTATTTACATGTATTCAATCATTGTATATTGAAACTAAAATAGTTATACAAAAGAAGAAGACAAGACTCAAAATAGCCCCATCTTCTCAAAAGCTCGGGGAGTACCTGTCTACTGGTTCTCTAAGAATACAAGTAATTTGAAAAGAGAGTATCAACATAAAGTTGAGTGAGTGCATAAATCTTTATGTCTGAAAGAATGTTTTATGTTTCTTGAATATGTAAACTGTTCCAGATAATCCTATATTTTCTGTTGTATTTTAAAAGTAGTTTTAATCACATAGAACCGTTCTGTTTGTAAACCAATGTTCTGTATTTGTATTGATTTTTGTAAAACTTGTAACTGTGAGTGTGCCTGGCTTCACCAACTGTTATGGTTGTAATACTGTAAATTGTATCTTGTAAACTAGTACTTTGAAAATGTACTTATGTTTAGTTAATTATACACTAACGTATTGTTAATATCTTTTCAATGAGTTATTATAACCATAATGACTAGATGGCCTGACCCAACGCTATGAATGCGTTAAAACTGTTGATAACAACGGTCACTCGTAGGCGTGTATGCCTGACTGTAGCTAGCAGTATGATTGTAGGGTTGTTAATCCCAATATAGATCTATACACACATTGTTTCGATCCCCGACTGGAGTTTCTGGTTATAATGTCAGGACTTTAACTATATTGCTTAAAGTAAATTAAACAACCTGTATCAAATGACTCATAAAAAGCATATAAACGTTACATGTATAATAGTTATGAAAACCAATCATTCTGAAATAAATGATTGACAGTATGTTCTTGAATTAGTATTCTTAACATGTATATGAAAGATGTATACTCTTGATTAGTTTTAAATCAAACATTTGTTCTTGTAAAACAATGTACTTTAGTATACTTGAATCGTGAATTAATGTTTTGTGAATCATAAATTATACCTATTATAATTTATATGTACTTTCTGAATTGATACTGAGTATTCATGAATGCAACCCCTTGCTCAACATGTTATAAAGGGTATTTGAACTGAATGAAATAGGTTTTATATTTATATACATATACAAATATATATAAGTAAAATTTAAATGACACTCGGACAAATAACCGATACTTATAATTCCACATCCAAACAAGGAAAAGGAACCAAAGTGGTTTATCAGTCCTAAGCCTTTTAAATCTTATATATATATATATATATATATATATATATATATATATATATATATATATATATATATATGATTTCTGGGGAAAACATAAGTTTATAAAAACATTTAAAAGAAATTTAATATTTTGAAATATTTTTGGTGACATAATGTCATTTTAACACGATATTTGAAAACCAATTGAATTGATGATAACTGAAATCCATTTTGATAAGATATTTGAAACCTTTTGTATATAACACAAAATCTTTGTGTTGGACTTGTATTCCCCCCCCCCCCCCCCTTCCCCTTAAAACAATAAAAACTATGAGAATACGGGGGTATGAACTCACCTTTTGTAGCTGATTCAAATGATGATTTGATATAGGATGCTTAGTTCCACGAGTGAAATCCCTTAAGAAAACAAGTTTTATATAATGATTTGTATAGCATATATACATCCAATTAGCTAAAATAATCATAGGAATGATTAGAAACCGGACTCATTTGTAAGTATAACTTACAAATTGAAGTGTTTGAAGCTAGATTGGAGACTGAAATGAGTTTACGGCCAGGAGTTTACGGCTAGGAGAGTTTACGGCCAAGAGTGTTCATGAAGGATGAAGAACACTTGATGATTCTAGACCAGATTCTAAGAAGATTCAAAGGTTTTGAGGTGCTTTCTCTTCGTGTTCTTCACGTGTTCTTCGTGAAAACTAGTAAAATCAATGGATTTTAGCCTAATAATTGAAGATGGAAGGGTACTCTTGAAGTGATAACAAGATCAAGAATTGATACATGTTAGATTATGTGATGAAATAGTGTTTAGTCACTTGAATAAGATGAACAAAGATAATCTTGGTGTGTTCTTGAGGAGATATGATGTTCTTGGTAGGTGATACTTGAGAGGATTTGAGAGTTCTTTACTGGAGGATATGAGAAATGAAGGAAAAATGAAGAAAATCTATATATATGTGCGAAGGTTCATGGTCTGAGGGTTTACGACTGTGAACCTCGTTTACGGTCCGAGGTCGGCTAGAGTTTACGACCATGAACAAGTTCCAATACGATAAGGTTCGGTTTCTGGGAAGATAAGATCCGTAGAGTATACGACCGAAGTCGTTCACGGCCTCGTTCATGGCTGCGGGGATTTACGGCTGCGAGGAGTGTACGGTCCGAGGAGTATACGGTCGTAAACCTTCTGCGGTCCGAAGTGTTTGTGATCCGAAGCGAAAGAATAAGATGCGAAGTTTCTCTGTTTTTAAGCCTTTTCCTTCTAAATTCAATTGTAATTATTTTAAGGATTTTAACAAGTAAAGGTTATTATTATAACCTAAATAAAAACCCCAAACAATAAAAAGGACCTTAGTCCGAAAGGTGGAATTTGATAATGAATATTGTTATATCTTGACAAGTGATAGAAGCACCTGCTTGATCAAATCCAAGTCCGAAGGAACGATGTACCCTTTGGATGTCTCCTTGATCATTGGAAAACCGTAGCTGTGCTTTCTGTCCAAAGAAGTGTCCGAAGTTAGTTAGTTATGGCACCGCAAGCTTGCTCATCTTTGATGGGTTTTGAGCATTCTAACACTTCCTAAGTGTACATGCAACCCTAATAACCTTGGATCTATGTTTGTCTAATAATCATGCAAAGTTGAATTCCAAGGTTATATTCCTATCTAGCATACATGGGGAACATTTTTAACTTGAATGAAAGATAGAATAACTTACCTTGTTGTTGATTATGATCCTTGAAACCTTGTTGAATTCCAAGCTTGCTCATCTGTGATGCCTCAAATGCTTCACACAACACCAAATGCAAAGGAGTAAACTTTGAGAGAATCTTACACTTGCAAAATCGGCTCTAGCCCTCTTGTTTTTTAGTGTCGTTAATTTTGGTGGAGAATGGGTTTCTTATATAGTGTTGACACATCTAGGGTTACACCATGTAAACCCTAATGTGTCATGACTCTTCATTTCCATGACCCATGGGTTTGTAACTCCCATGGAGCATCCTATGGGTGGAACCCAACTTGATAATCCATGGAGCCTCTTAGCCCACTATATAAGATATGGAAGATTTACATAATCTACCCATATATTTAATTAGTTATCTTTTGATCACTTAATTAATTCTAAATTAATTCTTGATCAAAGTAATTAAATAATATTATTAATATATTAGAACGTATAATATATTAATAAACCATAAGTGTTATTTCTCTCATTTTAGTTTATCCAATTGCATGGTGCCATGCAACCCAAATGGACCATGCCGGGTCGGGTCAAGTACATACCAGAAATAGTTATGGACTTAGACACCTTATCCAATAGTCTCCCACTTGGATAAGTCTAATAACTATAACTGCAATACTTCAGGAACCGATCGGCAATCGTAGCTCTTTCAAGGTCTCTCGGAACTGAGAAGATGATGATACGCCATTTAAGATAAGTGATCATATAATCCTCTGTTCTAGATATCAGCCGGACAAATACATGGAACAATGTCTTACTTATTGTCCAGCAGTTTGTTTCCCGATTTCCGATTTGTTTGACAAAGAACTTAATTAAACACATCAACTTAGTTCTGACCGGACCCGGTACATAGGCCAAAACAAAATCATCGAGGGGCCCAGATATCAGCTTCTAATCCAAGAAGGAACAGATAAACTTCGACTCATATGTTTGTTCTACCACTCATTGAATTATACACAAAAGCACGTTTTATAACATCGAGTTACCAATGCGTTAACGTACAATCAATGCATAACCAACTCATAAGTAATAAATCATATCTCTAGGTTTGAAGACTTATATGATATTACCGTCTCACGATCACTCGAGATAAATTCCATGAAGTGATTCCAGTGAGCGTGGGTTGAGTCCAATGCTCAGAACTTATGAGCACTCATGAGTGTTGTAGCCATGTCCAACAACTTAGACCTCTGCAACCAATCATGACAGTCTTGATTCATACCTACTTCCGACATATGACCGACTGTGGAGGTTCGAATAATATGATATACCAAACATAATTATTCTGGAAGTCAAAACATGCAAAAGAAATATAGTAAACGATCGACAAGAGATAGCAACACTTTACTCATAAATAAAACACCTTTTATTCATCATCTAATGTCAATTACACTTTACAAATTTCAAGGTTATCTAACTACTAAATCTAATATCATCCTTCAGCCCTATGCTCCGAGCATGCTGGAGATGCTTAACCCGAGTCAGTCCCTTCGTGAGGGGATCTGCTGGATTCTCATCCGATGATACCCTCTTTGCCACGAGGAGTCCTTCTTCTATTCGATGTCTGATGAAATGGTATTTTCTGTCGATGTGTCTGGATCTCCCGTGATCACTTGGTTCCTTGGCTAAGGCAACTGCACTTTCACTATCACATAAAATTTCCATTGGCTCTTTAATAGCTGGTACAACTCCAAGGTCTCCAATGAAGTTCTTCAGCCATATCGCCTCCTTTGCTGCCTCGCTAGCTGCTATATACTCTGATTCGCAAGTTGAATCAGCCACTGTCTCTTGCTTGGAACTCTTCCAAGAAATTGCTCCTATATTTAAGGTAAAGACCCAACCTGACTGAGAGCGGAAATTATCCCTATCAGTCTGAAAGCTAGCATCACTATACCCTACAACTCTCAAGTCTTCACTCCCACCGAGGGTAAGGACCCAGTCCTTAGTCCTCCGTAGGTACTTGAGGATATTCTTTACCGCAATCCAGTGTGCCTTGCCAGGGTTCCCCTGATACCTGCTAACCATGCTCAAAGCAAAGGCTACATCAGGTCGAGTACACGTCATAGCATACATGATCGATCCTACAGCCGAAGCATAAGGTATTCGACTCATTTCTGCTATCTCAGCCTCAGTACTAGGGCTTTGTGTCTTACTCAATCTGGCATTACTCTGGATGGGTAACTCTCCTTTCTTGGAGTCCTGCATGCCGAATCTCTTCAACACCTTATCCAAGTAAGTACTCTGACTAAGTCCAATTAGTCTTTTACTCCGGTCTCTCAAGATCCTTATCCCTAGAATATAGGCAGCTTCTCCTAGGTCCTTCATAGAGAAACACTTCCCAAGCCAGGACTTAACTTCCTGCAGAGTTGGGATGTCATTTCCTATGAGTAGTATGTCATCCACATACAATACCAAAAAGCTAACTATACTCCCACTAGCCTTGACATATACACAAGATTCATCTTCACTCCTAGAAAAGCCAAATTCTTTGACTTTCTCATCAAAGCAAAGATTCCATCTGCGAGGTGCTTGCTTTAACCCATAAATGGATTTCTCAAGCTTACACACTTTATTAGGGTACTCTGTATTGACAAAACCCTCTGGTTGACTCATGTAAACATCCTCAGCCAACTTTCCATTAAGGAAAGCGGTTTTGACATCCATTTGCCATATTTCATAGTCATGAAATGCAGCTATGGCTAACAGAACCCTAATAGACTTAATCTTGACCACTGGAGAAAAGGTCTCATCATAATCAACTCCCGGGGTTTGTGAGAAACCCTTTGCAACTAGTCGTGCCTTATAAGTGTGTACATTACCATCCATGTCGGTCTTCTTCTTGAAGATTCATTTGCACCCTATAGTCTTACGACCTGGTACATTCTCAACCAAGTTCCAAACTTGATTGTCATACATGGACTGTATCTCGCTGTCCATTGCCTCTTTCCACTTGGCTGACTCAGGGCCTGCCATGGCTTCCGCGTAACTGTTAGGTTCATCCAGACCTATCAGTGTCTCATCACTGATAAGTGTATCACCTTCCGCAGTAATATGGAATCCATAGTAATGCTCAGGTGCATTCCTAACCCTTGTGGAACGCCTCAGAGGTACAGACTTGTCAATTGGCTCAACAGGAGTTTCCTCCTCAAGTTGAGTGCTAGGGTTTGAAGTTCCTTCTGTTGGATTAGTGTCTAAGTCCATAACTATAATTGGTATGTACTTGACCCGACTCGGCATGGTCCATTTGGGTTGCATGGCATCGGAACATTTAGATAGACCGTTTATGAGGAAAAGACATTTTGTGACATATTAATATATTATAAGTTCTAATATATTAATATGAAATCATGTTCTTTAATTAGTATTGATCAAGAATTAATTTGGACTTAATTTAGTGATCAAAAAGAGACTAATTAAATATATGGGGATTGATTGTGTAAATCATTCATTCTTATATATGTGGGCTTATGATCCAAGATTCCTTTATGTTGGGTTTAACCCATGTGGTGATCCATGGATACTCCATGGAGGTTAAAACCCATGGAGCATAAGGAATGGGTAAAGTCATGAGTTACATGGTGTAACCCTAATAGCCACACTATATAAGAACCCCTTTAGTTCAAGAAATGGGCACTAGTGATACATATGTAAGAGGGCTAGCCAATTTGAACATGTATGTCTTCTTCTCATGGTTATTCCAAGAGTTCATGATGTTGTGTGAACCATTTGAGGTGTCACACTTGGGGCACTAGGCTCTCAAGCTTCATGGAGTCAAGCAACAACAACAAGGTATGTATTCTATCTATTTTAGTATCCTAATATCAATGTTTTGATATGCTAGTTAGGATAATACCTTGGATAATCATATTTGCATGTATAATAGAGAAAACATAGATCCAAGGTATTTAGGGTTGCATGTACACTTAGGAGTGTTAGAATGCTCAAAACCCAACTGTGGTATCAGAGCCAGGTTTGTTTTCTTGTTATACTTGCAAAACTGCTTAAAAAATCGAAGCTGTTTGCTGTCTGATCATCAGACTCGGCGAGTCCATCAGGAGACTCGGCGAGTCCATGCCTAAAAAGTGATCAAAACGATCCAACTCGCCGAGTTGGTTCATGCACTCGGCGAGTTGGACCCCCAGACAGCATAAATTCGACTTTTTTGGCTAGAAATGGACTAGGAACATTACCCTTAGCTGTTTTTGAACTTATAAACTTGTTTTTGATGTGGTAATGTTCATGCTAAATCCAATTTCAAAGATAATTGTCAATAGATTCATGTTTTGTATTAGTTTAAAAGTTATGCTAATTACTTGAAAAAGTTTGATGTGAATTATCTTTGTTCATATGAGTTGCTTAGATTAATAGAAAAGTTGATTGATTATGTGTTTTCAATCCATTTTAATCTAAGAGTTGATTCAAAATTGTGTTTTTGTAACTTGTCCTCAAGTTATATGAAAAGTCACAATTAAGTTTCATAAAACTCATAAAAGTTGGCAAAGGTTACAAAAAAATGAAAAGTCTTGTCCTCATTAAGTGGTTTATGACTTCATAACTTGTCCTCAAGTTATGGAAGTTCAAGAGTCATTTCATTAAATCATAAAATGTGTAACCTTAATTAATTCCATAAGTTACAAAATAAAGAAAAGTTACATTCTTTTATTAGTTTAAAGTCTTCCATAACTTGTCCTCAAGTTATGGAACTTGAAGAGTTTTTTAATTAAAACTAATTTAAACACATAAGTTATGGAATTAATTAGTTTTGAATAGTTTCAAAACTTGCCCTCAAGTTTTGGAATTTGAAAAGTTTCACTTATGAATACTTTAATTCCAAGTTAGCCCTTAGAATTTTAAAAGTTAAAATTCAAACCCTTATACTATCATTATAATTTTAATTATATAGATATGTATAAGATAAAGTCAATCTTACCGTTAGTAGGCCTCATTCACGAAGCCGGTCTATAAGGGGGGTATAAGGTTACTGCCTATAAAATGGCAGTTTAATGGGTGTCCACTCTCACCCACCGCTTCCTTGACTGGTGGAGGGTCATTAGCCGAACGGGTAGGAAAGGACTATAATTCTCCCTTCATTAAAAGTATTAATGATAAATACTAAGTAACTAAACACTTATACATTCACAATCTTAGTTACTTAGGAAAATGTGAATTTGGTGCTAACCCATGAAATTACACTTTGCACTTTGCTTAAGTCGTTAGTGGAGCGTGTGTGGTTAACCGGCACACTAACATGGACTAGTAAGAGTGGCAAAGGGTAACTTAACTTTATTATAGATCGGTGGAGCGTGTGTGGTTAACCGGCACATCGATTAGGTAATATTGTTCAGGGTACCAAGTCAATTTGTATGGTTATTCACACCTTGTTTGTGATCCTCGGCATCCCAGTCACAAACTTGAGAGGGCACAATCGAGATTCAAACATGCCATTAAAATTTCAATGTATCTCAAAAGATCTAGGAGTTTCAAATCCAATTAAAACTTAATTATATTTCGTTTTTCATGGTGGAAATTGGTAAATCGTCATTTACCTACCTTCAACTATTTTATAATTTGGATTACGGCATCCCTCTTCCAGTTATAAATAGGTTGTTGGATCCTAGCCTTAATATTTCATATTGGGTGTTATATTAAGGACTTTAAATCAACTCTCTTGAATATCTCCCAAAAGATGATCTTCCCAAATCTCTTGAAACAAGCTTTCCTAAATGAAGATGATGTCCCATGGAAATCATACTTCTTTCACCTCCTCCAGTTATTCTCCCTAACCCACAAGTTCCTGAAAAGTTTAAGGTCACTCAAGCCCTATTGGCAAGCAAAGGTCTATGTGTGATCACATCTTGGAGATGTAGTCACATATTGACAAGCCGGGAGAGTTGGGTGTCAAAGTCTAGAGGAAGCTGATGATCAATCACTTTCTAAGTCACATAGTGAGTTCCTTTGGGACTCCTATGAAACAGACTATGACAAGACCCTTAATGATCTTATCTATTTGCTAAGATCAACTTCCTAAAATTTTATGGACATTGACAATGATGACATTGGATATCCAGTAAAGCTCTCTCTTCCCAATGGAAAGGGATCGGCCATAGTCAACTCGGTTGACCAAATGGTAAAGAGAACGGCTAAGTCTGAGATAGTCCCATTATCAAGGGTCTATTGCCAAAGAAAGGGGCATTGGTTGCGAAGCTGCCAAATTTACCTAAGGATATTAAAGTCAATAAGTTTGACTCTACTTCGGGTAAAGTCCACTATCTAACTCTGCTAAGTTTCTATTCTGAGATTCTTGATACATGATGTGACTGGGTCACATGTTGATGTTTTAAGAATCAAAGAAAAGGTGAAGAAACTTAAAGAAAGAATATGCTGAATCTGATGGCATAGATGGATTTCTATCGCATAGTTTGAAGATCGGATTCTTGAGCTACTTCTTAAGAGTTATAATATATTGCTTAGGAATAAATAACAACAAAGTTTTCATGTGCTTTTGCATTGTAAGGATAGTTTTTCCGCAAAGTTTTAAAATAAAAGAAAAAAAAAATTTGATTTTATTTATTTTAAAATACCCTTACAATGGCATTTGTGAAAATTTTTGTTGCTTATAAGATTCCATTAAGAGCAAGAGTGGAAATATGAATTTGATTCTTTCATTTGTGGTAGTGTCTAAATTTACCAAATAAGGAAAGATTCTCATCACCTAAGTTTCAGTTGGATAGAAACTTGGAATCATGCAAGTTGTATAGCATGATGAATAAGAACTTTCAAGTATTGGAAAAATTAAGACTAACTACTTGTTCATATGGATGTGTGAGTCAAGTAAAGGATCGAGTACACATTCTTGTGCACTGATCAAGCCCACCACAAATAATCGTTAAGACTATTCGTCATTATTTACTAAAATTCAGTAAATATGGTTATACTTACAAGCTTAAGTGTAATTCTGAGACATTGGAAAAGGTTTCAATGTATGGCAGAGCGAATAAGAAGAATCAACTTAGGCAGAAAGATAAAAGTTTCTCAAATTTGAAAAGATGGGAGAGTACTTTAGTATCATGTTATATAATCATCTTAATGATTAAGAGACCTTATCACAATTCATCCTCTAAGTGCATTCTGGTAGCTAAGAAGAGGAGCTATGAATTGTTGAAGTGGTTAAATCAAGAAGATGATTTATACTTCGTTCCAAAAACAATTCTTAGAGTTATACTCTAAGATTGTAACTTGAGTGACATGTCTTAAAGAAGGTTTAGAACACTTGTCAAATGAAAGAGTAAAAGTTGTCTACTCTTGTACATTTGAAATTTGTAAGTTGTGATGTTTTGGATAAAACAAAGACCAACTAAGGACAATTGTGTGAAGTGTTTGTTTTGATTAGAATCCACACTATCTCTTGAATATTTGACAAGAGAGTCTTATATATCAAGAGGACAGTGGGAGTCTTAAAGATCTTGAAAGTCTCAAGAACTAATCAAGAATAAAACCTGAAGTTCTTCACTAGCACACGACTTGAGGTTTATAACCTATCGTGTCGACATGTCTGTGCCTATTCAAGTTGGCTTTGCATAGGAGTTCTGAGAGTTCTCAATTGGTTGCACAGCTACTTGGAAGCAATGGCAGGCCTTGAGCTGCCAAAAGGCAAGAATTTAAGATTGCACAAGTTTAATCCATATAAGTGTGGATTTGTCAGTAACCTTGTCTTGTGATTATGGTTTTGACAAAATTCATATGGATAGGAACTCATACACCATAAAATCTAAGTGTCATAAGGTTTCTCTCCGATTCATGAAAATGATGGTGAGGAAACACTTTCACTAAGTAGATTTTAGCTAGATAGCAATTGTGATATTTGCATTCTCAAAGTCGTTAGTGGAGCATGTGTGGTTAACCAGCACACTAACATGGACTTGTGAGAAGTGGTAAAGGTCTAAACAATCGAGACTATGATTACGGCATCCCTTTTCATAGTTCTTAAAATTGTTTAGACACACCTGTGAGCTATCTAAGATAAGGTGTATGATATTGATAAAGTTTTATCAAAGCAATCTAGTATCAGAAATCTGAACTTTGGTAAGAAAGTCAATAAAGTATTGATTTCTAGAAGTCCAGCTGATTTTTGATTACATGTCAAAGCTAGTGGGAGCATAAGTGTTATGCTAATAATCATCATGTTAGTGGGAGCATGATAATTATGATAAAGGTTGCAAGTTAGCAATGTTAATTATAGAAAACAAAAGTTTCAATTCGTGAGGCTGCAGGGGTTGAAAAAGTTGTTTTGCTATAATTAAGGGAGAGAAAATTATACTTCATTTCAATTCTAAAAGCTTAGATTGAGATTTTAATCGTATTTAGTCAAGGATATATATATGAATTTCATGTTGGAATGGCTCAACATAAGGAAATTCTATATATGGGTCCATTATTTGCGTTCTAAAATTCGATTATGATTACGGCATCCCTTTTCATAATCTGATTTATGAGAACTTGGCAAATAGAAATGGAAATGTTATAGCAAAAGACTGGTTTAGTCTTTATGTGAGACATCATGACTCGTGTCCCATATGCTTCAGATATAGGATCGATTTCATGTGCTATATTCATCCTTTCTAAAATCTTCCAAATGCCTGGGGCATTAAGAAGGGAAAAGGTCTAGAACTGGATATGACTAAAAGGATTAAGCAATTGTCGAGGACAATCTCAGGTTTACCAAAGATTGGTTGTTCAAGGACAGTTGGAAGTATAGTGTTAATTCTGGAAGGACCATATTGACATAATCTGTAAGGAGGCAACTCTTGTTCAGAAGTGATAGTCAAAATGGAATATGGAAATGTTTCAAAGTTGGAAATTATTCAATCTGTGTAAGATTAGGAAACTTAATGCAAGAAGGATGTTTCCAAGGAGTTGATCTCCTTGAAATGCTCTGTAATGTTTGTTGTCAAGTCCTTGTGACTCTGTGCATAATCATTACAGGAGGATCAATGCATATAAGTTTAGAATCTAACAGATTTCAGTAAATGGCATGAATTTGGAATTCTTGCATTTGCAGTAAGGATTTGGGACTGTGAAAGAGGATCATTGGAGTTATGTTCAATTAATCTAATTCACAAAGCGAAGATCATAGACAAACATAGTATGCATACTTGGTGTATGGCATGACTAGTGTTTAGAAAACATAGTGTACATGCTTGGAGCATGGGACAACTATTGTTTTAAATTTAAGAATAAAGTTGATAGCTGAAACAGTATACAATGAATAATGTGTAATCATATGGTGATAAATAAAAGGTGTTTTATTTATGTTCATAGGTTTTGATACCATATTAGATTCTATTATTATTGTGTTTCATTTTGCATGTTTTGACTTCCAGAATAACTAGGTCGTTCTTCCTGATTGACTAAGTTATTCAAACTATCCACAGTCGATCATATGTTGGAAGTAGATATGAATCAAGACTGTCATGGGTTGGCTTGTAGAGGTCTAAGATGTTGGACAAGGGGCTACAACACTCATGAGTGCTCATAAGTTCTGAGTATTGGATTCAACCCGCGCTCATTGGAATCACTTCATGGATTTTATCACGAGTGATCATGAGACGACAATATCTTATATTCTTCAAACCTAGAGATATTATTTGTTACTATGAGTTGGTTGTACATTGATTGCACGAAAACGCATTCGGTAACTCGGTGTTATAAAACGTGCCTTTGTGTATGATTCAACAAGTAGTAGAACAAGCCATATGAGTCGAAGTTTATCCATTCCTTTTACCTTCGGGATAAAAACGATATCTGTGGGCCCCTCGATGATTTGGTGATGACAAACGTAAGTGCTCGGTCGGGCCTGGACTGATTTGATTTGTTCAATTAGTCAGTCGTCATAAATCGGAAATCGGGAAACAACAAATGGACAGAGAGAATGATTTATAATCCATGTCTCAGGCCATATGATATCTAGAATGCAGGAATATATGATCACTTATCTAATGGACAAGTCATTGACAAAGGTCAGAGTTCATCTACAAGGTCAGAGTTCGACAGCGGCTTTTGAGAGCTACGATTGCCAGTTGGTTCCTGAAGTCATACGCAATAATAGTTTTAGACTTATCCAAGTGGGAGACTGTTGGATTAGTGTCTAAGTCCATAACTATAATTGGTATGTACTTGACCCGACTCGGCATGGTCCATTTGGGTTGCATGGCATCGAAACATTTGGATAGACCGTTTATGAGGAAAAGACATTTTGTGACATATTAATATATTATAAGTTCTAATATATTAATATGAAATCATGTTATTTAATTAGTATTGATCAAGAATTAATTTGGACTTAATTTAGTGATCAAAAAGAGACTAATTAAATATATGGGGATTGATTGTGTAAATCATTCATTCTTATATATGTGGGCTTATGATCCAAGATTCCTTTATGTTGGGTTTAACCCATGTGGTGATCCATGGATACTCCATGGAGGTTAAAACCCATGGAGCATAAGGAATGGGTAAAGTCATGAGTTACATGGTGTAACCCTAATAGCCACACTATATAAGAACCCCTTTAGTTCAAGAAATGGGCACTAGTGATACATATGTAAGAGGGCTAGCCAATTTGAACATGTATGTCTTCTTCTCATGGTTATTCCAAGAGTTCATGATGTTGTGTGAACCATTTGAGGTGTCACACTTGGGGCACTAGGCTCTCAAGCTTCATGGAGTCAAGCAACAACAACAAGGTATGTATTCTATCTATTTTAGTATCCTAGTATCAATGTTTTGATATGCTAGTTAGGATAATACCTTGGATAATCATATTTGCATGTATAATAGAGAAAACATAGATCCAAGGTATTTAGGGTTGCATGTACACTTAGGAGTGTTAGAATGCTCAAAAGCCAACACCTTCACCACTTGACTCTTGAATTTCTTCAAGGTCAACTTGCCTCCCACTGTCTCCTTGGCTTATGAACTCTCTCTCTCGAAAGAAAGCCCTCCTAGCTACAAAGACCACATTCTCACTAGGTCTCTAGAAGAGGTAACCAAAGGATTTCTGTGGGTAGCCGATGAGAATACACCTCTCACTTCGAGGTTCGAGCTTATCATGAGTCTCGCGTCTCACGAAAGCCTCGCAACCCCAAATCTTAATGTGGTCTAGTTTGGGTACTTTACCAGTCCACATCTCATGAGGAGTTTTGGCAACTTTCTTTGTGGGAACTAGATTAAGGATATGGGCGGCAGTCTCTAAGGCATACCCCCAAAATGAGATTGGTAGCAAAGCTCGACTCATCATGGAACGAACCATATCCAACAAGGTTCGATTACGCCTCTCAGCTACACCATTCAACTGCGGTGTCCTGGGAGGTGTCAATTGTGAGACAATCCCACATTCCCTAAGATAGTCGAGGAACTCTGAATTAAGATACTCACCACCTCGATCGGATCGAAGCATCTTAATGTTCCTGCCCAATTGATTCTCGACTTCCTGTTTAAACTCTTTAAACCTCTCAAAAGTCTCTGACTTATGCTTGATTAAGTATACATATCCATATCTACTGTAATCATCAGTAAAAGTCAAATAATAACGATTAGCATCCCTTGTGGCATGTTTGAAGGGCCCACACACATCCGTGTGTATAAGATCCAACAAACCTTCACCCCTCTCACAAGAACCTGTGAAGGGTGACTTTGTCATTTTTCCAAGTAAGCATGATTCGCAACTATCATCTGACTTTAGGTCAAATGACTCCAATACTCCATCCTTTTGGAGTTGGCCTATGCGTTTCTTGCTTATATGTCCAAGACGACAATGCCATAATGATGCTTTATCCAAGTTATTATCATTAACATAATCAATACACAATACATTATTTCCTAAGTTATCAACCACAGATACAGTTTCATACACACCATCACAAGGTAATGCTTTAAAATAAAGAACATTATTAAAGAAAGTATTAATCGAACCAACTTCATTATCAAATGAAAAGGTGAAACCTTGTTTATACAATGCATGAAAGGAAATAATATTTCTTGCCATTTCTGGCGAATAACAACATTTATTCAAATCTAAACTAAACCCACTACTTAGCGATAAAGTATAAACTCCAATCTTGGTGACATGTAAAGCTTTCCTATTCCCCATGATTAAGTTTATTTTTCCATGCTCCACATTCTCACTTCTTCTTAGTCCCTGCAAATCAGAACAGATATGAATACCACAACCGGTATCAAGGACCCAAGAGTTAGAATGGGGTGAGTTATTTAGATAAGATAGTGTAAATACCTGCATGGTTGGGTTTAACTTTCCCATCCTTCACATCTTGCTGGTACTTTGGGTAGTTCCACTTCCAATGTGACTTTTCATGGCAATAGAAGCATTCAGCCTCTTTAGGGTCAGAAGAAGGAGTGACAAAATCTTTCTTGGTTCCACTTGAAGAAGAGCCATCAAGGGTCCTAGCCTTGGTACCCTTCGAAGAGCTCTTCCTCTTCTTCCCTCGACCTTTCCCGATTGCAAAAACCGGGGTGGAGTTTGGAGTAGGAGTGTTAACAACCGACTTACCCTTAAGACCTGTTTCTACGGTCTTGAGGAGTCCCTAAAGTTTGCTAAGTGTGACCTCTTCCTTATTCATGTGATATGTCATGCGGAATTGATCATAGCACGATGGTAAGGAGTGCAAAATGATATCTATTGCAAGCTCCTCAGGGAAGTTCACATTAAGCTTCAGCAACCGATCTACATACCTTTGCATTTTCTGCATGTGGCTCGTGACGGATTCCCCGTCCTTCATCATGGTTGTTATGATAGAGCATATGATTTCATACCTCTCTTGTCGTGCACTTTGATGGTATCTTTCCATCAGATCTTGGTGCATTTCAAAAGGGTAGAAGTCCTCATAGGACTTTTGGAGTTCCGATGTCATGGTGGCCAACATGATGCATGCCACTTTTGTAGCATCCCTTTCATGTGCCCGGAAGTCAGCGATCTCCTGGGGAGTTGCAGTGGTCTCATCAATCTCCTTAAGCTCCTTGTCAAGGACATATTCTTTGTCCTCGTAGCGGGTAATCATCCTGATGTTTCTGATCCATTCATTGAAGTTGGATCCATCAAAAGTGACTTTCCTACACAAGTTCATAAGGGTAAAGGAGCCATTAGGATTAGAGCCAGAAGCAACATTGTTTGAAGACATCTGAAAGAAGAGAACAAGATTAGTTTAGATATTAAGAGAGTCCTCAATAAAACACCCAAATGTAATATTAAGGCTAGGATCCAATCACAATATATTATAACTTAGAAGAGGTATGCCGTAATCCAAGCTATAACATATTTGAAAGGCAGGTGAATGACGATTCACCAATTTCCACCATGAAAAACGAAATATAAATATTAGGTTTTTAATTGGTTCTTAGAAATTCCTAGATTCTTTTGAGATTCAATGAACTTTTCAAAGGCATGTTTCAATCTCGAGTGTGCCCTCCAAGTTTTGTGACTGGGATACCGAGGATCACAAAACGAGGTGTGAAGTAACCATGCAAATCACTTGGTACCCTCAAGGTTTATCACTCAATCGATGTGCCGGTAAACCACACACGCTCCACCGATGCTATGGTAAACCTTAAGTCACCCTTTACCTACCTTGTTAAGTCCAAGTTAGTGTGCCGGTTAACCACACACGCTCCACCAACGACTTAAACAAAGTGTAAAGTGTAATTTCATGGATTAGAACCATATTCACATTTTCCTAAAGTAACTAAGATTGGGAATTTAATAAAAGCATTTAGTTACTTTATAATATTCATCATACTTTTAATGAGAATTTATAAGTCCTTGTCTTACCCGTTCGGCTAACGACCCTCCACCGATCAAGGAAGTGGTGGGTGAGAGTGGACACCCATTAAGTTGCCATTTTATAGGCAACAACCTTATACCCCCCTTATAGACCGGCTTCGTGAATGAGGCATACTAGCGGTAAGACGACTTGACGTTATTCATATATATATTAGTAACTTATAATATTATAAAGTATAAGGGTTGAATTTTAACTTTTAAAATTCTAAGGGTTGGAACTAAAGTTTTAATCAAGACTTTACATGTTCCAAAACTTGAGGGCAAGTTTTGTAAACTTCCAAAACTTTTCATTTCTTATAACTTATGAATTAATTGAGTAATAAAAATGAAGACTCTTCATTTTTATAACTCTTGTGTTCTTTTAATGGCTTTAATAAAAGTGAGACTTTTGGTTTTCCATAACTTGAGGACAAGTTATGGACTCCATTAAAACACATTATGATCATGAATTAAACTACCATGAAGGTTACAAACAATTCCTATGATCATCTAATCTTCATAAGTTCAAGAACATGAATATGAACACTTTCAAGAATCAAAAATTACACTTAAAAAAAACTTGTAATTTTAATAATTGCCATTGTAAATGGACTAGCATAAACATTACACCATCTAAAACAAGCTTTAAAACATCAAAACAATTTAGGGTAATGTTTCTAGTCCATTTCCAGCAACAAATGTGCAAACTTTCATACGAGCAGAAAACAGAAAAACGATTTTTTTTCAAGCAGTTTGCACACAAAAAAAAAACAACAAACAAACCTAGGCTCTGATACCACTGATGGGTTTTGAGCATTCTAACACTTCCTAAGTGTACATGCAACCCTAATAACCTTGGATCTATGTTTGTCTAATAATCATGCAAAGTTGAATTCCAAGGTTATATTCCTATCTAGCATACATGGGGAACATTTTTAACTTGAATGAAAGATAGAATAACTTACCTTGTTGTTGATTATGATCCTTGAAACCTTGTGAGCCTAGCACCCCAAGTGTGATGCCTCAAATGCTTCACACAACACCAAATGCAAAGGAGTAAACTTTGAGAGAATCTTACACTTGCAAAATCGGCTCTAGCCCTCTTGTTTCTTAGTGTCGCCAATTTTGGTGGAGAATGGGTTTCTTATATAGTGTTGACACATCTAGGGTTACACCATGTAAACCCTAATGTGTCATGACTCTTCATTTCCATGACCCATGGGTTTGTAACTCCCATGGAGCATCCATGGAGCATCCTATGGGTGGAACCCAACTTGATAATCCATGGAGCTTCTTAGCCCACTATATAAGATATCGAAGATTTACATAATCTACCCATATATTTAATTAGTTATCTTTTGATCACTTAATTAATTCTTGATCAAACTAATTAAATAATATTATTAATATATTAGAACGTATAATATATTAATAAACCATAAGTGTTATTTCTCTCATTTTAGTTTATCCAATTGCATGGTGCCATGCAACCCAAATGGACCATGCCGGGTCGGGTCAAGTACATACCAGAAATAGTTATGGACTTAGACACCTTATCCAACAATCTTAACTTCTGTAATATCAACAACCTTGTCACCGAAGAACTTGTCTGAGGTCTCCCCATCCTAAAGTACAATAATGATTCTCTTTGCCCAGCATGTGAGTGTGGAAAGCAATCAAAGGGAGGCCATCCACTGATTATTGATTCTTCGATTTCTGAACCATTAGAGCTAATCCAAATTGACCTCTGTGGTCCTTCTATCGTAGCCAGTATTCATCATAAGAAGTACATATTGGTTATCGTTGATGACTATACACGTTTCACTTGGGTCTTCTTCTTAAGACTCAAATCAAAGACACAATAGGTCCTGATTAACTTCATCAAAGAGATCGAGCTCCAAATCAAGTTACCCATCCGAAGAATCAGAAGTGACAATGGAACCGAGTTCACCAATCATCTCTTCAACAATTACTTTGGTTTCCAAAGGCATCAGTCACAACTTCTCAGCTCCCTACACACCGCAGTAAAATGGAGTTGTAGAGCGAAGAAATCGTATATTGCTTGAAGCAGCTAGATCAATGTGAAATTTTGCCAATCTTCCTCTATACTTCTAGGCCGAAGTAGTGGCAACTGCGTGCTTTGTGCAAAACCGAAGCATCACTTGCAAGCATCTAAACAAAACTCCATACGAGGGCCTGAACAACAGGAAACCAAATGTCAGATTCTTTCACATCTTCGGTGGCAGATGTTTTGTGATCAAGAACAAGTATCATCTTAAAAAATTTGCACCCAAATTCGATGAAGGCATTTTTCTCGGTTATTCTACCAACAAAGTGGCATATCGGGTTCTCATAAGACGAACGAGACTGATAGTCGAAAGCTTCGATGTTAAATTCGATGACTATTACGTCCACAACATTGCTCCTTCCATTTAAACCAAATTCATCATGGAAAGTGATATCCTAGCTTCTTCGGGTCCACCAGGACAAATCATTGGTAACCCATCTGCAGGCGTACAAACTCGTTCTTCTAGTGATCTAACGGACCACTGCCATTATGCAGCCTTCATGTCCGCAGTCGAGCCACGAACAATTAAAGAAGCACTTATGGAGCCCGACTGGATCACAACAATGCAAGAAGAACTTGCTGAGTTTGAAAGGAACAAGGTATGGAAGTTGGTACCGAAGCTAAAACGCCACTCAATCGTCGGTACTAGATGGGTTTACAAGAACAACCTGGACGAATCCGGTGCGGTGATAAGAAACAAAGAAAGACTTGTTGCTAAGGGGTACAATCAACTAGAAGGTGTTGACTATGATGAAACTTATGCCCCTGTAGCACGAATGGAAGCCATACGCATCTTCTTGGCGTATACGGCACATAAGAACATCAAGGTTCACCAAATGGATGTAAAAAGTGCCTTTCTCAATGGTGAACTGAAGGAGGAGTTATACTTGCAACAACCTCCAGGCTTCGAAAGTCATGAATTTCCAAACTATTGCTACAAGCTTGAAAAGGCAGTCTACGGTCTCAAACAAGCTCCAAGGGAATGGTATGAGACTCTTTCAGAGTTTCTTGTTGTGTCCGGATACAAACGAGGTGTGATTGATCCCACTTTATTTAGAAGGGAAAATGGTAACCACTTAATGCTCGTCCATATATATGTGGATGATATCATCTTTGGCTCAACAGACCAAAGTATGGCGGATGATTTTTCCAAGCTCATGACCAAAAAATTTAAAATGAGCATGAATATAGATATTAATTTCTTTTTAGGTCTTCAAGTAAAACAAACCCCTCAAGGGATTTTCATCCATCGGGAAAAATACACCTCAGAGCTGCTGAAGAAATACTCATTGGACAACTATTCCTCAACCAAAGTCCCGATGGCTTTTGGATATAAGATCTCTACTGATTCTACCAGAGAGCCAGTGGATCACAAAACTTATAGAGGAATGATTGGGTCATTGATGTACCTAACCACAAGCAGACCAGACAATGTTTTTTCCACAGGCTTATGCGCTCGATACCAAGCCGACCCTAAAGTATCACATCTGACCGTAGTCAAGCAAATCTTCAGATACCTCAAGGGAAGCAAAGCTCTTGGCCTCTGGTACCCCGCAGGAAACGTCTTCAGCCTGCAAGCCTTCACCGATGCGGATCATTCCCGTTGTAGATTAGATCGAAAGAGTACTTCCGGTGGCTGTCAATTTCTAGGAGGAAGATTTGTCAGTTGGTCTTCAAGAAAACAAAATTCTGTCTCGTTCTCTACCACAGAGGCAGAATATGTGGCCGCAGCCAGTTGCTATTCTCAAGTTCTTTGGATGCAGACTCAACTAATGGACTACGGGTACATAATGTTACGGGTACCAACTTAATGTGACTCAGAGAGTGATACTGCGATTTGTCACAATCCAATCCAACACTCACAGACTAAACACATTGAATTGCGGTACCACTTTATCAAAGACCACATACTTAAAGGTAACATCGAAGTAATTTTTGTTCCTACGCATGAGGAAATCACTGATGTTTTCATAAAAGCACTTGATGCCACAAAATTGAATAGCTTTCTAGAAATGTTAGCAATGATGAATCCTGACCCGCAATTCTTTTTGAATTGATAGCTACCGTAGTCATCTTCTTGTGAAGAAATTGCTTCCTTTCTTTTCAAAACAAAATTCTAGAAGCATTCTCTTCATTGCGGTTCTAGTACAATATATTTTTCATGTGTGCACCGCAATTACACATGATCTCTATATTCTTTAGGTCTTTAATTCCTTATAATTTTTAACTGTTTGATCAAGTGTTTCCTCAGCTCAAGCTACCGCAACCATATCATCTCCCAACCGCAGTCATCATCATTCATCGCAGTCGCATTAAAGGATCACCATCTACTTCATAAATCTTTCTAATAAACATTGTGTTCTATTTAATGATTTTCATTAAATAAAAATTCCTCATAAAAACAAAACATTCGTTTTGTAGCATACAAAGTTTCAGTTACTTTCGTGTCAGACCTATTTTGGGCTATAAAGAAAATAAATCTTTTTTCCATAAAAGAAATCTTTTGAGAAAATCTTTTCTTGAAATGTGTCGTGTCCAATAGCTCCCAAACTGTCAGATTCGGTTCAACTTCTTCTTTATTTAACGGATTAATAACCCCTCACCACACGTTCCTCTAACTGTAATAAAGGGTCTGACAGCCATTAAATGCCCCATTTTTGAAAATAAATATTTTCTTTTTGATTTAACTTTATGTGTGGTTGATGATGGTTAAACCCAAGGGTTTTTACCATTAACAACTATAAATAAGGTAAATCGAATAATCTTTTGAAATCCGCTGCTATATAACACTCTTTTCCCTCCCAAGAAAGCTTTACACTTTCTGAAACCTTACGACGATCTTTCTCTCCTTCGTCTTCTTGCTCTCTGGTTTTCTGCAAGTTCTAAAAAACCCTTTTTCAAAATGGTGAAATCTGGTATCTCCAAAAAGCAATCCAAAGCTTTTGCATCTGCTCGACCAACTAGTTCTGAGTCAACAATCAGAATCAATCCCCAACGATAGCCTCTAGCAATTTCAGAGTTGTGTTTGAAGATCATCCGTCATACATACAATGAGGCGATTTGTATAATGATCAAGTACCTGTCATCTCACCCACTGTTTGGCGCGTTCAATTCCTTCACTGATGTCGTTCCCTTCTCCACTCTGTTCAAATGTGCATTCTCCGCCTTTCGCCCAAGCAATAACCCTCAAGAAGTTCACTTAACCCTGATTGATGATTCTTTAGTTATCCTGACTAAAGACAAGTTTCTGGAAGCAATTAACCTTCGAGTTCTTCCTTCAACCAGAATTTACTCACGAAGCGTCAGCGACATAACTTCAACCCTATACCAGAGGGGTTATCAAAAGAAACTGAAAGGAATTGGGGAATTCAAGAAAAACCAACTCCCTGCAGTATGGCAATACGTCTGTCACTTCATCATCCGGAGTCTTTCTGGCAGAACCGGTGGCACAGACAACATGGGACTCAAACTGCTTGAACTTGTATGGAGCATTTTCACAGGCAACGTAGTCAATTACGGCCAAATTCTCTGGGATGAGTTCCTATAATATGTTCCCAAGGAGAATCCTCGAGAAGACCCAACTGAACTCACTTTTGCACACTTCTGGTCTCTCTGCATCTTGGATCTTCACAAAGATGCAAAACTTGACATGGGTGCTGACATCAATCTCTTTGCTACCCGGGATTTAAAAAGGTACACTCTCTCCAAAGATCAATCAATTTTTGGACCTCTTAGGAGATTACCTGGCCACATTCTAAAGACTATTGGGCTTGAAACTCGAGAAGTCACTGACCATATTGAGGCTATGGATGGTATTGACCCATACCATTCCTCCCCACCTCATCCCAGTCAGGCTGTTGTAATTCCTACGAAATCCTAAGGTCCCTCTAGTACCGCAGTTTCTCTTTCAACTTCAGTCCCTCATACAGAAGAACAATCTAACCCTCCACAAATCAAGTGTTGTAAGAAGATTGTTTTCTCCAAGAAATCTCCCCGCAACATAGTCACAAAGGGTGAAAATCCTTCTAAGAAATGCAAGCACAGGGTTGTTGAATCCTCAGTTAAAATTCCTTCTCCTTCTGACACTCATGACGAACCAGTTAATGTTGATGAATCCACTAGTGATCAATCCAGCGATCTCTTCAGACACAAGAAGCTCAAGCTTACCCCCTATCCATAGCCAAATGCATGACCGGAAACATTCTGTAGTCTCTCGAAAGACCCCGGTAGTCCTTGGAGCCCCGAAGGCTTATTCACTTCTACCTTCTCCAGCTACTCAGATGCATCAAGTGCATCTGTTTCAATTGAACATGGAAACTCCACCCCCATCGAGATCCCAAGAGGATCTCAGTGGTAAGACACAGCCTAAGGTCTCCAGGGCAGGTCAGCTTCACTACTTCGAGCCTGACGAGTTGTACTACATCCTTCTTTGAGTCACCCATACACTACAAACACATAACCAACTGCAGGGCAATTCTTCTGCCCTTTCCAAAACCGAACCGAGGCCACACTTGACTACGGGTCAAGGAAACCAAGGAAGTTCGGGAAATCCTACTCCTCCACCATTACACTCAAGTGGTTTAGGCATGGTGAGCACAATCGTGCCAGGATCCACGAACCCGAGGGACACCCCGGTGCTGTCACACCCCCGAACCAGACGGCGGAAACGTCCGAGGGCTCGTGTGAGTTAAATTGAAATATCATCACAATGAATATACATGAAACATAACATAAACATCACCATGCATTAATACATTACAACTGTCATTGTTCACATCAAGTACATTGTTTACATTACATAATCCCAAAGATAAATTGTTTATCGAATGACATCACACAAAAGACATTCAGACACACGCTTGATAATTCTTCATTCTAACGGTTACCTGAGAACACAAGTTATTTTGAAAACGGTCAACATATATAATGTTGGGGAGTTCATAAGGAGGTTTGATATGAAAATGTTTTGTATTGTTTGTAAAACCCAGAAAATCCGATATTTTCTGAAACAGAAATTGTTTACAAAAAAAAAGTGTGATGATCCGTAAGTATATGTGTGAATGATTTCAAAACATGTAAAAGTGAAATGTTTTTCATAATAGTTTCTTATATTATAGTTGTTGTAAGTAAAACTGAATAATGTTGTTCCCCCCGGAAAACCCGATGTTTTTCGATATAAATAGTATGATAGTTTTGTATTATTGTACCGTCACAGCATATGAACATGATTTCCCAATGATTACTTGGATAGTAATGGATCTCTATGTGAGTCGTTATAACCATGCATAATAATGACTAAATCGTCTGTCTTGGCATTCTAGCGAATGCCGGTCTTGAATTAAAATTTTGTCACCCTAGACTGGCCGAGTCTAACTATAGCGAACAGCTTAGGTGTGGGGGAGTCACCCCCGTATCGATCTATACACAAACTCCCGCTCTCCCTGCAAGAGACTTTGATTAGAACTACAGACTACGACCGATACTTATTGGTGTCGCCCGTTATTTCTCACTAATCCAAAAGAAATTGAATAACATTGTTTTACAACCCGATTTATGTTTACTTGAATAAAGGTAAGCCTAACAGACGAAGAGAAGAGGACTACGGAGGCCCACTAACTTTGTATGTTATTACAGGCTGTCGGGTATGCTACGGACACGTTATAGCCCATTAAGCATATTATGAATGTTTAAGGTCTTATTAACAATACAAGTGGACCATTAAGGCCCAATAGCATGTTAAAGCTAATAAAGGCCCACTGGGTATGTAATTGGGTCACCAGAAGCCCAATAAACATGTATGATTATATCGGGACCAATAATCATGATATTAGGCCATAAAGGCCCAATAGCACGAATAGAAGATATTTGAGCCCAACCATTGCATCATTTATAATTTATTGATCTTAAGTTTGTAATGTAGCTATTTGTTGTAAGTGAGATGTTTATTCGAAGTGTTAAAATGTTTTGACGTTTGATTTATAACGAAGCTTGGTTATACGTGTATATATATATATATATATATATATATATATATATATATATATATAACCATGCGTTATAAACTTAATATTTTTAACCCAATAATTTAATATTCGTCTAATTGGCCCAAAAACATTTAGTTTGACCATTTTAGCCCCTTTATCTATAAAAATGGCACTTTTAATCCCCTTTTATGAAAATTGTCATTTTTGGTCCTTAAACCGTTTTTCATGACGTTTTAGACCCAAACTTTATTTGAAATAATAAATTTAGCCCAAAACTATTGTATTTGCCATTTCCAGCCCTTCATTGAAAAAAGTTTACATTTTTGGCTCAATTTCCGTAAGTTTTACAATTTTGACCCCAAAGTCGAAAACTTTGCATTTTTAGTCCAATTTTAACATCAAAGTCATTTTCAGCCCTTAAAACAGTTTTATTCACGTTTCAAACTCATAGTTTGTTAACTTTTCCATTTCAGCCCCTGAAATACTTCATTTTTCGCAACTCTGGGCCCAAAACTCGTAAGGCCCAAATTTAAAGCCCATTAAGCTAAAATTTATGTTTTTGACCCCTAGACAAGTGTTATTTTCATAAAAGTTAGATTTCTATGTAAATAATACCATTTTGTCCTTATAAAACCAAAAATATCATATTTTACCCAAACTTTTACTATTTTTGCAAAAATGACACTTATAAGGATTTTGACTTTGTTTTCACTTCTTGAACCTAAAGATCCTTAGATCTTTGAAGTAAGTTGTTTATTATGTACATTGTTTATGTATTCTTCACACTTTAGCCATAGATTTCAAGATTTAGCAAATAATATCATATTTTCACAACATAAACCAAAGAAATCACATATAACAAGCATACACACATAGATCAACACATAGTACTTGTATTCTCCCCCAAAAACAAGTAAAAACCGAAAAAAAAATGGGTATGAACTCACCTTGGATTTGTTGGTTCGGTTTTGGAGAAAGAAATGGAAGAGATTAATGTTATTTTCGGCCCTAGCAAGCTTCTTGAGCGGACTTTGGTTTAGATAGCTTCTAAGGAGTAGATCACGAAAATTGCATGAGTTAGGAAGAGGTTTTTGATGAAATAAGGAAACTAGGTCATGGATCCAAACAACAACTTACCAAAGATGATGATTCTTATGGAAGAACCTCCTTGAAATGTCCAAGATCCCGAAATTTTTCCATGGAAAGAGGAGTGTTCTTTGAGAGATTTGGGAGTGTATGAAAGTGAAGTATGTGTGGATGTGTTTGTTTCTTGCTCTCGGTCGTGAGTAGAAGAAGAGAGAAGAGGGAAGAGAAATAGATGAAGTGATAGGTGCATGGGAAGGAGAGAAGTCTTGCATGGAAATCCAAAATGTAAAAATGATGTGTCTTGCCCTCATAATTCTACATTTCCCCTTTTTTTATCATTTGGGCATAAACGGGCTAAAGAGAGAGGGAAGGAAAATCACTTTGGCCCATTCCTGGCTTTGCTCGAAAACACAAGGTCCAATAAGAGGTTTTCGGCCCATTGGTCCTTTCGGGTGGTTCACGGCCCAATTTGCATAAAAGAATGAATTTTTAGGGCCCATTAGGGCTTATTAGATTTGTTATGGCCCAACAAGCCGCATTAAAGGTAAACTAATTCATTTTAGGCCCATTATAGCCCAAAATGTTAAGTTTCATGCAAGTGGTCTAATTAGAGCCCATTTAAGGGTCCTAAGCCCAAAATAGTCAAATTGGAGGCTTATTGGTCCATTAGGCCCAATAAGAAAATCCTAGTCCATAATGGACTTAAACCGGGATTTTTAGGGTTTCCAATCTTTTGTTGACTATTTGAAGTGTTTGCATAGGGTGATTGATGGAACTTTGGTGTTATTGAATAAACATCATGCATACTTTCAAGTTTTAGTCACAAATGTTATCATTATTAATGTTTACAAAAGCATTAGAATTCCTAGTTGTGACATCATCCCCCCGTTAGAGGGAATTTCGTCCCGAAATTCTTTTTGAAGCTAGATTTGAGAACGCGAGAATAGGTGAGGGTACGTTTGCTTCATCTGGTCTTCGCGTTCCCATGTGAATTTCGGTCGTCGTTTTGCGTTCCACCGAACTTTCACAATCGGAATGCGACTTTGCTTAGTACTCTTCACTTCCCTGTCCATGATTTCAACTGGTTCCTCGATGAACAGGAGATTATCGTTGATTTCGATTTCTTCCAATGGGATGACAAGAGTTTCGTCAGATAAGCACTTCTTCAAACTGGAAACATGGAACACGGGGTGTACACTACTGAGCTCACCAGGTAGCTACAGCTTATAGGCCACTGGACCGATTCGGGCAAGAATATCGAATGGCCCAATGTACCGTGGGTTTAGTTTTCCCCGTTTCCCGAAACGAATCACCCCTTTCCAGGGAGAGACCTTTAACAACACCCGATCCCCGACTTGAAATTCCAAGGTCTTTCGCCGTTTATCAGCATAGCTCTTCTGTCGGTCTCATGATGCTTGAAGTCGAGCTCTGATTTGAACTATCTTCTCTATCGTCTCACGTATGATTTCTGGTCCTGTTAATGCATTGTTTGGTGTCTGTCCTCTTGCTAGCTGAGTGTCACCTACCTCAGCCCAACACAACGGTGATCTACATTTACGCCCATATAATGCTTCAAAAGGAGCAACTTTGATGTTGGTGTGATAACTGTTGTTGTACGAAAACTCAATTAAAGGCAAGTGGGTATCCCACGACCTTCCAAAGTCTATCACACATGCTCGAAGCATATCTTCAAGCGTTTGAATGGTTCGCTCACTTTGACCATCCGTTTGTGGGTGGTAAGCAGTGCTCATGTCGAGTTATGTTCCCACAGCTTTCTGAAGCGATTGCCAAAAGCATGAAGTGAATCTATTATCTCGATATGAGATGATAGATATTGGTACTCCATGGAGTCTCACAATTTCCTTGATGTAGATTCTCGTCAATCGTTCCATCTTGTATGATTCCTTTATTGGCAGGAAATGAGCGGATTTTGTCAACCTATCAACTATTACCCATATGGCGTCCAATCCATCCGTTGTCTTGGGTAATTTGGTCACAAAGTCCATGGTAATCCTTTCCCATTTCCACTCGGGTATTACCGGCTGTTGTAATAGTCCCGAGGGCTTCTGATATTCTACCTTCACTTTAGCACAAGTGAGGCACTTGCTAACGTAAGTTGCAATTTCTGCCTTTATGTTAGGCCACCAATAATGTTGCTTGATATCCAGGTACATTTTATCTGAACCCGGATGGATGGAGTATCGTGTCTTATGGGCCTCATTCATGACTACCTCTCTGAATCCCCCAAGTTTAGGGACCCAAATTCGGTTCATGAAATAATATGTCCCATCCTCCTTGACTTCGAAGTTCTTTTCCATCCCACGTAACGCTTCGCTTGTTCTGTTTTCTGTCTTCATGGCATCAGACTGTGCTTTTTTCATTTGCGAGAACAGATGTGATTGAATGGTTATCGAAAGAGTTTTCACACGTCGATTTGAGTATTCTTTCCGACTCAAGGCATCAGCTACCACGTTAGCCTTGCCTAGGTGGTACTTGATTTCGCACTCATAATCGTTTAGCAGCTCCACCCATCTTCGCTGCCTCATGTTTAACTCCTTTTGATTTAGAATGTGTTGGAGACTCTTGTGGTCGGTGAAAATGGTGCACTTTGTACCATAAAGGTAGTGCCTCCAAATCTTCAAAGCAAAGACCGCAGCCCCCAATTCGATATCATGGGTGGTATAATTCACCTCATGTGTCTTTAGTTTTCGGGATGCATATGCTATCACCTTCCCACGCTGCATGAGTACACAGCCTAAACCCTGATTCGAAGCATCGCAGTAAATTACGAAGTCCTCAGTTCCCTCTGGTAATGATAGTACTGGTGCACTACAGAGAGCTCGTTTCAGAGTTCGGAAGGCAACCTCCTGCTTTTATGTCCATTCAAATGGTACGCCCTTTTGCGTAAGCATGGTAAGTGGCTTGGCTGTTCTGGAGAAGTTCTGAATGAATCTTCTGTAATAGCCTGCGAGACCCAGAAATTGACGAATTTCTGTGGGTGTCGTTGGGACTGCCCATCCTTCAATGGCTTTGATCTTAGAAGGGTCCATATGTATCCCTTCTTGGCTGACAACATGACCTAAAAAGTTTACGCTACGGAGCCAGAACTCACAATTAGAGACTTTTGCGTATAACATTTCGGCTCGCAGGGTTTCCAAGATTTGTCGGAGATGTCGACTATGTTCCTCTTCGCTTCGACAATAAACCAGAATATCGTCGATAAAAACGATGACAAAGTTGTCGAGGAATGGTCGGTAAACTCGATTCATCAGGTCTATAAATGTGGCAGGGGCATTCGTTAGACCGAAGGGCATTACAACAAATTCATAATGTCCATAGCGAGTTTGGAAAGTGGTCTTGGGGATATCCTCTTCCCGGACCTTGAGTTGATGGTAGCCGGATGGCAGATCTATCTTAGAGAAGTAATTTTCTCCTTGAAGCTGGTCGAATAGATCGTCGATTCGTGGAAGTGTGTAGCGATTCTTGATAGTGAGCTTATTCAGCTCTCTATAATCGATGCACATCCTACAGGATCCGTCCTTCTTCTTAACAAAAAGGACCGGAGCTCCCCAAGGTGAGAAGCTGGGTCGGATGAATCCTTTGTTCAAGAGTTCGATGAGTTGGCTTGACAATTCTTGCATCTCCGCAGGAGCCAACCTATAGGGCGATTTGGCGATGGGTGTAGCTCCTAGTACAAGGTCGATTCGGAACTCGACTTGTCTTTCTGGGGGTATCCCCGGAAGATCTTCAGGAAAGATGTCAGGGAAATCGCAAGCCACTGGGATGTCTCGAATATTGATCTCTTCCTTGGATTTATCCACGATGTAAACCAGAAACGCAAAGTCCTTCTTTTGTAGACACTTCTGTGGCTTAATACATGAGATAAGACGAAGGTTCGTACTGGGTTTGTCTCCGTATGTAATTAGGGTTTCGTGGTTAGGGAGATGAAGGCGAACGGCCTTCTCGCGACACATAATTTCGGCATGATGGGGGCTCAACCAATCCATGTCGATAATCACATCAAAACTCCTAATAGTTACAGGCATCAAGTTTATTTGAAATGTGTGGTGATGTAAGGTTAGGGTACATCCTACGTAGATTTCCCCAGTTGATTATGTTTTCCCATTAGCCATTTCCACCGTAAAGGTTTCATTAAGCTTTTGGGGTTGTTGTTTTAGCAAATGTTTGAATTTATTACTCACAAAACTCCGCTCTGCCCCGGTATCAAACAGGATGCATGCATATGTGTTGTTAAGGAGAAACGTACCAGTGACAACAGCGGGATCCTGAACCGCTTCTCCTTGACCCATGGTCAGCACTCTCCCTGCTCCTCCATTCCCTTGATTGTTGACATTGGGGCAGTTTCGATGGAAATGCCCAGTCCTTCCACATCCATAACAGGTGTGGCTAGCCCCATCGTTGTTGTCGTGGTTGTTGTTGGTGTTGTTGTTGTTGTTGCAGTTGTTGTTGTTGTTTCCTTGTTGCTGGTTTTGGGGAGGATAGGTCCTACAGTATTTTGCCATGTGACCCTTTCGGTTACAACTGGTACAATGCATCTCCTTGCATTCACCATTGTGATGGAGATTGCACTTGTTGCACTTTGGGAGATTTCCGGAATACTGCTTAGGGGCACTTGGGGTGGATGAGGCTGGAGCATGTGGTGTGGAGGAAACTTGGGTGGTTGCAGCATGAACTGTTACTGTTTGTTGTTTCTTCGACGACTCTGAGCCTTGTTGTCCCTTCCTCTTGTTATTCTTTCCCTTCTTATTATCACTCTCCTTCTTGCTTTCAGTTTCCCTTGCTTTCTCGCCCTTCTTGTTGTTGTGGTCATACAACTTTTTGGCCAACCTCTTGGCACTGTCAAAGGTTTCAGGATTTGCGGCTATCACGTTTCCTTGAATTGGGGGAGTTAATCCCCATATGAATCGTTCTATTTTCTTCCCTTCTAAAGTAATCATGTCAGGGCACAACAGAGACAGTTCACTGAACCTTGATATGTAGGCATCGATATCGGAGTTTCGGACAATGAGATTCCATAACTCTTACTCCATTTTCTGAACCTCGCCACGCGGGCAGTATTCAGCCATTAGCATTTCCTTTAATTCCGTCCATGGCATGGCGTTAGCCACCGGAAGAGTCATAGCCTCCACATGTCCATTCCACCAGGTGAGAGCTTGATCAACAAATGTACATGCTGCAAACTTCACCTTGACTTCATCCGGGCATCCGCATATTTTGAACACCGATTCCACCTTTTCAATCCATCTTTTCATGGTTATCATTCCCCCTGTGCCATTAAAGGTTCGTGGCTTGGCGTTGGTGAAATCTTTGTAAGAGCATGTCTTGGTAGGTCCTTAATTTATCCTGTTGTTTGAACTTCCGGCCCCTGCCCGTTGCCTCCACCATTGCTCCCATTGTGGATCTACGCCAGTGCTGCTGTGACTGCAGCAGATACAGCTGCTTGAAATGCAACTGAGTTGATTTCTAGTTGTGTCGGTGGTTGATTGTTTCCACGGTTTGGTCTTTACGGCATCTTGCTGTTATGGAACAGAAAGATGTTGAGTACGTATTGTATTTAAGTTGGGAATTCTGTGAATCGATTGTGCATCTAATTGATTCCATATATTTATACCAAACAATAAGAATATAAAACACATAGCAGATAACAACATCACGATAAAATACATAATATTTTTCCACTAATAATATCCGTACTTTGATACATGAAAATTTGCTCGAAGGAGCATACATAAGGGTACAAAGTTCGGCAGCATAACGACTCTATGAGTAGTGTAATCACTTAAACATGGAGTCGGTAGTACATAACATGGTAATCATAAGAGAACATAGCACTAGTAGGGGGGTCTACTGATCCGGTGTGCTCCGAGATGTGTCGGGTGGTGGGGCTGATGACGTGGATGCACCCTGAAGACGCGCCACTTGTTGTTCGGTGGCTCGCAGTCGATCCTCCCAAATTGCTTGACGTACATGAATATTATGGATTACTTCCTGAGTTTCTCGTTCCGCTCTTGCCACTGCGGCCCGCATCTGATTCAGTTGCTCGGCTGTGTCCTGAGCTATGTCGCCAGTGTTCTGTAACCGCCTCACCATAACAGGGAGTGCTCGGTCAGCCGGCCCTCCATCCCTCAGGTCATAGAATTCCCTCGCCATGTCGTACGGGGGTCGCTGAGCTTGCTGCCTACTCCATCTTCAATTGTCGACTCCCCATGGGGGTGTAGGGCCATTAGGGCCCATACGACGCACTGGTATGCTAACTGGAAATGGTGGGTTGATGACTACGGACTCTGCGTCCGAGTCATCGTCACTATTGTCGCCAGATTCTTCCCCTCCAGAGTCAGACACAAGCTCCGCAGGTCCGTCTTCGATCCCGTACTCTTGTTCCTCCTTGAGTTCCTCCTCAGACTCCTCTTCAGGTTCCTCCTCCAGCCATCCGTTATTCCCCTGATTAGGGAAGTACGGATCTCCAGGATGATGGAAGCCAACCATATTGTCTGCAAGAGGGTATATAAATAAACTATTATTATTCCTAAGATATCTTTGTTGTTATAAAAATTGGGTTGACGTTCTCCTCTTGGTTAACAAAAGGGTATGCCTTAGGTTTATCGACCATCGCGATCCCTCCAGGGCATGTGATAGTTGTATTCTGAAGGAAATGTAGTTGATCAGGCTACATTCATCCCTAATACAACTGTGAACAGTCCTGGCTTAACCGAGATGTCAGGATTTTCCAATCCTCTTATTCGAATTGTTATTATGTTTATTTTTCTAATTCGCACAAGTAAGAATGTTTATTATTATATTTTATTTGTTTTGTTCAAAGTTATTTAGTCCCTCTTTGGGTTTATAGTTGCATATCAATGTGTGGTTAGATATGCCAATTCACTATAAACAGAGCTCTAATACCAACCTGTCACACCCCCGAACCAGACGGCGGAAACGTCTGAGGGCTCGTGTGACTTAAATTGAAATATCATCACAATGAATATACATGAAACATAACATAAACATCACCATGCATTAATACATTACAACCGTCATTGTTCACATCAAGTACATTGTTTACATTACATAATCCCAAACATAAATTGTTGATCGAATGAGATCACACAAAAGACATTCAGACACACGCTTGATAATTCTTCATTCTAACGGTTACCTGAGAACACAAGTTATTTTGAAAATGGTCAACGTATATAATGTTGGTGAGTTCATAAGCAGGTTTGATATGAAAATGTTTTGTATTGTTTGTAAAACCAAGAAAATCCGATATTTTCTGAAACAGAAATTGTTTACAAAAAAAAAAAAGTTTGATGATCCATAAGTATTTTCGGAACTTGAATTAACTAACTAAAAAAAAATCCAAAAATTCTTGAATTAACTAAAAAAAATCCAAAAATTCTTTTTTTAAATATTATTTTCGGAACTTGAACTAACTAAAAAAAATTAAAAAAAAATTAAAAAAAATAAAAAAATGCGTCTCACGGTCTCACAAAAGTAGGCCGTCTCACATGAACCTAACTATATATATATATATATATATATATATATATATATATATATATATATATATATATATATATATAAAACCATGCGTTATAAATTTAATATTTTTAACCCAATAATTTAATATTCGTCTAATTGGCCCAAAAACATTTAGTTTGACCATTTCAGCCCCTTTATCTATAAAAATGGCACTTTTAGTCCCCTTTTATGAAAATTGACATTTTTGGTCCTTAAACCGTTTTTCTTGACGTTTTAGACCCAAACTTTATTTGAAATAATAAATTCAGCCCAAAACTATTGTATTTGCCATTTCCAGCCCTTAGTTGAAAAAAGTTTACATTTTTGGCTCAATTTCCGCAAGTTTTACAATTTTGACCCCAAAGTCGAAAACTTTGCATTTTTAGTCCAATTTTTACATCAAAGTCATTTTCAGCCCTTAAAACAGTTTTATTCACGTTTCAAACTCATAGTTCGTTAACTTTTCCATTTCAGCCCCTCAAATACTTCATTTTTCGCAACTTTGAGCCCAAAAATCGTAAGGCCCAAATTTAAAGCCCATTAAGCTAAAATTTATGTTTTTGACCCCTAGACAAGTGTTATTTTCATAAAAGTTAGAATTCTATGTAAATAATACCATTTCGTCCTTATAAAACCAAAAATATCATATTTTACCCAAACTTTTATTATTTTTGCAAAAATGACACTTATAAGGATTTTGACTTTGTTTTCACTTCTTGAACCTAAAGATCCTTAGATCTTTGAAGTAAGTTGTTTATTATGTACATTGTTTATGTATTCTTCACACTTTAGCCATAGATTTCAAGATTTAGAAAATAATATCATATATTCACAACATCAACCAAAGAAATCACATATAACAAGCATACACACATAGATCAACACATAGTACTTATACTCTCCCCCAAAAACAAGTAAAAACCGAAAACAGGGGGTATGAACTCACATTGGATTTGTTGGTTCGGTTTTGGAGAAAGAAATGGAAGAGATTGATGTTCTTTTCGGCCCTAGCAAGCTTCTTGAGAGGACTTTGGTTTAGATAGCTTCTAAGGAGTAGATCACGAAAATTGCATGAGTTAGGAAGAAGTTTTTAATGAAATAAGGAAACTAGGTCATGGATCCAAACAACAACTTACCAAAGATGATGATTCTTATGGAAGAACCTCCTTGAAATGTCCAAGATCTCGAAATTTTTCCATGGAAAGAGGAGTGTTCTTTGAGAGATTTGGGAGTGTATGAAAGTGAAGTATGTGTGGATGTGTTTGTTTCTTTCTCTCGGTCGTGAGTAGAAGAAGAAAGAAGAGGGAAGAGAAATAGATGAAGTGATAGGTTCATAGGGAGGAGAGAAGTCTTGCATGGAAATCCAAAATGTAAAAATGATGTGTCTTGCCCTCATAATTCTACATTTCCCCTTTTTTTTATCATTTTGGCCGAAATGGGCTAAAGAGAGAGGGAAGGAAAATCACTTTGGCCCATTCTTGGCTTTGCTCGAAAACACAAGGTCCAATAAGAGGTTTTCGGCCCATTGGGCACTTAGGGTGGTTCACGGCCCAATTTGCATAAAAGAATGAATTTTATGGCCCATTACGGCTTATTAGATTTGTTATGGCCCAACAAGGCCCATTAAAGGTAAACTAATTGAATTTAGGCCCATTATAGCCCAAAATGTTAAGTTTCATGCAAGTGGTCTAATTAGAGCCCATTAAAGGGTCCTAAGCCCAAAATAGTCAAATTGGAGGCTTATTGGTCCATTAGGCCCAATAAGAAAATCCTAGTCCATAATGGACTTAAGCCGGGATTATTAGGGTTTCCAATCTTTTGTTGACTATTTGAAGTGTTTGCATAGGGGGATTGATGGAACTTTGGTGTTATTGAATAAACATCATGCATACTTTCAAGTTTTGGTCACAAATATTATCATTGTTAATGTTTACAAAAGCATTAGAATTCCTAGTTGTGATAGGTGCGAACACAAGGATTTGACTGTTATTGTTCAGATGATTCCTGGACTCGGTTTCAACCAAGCATCGAGTCCAAAATCAGCAAATATGAAGCTTTCCGCAGGGCATTCCAGGCACACAAGGCTCAACAAACAAAGCAACAACAGCAGAAGGAACAAGAAATTCAGACCGTGGCCAAATACTGGGCAGATGCTTTCAACAACTCCAAGACTGCTCATGACCTTCTCAAGATTCAAGAATGGATGTCCAAGATGGAAGCTACGGTGCAGCAAGCTCAAACTCTTCAAGGTGGTGCTGTTCCATCTAAGCCTTCTCCCACTGCTAAAAATCATGAGTCCAATGCTGATAGCACCGCAATAAAGATCAGCTTAGTTCTGATGTTTGGACTTGATGATCTGGATGTTGATGGAATTAACCAGCCTGCTCACTCAGATGACTTTGTAATGATTTTTGATGAAGACGAATCAAGTGGATCCCAACACTCCACTTCTAATCCCACGGAAAAGAAGAAAAAGAAGAAGCTGGAAGTATCTCGAAAGGAATTTCTCTCTTTACAATCTAAAGTCGACCAGATTCTGGCCGCAGTCACTACTCCTCAATCGCAACAGTCAAAAATTGTTGTACCCCAGTCCCTAGCAGATCGAGTGGAATGATTAGAAGCCAGAGAACGTCTGGCTGCGGAGAAAATCTCATTGAAGGTTGAGATGGGTATTCGATCCCTTGACAGCTCTCGTACTGCGGATCACAAGCAGTTCCTTTCCACAGCTGAAACTCTTATTCAAGAGGTGACCGCAATCAAAGAAGAGATCAAGTCCACTCTTGACCGTCAAGCTGCTAACTCTCAGAACCTTTTACAAGAAACACACAATGCGTATGATTCGGCTCTTGCAGTACTTCAAACAACCATCAATGGCCTGAGACGTTCTCTCACGTCTAACTCCAGTGTTGACGAGATCTTGCGGTTAACCAAAGAGATCTATAATCTGCTGTTCAATGCCGACGTTCCTTCCAATGTTCAAATCCCAGACCTGATCAAGTCTCAGTTTGACAAGACATTTTCCAATTGATGGCCTCAGACAATGGTTTGAGGAGCAACAAATGGTTTCTTCCTCAAAAAGGGGAAGTTAATACTCTCATCCTCAGCACCATCGATCTACCGCATCAATTCTAATTCCACTTCCAATCCCATCCTCTGGTCCAACTCATCAAAGAATTGAAACTCAGCAACCACCACCGCAACCATCTCCCAAACCAACAACTACGGTGCAATCTCCAGTGCAATTTCATCATTCTCTCCCACTAGAACAAAATCCCCCTGAACAATTACAACATCAATCTCCTCCTCGTCAAGAAACTCCTCCACAGTTCAAAATTTTGGAATCCTCAATGTCATCAGTTCATTCCATTGACTCTCCTACAATTCTTCAATGGAAACAAGACTGGAGAGCTGCAAATTTTGCTGAACAGATCTGGAGAGATCACGGTTTCGAAAACAACCATGGATGAATCTCTGATCAACTCCTGGGTTAATCCCACAAGAAGATTGCTCGATGAAGACTATAGGCATGTTCTGACCTATGCTGAACCACCTTCGGATGGATACTGGGATATCCCAATCTCTCCCAATGCTAAATTCTTCACCATATTTGAACCTTTTGACTGCAGTCTTCCTCATGACCAGAGATTACCTCTTAAATTTGAACGCCTGAGCAAGTTCCATTCCAAACATGGATCAGAATTTGAAAGCATCTGGTCGAATGACAGACCTTCCGCAGTCAAGAATTTCAAGGTTAGGAAGTTCATGAAGACTGACTTCCTTCAATATACACTTACCAGAAGAGAAGACGACTACATCAGAACTCAAGCAGACTTTCCCTGCATGAATCCGGAGGAAGTGTTTCTGATTGCTAGGGTGTTTCAAATCAAGTCTGAGAAACATCCGAAGATGAATATAGCATTTGAGAAGGCCTGTGAGTATGTCAAGCAAGCATTTTGTGATTTTGCCAAGATTGATGCGGACATTCATCCGGCTCTCACCCAAAAGTTCAATCTTCCTGCTCTTGAACCAACACCTGTCTTCACAGCAGGATATCAAGATAGATCCTTAGGAGCAACCAACTTCCCTGAACTAGGATTTGTGTACAAAAGAGTCAACAACGATGTCAAATACTTCATTCCGATCACTGTTATGCACCGCCTTACCCGCAGACAACTTGAAGTCACCTTGGCTTTGGTGCAAAGAACCAAGCATACAACGGATGAAGTGAAGTTCGAGATCACAAGGAGGATCACCTGGCTTGGAGAAGTAAGAAAGTTTTGGTGGCTGCTTATCAAGTTTCTGAAGCTCCATACTTAATGAAGGTGAAGTTGAAAAGGCGACTTAGGGGGAAAATGTTGAATCAAGAAAGTGACCCTCTTAAACTTATCAATCCGAAGTCGACTTCTCTACCGCAACGGATCTTCACTCTGGTATCACCTTCATTCTACAACATCTTTTGCTACTGCAACCTCTTTTGAATATGTCATCTGCAAGCTTCTCATCCGCAATGAAGACTTAGTTACATTATCTGACGTGTTAATTTACAATGTATTATCCAGCGAACTTTTCATAGTCACTATAAGTCAGAACTTTATTAATAATTTATCTTTATTGTAAGTCCTCGAGGCTCTATAAATAGAGTGCTCTTTCTTTATACAAACTACCTCTACTACTTCTATAATTTCTAATCACATATCTGAACTGTCTTCTACTTCTTATCTCTTATCACTTCTCATATCTCATATCTCCATCTTACTTACTGATCATCATCGAAGATCTTTACCTTAAACTGATCTCACTTACTAACTCGTGTTTGAATGAAAACCGTGTTTCGTATCAGTTAGGTGTTTACTTAATATAACTTGTCTTTACATTTAAGCACTTTACATTTCCACATCTAACAAATCTAACATCTAACTTATTATTGTTGAGCTTTCATGATCCTTTGAGATTAACTTATTCCGCAATTACCAACTTGTACTAACGTTTGTGCAAGTGCTTCCCAAAGTTCTTCTCTCAACACGATTGAGTTTCTAAAAATAACGAATGAGATACTCCAACTAATTAAATTTGTTTTCTTTAATTAGTGACTCACAATGTCTTACCCTCGAGCGTGTCGTGTTAAAAAAAACATTATGTTCCTTATATTTGTTATAACATCGTACTATGGATACGTTATGTCTTACATCCATACATGTCGTTTTCAAAAAAGAGTATATATTGTCATTATACGAAATAACAACTTAATATACCGTTTTACGTCAAATCAACATGTCCCCTTCCCTTCTCAAACCGTGTCGCGTTTTGTTCCTTACTTCTGCCAAATTTTTTGTTTTACCACTTTTTAACCCACATGAATGCATCCAACAACAAAATGACAAATTCAAAAGAATTGCATAACAATAGCAGGATTACCAATCTAGACTTACAAAGAAATGGATTGAAAACTTGTTTGCTTCCACAAATGATCGAAATTCCCTGCTTAACCAATTATTCATGTTAGTAGGTGATCTCTATTCAAACCAGCTCCATAAACTATAATAATAATACTAACTCAGTTTTACAATGGGTTCTGGTTAGAAACTCATAAAATTCACAAAAATAACCAAAATACCTTTTTTGGTGAAAATACATCATTTCTTTAAACTAAATAGTTATATTATATACCATTAATATTCTACTCACATGATAATATATTTAATGAATTTATGAAAATGGGTGTCACAGTTTGCAAGAAATACATGGTTGTGTACATGTCCTAAACTATTAAGAGGTGTTCCCTATATTCATCGTAAGAAGAAGTATATATTCATCACAAGAAGAAGTATTTCTTTAGGATCACCAAAGAGAACTTGTTTTCATATCACTTCCTTCACATTATGATAGATTTTCTAGGAAGAATGAGCGGTAAAATGAATGAAATAAGAAAAGAATTCATTAAGATCCTCATATAGTTAAAGTTGTTTAGGAAATGGATTTTTGAACTTAAGGACATGATTGATCATGATTAAATGTTATGCGTGTTTTTGAATTCGTTTGTCATGTATTGTGTAATTTGATCTCAATTTTATCGGATATATATTGATGCTTATTTATGCAGAATGTTACTTCTTGAATTTTGTTATAGTTTTCCTTAATTCAACAACCATCACATTAAGGGAAAAATATTGGAAGATATTCCATGTATGTGATTGTTACTAAAATGAGAAGAAATGTCTATAAACATTTCTAACAAAAATATAATGAGTTATTTTGTGTTTAAAAAATAGAAAATAATGGTTAAGTCTGAAAATTAGTCAAATTCCAAGAATAGGCAACCATTCCTTGGATCGTTAAAGGTTGTTGTACCAAGGAAGAGCAATTGTTATACTAAGGACCAAGAATAGGCAACCATTCAAAAATGATAAGTGACCAAAAATACACAAGCAACATCGCAGGTATGACTACTAGTATCTATGAGCATGCCAAACATTCCTTGATGAGATATGAAAATGAGAATCATCGCTCCATATGTATTGAGGATGATAAGTCTTGACACAACAATCTCTACTCGATAAGCTAGCCTTGATATATATATATATATATATATATATATATATATATATATATATATATATATATATATATATATATATTTATTTATTTACACAGATTTACGCATACAAAAGATCCATTCATATATTAGACAATTGTTTTGGTACATTCATTAATGGGAAATGGCCCGAATAAATCCAACGAGTGATTAATAGTCATGTTAGACATAAAAAAGTAACTATCATCCCCTTTTCTAACGAATCATATGGTTTTATGATTTCATTGCCCATTGCGCCTTATACAATCAAATGTCATCTTTGACGTGTCGAATGAGAATTTTTATGTTGTAATAATATATTGAGGCGATGATAAGGATAATACCAATCTTATAACTATACAATCACTAATTTATGATTTCGTAAAAGTTATTATCCTAAATTTTCAAGAGCTACATTTTGTTAATTACTTACATTTTTTCACATTTTGTAAATTTGATCAGTTTATGTCTATTAAATGTAGATGCTAGGAGTAACCATGGAGATGTGCATATAACAATGACACGTTCAATATTCTTAGAAACTCCTGGTTGGAAAAATGTTATAAAACCAAGAAAACAATGGTTGATAACTTGTAAAAATATGTGTCTATATGTATTTACGTGTCTATATTCAAACATTTATATGATGTTACTCCTTCATGTAGGATGTAATAGATGAAAACACAGGATGACTACTAGTATCTATGTTGCAAATCACTTGTACAAGCTTACAAGTTTTATATTTACAAACATATTTGTTAGGAACTGGACCGGGTACACGCAGCGGAAACACTATCACACACACAAACACACGAAGGAAATAAAGCAAGAAGGAACACAAGGATTTTACGTGGTTCGGATTCGGTGTAAATCCTACGTCCACGGGCTGCAACTAGATTTTCTTATTAACTTAATAAGATTACAATTTATAACTCTACAAGTTATATTTGATGCACACATACAAAGGGTTACATCGCACATATATATATATATATATAGGAGAGAGAGCCGTACTTTTCTTTTGTTTACACAAATTGCCGTCCAAAATTTTCTTCAATTCACATATTGTGAATATAATATTGCAATATTGCGGCCGTCCATTACCGAATGCATAGTCAAAGAAATATTAAATAATTGATTTGCCGACATGTACGTCCATTCAATATTAAACAATTGAATTGTTTAATAATTGTCAAGTTACATTTATGGCCCTTGAACTCTTAGGAACTTGTCAATTTGTTCAAGACTCCATAAATCTTAACAATCTCCCACTTGGAGGCTTGAACAAATTAGTCTTTCTCCGCCATCCAACTCTTAATTACTCCAGTAATCTTAAAAAAAAACAACCAAGTCCTTCAAGCTTCCAGTTTCAAAGAACAAGCTAAAACTTAGTCTGATTTCTCTAATTGCAGCTGCCCCTCATCTTCAAGTACTAGAAGGGCCAGTTGAAGCTCCCACTAGCTCCAACTCAGTCGTGGCTAATCCCACCACCGACTCATCCTCTGTCTCAACCGGTTTGGACACTCCACCAGATCCAGAGATACACCGAGGACCACTAACACTCTCCAAACTTTGCAAACTTCCAACAAGAGAGAATTTTCCAGTCTTAGTCTTCAAAACCCAAGGGCTCTTTGTAACTGTACCCGGAACACGCCCCGTGCTCCCACTGTCACAGAATCTCCTGAATGGTTTAGACTTTCGAACTCGTTCAGCTAACATCCACTTGGCTCCAGAATTCATGTTTGCAAAATGAAGTCTCTTAGCACTAGATTTAGCGAACCAGATTTTGTCATGCTTGACCGGGACGGTCATACTTCCCTCAGCAGATACCTCAACCATATACAATGACCCACACTTCATACCACGAGCAATAACCAGATCACCATTGACCACCCTCCATTTACCACTACCAAACCTTACTTCCAGTCCTTGTTTATCCAGCTGACCAACAGAAATCAATTTCTTCTTCAGCTCCGGAATTACCCTGACATCCTTCAGGCTCCATGTAGTTCCTAATGAAGTAACTAGATCAATATCTCCCATGCCCGTTACCTGAAGCATCTCGTCATTTGCCAACCGTACCTTCCCAAAATCTCCTTTTTTTAGATTCACCATCGTTTCCCCGTTGTCCATGGCGTGAAACGAAGCCCCTGAATCCATGACCCAAGAGTCTACAGAACTTTCCATACTGAGTATCAATGCATCATCCTCAGACACACTCTCAGCACCAGCAATGTTCAATTCTTTCTTTGGACATTGACTCTTAACATGTCCCACTTCTTGACAGTTCCAGCATTTCACATTCTTCAAAGTTCTAGAAGAACTTTTTCCCCGACTCCCACTGCTCCCACTATTCCTGCTATTCCCTCTACCTCTTCCGACATTTAATAAATCAGAAGAGGAAGATCCACCTTGATTCTTACGTCTGATATCCTCGCCTAGAACCAAATCTCTAACCCCTTCAAAAGTCATACCACTGGTCCCCACGGAACTTGTAACAGCAGTAACTGTTCCGGACCAGCTATCAGGTAGAGAAGCTAGTAGCAGCGAAGCTTGAGTCTCATTATCAAATTTAATTCCCACAAATGATAATCTGGATAGAATTGAATTTAGATTGTTAATGTGAACCGTAATTGAGCCTTCCTCATTCATCCTTGTAGTGAACATCTCCTTCATCAAGAACACCTTGTTAGCCGCCGATGGTTTCTCATACATATTTGACAGAGCCTCCATCATACCACGCGCCGTGGTTTCATTCATGATGTTGAAAGCAACGCTCTTCGTCAACGACAATGTAATAACCGCCTTGGCTTTCTTGTCCTTTGAGTTCCACGCATCTTCAGCAGCTTTTTCCATTTTCTCCGGTTTGTCTCCGAGTACCATGTCCAAGTCTTTCTGACATAGCAATGCTTCTAATTGCATTTTCCACCAGCTAAAATCAGAACCATTGAACCTTTCGATTATAATCTTGTCTTCAGCCATTACGACAAAAAAAAAAAAAAATAGGTACACTCGTGTGTGACAGAAAAAAACGATCGTACCCTCCAAAACCTCGCTAACCAGGCTCTGATACCAGTTGTTAGGAACTGGACCGGGTACACGCAGCGGAAACACTATCACACACATAAACACACGAAGGAAATAAAGAAAGAAGGAACACAAGGATTTTACGTGGTTCGGATTCGGTGTAAATCCTACGTCCACGGGCTGCAACTAGATTTTCTTATTAACTTAATAAGATTACAATTTATAACTCTACAAGTTATATTTGATGCACACATACAAAGGGTTACATCGCATATATATATATATATATATATATATATATATATATATATATATATATATATATATATATATATATATATATATATATAGGAGAGAGAGCCGTACTTTTCTTTTGTTTACACAAATTGCCGTCCAAAATTTTCTTCAATTCACATATTGTGAATATAATATTGCAATATTGCGGCCGTCCATTACCGAATGCATAGTCAAAGAAATATTAAATAATTGATTTGCCGACATGTACGGCCATTCAATATTAAACAATTGAATTGTTTAATAATTGTCAAGTTACATTTATGGCCCTTGAACTCTTAGGAATTTGTCAATTTGTTCAAGACTCCATAAATCTTAACAATATTAAGATAATGGAGATAAGTGTTTTCTTATTATTCAACACTATAAAACTTATTTAACATTTAAGATGGTTTGTAAGGATTTCACTTCATGCTTACTCTAGCATCTTAGATTCCAACTTGTATCGTTCATGATAAAAATTTTAAGATGATAATAATTTGTAGATATAATCATGTGCGTAATGTGAATATCCGAGTAACCAACAAACAAAAAGAATCCTAAAATAGGAGACATTAATTTGGCATTCGGAAAACCAAAAGGAAATTACAATGGAATATATTAGACTCTTATCTATACTTCAAGGTTTCTGAAATGCAATTTGAAGATGTTCATACACTGAATCATTGAAAAAAAATATTATAGTATAAAGATAACAATTTATTTTGTTATTTGTTTCCTAAATACTCCAACAAACAAAAAAAAGTATTGCTAAATTACCAATTCGAAATTCTAACAACCTATAACAAAATTGATTCAAATATAAATAGTCAAGAAAGTTATACATACCATATCATACATATCGAATGAAGAAATATCAAAGCTAAAAATTCAACAGAGTTTTACATACCATAACTCGATAATTCATTTATTAAGCAACCATTATAAGTTGTTGCATGGCTAGTCTGTAAATTTTACAAGCAAACCTTTGTTAAAGCTTCTAGTTTATTGTCTTTTATTAGTACTGATATATCTCATTTTGAATTGTTAGTGAATACGGTATGTTAGCCATTGTCTGGTCAGTGTTTACAGCACCATATTGCATCTCCATCTGTAGTATGTTAATAACACATTTTAACAAGGATTGATGTCAAGAATAAGTAATGAGCTATTTGTTTTTCTTAAACATAATTATTCTAAAAATGCCATAAATAGGTAACAAACTATTTGATTTGTTTACAAAATACAATTCAAATCTTGGTATTTGTGAAAACATAATTTGAGTTGCCTAATTTTTTTTATAACATTTTAAATGTATGTCATTTTGTGATACAATATAGTTTATTACCTATTTATGAAATTAAAACTTTCAAAAATAAAATGCAACAAATTAAATAAAAAAAGTTTCAATATATTTATATAAAGTTGTATCTCTTCTAGTAGTCATTACTATAAAACTATAAACCCATTTTAACAATTTAATACCTGCTCTTGGAGGCACTTATTTGCTGCTTTTAGTATTCCTTCCTGTAGTACAGTAAATGAATTGAGATTCAGATATATGTCCATGAAGACCGTCAATAATCATTATGTTGTCATGGTCCCTAAGTTTTGCATAAAAAGTAGCATGTTATACTTAAAGTTGATAAGCATTATGAGTGTTTTTCTCCAGATACCAAAAAAGATCAGATTTAGTTCACGTATTAGGACCCCAAAGAAACATTCTTCAAATCATCTAGAAAAGTATAATTATAAAATTTTAATATGTAGAGATATATGTGTTCCATTTATAAGACCAAATTTTGAATTCTTAAACTATAAATAATAAAATTCATCATATATTTCCCATTTCTTCATATTTTAGCATGGAGGTTAGAGTTTAATTCGTATTCTTCTCTCTTAAAACATATTTTTTTAATTTAATTTGTGTGTTAGTAGAAACTAAAGTTCCTCTTGATTGAAGTATATTATCATACCAACGAAGAATGCTATAACATATTCATAGAAAATAAATTAAATGTAAGCATTGATTTTGTAGACACATTTGTAGAAGATATGAAGAGAATCACAAGAAATGTATTACTCTTATGTCCAATAGTTAATTTACTTTTCCTACTCCTATACACACTACCATAAAATGTTGCTTTGTCTAACCCATAATAGAAACATACCATGCATGATGAATATAATGTTTCTTTTTTGAAAATAAGACATGAGAGATGATGCTAAGTGCCCATGATGTGAATATTATTTGTTCTCTATGATTTTTTTTCTCATAAATGTCACTATATGGGTTTATTTGAGAGACACAATAGAAGGTCATAATAGATCGGTTTAGATTTTGATGAGACATTTCGCTTAGTTTTACAGTCTTTATTAATTAAATCACACATAGTTTATCAGCAAGATTGTATTTTTGCATGGAAAACTTTATATATATATATATATATATATATATATATATATATATATATATATATATATATATATATATATATATGTGTGTGTGTGTGTGTGTGTATGTGTTGTTGGTAATCTTAGTGTCACCATGTCATTTTATATAACTGGAACTAACATGTGAACTAAGGGGCTTCATATGTACGGGTATGTGTGGAGTGCACACATGTATAAGATCGAATTAGAAGCCGGTTCGATGACAAGTTGGGGGTCCGGGGGTAGCGCCCCTGTATTTGGGGTTTCCAAAGGGGCAGCGCCCCTTTGGCGGGGTCTAGGGGCAACGTCCCTGCTAGGGTCCAAGGGCCAGAGCCCCTGGATAGGCTCCCGCTTCAAGAGGCCATATAGTCTGGAATACTCTTATTTCTATAGTATTAAAGATGATCCTAATACATATCAAGAGGCCATGGAGTCTCGCGATAGTGCCTTTTGGAAGGAAGTAACTGATGATGAAATGTCATCAATCCTTGAGAACAACACATGGGTGTTGTCTGATTTGCCTCCAAGTTCTAAACGACTTGGTTGCAATTGGATTTTCAAAAATAAGATGAATGTTAATGGGACTATTGACAAATTCAAATCCCGGTTAGTCATTCAAGGTTTTAGACAAAAACCCGGCATTGACTATTTTGATACGTATTCTCCAATTGCACGTATTTCTACTATTAGATTGTTGATTGCCTTGGAAAGTATCCACAATGTGGTTATTCACCAAATGGATGTGAAAACAGCCTTTTTAAATGGTGATCTTGACGAGGAAGTTTACATGAAACAACCAGAAGGTTTCATTATGCCCGGTAAAGAGCATATGGTTTGTAAACTTGTCAAATCTTTGTATGCGCTGAAACAAGTTCCTAAACAAAGGCATCAAAAGGTTGATGAGGTTATTTTTTCTTCTGGTTTCAAGACAAGCCAATGTGACAAATGTGTTTAAAGTAGATTTGATGATGTTACTAGAGCTGGAGTGATCATTAGCTTATATGTAGATGACATGTTGATTTTTGGTACCGACCAAAATCAAGTAGATGCAACAAAGAAATTGTTATCATTTAAGTTTTCCATGAAAGATTTAGGAGAGGCTGATGTAATTCTTGGAATAAGAATTAAAAAGGATGAACAAAGGTTTGGTAACGACTCAAAGTCATTATACTGAGAAAATTCTAAAGCGGTTTAATTTTTGCCAATTGTTCTCATGTGAGTACTCCTATGGATCAAAGTGTGAAATTAATGACAAATAATGGCGTTCCCATTTCACAATTGGAATACTCTAAGGCTATTGGTAGTTTGATGTATGTCATGACAAGTACCAAACCTGATATTGCTTTTGTTGTGGGTAAGTTGAGCAGGTACACTAGTAATCCTAGTGCTCAACACTGGCAAGAAGTGAATAGAGTGTTTAAGTATCTCAAAGGAACCATGGATTATGGTATTGAGTTACTTGGGGAGTCCTTCAGTTTTAGAAGGGCATTCGGATGCAAGTTTGATAACCAACATGGAGGACAATTCCTCAACTTCTGGTTGGGTATTCTTGCGTGGGGGAGGTGCTATTTCTTGGGCTTCCAAGAAGCAATCTTGCATTACAAACTCAACAATGGAATCTGAGTTTGGTGCGTTAGCAACTGCTGGTAAAGAAGCAGAGTGGCTAAGGAATTTAGTCTATGAGATTCCTTTGTGGTCTAAACTGATAGCACCTATTTCTATCCTTTATGATAGTTCAGCCGCTTTGGCTAAGGCATACAACCAGGTTTATAATGGCAAGTCTAAACACTTAGGTGTTAGATATAGTATGATTAGAGAACTAATCATGAATGGTGTGATTTCTATTGAGTTTGTGAAATCGCAACAAAGTATGGCAGATCACTTGACTAATGGTCTGACAAGAGACTTAGTGCACAAGTCTGTAATAGTGATGGGATGAAAGTCCATTTAATTCTGTAATGATGAGACACCCAATTCCCTCCTAATATAATGTTAGGAGTTGAATTCAATGTGGAAAGCTCATACTTATAGGCTGGAACACATGAAATATTCATCCCAGGTTTGTGTTCGGTACTACAAGTTAGCCAGGTTGAAGTTAAACTGCTTAATAATGCCTTTGATAAATGTATGTGCAGATACATGTAAAGGAGTTACCTACATGATTGTGAAGTGTAGCCGCATTTCAAGAGGTTGTGGACTTGACCTTGATATGATCATGAGAGGATTGGGACACGCGGCTTTATAACAGTGTCAAGTTGTATTTTGCTAGAATCTCAATAAATTGGTATGTATTTTACTTTCTAGTATTCAAATGGGTTGATGGGTTCAATTCTTCAAACACCCTGATTCTTAAGTATTTGCAAGTGTATGATACTAAGTGGAAATTCAATCATTTTGATATTTTCCTTATGTACTAGTTTGGTTTTTTTTATAAGGTTATGTTTGTTCAAAGGTTACACTAAAATGAGGGATGATTGTTGGTGATTTTAGTGTCACCATGTCACTTTATATAATTGGAACTAATATGTGAGCTAAGGGGCTTCATAATTTGTACTCTAATATATGTACGGGTATGTGCAGATTGCACGCATGTATAAGATCCAATTAGAAGCCGGATCAAGGACAAGTCGGAGGTCCAGGGGAAGTGCCCCTGAATTCGGGGGTTTCCAAAGTGGCAGCGCCCCTTTGGCGGGGTCTAGGGGCAACGCCGCTAGCGGGGTCCAAGGCGCAGAGCCGCTGGCTGGGGTCTCGCTTCAAGAGGCCATGTAGTCTTGAATACTCTTATTTCTATAGTATTGAAGATGATCCTAAGACATATCAAGAGGCCATGGAGTCTCGCGATAACACATGGGTGTTGTCTGATTTGCCTCCAGGTTCTAAACCACTTGGTTGCATATGGATTTTCAAAAAAAAATATGAATGTTAATGGGACAATTGACAAATTCAAAGCTTGGTTAGTCATTCAAGGTTTTAGAGAAAAACCCAATGTTGACTATTTTGATACTTATGCTCCAGTTGCACGTATGGGAACATAGAGGGAAATTCAAATTCTTGAGGGTGATTATGGTAAAACTAACGAAATTCGTTAGTTTTCGAAACCCTAAATCCTCATTAAAATCCGGATTTCCCTGACTTGCTTCCAAAGCAACCCATGACAATCAACCCTAAGAGGCAAACCCTAATCTCATTTATTATATATAAACGACTCCTCTCTTTAAGAAGATACACACAAAAAATGATTAGCTCTCTTTTTCTTCAAACGAACATAGAATCCTTCTATCAATTTGGCTTACAGTTTATGTGTCTAGATTCGTAAGTGTCCTCTTGGATTATCGTAGGCTGGATTTCTTGCAACCCAGACATATGATAGAAATATCAGTTCAGAAAGTTCACACGATCCAAGGGGTATTCAGATCTCCAACATAAACCCTAATTCCTCCAACATATGTGTGTATGTATGTAAGAAGCTACTTGTGCATGGTATCATACTTTTGATCAAACACATGTCCAATCATTCCTTAGTTTAATGAATAAACCATGATCTTTACTAAAAGAAAACAACATAAATGAGCATTGCTGTACTATCATAGCAACGAATATTGTTATATCATTTCTTATGTAGAATAAATGATTTGTGTGCAGATGATAGGAAGAAAATCATAATAAATGTATTACTTTTAAACCCACTCGTCCATTTAGTTTTCCTACTTTATAGGATAAAAGGTTGCGTTGTAGCTAACCCATAATGGAAACATGTCATTCATGATGAATATAATGCTCTTTTTTGAAAATAGGATATGAGAGACGATATATATATATGCTCCTTGGTCATGATGTTATTATTATTTGCTCTACGTGATTTTTAATTCATAAATGTCAATATAGGGGTTTATTTGAGAGATTAATGGGAGGTCATAATAGATTGGTTTATATTTTGATTAGACATTTGGCCTAATTTGACAATCGGAGGCCAAGTAATAAAGACCTTCTATGGAGTTTTTTTAGCACCACCTTTTATATATATATATATATATATATATATATATATATATATATATATATATATATATATATATATATATATATATATGCAAAAAATCCACTGAGAAATAGTGTGCGCTTGTTTGTGAATGGAATATGATTACGAAAACAAATATAAGACATACACACGTTCGTAAAAGTTCGTACCTTATTTTTCAACAATTGGATTTCTTGAGCCATGATGTCCATCTGTTTAGAAAAATGTTTAAACGAAATTAAATTTTAGAAATAGTCAGGTAAATTAGTTACCTGAGGTAGGCACACCTGATTGAATTACATGTTCATACATACTCCATTTAGTATTTCCGGACTACTTTACATGCTTTCTCGATTGTTTATATATATATATATATATATATATATATATATATATATATATATATATATATATATATATTGTTCATACATACTCCATTTAGTATTTCCTGACTACTTTACATGCTTTCTCGATTGTTTTATATATATATATATATATATATATATATATATATATATATATATATATATATATATATATATATATCAAGATTGTACTTGAGTGATTTATTATTTTTATTATTATTATTATTATTTTTTTTTGTAAAAAGATTTAGATTCTTGAATCTTAGATATTGTAAGATTCAAAACATGCACAAATAGAATGTATGGCTCGATCGAAGTGATTGTAAAGTTGTGAAGTTTTCTTAGATAAAAGTGAGCAAAATATTTCCTATTACATTTAGACAAAATTTCGAAAATGATTATATTTGTAGGATTATGTCACTCCAATTCCAAGTTCTTTTTCTAACTATAAAGCCTTGTTGTTCTATTTTGTTATGGATATCGTCCCATTCGTGTGGCTTACCAATGTAAAATGTCTAAAAATTAGTCTTTTTATTTATTTATTTTAATAATTTGGTATTTAAGGTAATCTCTATGTTCTTTAATGATGTTAGATTTCGGTCTCTTATGTGGATTAGTCTTATGTGGATTAGCTCTAAATGTAAAAAAGATAAATATTAAATTGTTACATTTGTTGAGGTCCCCTAGTAAAGCCCTCCAAAAAATGTAATTCTTGTTTTCTCTAGTTAGGAGCTCTTCTTTAATACCACGTAGTTTTCAAAATAAAATAATTCAACAAATAAACACATCAAACCTTACCTTTGCTGAGCGTATGTGATACATCCAGACTTCAAGGTTGTTCTCAAGTATTCGAAGTTCATCCAAACTCATTTTTCCAGCACCACCTTCAAACATATACCTACCGAAACAAGAAATTAAAAATTAAAATAATAATAATAATAGTTAACTTTTTATATATTATATAATTAAGTCTATCACATAATATACTACACCCTTAATTGTATTAAAACAATGAAAGTAGATGACATTAACGATGGTGAAGCATGAATGTTAAATATGGCATCATGATGATACCTGAGGCCTTTCTGAAGTACGTCAATCTCATTTTTTAGCATTTTGACCTCCATTTTCGACTCCTGAATTCAAAAATTGATAACATCAATTAAAAAAATGTAACAGAATGTGATATATATTGGTAATTAGTTTAGCGATGAACTATATAATATACTGTCATATCATTTAGCAAAGCTGTCAGATACCATAATATTGTAACAAAAATAAAATAAAACATGATTGATAGTTTTTGTCATATGTTGTCATAATTAACATGAAATAAAAAATATGTAAAATATGTATAAATATTTGATATACGATTTCTGTCATTGTAGATTGAGGTTGCATAGTTTTTCTCTTTCTTTTTGGCTCATTAATTAATTTTACGTCTCCTTTATTTTTTTCGTCCACTTTGTTTTAATGGAATTTCTTGGCACACCAATTCTTTCTATATAAGCTTAATTATATACGTTCATTTAAATTTTGTCAATAATAATTTTAACAATTTTGGGAAATTATGCATGTGATTGAAATGATACGAATAGAAAAGAATTAAACAAACTCCGTGGAGTTAACTTTACCTACTTTCTTTATGTCTATAAAAAGGTATACTCAAGATAAAGTACAAAGTAAACGATATTTATTTTGTGCCTAAACGACCTATTTTGTGAAAAATAAACTCTTTTACTTCTTAACCTTAATCCAATCAAGTAAAACTTTTAAGCCAATCGAAATATACAACGTGTAATTAGCTATATATATATATATATATATATATATATATATATATATATATATATATATATATATATATATATATATATATATATATATATATATATATATATATATATATATATAGAGAGAGAGAGAGAGAGAGAGAGAGAGAGAGAAAGAGAGAGACCTGAACATGATTTTCATCAGCTTGTTTCTCCACAGAGCAACGGGTAGATTTCATATACTTTTCTAAAAGTCCCTGCATGCTTCTTTAATCACAAATACACAAAATATGATAAGCACAAGGGTGTACACTTGAATTGACTATACGACATATGAACACAGACTATTTAAAGGGAGTCGAAATCGGCAATATTGGTCCTTTTCTTTAAACGAGAATTTATAGAATAATTGAATTGGAAATTAACATATGGTGAACGTAGAAGTCATATATGGTTGATAAACTAAAAAACAAAATAAGTGAGCAACCGAAGAAATTAATCTTAGTTAACTAAAACAAATTTTTGTATACTAATAAGTAAAAACCTAAAGAAAGTATATCTTGAGTTATAAAATATATCTTAGTTGAGTATAATTAATTTTTGTATACTAATAAGTAATTTTTATAACAAATGAAAGAACCATAAAAACAATTTATTTTAATTTAATATTCTAGATGGTTTTATTGGTTTACAGATATAGACATAAAAATAAAATTGTTTAGAATCGCAAAATATATAGTTGTAATATGATTTTCTTATATCATCTACTATTCCGGAATCAAGTCATTAGTTATACCTTTACACATATATTCATATTGTAAGGCGTTTATAGGTCGAGGGACCTTAAAAAAAATAAAACGAGTTATGTACACGTGTAGAACCCACATCAGTAAGTAATTATATATAAGTTATAAAAGCCCAAAGTGTGTAAACTATAGCAATAATTAATCTATAGTGAAAGTGTTATGTCCATAATTTACGTCCATTATCTTAACTTTTTATAAATCGTTTAGTTAGTGCTTCATTTCTTTATTTTCCACTGACATGATCTTGTTAGAATATTTCTTTTATAGAAATGATGGAAGTCATTTATTATGCCATCATAATTAACTTCTTCTTTTAACGTTCTTACTGATGTAGCTAGCAGTGTTACTTAACATCACACAACTTTACATCTATCGATGACCGGTATGCATTTATATGTTCTACAGCTTTTTGTAGTTACGAAAATGAAAGAAATTAGTATATATATATATATATAGTGTGTGCATACCCGTTGGTGGCAAGCTCATAGAGCTTGCCATGGGCCGAGAAAATGATGAGACCGATTTCAGCATCACATAAAACAGAAAGCTCTTTTGCCTTCTTGAGAAGCCCAGAACGGCGCTTGCAGAAGGTCACCTGCCTATGAACTGGGTTCTCGATCCTCCTCATCTGCACCTTACCTCTTGCCATATCAATTGTTGTTGGAATTAATCCTGATTTTTATATAAAAAAAATAAAATTGAATAAATTTTTTGAAGTCTGCAAAGTTTATGCAGACAACCTCCCACTAGTTTGAACTAGCTTCGAGGTTGTTGCAATTCTTCTCTTGTCGTCTCTAGCTTAGCTTAACACACATTAATTCATTGTGTCTTAAGAAACTCCCTTATATACCACACTGACTCAAAAAATTGGATTCTCTTGCCGTGGTGAAATAAACAAAAATAAAACAAACAAAAGGAATATTCCTTTTCTGCGACTACTTTTACAGTTCACTATTTTTTTTCAAAAAGGAACCATTGAAGGTAAAGGGTTTCTTTTCATAATTTTTAAATACAATCAGTATTTTTTATTCTCAAAAAAGAATCAAAATTTCAAATAAAGTTTTTATTTTTAGAATAAGATTAAATATTCAAGCTATCCTCTGGATAAACATCATAATATTAACCATTTGTTTCAAAATTATAAATCATAATGTCTAGTCGAGTCTCTGAACCGTTCGGCGGAAAATTCGTTTATTTAATAAACGAGCGAACATGAACACATTCTCGTTCGTGTTGTTAAAATGAACAAACGAGCGAACATGAACACATTCTCGTTCGTGTTGTTAAAATGAACAGACATAAACAATGGTATTGTTCGTTCAATTATGTATGTGAGTGTTCGTTCATTCTAAGTTCGGTTTATGTTCATATATGTTCAATTAAGTTTGATTACATTACTTTCTTATATGTTTGTGTATGTTCATTTATGTTCAATTTTTTTTGTTTATCTCCGTTCGTTTATGTTCGTTTAGCATGTTCATGAACATCAATGAACGAACATGAACAATGTAATTTGTTAAATGAACGAACACTAACAAGAAAACTTGATCGTTTATTAATTCGTGTCCATTCGTTTGTTCGACTAACTTAAACGAACGAACATAAACAATCATCGTGCGTGTTCATTCGTTCCGTTTACAACCCTAATAATGTTAAATATAAAATTCACTGGAAGTCTAAAAACAATATCATAACATCGATGTGAGTCTAGAGTCACGTCGTCCTTTCCCTTTCACACTTAAACAACATGAAAACATTTAACTTCAAAACGTAATAATAACGTTGAGTGAGTTTCCCAATATACCACATATTCCACTATACATAAAATGAATACAACAGTAAACTTAAGATCTTATCGTGCATACCAACTTTAGGCTCTCAGCCAACATACAATTGCAGACTCTCAACCGTCCAACAAAATATAGACTTTCAGTCATCATAAAAACCATCGGCTCTCAACCATCATGCAAATGAAGGCATAAGATCACATCATACGGACTTCTAAACATTCTAATAAAATACTACTCTTTTATATCGTATACTAATAGAACACAAACACCCTACCATGTATTTTACATATAATATCAGACATAGTATAATGAAAAAACTTACCTAAGTCTAGTGTGACAACCCGAATCTTTTCCGTTAATGTTAACCCGAATTTCGTTAATAAAATTTGAATTTTAATGAGTTCCATCAAATTTCTTTGGTTTGGAAAATCATTTAGTTATATAATTGAATTCTATATAAGAGTCGGAACCAAAAACATGCGAAAAACCCGAGTTTCCTTTGAAGAATCAATAGTTTTCGGTCTGAGAGGTGTTCACGGCCGTAAACCTGTTTACGGCTAGTGCCAGGTGGCCCCCACCACCGACCATACCCCCCAGCCTATATATATGGACCCCCACCTTCATTTAAACTTTCTTAGCCGAAAACTCCCTCATTTTCTCTCTCTCTACCTCTCGACCGTAAACACCAAAACACCCTCATTTCTTCCGAAAATCATCAAGAATCACCTCTGGGGGTTGTTTTGGAGCATCTAAAGCGCGTTTTTCATCGAATCCAACATCATTGTTCTTGATTTTACGGCCGTACAACCTTCAAACCTTCATAGATTCTTCAAGAGCACTGTTTACGTCCGTAAACCCTTCAAGGGGCTGTTCACGGCCGAGAATAGTTCACGGCCGGAAACCCTTCACGGCCGCAAACTCCTTCACACCGTGAATCTTGGCTGCAAACCCACTTTTCCGATTCAATCGAGTCTCGGTAACATTCCTAAGCTGAAAGCAAGTGTTTTTCCAACACTATAAATAATGGTTTCGCTAATAAATACATATATGTATTAATTGTATTAGGATCCCATTGAGTGCCGCGTACATCAACTTGAGGGTCTTCACTCCTAGTTTTCGCTGTCCGACTATTCACACGACTAATAGTGAGTTCATACCCCTATGCTTTTATGATTTTAAATGTTTTCAGGGGGAGAGTACAAGCCAAACACAAATGATTTTGAGCATTTATACAAAAGGATTTCAACACATTTAAAACTGATGCAATTAATACAATCTTACAGTTTCCACATGTTTATAAAATATTTAGATATTTTATCCCTTTTGGAACGTGCTGAGCATAAGCGACTATGTCAATCTACAGTCGAAATTGCCTAGTTTTCAGATCAATACGTAAACAAAGTACACATCATACATGCAAACTATAATAGGTATATTTTGGGTTTTCAATACACAGTTTTACGAATTCAGAGATTTGCATAGCAAAACATATAAACTATGACTGATTCAGTTTATGAAATACATTACTACAAGAGTACAACATTTAATAATTATTTAAGTATAATTATTACCTTATACAGTATACACATGGGTTTAAATACAGTAGATCAATACAGAACTACACGTAAACTAGTTAATACAGGATTGTGAGACAACACTTCAATTGTACCTTTCAGGGTACATGTTAAATCCTATCATAGTATAACCAGAGTCTCCTGGAGGGAGAGCGTGAGATTTGTGAATAGATCTATTCAGGACTGACAATCCCACACCTGAACTGCTAGCTACAGTTAGGCAGGCATGTCTGGGGTGACAAATGTCATTTATCCGACACTTGAAGAACTTCGTAAAGGTCACTAGGTCATATCAAGCATGGTTATACGACTCACAATAGTATAAACTAACCTTATTGTTTACGAGATTTCATTCTTCTTTAGTTTTATTTTACTAATAAAATTAGTTCATAATACAACTGGAGGATTCCAGGGATTTCAACTCATAGTTTTATTTTAAGTAATGAAACTACTATACATACTGGTGGTAACCAGGGTTTTCAAACAGAACATCTTATACATTACTGGTGATAGTCAGGGTTTTCATACAAAGGGTTTTCATTCAAAACAATGTTATACAATACAGTTGGTGGTAACCAGACGTACAAACTAATACATTATACACTACTACAGAACACAGTAATAAACATATATGTTAGAAAATATTGGATTTTCTTGGGAAGCATACAAACATTTTACAGATTCAATGACAAGATTTTCATTACAAAAACATGCTTATGAACTCACCAGCTTAATGCTGATACTCTTTCAAAACTGCTTGCATTCTCAGGAAATCAGTAGACAGGTACCTCCCGCAGTTTTGAGAAGACGGAGTGTATAGAGTCATGTCTTTTACTTTTGGTTATGCTTTTGATGTATAAAAACATGAATCAAATAGATGTAAATACCTTTTTAATATATATTCAATGTAATGGTTGTGTTTACTTGATTATTATGATGCAATTGTTGTGATACTACATATGACGTCATCCATCCCCGAATGTTTCCGCCGTTCCGGTTTGGGGGTGTGACAAATTGGTATAAGAGCTATTGTTTATAGTGAACTAAGTATAATGAACCTTACATGGTATACAACTATAAACACTAAAGGGGCCGAAGTACTCTGAAACTAAAAGTATACTTTAAAAATACAAGTATTTTCACAAGAAGTATACAAGTATACATACGTACAAGAAGCTATAACATAGTAGGAACTACATAAAAGTATTTAGGGCAAGTTTGACACTACGGTTAAACATGGGCAGTTATTGTTGGATTAGTGTCTAAGCCCATAACTATTTTGGCATGTACTTGAACCGATTGCGAGCATGGTCCTTTTGGGTTACCTTCACCAAAGCAACTTGATAGGATGATTTATGGAGAACGAGATTAATTATGATTTATTAATATATTATATGAATAATATATTAAGATAGAAATCATATTATTTAATTAATAATAGTCAAGAATTAATCAGAATTAATTTTGTGGCTAAAAGACCTTAATTAAATAAAGGGGACTAGAATTGTCAATTGTGTGATAGTTGGATATTGGGCTAATGGACTCCATAGAGGATAGAGTGGACGAAATCTATGGGGAAACCCATTAGAATTCGTCCAAGGCCTCTAAAGGAGGAGTCCATGGGCTGCTTAGGGCCTAAGCAGTCAGATTAGGGTTTACTAGTTCAAAACCCTAATAGCCTCACATATTTAAGGACCCCTAGGGCACCAAAAACGTGGCTAACTGATTCCTTAGGGTTTCTAGACGTTTTTTGTGTCCTCTCTCTCCTCCTTCTTCATCCTTATTGCTTATGGTGTTTGTGACTCCATTAGAGGTGTGACACTTGTGACACTAAGCTTTCAAAATCCAATTACAAGAAGGAATTAAGATTGTTATTGCTACATAACAATCAAGGTAAGATCTAAACCCTAATTCATATGTTATTTGATTATCACATGCTAGATCAAGGGTTTATAGCTTTGGATGATTATTGCATGTTCATTAGACAAACTAGATCCAAAGCTTTAGGGTTTGCATGTACACCATAGGAATGTTGTAGTGCTCATAACCCATCAGTGGTATCAGAGCCTTAGGTTGTTTGTTTGATGTATTTGATGCTTAATTGTTCATTGCTTGCTTGAAAATCGATTTTTTTTGGTTTCTGACTGGCAGACTCGCCGAGTCCATGAATGGACTCGACGAGTAGGTCCTACTCGACAAGTTCCATTGTGGACTCGACGAGTCCAGGGCTCTGGTGCCGGGATTTTCGAATTTTCTGCCAGATTTTGTTGAGGATAATTGCCAAAACTCATTTTTTCTTGCCAAAATCTGAATTTTTAAGTTTGGAATGGTTATCCTCATCAAAATTGATGGATTTGGTTAAATATGGATAATATATGATTATTATTAGTCAAATATTTAACCTAGTAAATTTAAAAAAAATTCAATTTACACCCCATAGGTTTTATAGTTTAAATTTGAACTTTAAAAGTTTTAGTTTTGAAATTTAAATGGTTAAACCCTAATATTTTGAAAGGTTTCAAAATTTGTCCTCAAGTTTTGGAATTTAAATTTTTGATTAAAAGGTTAATTTGGAAGCATTTAAATTCTAAACCCTAATGTTTTGAAATGTTTCAAAACTTGCCCTCAAGTTTTGGAATTTAAATTTTTGATTAAAAGTTTAATTTTTGAAATTTTAAATTCTAAAACCCTAGTTTTGAAAAGTTCAAATTACACCCTTATGGTTTTATTAATTTAATTAAAAGTATAATTAAAAGAGAGTTAATAAATCCATAATGACATGGTTTATGTTTAATTAAATTAAAAGGTATAATTTATTAAATTAACCCACCTAGTATTTTAAAAGTGTAAAATACACCCTATACTATATATAACATTAAAAGTCTAATATTATATATGTATAACTTAAACTGCTAGTCTTACCGTTAGTAGGCCTCATTCACGAAGCCGATCTATAAGGGGGGTATAAGGTTATGGCCTATAAAATGGTCGTTTAATGGGTGTCCACTCTCACCCACCGCTTCCTTGATTGGTGGAGGGTCATTAGCCGAACTGGTAGGATAGGGCAAACCCTCTCCACATTAAAAGTATAATAAAGTAACTAAATGTTTTACAAAATTCCCAATCTTAGTTACTTTAGGAAAAGTGAAATCGATGTAATTCCATGGAATTACTCTTTGTACCCTTGTCGAGACAATTAGTGGAGCGTGTGTGGTTAACCGGCACACTAAGTTGGGTTTGGCATTTGTAGCGAAGGATGACTCGATGTTTGTCATAGATCGATGAAGCGTGTGTGGTTAACCGGCACGTCGATTAGGTGACTGTAACATTGAGGGCACCACGTACATTCGCATGGTTATTCACACCTTATTTGTGATCCTCGGCTTCCCAGTCACAAATGAAGGGCATAATCGAGATTAAACATGACATTGAAAAGTTCAATGAATCTCAAAAGATCTAGGAGTTTCAATTCATTTAAAACTTAACCTTCTTTTCGTTTTTCATAGTGGAAATTGGTAAATCGTCATTTACCTACCTTCAAATGTTCTGCGAGTTGGATTACGGCATCCCTCTTCCAATTTGTAGGATATTGTGTTGGGTCCTAGCCTTAATATCTCATTTGGGTGTTTTATTAAGGACTCAATCAACTAAACTTGAATTTTCTCCCGTTTCATAGATGTCAAAGTCTGACAACTATGGTCTTCCTAAATCCATTGGCAAAAGTTTTCCACGTGAAGATGATGTTCCACGATTGTATTGTGGAAATGGGAATCATGCTTCATTTCCTCCACCTCCTCCAATAATTCTCCCTGACCCACGAGTTCGAAGACTTGAAAAGTTCAAGGTCACTCAAGCCCTATTGGCAAAAGACATGAAAATGGAAAGTCTATATGTGCTCATGTCTTGGATAAAAGGTTACATATTGATAGATTGGGATTGTTGGGTGTCGATGTTTAAAGGAAGTTGGTTGTTGACTTGGTTCTTCAGTCACTTCCCGAATCATATGGTAAGTTCGTTAGAGAGTACTACATGATGGACCACGACATGACCCTTATTGATTTGACTTATTTGCTTATTGCTGCTGAATCAAAAATGATTTGGCGCACTGGTCAGCAAATTTGTCTAATAAATCAATATCCCAACCCTCTATGGGCTATGGTAACATTGGAAGTCCAGAAAAGTTTTCTCTACGCAGGAGAAAGGCTGAGTCTGAGATAGTCCCGTGTACCATTCCATAAGAATCCATGTGTTTCTACTGCCAAAAGAAGGGGCATTGGTTACAAAGCTGCCCTGACTACCTAAGAGATCTAAGAGATGGGAGAGTCAAGATGTATGACTCTGCTTCAGGTAAAATCCACTAGCTAACTCCATTAAGTTCCTATTTGGAGATCCTTAATACATGATGTGATAAGATTACATTTTGATGTTTTGAAGGATCGAAGAAAGGAAAGGAAGCTTAGAGGAAGGAGCGAGCTGAGTCTGATCGCGAGGAAATGGATTACGATCGCATGGATTCGATGATCAGATTTTTGAGCTACTACTTAGAGTTATGATAGATATCTTAGGAATATGTAATAGCATAGTTTTCGTTTTCATTGTAAGGATATATGTTTCCGCAATAAAATAAATTTTGATTTTATCTTATTTATATTTCCTTTCAATGGTAATTGTGAAAATTGATGTCTTTGTGTTTCTATTATAAGCAATATTAAGTGAATGTGATTCTTAGTTATGTTATTTATCGTAGTGTCGTGATTTTATAAGTAAGGAAAGATTCCCATCGCCCAAGTTTCAATTGGACAGAAGCTTGGAATCATATGATTTGAATCATGTGATGTATGGAAATCTTGGTACTTAGAAATTTTAAAGGCTAATTCCTTGACAAAGAGTCAAGTGAAGGACTAGGAGGTTGAGTTTACAATGATGTGCACTGGTTAAGTCCACCATAAATAACAAATGAGATTATTCATCATGATTTACTAAAAGTCTAGTAAATATGATTATGCTTACAAGATTAAGTGTAATTCTGAAGCATTGAAAAGTTTCAATGAATGGCAGAACGAATAAGAAGAATCAAAGATAAAAGTTTCTCCAATCTAAGAAGAAGGGAGAGTACTTTTGTATCATGTTTTATGATCATCTTAAGAACCACATTACAATTCATCCTCGAAGGAAATCTTAGTACACTAGTATGGCTAAGAAGAGGAGTTGGGAATTGTCAAAATGGGTTAAGTAAATAAGATGAATCGTACTTCGTTCCAAAAATCAAGTCTTAGAGTCAAACTCCAAGATTGTGACTTGAGTGACATAATCTTAAGTAGGAATGTTCTTACATTTGCACATTTTGGTAAGTTGTGATGTCTTGAATAAGACAAAGACTAGCTAGTACCAAATTAGATCCAAAGCTAGATCCAAACTAGATCCAAAGCTTTAGGGTTTGCATGTACACCATAGGAATGTTGTAGTGCTCATAACCCATCAGTGGTATCAGAGCCTTAGACTGTTTGTTTGATGTATTTGATGCTTAATTGTTCATTGCTTGCTTGAAAATCGATTTTTTTTGGTTTCTGACTGGCAGACTCGCCGAGTCCATGAATGGACTCGACGAGTAGGTCCTACTCGACGAGTCCAGGGCTCTGGTGCCGGGATTTTCGAATTTTCTGCCAGATTTTGTTGAGGATAATTGCCAAAACTCGTTTTTCTTGCCAAAATCTGAATTTTTAAGTTTGGAATGGTTATCCTCATCAAAATTGATGGATTTGGTTAAATATGGATAATATATGATTATTATTAGTCAAATATTTAACCTAGTAAATTCAAAAAAATTTCAATTTACACCCCTTAGGTTTTATAGTTTAAATTTGAACTTTAAAAGTTTTAGTTTTGAAATTTAAATGGTTAAACCCTAATATTTTGAAAGGTTTCAAAATTTGTCCTCAAGTTTTGGAATTTAAATTTTTGATTAAAAGGTTAATTTGGAAGCATTTAAATTCTAAACCCTAATGTTTTGAAATGTTTCAAAACTTGCCCTCAAGTTTTGGAATTTAAATTTTTGATTAAAAGTTTAATTTTTGAAATTTTAAATTCTAAAACCCTAGTTTTGAAAAGTTCAAATTACACCCTTAAGGTTTTGTTAATTTAATTAAAAGTATAATTAAAAGAGAGTTAATAAATCCATAATGACATGGTTTATGTTTAATTAAATTAAAAGGTATAATTTATTAAATTAACACACCTAGTATTTTAAAAGTGTAAAATACACCCTATACTATATATAACATTAAAAGTCTAATATTATATATGTATAACTTAAACTGCTAGTCTTACCGTTAGTAGACCTCATTCACGAAGCCGATCTATAAGGGGGGTATAAGGTTATGGCCTATAAAATGGTCGTTTAATGGGTGCCAAAAATATTCGATTCATGATCATATAGGAGGCGTATCGTCATTCTTTCCCTTGTATCTTTTAGAGAAAGATGCCTCCCAGGAAGAGACCCAACAAACAGAACAACAATCCTCCGCCGCCACCACCTCCTCAGTTCGATCCTGTGTTGTTCCAGGCAGTAGTTACGGCCGCTGTGGCTGCTGCAATGTCGCAGATAAATCCGGGTGGCTCTGGCGGATCAGGAGGTGGACCCGATCCCCGTAACCTTGATGGAGGTCAGGGAAACCAGAAGGAGTGTTCCTATAAAGACTTCATGAATGCCAAGCCTAAATCTTTCGATGGTAATGGAGGAGTCATTGCCTTAACCCGGTGGTTCGAGAAGATCGAAAGAATTTTCGAGATTTGTGCTTGTTCTGAGGCCAACAAGGTGAAGTTTGCCGCCTGCACCTTCACCGATAGAGCATTGACTTGGTGGAGTAGCCGGGTCAAATCCCTAACTCTACCAGTAGCAAATGTCATGGGTTGGGAGAGTTTAAAGGAACTTATGCTTGCTGAGTACTGCCCGAGGGGCGAGATGCAGAAGTTGGAACACGAGCTTTGGAACCTGAAGATGAAGGGTTCGGACACTTCCGCCTACATAGCTAGATTCTGCGATCTGCCTCTCCTTTGTCCGGAGATGGTCACCCCGGAAAGCAAGAAAATAGAGAGGTACATTTGGGGATTGACGCCCCCAACTCAAGGAAATGTCTTGACTGCTATGCCTTCCACTTTTGACAGTGCCAAGTGCCTGGCGCAGACCCTGATAGATCACGGGGTTGATCTTCATGAAGTGGCAGCCGCTCCCGAACCACCAAAGGCAAGTGGTGAGAAAAAAGAAGTTTTGAAACAAGCGAAAGGGCCAGTCTTCGCAGGAGCCCTACAAGAAACAGAAAGTAATGGCAGTTCATGCTGCTACCACTCCTGCCGCTGTTCCCGCAACTCAAGCACCTGCCAGTAGATATGATGGCACTCTTCCAAGGTGCGACAAGTGCAACTTCCATGATCATGGGCAGTGCCGGGAGATGTTGTGAAACAGCTGTGGCAAGAAGGGGCACACAACTCGATTTTGCAAGACACCATTCCAACCAACCAATTAGGCTCCTGGAGCGGGCGCTGGTCAAGCCTGTTATGGCTGTAGGGAAGTTGGGAACTTCAAGAGAAATTTTCCCAAGGCAACAACAGGGGGTAACACAGGGAGAGTGCTAGCGATGGGCCAGGAGGAGGCAGTTGTTGATCCCACCGTTGTTACGAGTACGTTCCTCCTCGACAACTCTTATGCATGCATACTTTTTGATTCTGGTGTGGAGAGAAGCTTTGTTAGTCATTCATTTAAACACCTTCTCAAACATAAATCCCAACCTTTAACCGAAACATTTACCGTCGAGATGGCTAACGGAAAGAAAGAGAGCACTAACGACATATTCATAGGCTGTACCCTTACCTTAAACGACCATTCTTTCCCAATCGACCTTATGCCAGTTTCCATAAAAAGCTTCGATATCATCGTCGGCATGGATTGGTTGAGTCCCAATCGTGCTGATATCCTTTGTTATGAAAAAGCCGTTCGCCTCAATCTGCCCTCGGGCAAAGCCCTCGTAGTCTACGGTGATAAACTCAGCTCAAATCTTCGTATCATTTCATGCATCAAAGCCCAGAAATATCTGCGGAAGGACTGCCATGCATTCCTAGCCCATGTTGTTAACGAAAAGCAGGAAGTTAAAGACCTCGAGAGCATCCCCGAAGTCTGCAACGTTCCTGCTGTTTTCCCCGAAGATCTTCCCGGAATCCCTCCCGAGCGCCAAGTCGAGTTCCGTATCGACTTAATTCCCGGAGCTACTGTCACACCCCCAAACCAAGGATGGCGGAAACGTCCGGGGGTAGAGGACTTCATGTATGGTACCACAACAACGAGTATAATAGTGCTCAAAGTAAATGCAACCATCATAGATATAATTGAAAAAGTTACACCATAGTATGTGTTTACATGTTTCAAATCAATTACACTATGATGACAAAATGAAATGTTTTACGATTTAACGTCCCATCCTCAAAACCTATTGATTTCCTGCTTCACCGATTTCCTGAGAATACAAGTAGTTTTGAAAGAGTGTCACTGATTTCCTGAGAATACACTATGATGACAAGGAAGTAAGGCAGACCCACCAATTCTAAGTCGATTGTGACTAGATTCTTATATAACTCTAACATGTACACTTAGAAATTATAGCTGAAGTCTAACAATTATAGATGAAACGTAGTTTTAATATCATGAAAGCCATTTAGTGTAAACCTGGTACTTTGTCATGTATACTTCAAGAAAAATCCCTTATTTTCCTTATAAAAACTTATGTAGCCTTAAATCCCAAGACCGAGAATATGTGTGAGTTTTGTACTTATGATGTTTATAATAGTGATGTTTTTCCAAAGAAAATCCAATATTTTTCCTTATAAAAGTCATGTAGCCTTAAATCCTAAGACCGAGAGTATGTGTGAGTTTTGTACTTATAATGTTTATAATAGTGATGTGTTTCCAAAGAAAATCCAATATTTTTCCTTATAAAAGTCATGTAGCCTTAAATCCCAAGACCGAGAGTATGTGTGAGTTTTGTACTTATAATGTTTATAATAGTGATGTGTTTCCAAAGAAAATCCAATATTTTCCTTTTAAAAGTCACGTAGCTTTAAATCCAAAGACCGAGAGTATGTGTGAGTTTTGTACTTATAACGTGTTTGTAGTTTTAAATAGATAAAACCCCTTTTTAAAGTAGGATTTTCCCTATAATCTTGAAAGATTGTTAACTCCCTATGTGAGTCGTTATAACCATACTACAACGAGAATTAACCTGCAACAACGTTTTCCAGACGTCAAGATCCTATGACTCTTGTCACCCGCATACCTGCAGGTCCGGCTGTAGCTAGCAGCGAGGTGTGGGGTGTGAATCCCAATATAGATCTATACACAATTATCATGCTCTACCTACAAGAGACTCTGGTTATAACTTATAGGAATTTTAACCCGTACTCTAAGAGTACGATGGAAGGATTGTCTCACAACTTACGTTAACTAGTTTATATATAGTTTGAGTATAAAACCTCTTCCGTGGTGGAAGTGAAATCACCTTTTATGAAAATAAATTAGTGATATGAAATCCATAAACTATTACTATTATAGTGTATCATGTAGTATATGGAAAACCCATTTGTGTTGAGAGTAAAACCTTTTTTCATGTAGTATGCTTCTATCGTAAAATCCATAAACTGTACTTATTTTAGTTTATTGTATGTGTTCGAAATGAATGAAGAATCCTTATCATGAATGACTAAATTTCTGTTTATGATGATAAACTAACAAGAAATACATTCAACATTTAGAAACTTATTGTTATGCACTTTGCTCAACATACTACAAAGTGTTGTTAATATTGTAAGCTATGTAACTAGTTTTTAACCTTTCTGTATTGTTTTAAAAACATCATAGAAAAATCATACGAAGTCAAAAACTGAATCCGTAAACTCTGAGAGTTCATAAAGTGTGTCTAGTTTATTCATAATTTTTATTATGATTTTTAGAAGTCTCTAACTTGTGTGAAAATGTTCATATTCACAGACTGGTCCGAATTCGTTTTTGAAATGATAGGCAGTTTTGTAAAAATCACCATAAATTGTTGAAAAATCGTATGGAGATGTGCAAGTAGTCATTTTAAAGGTAGGAACCTGAACTATTTTCATAGTAAACAGTTTTGAAAGATATTAAGTTTAAGATGGTAAAAACAGTTCGTGAATGTAACCAAACTTTCCTGTTGAAAGCTGATGTTTGAGTTTAGTTAAATTTTTGGTGTTTTAACTTGTATTCTCCCCCTAAAACTTGAAGAAAAACATAAAAATGTGGGGGTATGAACTCACATTGAGTGATCTCTTAGGATGGATGCTGAAGAGAAGAAGTTTCCAAGTCAAGCACACTTGGGAGATGCTTGAAGATTCGAGGATCTAGCAACAAATATGATGATATTTATGTAAGGAACCCATGATTTGAGTGAAGAGGTGTAAGATAATTAAGTACGGGATGAAATTTACTTACCAAAAGAGGATGAAAAGCTCAAAACTCCTGGAGAATCTCGAAATATTGGAGAGAAATTGAGAGAGAAAAGTGTATTTGCTTTTAGGTGAAGTGTTTGTGATCTAGAGAATGTGAGTAGTATAAGTTCTTTGTTTGTGGGTTTAAGGAGACTTGTGGGGGAAGGATAAGAGTACAATAAGTGGACAAGACTGATGTGAATAGTGACTGAGGGTGTCATGGAGTGGGTATGGGAGGTAGCTTGTGTCTTTGCTTTATGGAAAAGTCAACACTCCACCTTTTGTACTTTGCATTTGCTCTTAAGAAAAGTGTGGGTTTTAATTCAAGAATCCTTCGAATATGCATATTTTATGATCTTGGAAGGTTAAAAATAATAAAATATGGATTTATACGAAAATCCCGTGCGAAAATAATCGAAAACGGGCTTAAAACGAGATCGGGGTCGAAAACCGGGAAAAAGGAGCGAATCTGCGAAAATCCGAGGTCAGGAGGCGAAGCTCGGTCCTTGGAGCTTAGAACCGCAGGTTGGTTCAGTCCATGGTGCTGAGAACCGAAAGCAGGTTCGGTCCGAGAAGGGTTCGGTTGTGAGGGTAGGACCGAAAGTGGTTTGGAAGCGAAATAGACCGAAGGCGGAAGAAGCGAAATGGACCGAGAGTAGAATGAACCGAAAGTACTTGTTTCGGACCGAAAGGACTGGACCCGAACCGAAGGTGAGTTCGGTCCTATAAGGGGGGGTTCGGTCCTAATAGGTTTCGATTCCCAAGGGGGTTTCGGCTCCCAAGAAGGTTCGGCTCCTTAAGAGGGTTTCGCTTCTAAAGAGCTGATTTTCCGTTTATCTTCCCGTTTCGAGTTGTTTTTGACTAAATTAAGGGTCGGGATGCCCCGAGTGATTATAAAAAGTTGAGAGAGATTTTAAGAGAGATTTGGGAGAGATTTCACATACTTGGAGAAATTTGGGAGAGATTTCATATTCTTGGAGAGATTTTACATACTTGGAGAGATTTGGGAGATTTCATATTCTTGGAGAGATTTCACATACTTGGAGAGAGTTGGGAGAGATTTCACATACTTGGAGAGATTTGGGAGAGATTTCACATACTTGGAGAGATTTGGGAGAGATTTCATATTCTTGGAGAGGTTTCACATACTTGGAGAGATTTGGGAGAGATTTCATATTCTTGGAGAGATTTCACATACTTGGAGAGAGTTGGGAGAGATTTCACATACTTGGAGAGATTTGGGAGAGATTTCACATACTTGGAGAGATTTGGGAGAGATTAAGAGAGACTTTGTTGGGAGCCTTTATTAATGTTTTTCTTCGTAGATCGGAGACCGTGGACTTAGTTACATCCCATTTTGAGTGTTATACACCCTCGAAGGGCATGTATTAGTGTTTTATCGAGTAGTTTCACCACTTACCCTTATTAGGGTTTAGATTTTCTGAACAAGGGAAAACTTAAAGTGATACTTGCATTACGATGGTGTGTTGTCCAATAGTAAACACGATGTAAATCCTAATATACAAGGGTTAATTGAGTTGACCGGTTTGACTTGTTGACTTTATTTGACTCTGACTTGACCGAAAATTGACAGTTGTCACGTCATCCCCCCGTTAGAAGGAATTTCGTCCCGAAATTAGCACTTTGACCGGGACTCCGAGAGTTGGGGAAAGATGCGGGTATTTTTGTTCCATATGGTCTTCGCGTTCCCCGGTGAACTCGGGTCCTCGTTTTACGTTCTAGCGGACCTTCACAACAGGGCTGTGACTTTGATTTCGTTCTTTTGACCTTTCGATCCATGGTTTCTATCGGTTTTCCCACGAAGTGGAGACTGTCGTTGGTTTTGATTTCGTCGGGAGGTATCACAAGAGTCTCGTCAGACATACATTTCTTTAAATTTGACGCGTGGATGGTTGGATGTACATTATTAGGTTCTTGTGGCAGTCAGAGTTTGTATGCTACCGGGCCAATCCTAGCGAGGATTTCGAATGGCCTGCTATACCTTGGATTTAGTTTCCTATGCTTACCGAAACATATCATTCTTTTCAACGATGAGTCCTTTAGCAGAACTCGGTCACCAACCCGCAATTCTGAGGGTTTGCGTCGCTTATCTATGTAGCTCTTTTGTCGGTTTCGAGATGCTTTTAGCCTTTCTCGAATTTGTACTAAGTCATAAGTAATAACTTCTCCTTGGAGCGCTGCCTAGGTTCTGCTTTAGTGTTTCTCGTTTGATTAGATCGGTAGGGAGCATATGGGTTCGGTTTACGCGACTAGACTTATTCGGATGGTAGAACGTTCATTCGCACTCCTGGGTAGCCTTGTCCCGAAGTTCCTGGTTGGACTCGTACCTGGTCCATCTATCTTTAACTTGCGCATAAAGGTCGTATGTAATTAGGGTTGGTAAGACAGTTGGATGGGTGACTCTGCCCTAAGTCCACAACCAGACAAGGAATAGGAAATAGGGCGGAAACACACATCCAATATCCGTAGAATCTTAATTATATATTGTCCTCGCGTATACACTTAGTAGTGATAGACTAACCGTATTCGTCCCAAGCTTCTGTGCTTGATTTTGACCTGCTATACGAGTGATATTCTCGAAGGGTTTACTAGGAATAATCTGAAAAGGTTCGGAAGGTATAATACTCCTCTGGTGAGTGTTTTGGGGTTTCGCAGCGAGAGATGACCCGGAGGTCCGTGTTGGATTTGCGTTTATGAAAGGCGAGGGTTTCGATATTCAGTGGGTTAGGTGAAGGGTCTTTTCGTAGCCGTTTAATCGGGAAGGTGAGGACTATACCAATCGAAATCAAATGACGACAACAGATCTTTTAGGTAAAACATGTGTTAAGTTGTATTCGTAAGAGATATTCACTAGAGTGATAGTGCATCCGGTGTTTCTTTTCAGTGTGTTCCGTTTTGATAGATGTTATTGTATATGCAAATGATTCATACCACAGCAGCTAGTACTGGTAGTAAGGGTGTTCTAATAGCTAGTAATGATACTTTATATCATGATCCCCGACATGTCACTCTATGATCGAGCGGTATATGCAAGTCGTATGTAAATTGGTATTGATGAAACCCTCGGGTGAGTGGCTCTACCCTAACCCCAATACTGGACATGGAACAGGAGTCAGGACGGAATTATTCACTTTAAGTCTGTAGTAATTTGATTATAATTAACCCTGATGTATACACCAAGTCATCACAGCTCACCGGTAATGATCCTAGGGTCATATATAAGTGTCTTTGATTCGATTGAACCAGAGAGTCTTTCAAAACTACTTTTTGAAAGACGGTAATTTTAGCAAACATACCAAATTCATTACAAACATATGGTACTTAAACGTTTTTGTTGTTGGAAACATTACAAAAGTCCTAATAAGGTTCCTTGTTGCTCCTGCTGGTTCGTTTGTCACACTCCTCCTGCTCCCCCGTCATTCCTCTCAGTTGGACAGTCTCTCTTGAAGTGTCCCGTTTCATGGCATAGGTGGCATACTGGACTTACACTGGTATTGGTGGTTGAAGCGATCCGCTGGGTCTAGGTCCTGCAGAACGGGGAAGTATGTCCGTTCTTGTTGCAGTTTTTACAATGCGGCACCCGACAAACCCCATTGTGATGGTAGCCACACTTGTTACACTTTGGGAGTGTTCCCATATATTTTCTGACCGGTGCTTGAGTGACAGACGTTGTGGCTAGTGTCGAGGCATGAGTCGTGACTGCTGTTGTAATTACAGGGGCAGCCACGGAATGTTGTCTTTTAGCGCATTTTTGAGATATGTTGTGCTTCTTTTTGTCCCAAAACTCTCGTTTCTTGTTCTTAGGTTTGTGTCCTGAGGCGCCTTTGTTGGTGGACACCCGCTGGTGTTCTCGACAGTTACTGCAGTTAGTATTGCCCACAACGCCTTCACCTCTGCTGGCGTTGTTAGCATTGAGTTGTGCCATGACGGCTGTCATGGCTGCCGTGACCGCAGCTTGAAAAGTAGCAGAGTCTATCTGCAGGATTGCTGCCTTTCTTGTTAGCTGCTTACCTTCTTGTGAAGACATAACCCTGTTGCATGGGGAGAAACGATGTCGTGAGTGGGGATTATTATCTCTAGTTATACCCTTATCATTTATATACACATATATAAATTTCTCACTTTACTGAACTATTCTTGATGTTTCTGCTAACGTTCCTGAGACGGAGTTATGGTAGTGGGTAGAAGTAGGTTTTGTACGGCCGTTAAGTTTTTCCCATCCTAGGATTATGTTTGTCCAAACACACTTAGCTGAGGAGTTCTGATGGGGTCCGGTGCAATAGTGTTGGTACGATCACACCCTATTGGCCTACGAAAAAGGCACCTCTCAATTATGAGGTTTTAAAAAGGTGAGATGATAATGAGTCTTGAATAAGGGTTTATATGTCGGGAGTTATCTCACTAATGTTTATCTTAGTTCTGAGTGTATCGTGTTCCAATTTTTATGGTGTTCTGAAAACAATTCATAATGTGAGTCTATATATAATAAACTTATGAATTTTTGGTAGTATTGCTCTCAATGAAATAATACGCATGCCCATTTCATTTGTATGATTCTAGTATATTTAGTTTTAGAGAAAATTTTGTGCCTGATTCAGGTCTACACCACATCACTGTGAGGAAAAATTTGGACCGCAAATAAATCCCTCGACTAGTGTAATCACTAACTCGCAGGGTCGGGCCTACACATGGAGGGGAGTAGAACCAACGCATACTCACAGACCTAATCTATAAGGTCTTGTGAGTAAAATGAACTCTGCTCGCGACAATACGTCCCCAGTGGTGCTTGAAACGAAGCCGATGCGTCCTGTAGTTCTGCCAATCTACGGTCGGCTGCGACCACTCTCTCTTCGAGTGTCGAGTGTCTATCCTGATGCTCCTTTGCCTTCGCCTGAGCGGTGATAAGGTCCTTAATGAGTTGGTCTCTGAAATAGTAGTCTCTTTCCAAGTCTCGAGTTTGTGAGATGGTAGCGCCTGTAGTAGCACGCGGTTCCCGAACTCGATTCACAGTCTCCCTGTTTTGGTCCCCAATGGTTGAGGTTACTGCAACCTTGTTGGTCCCCAAATGGCGATTGCTGTTGTTGACGACGACTCCATCCCTCAATCAATGCTGCCCAACGGGGCACAGGTTCGATGTAGTCGAAACGGTTCGTGAGGGCCCTGACTATGTAAGGAGAGTTGACGACCTCTGGCTCCACTTCCGACTCTTTTCCTAATCACCCACTAACTTTCTGGGTTCGGAAAGTAGGGGTCTCCTGGTAAGTAAAATCTTGCCATGATGTCCGTGCGAGAATAGGGGTGAGGTAAGAGGCATATAATAATCATATTCCTAGAAATACTTATAGGGGTTTGATCCTCCTTAGTTACTTCTACAATGACATGGTACATACCCGTTACATATAACAAAAGATATGATAGACCTTCGAATAAGTGATCATACTCCAAAACCACAACCAAACAAGGAACATGATGTAAAGCAATGATCATAGATTCTAAGTCTATGATATCTAAGTTATATATAACCTTAGCGTATCCACTTAGTGATTGTAGATCTACTAGCAAGAATCTGTTTAGTTTTCACATAAGTTATAGCACCACAAAATACTCCTATAGTATTTTAAATGTTATGTTTGGTTCTTAACGATTTTCTTGTATGGGTGTTGGTAAGTTGATAGACTTGTTGTCCACTATGACTATCCCCCGACACATACTAGTCACTTCTCGGACGAATATAGTTGACCAGACTATATTCCTCCCAGACTTGATTGCATATCCCAGGGCATATTCACATTGCACAACTCCTCTATTTTTAACTTTTGTGTTTTCCTTAGACATGACACTATACCGGTATGCATGTATGTACTTTTAACAGGAAACTATTTATTTCTAAAAGTATAGTTATTTGAAAATGTTTAATCAGAGACTTTAGTCCCAATGCATTTATAGTTTGTATATCTTATGTGGTTCGATATACTTAGCTCACTATAAACAATGCTCTGATACCAATCTGTCACACCCCAAACCAAGGATGGCGGAAACGTCCGGGGGTGGAGGACTTCATGTATAGTACCACAACAACGAGTATAATAGTGCTCAAAGTAAATACATCCATCATAGATATAATTGAAGAAGTTACACCATAGTATGTGTTTACATGTTTCAAATCAATTACACTATTATAACAAAATGAAATGTTTGACGATTTAACGTCACATCCTCAAAAGCTGTTGATTTCCTGTTTCACTGATTTCCTGAGAATACAAGTAGTTTTGAAAGAGTGTCAACAATTAAGTTGGTGAGTTCATCAAAGTTTTATTTGAGAAAGAAGCCGTTATCCTTGTAAAAGCGATAGAGTATGATTCCAGAAATTAAATATTTTCTTTATTAAGTGTAAAATGAGCACTCCTATAATATGCAATAATGTACCCTAGAAAGACCCTTAGATTCCTTCTATGATCACACAACGTATATAAGTTATATAAAATTTAAGTTAAATAAACCGTCGAATATAATGGGTCTGCCCTAGGTCCACAACCAAACAAGGAACAGGAAGTAAGGCGGGCCCACCAATTCTAAGTCGATTGTGACTAGATTCTTATATAACTCTAACATGTACACTTAGCAATTATAGCTGAAGTCTAACAATTCTAGATGAAACGTAGTTTTAATATCATGAAATCCATTTAGTGTAAACCTGGTACTTTGTCATGTATACTTCAAGAAAAATCCCTTATTTTCCTTATAAAAACTTATGTAGCCTTAAATCCCAAGACCGAGAATATGTGTGTGTTTTGTATTTATGATGTTTATAATAGTGATGTGTTTCCAAAGAAAATCCAATATTTTTCCTTATAAAATTCATGTAGCCTTAAATCCCAAGACCGAGAGTATGTGTGAGTTTTGTACTTATAATGTTTATAATAGTGATGTGTTTCCAAAGAAAATCCAATATTTTTACTTATAAAAGTCATGTAGCCTTAAATCCCAAGGCCGAGAGTATGTGTGAGTTTTGTACTTATAATGTTTATAATAGTGATGTGTTTCCAAATAAAATCCAATATTTTCCTTTTAAAAGTCATGTAGCCTTAAATCCCAAGACCGAGAGTATGTGTGAGTTTTGTACTTATAACGTGTTTGTAGTTTTAAATAGATAAAACCCCTTTTTAAAGTAGGATTTTCCCTGTAAACTTGAAAGATTGTTAATTCTCTATGTGAGTCGTTATAACCATACTACAACGAGAATTAACCTGCAACAACGTTTTTCAGACGTCAAGATCCTATGACTCTTATCACCCGCATACCTGCAGGTCCGGCTGTAGCTAGCAGCGAGGTGTGGGGTGTCAATCCCAATATAGATCTATACACAATTATCATGCTCTACCTACAAGAGACTCTGGTTAGAACTTATAGGAATTTTAACCCGTACTCTAAGAGTACGATGGAAGGATTGTCTCACAAGTTACGTTAACTAGTTTACTTATAGTTTGAGTATAAAACCTCTTCCGTGGTGGAAGTGAAATCACCTTTTATGAAAATAAATTAGTGATATGAAATCCATAAACTATTACTATTATAGTTTATCATGTAGTATATGGAAAATCCATTTGTGTTGAGAGTAAAACCTTTTTCATGTAGTATGCTTCTATTGTAAAATCCATAAACTATACTTATTTTAGTTTATTGTTATGCACTTTGCTCAACATACTATAAAGTGTTGTTAATATTGTAAGCTATGTAACTAGTTTTTAACCTTTCTGTATTGTTTTAAAAACATCATAGAAAAATCATACGAAGTCGAAAACTAAATCCGTAAACTCTGAGAGTTCATAAATTGTGTTTAGTTTATTCATAATTTTTATTATGATTTTTAGAAGTCTTTAACTTGTGTGAAAATGTTTATATTAACAGACTGGTCCGAATTCGTTTTTGAAATGATAGACAGTTTTTTAAAAATCACCATAAATTGTAGAAAAATCGTATGGAGATGTTGAAGTAGTCATGTTAAAGGTAAGAACCTAAACTATGTGCATATTCAACAGTTTTGAAAGATATTTAGTTTAAGATGGTAAAAACAGTCCGTGAATGTAACCAAACTTTCCTATTGAAAGCCGATGTTTGAGTTTAGTTTAATTTTTGGTGTTTTAACTTGTATTCTCCCCCTAAAACTTGAAGAAAAACACGAAAATGTGGGGGTATGAACTCACATTGAGTGATCTCTTAGGATGGATGATGAAGAGAAGAAGTTTCCAAGTCAAGAACACTTGGGAGATGCTTGAAGATTCGAAGATCTAGCAACAAATATGATGATATTTGTGTAAGGAACCCATGATATGAGTGAAGAGGTGTAAGATAATCAAGTGAGGGATGAAATTTACTTACCAAAAGAGGATGAAAAGCTCAAAACTCCTGGAGAATCTCGAAATCTTGGAGAGAAATTGAGAGAGAAATGTGTATTTGTTTTTAGGTGAAGTGTTTGTGATCTAGAGAATGTGAGTAGTATAAGTTCTTTGTTTGTGGGTTTAAGGAGACTTGTGGGGGAAGGATAAGAGTACAATAAGTGGACAAGACTGATGTGAATAGTGACTGAGGGTGTCATGGAGTGGGTATGGGAGGTAGCCTGTGTCTTTGCTTTATGGAAAAGTCAACACTCCACCTTTTGTACTTTGCCTTTGCTCTTAAGAAAAGTGTGGGTTTTAATTCAAGAATCCTTCGAAAATGCATATTTTATGATCTTGGAAGGTTAAAAATAATAAAATATGGATTTATACGAAAATCCCGTGCGAAAGTCATCGAAAACGGGCTTAAAACGAGACCGGGGTCGAAAACCGGGAAAAATGAGCGAATCTGCGAAAATCCGAGGTCAGGAGGCGAAGCTCGGTCCTTGGAGCTTAGAACCGAAGGTTGGTTCGGTCCATGGTGCTGAGAACCGAAAGCAGGTTCGGTCCGAGACGGGTTCGGTTGTGAGGGTAGGACCGAAAGTGGCTTGGAAGCGAAATAGACCGAAAGCGGAAGAAGCGAAATGGACCGAGAGTAGAATGAACCGAAAGTACTTGTTTCGGACCGAAAGGACTTGACCCGAACCGAAGGTGAGTTCGGTCCTATAAGGGGGGATCGGTCCTAATAGGTTTCGGTTCCTAAGTGGGTTTCGGCTCCCAAGAGGGTTCGGCTCCTTAAGAAGGTTTCGCTTCTAAAGAACTAATTTTCCGTTTATCTTCCCGTTTCGAGTTGTTTTTGACTAAATTAAGGGTCGGGATGCCCCGAGTGATTATAAAAAGTTGAGAGAGATTTTGAGAGAGATTTAGGAGAGATTTCACATACTTGGAGAGATTTGGGAGAGATTTCACATACTTGGAGAGATTTGGGAGATATTTCATATTCTTGGAGAGATTTGGGAGAGATTTCATATTCTTGGAGAGAGTTCACATACTTGGAGAGATTTGGGAGAGATTTCACATATTTGGAGAGATTTGGGAGAGATTTCACATACTTGGAGAGATTTGGGAGAGATTTCATATTCTTGGAGAGGTTTCACATACTTGGAGAGATTTGGGAGAGATTTCATATTCTTGGAGAAGTTTCACATACTTGGAGAGATGTGGGAGAGATTTCATATTCTTGGAGAGATTTCACATACTTGGAGAGATTTGGGAGAGATTTCACATACTTGGAGAGATTAAGAGAGACTTTGTCGGGAGCCTTTATTAATGTTTTTCTTCGTAGATCAGAGACCGTAGACTTAGTTACATCCCATTTTGAGTGTTATACACCCCCGAAGGGCATGTATCAGTGTTTTATCGAGTAGTTTCACCACTTACCCTGATTAGGGTTTAGATTTTTTGAACACGGGAAAACTTAAAGTGATACTTGCATTACAATGGTGAGTTGGCCAATAGTAAACACGATGTAAATCCTAATATACAATGGTTAATTGAGTTGACCGGTTTGACTTGTTGACTTTATTTGACTCTGACTTGACCGGAAATTGACGGTTGTCACAGCTACTCCTGTAGCTAAATCCCCATACCGTCTAGCGCCGACAGAAATGCAAGAATTATCCAGTGAGCTCAATGAGCTGCTCAACAAAGGATTCATAAGACCAAGTTCCTCACCCTGGGGAGCCCCGATCTTGTTTGTGAAGAAGAAAGATGAATCTTTTCGGATGTGTATAGATTATCATGAATTGAACAAGCTTACCATCAAAAACCGTTATCCCTTACCCATAATCGACGACCTCTTCAATTAACTCCAAGGAGGCGGCTATTTCTCAAAAATAGACCTGAGATCAGGGTGCCACCAGTTGCGAGTTCATGAGAGTGATGTTCCCAAGACAACATTCTGAACTCGCCATGGTCACTACGAGTTTGTAGTAATGCCCTTTAGTCTAACCAACGCACCCGCTGTATTCATGGACCTGATGAATCGGGTGTGCTGCCCTTTCCTAGACAAGTTTGTAATAGTGTTCATTGATGATATACTTGTCTACTCTCAGAGTGAGGAAGATCATAGACAACATTTGAGGCTAGTGTTAGAAACACTAAGGGCGGAGAAACTTTATGCAAAGTTTTCAAAGTGCGAATTCTGGATCAGAAAAGTAACTTTCATTGGTCACGTGGTTAGCGAGGAAGGTATACACGTGGACCCTTCCAAAATCAAAGCGATTGAGAATTGGTCAGCACCAAAGACGCCCACAAAAATCCATCAATTCTTGGGTCTCGCTTGCTACTACCGCAGGTTTATCCAGAACTTATCCAAAATTGCTAAGCCCTTAACCACCCTGAAGCAGAAAGGTGTACCCTTTTGTTGGGGAGAAAATCAAGACACTGAGTTTCAAACATTAAAGCAGGCCCTATGCAACGCACCTATCTTGTATCTGCCTAAAGGGACGGAGGACTTCGTTGTCTACTGCGATCCATCCAATCAGGGCCTGGGCTGTGTGCTCATGCAACGAGGAAAGGTTATTGTCTATGCCTCGAGACAGCTGAAAAAAAACGAAGTCAATTGCACAACTCACGATCTAGAGTTGGGAGCAGTGGTCTTTGCGTTAAATATTTGGAGACATTATCTCTACAGAACCAAGTGTACTGTCTTCACCGACCATAAGAGCCTACAACATATCTTCGATCAGAAAGAGTTGAACATGAGGCAATGGCGATGGGTAGAGCTACTCAGTGATTATGAGTGCGAAATACGCTATCATCCCGACAAGGCCAATGTGGTAGCGGATGCCCTCAGCCGAAAAGAGTATTCAGTTCGTAGAGTGAAGGCACTGGCAATGACCATCCATTCCCATTTATCCGCTCAAATCAGAGAGGCTCAGTTGGAAGCCTTAAAGCCAGAGAACATGTCGGATGAAGCCTTGAGAGGAATGGAAAAGAACTTGGAGGTCAAGGGAGACGGAGTTTATTATTTCATGAACCGGATGTGGACCCCGAAGTACGACGGTTACAGGGAGGTTGTCATGAACGAAGCTCACAAGACTAGATACTCCATTCACCTAGGTTCAGATAAGATATATCTGGATCTCAAACAACTCTATTGGTAGCCGAACATGAAAGTAGAGATCGCTACCTTCGTGGTCAAGTGCCTGACTTGCGCCAAGGTGAAGGTGGAATATCAAAAGCCCTCAGGTCTACTTCAGCAGCCCGAAATACCTGAGTGGAAGTGGGAAAGGATTACGATGGATTTCATCACTAAGTTGCTCATGTCTCCGAGTGGGCACGATGCCATCTGGGTAGTTGTCGATCGATTGACTAAATCCACACATTTCCAGCCAATCAAAGAAAACTTCAAAATGGAGAGACTGACACGAATCTATATTCGAGAGATAGTCCGCTTGCATGGTGTGCATGTGTCCATTATCTCCGATCGGGATAGCAGGTTTACCTCTAGATTTTGGCAGTCACTACAGAAGGCTCTTGGAACTAAGCTGGATATGAGCACAACTTACCTTCCACCGACCGATGGGCATAGTGAGAGAACCATTCAAACATTGGCAGACATGTTGAGAGCATGCGTCATCGACTTTGGCACGTCGCAGGACACACATTTGCCATTGATCGAATTTTCCTACAACAACAGCTACCATACCAGCATCAAGGCTGCGCCGTTCGAAGCCCTCTATGGCCGTAAGTGCAGATCCCCTCTGTGCTAGGCTGAGGTGGGTGACACACAACTAGTTAAGGGTCAAGTCCCCGATAACACTCTCACTGGCCCATAAATCATCTGAGAGACTACTGAAAAGATCATATAAATCCGAGAACGACTAAAAGCTTCAAGAGATAGACACAAGAGCTACGCCGATAAGAGACAAAAACCCTTGGAGTTCCTGGTTGGTGACCGTGTTCTTTTGGAGGTCTCACCCTGGAAAGGCATGATACGCTTTGGAAAGCGTGGAAAGCTATCACACCCCTAAACCAGACGGCGGAAACGTCCGGGGGTGGAGGACTTCATGTGTAGTATAAAAACACATGCATTATAGTAATCAGAGTACAAACAACCATTGTATTTAAAAAGTATAAATATTTACATGTGCAACATTGTATACTGAAACTAAATAGTTGTACAAAAGAAGAAGACAAGACATAAATAGCTCTATCTTCTCAAAAGCTCGGGGTGTACTTATCTACTGGTTCCCTGAGAATACAAGTAAATTGAAAAGAGAGTATCAACATAAAGTTGAGTGAGTGCATAAGTATTTATGTTTTGAAAGAATGTCTTCTGTTTCTTGAATATGTAAACTGTTTCCAGAAAATCCTATATTTTCTGCTGTATGTGAAAAGTAGTTTTAGTTGCATAAAATTGTTCTATTTGTAAACCAATGTTCTGTATTTGTAATCCTTTTGTAAACTTGTATATGAGAGTATGTCTGAATTCATCAACTGTTATTGTAAACTGTAATGTAATACTGTAAACTGTATCTTGTAAACTAGTACTTTGAAATAGTACATAAGTTTAATTAATTATACACTAACGTATTGTTAATATATTTTAATGAGTTATTATAACCATACTGACTAGATGGCAAGACCCAACGCTACGAGTGCGCTGAACACATGTTGATAACAATTTGTCACTCACAGGCGTGTATGCCTGACTGTAGCTAGCAGTCCGAGTGCGGGGTTGTCAATCCCAATATAGATCTATACAGACATTGTTTCGATCCCCGGCTGGAGATTCTGGTTATAATGTCAAGACTTTACTATATTGTTTAAATGAATTAAACAACCTGTACTACTTGACTCATAAAAGCATATAAACGTTACATGTATAATAGTTATGAAAACCCAATCATTCTGTAATAAATGATTGATAGTATGTTCTTGAATTAGTACTCTTAACATGTATCTGAAAGAATGTATACGCTTGAATAGTTTTGAATTAAACCTTTGTTTTTATAAAACAATGTACTCTAGTATACTTGAATCGTGAATTAGTGTTCTATGAATCATAAATTATACCTATTATAATTTATATGTACTTTCTGATTTGATAACGAGTATTCATGAATGTAACCCTTTGCTCAACATGTTACAAAGGGTAATTGAAACTAAATGAACAAAGTTTTATACTTGTATACATATACAAATATATATATATATATATATATATATATATATATATATATATATATATATAAGTAAAATTTAAATGACACTCGGACAAACAACTGATACTTGTAATCCCACATCCAAACAAGGAAAAGGAACCAAAGTGGGTTATTAGTCCTAAATCTTTTAAATCTTATTTATATAAATATATGTATGCTAGTATCATTTTTGGGGAAAAATATAAGTTTATAAAAACATTTAAAAGAAGTTTGATATTTTTAAATTCATTTTTGATGACTTGATGTCGTTTTGAAACAATCATTGAAAACCATTTGATTTGATGATAACTGAAATCCATTTTTATAAGATATTTGAAATCACTTGTTTATAACACAAAAACTTTGTGTTAGACTTGTATTCCCCCCCTTTAAAACAGTAAAAACTATGAAAATGCGGGGGTATGAACTCACATGTTGTAACTTATTCAAATGTAAGATTGGTGTAGGATGCTAAGTGTCAAGTGAAGTCTTGAACACAACGGATCCTATTAAGCATATAATGACACATACATGGATATAATTAGTGTATATGACAACTAATTATGATAGGAAGCCACTTTAGGGACTAAGAAGCACTTGAATTTAAGTGTTACAATCACATGTGATTGCTCTAATGGAGTTTACGGCCAATGATGTTCACGGCCTAAGAAGATCTTGAGTTTACGGACACGGGAGATGCTCATGGCCTTAAACTCTTATGTTCTTGGGAAATGGTTGTCTTCAAGGGTGTATGTTATGAGCTTCTATAGAATAACTAGTATACGGAATGATACTTACGTTTTGATGCTTGAATGAGGTGTTCACGGTCTAAAGAACTAGTGTGTGTTCTTGGTGTTCTTGAAGATCTAAGCAAAAGAGATGATTTCATGGATGAAATCATAGGGTTTCACTAGATTAAGCAAGGTATCAACTAATAAATGGGAGAAACACTTACTTATTTGAAGATGAAGATGTAAACTCTTGATGATAGTTGAGAGAAAATCGAGTTTCTTGGGTTGAAAATGTGAGAAATTATGAAAAATGAAGAAATTATTTATATATGTGCGAGGGTTTACGACCGAGGCGTTTACAGTCCGAAGTCGGTTTGACGTTTACGACCAAAGCCTGATTTACGGCTGCGAGGGGTTTACGGTCCGAAGAGTGTATGACCGTAAACTCTTTGCGGCCCGAAGTGTTTGTGGTCCGAAGCAAAGAAAAGGATGCGAAGTTTCTCGGTTTTTAAGCCCTTTCCTTTTAAATTCAACTATAGATGTTTTAAGGATTTTTGCAAATAAAGGTTATTATTATAACCTTAATAAAAATCCAAATAATAAAAAGGACTTTAGTTGACCTTTGTTTGACTTTGGTTGACTAGAGTTGACTTTACAACAGAAAATAACGGGATGTTACATTACCCCCCCCCCCCCCCCCCCCCCCCCCGTTAGAGAGAATTTCGTCCCGAAATTAAAGTTTAAGCAACTAAGCAAATACAAATAACTAAGTGAAAAGATGAGGATATTTTAGTTTAATTTGATCCTCGCGCTCCCAAGTGAATTCAGGTCCGTGCTTGGCATTCCAACGAACCTTCACTATAGGAATACGACTTTGCTATGTTTGCTTGACCTCTTGGTCCATGATTTCTACCGGTTCTTCCACGAAGTTGAGGCTCTCGTCGATCTCGATTTCGTCGAGTGGAATAACAAGAATCTCGTCGGACAGACACTTTTTCAAGTTCGAGACGTGGAAAACAGGATGTATGTGTTGGGTTTTGAGTATTCTAACACTCCTAAGTGTACATGCAACCCTAAATACCTTGGATCTATGTTTTCTCTATTATACATGCAAATATGATTATCCAAGGTATTATCCTAACTAGCATACCAAAACATTGATACTAGGATAATAAAATAGATAGAATACATACCTTGTTGTTGTTGCTTGACTCCATGAAGCTTGAGAGCCTAGTGCCCCAAGTGTGACACCTCAAATGGTTCACACAACATCATGAAACTCTTGGAATAACCATGAGAAGAAGACATACATGTTCAAATCGGCTAGCCCTCAAAATATGTATCACTAGTGCCAATTTCTTGAACTAAAGGGGTTCTTATATAGTGTGGCTATTAGGGTTACACCATGTAACTCATGACTTTACCCATTCCTTATGCTCCATGGGTTTTAACCTCCATGGATCACCACATGGGTTAAACCCAACATAAAGGAATCTTGGATCATAAGCCCACATATATAAGAATGAATGATTTACACAATCAATCCCCATATATTTAATTAGTCTCTTTTTGATCACTAAATTAAGTCCAAATTAATTCTTGATCAATACTAATTAAATAACATGATTTCATATTAATATATTAGAACTTATAATATATTAATATGTCACAAAATGTCTTTTCCTCATAAACGGTCTATCAAAATGTTCCGATGCCATGCAACCCAAATGGACCATGCCGAGTCGGGTCAAGTACATACCAATTATAGTTATGGACTTAGACACTAATCCAACAGTCTCCCACTTGGATAAGTCTAAAACTATTATTGCGTATGACTTCAGGAACCAACTGGCAATCGTAGCTCTCAAAAGCCGCTGTCGAACTCTGACCTTGTAGATGAACTCTGACCTTTGTCAATGACTTGTCCATTAGATAAGGGATCATATATTCCTCCATTCTAGATATCATATGGACTGAGACATGGATTATAATCATTCTCTCTGTCCATTTGTTGTTTCCCGATTTCCGATTTATGACGATTGACTAATTGAACAAATCAAATCAGTCCAGGCCCGGCCGAGCACTTACATTTGTCATCACCAAATCATCGAGGGGCCCACAGATATCGCTTTTATCCCGAAGGTAAAAGGAATGGATAAACTTCGACTCATATGGCTTGTTCTACTACTTGTTGAATCATACACAAAGGCACGTTTTATAACACCGAGTTACCGAATGCGTTTTCGTGCAATCAATGTACAACCAACTCATAGTAACAACTCATATCTCTAGGTTTGAAGAATATAAGATATTATCGTCTCATGATCACTCGTGATAAAATCCATGAAGTGATTCCAATGAGCGCGGGTTGAATCCAATACTCAGAACTTATGAGCACTCATGAGTGTTGTAGCCCCTTGTCCAACATCTTAGACCTCTACAAGCCAACCCATGACAGTCTTGATTCATATCTACTTCCAACATATGACCGACTGTGGATAGTTTGAATAACTTAGTCAATCAGGAAGAACGACCTAGTTATTCTGGAAGTCAAAACATGCAAAATGAAACACAATAATAATAGAATCTAATATGGTATCAAAACCTATGAACATAAATAAAACACCTTTTATTTATCACCATATGATTACACATTATTCATTGTATACTGTTTCAGCTATCAACTTTATTCTTGAATTTAAAACAATAGTTGTCCCATGCTCCAAGCATGTGCACTATGTTTTCTAAACACTAGTCATGCCATACACCAAGTATGCATACTATGTTTGTCTATGATCTTCACTTTGTGAATTAGATCAATTGAACATAACTCCAATGATCCTCTTTCACAGTCCCAAATCCTTACTGCAAATGCAAGAATTCCAAATTCATGCCATTTACTGAAATCTGTTAGATTCTAAACTTATATGCATTGATCCTCCTGTAATGATTATGCACAGAGTCAGAAAGACTTGACAACAACCATTACATAGCATTCCAAAGGAGATCAGCTCCTTGGAAATATCCTTCTTGCATTAAGTTTCCTAATCTTACACAGATTGAATAATTTCCAACTTTGAAACATTTTCATATTCCATTTTGACTATCACTTCTGAACAAGAGTTGCCTCCTTACAGATTATGTCAATATGGTCCTTCCAGAATTATCACTATACTTCCAACTGTCCTTGAGCAACCAATCTTTGGTAAACCTTAGATTGTCCTCGACAATTGCTTAATCCTTTTAGTCATATCCAGTTCTAGACCTTTTCCCTTCTTAATGCCCCAGGCATTTGGAAAATTTTAGAAAGGATAAATATAGCACATGTAATCGATCCTATATCCGAAGCATATGGGACTCGAGTCATGATGTCTCACATAAAGACTAAACCAGTCTTTTGCTATAACATTTCCATTTCTATTTGCCAAGTTCTCATAATTCAGATTATGAAAAGGGATGCCGTAATCATAATCGAATTTTAGAACGCAAATAATGGACCCATATATAGAATTTCCTTATGTTGAGTCATTCCAACATGAAATTCATATATATATCCTTGACTAAATACGACTTAAAACCTCAATCTAAGCTTTTAGATTTGAGATGAAGTATAATTTCCTCTCCCTTAATTATAGCAAAACAACTTTTTCCCAATTGAAACCTTTTGTTTTCTATAATTAACATTGCTAACTTGCAACCTTTATCATAATTATCATGCTCCCACTAACATGATGATTATTAACATAACACTTATGCTCCCACTAGCTTTGATATGTACTCAGAAATCAGCTGAACTTCTAGAAAAACAATACTTTATTGACTTTCTTACCAAAGTTCGGATTTCTGATACTAGATTGCTTTGATAAAACTTTATCAATATCATACACCTTATCTTAGATAGCTCACAGGTGTGTCTAAACAATTTTAAGAACTATGAAAAGGGATGCCGTAATCATAGTCTCGATTGTTTAGACCTTTACCACTTCTCACAAGTTCATGTTAGTGTGCTGGTTAACCACACACGCTCCACTAACGACTTTGAGAATGCAAATATCACAATTGCTATCTAGCTAAAATCTACTTAGTGAAAGTGTTTCCTCACCATCATTTTCATGAATCGGAGAGAAACCTTATGACACTTAGATTTTATGGTGTATGATTTCCTATCCATATGAATTTTGTCAAAACCATAATCACAAGACAAGGTTACTGACAAATCCATACTTATATGGATTAAACTTGTGCAATCTTAAATTCTTGCCATTTGGCAGCTCAAGGGCCTGCCATTGTTTCCAAGTAGCTGTGCAACCAATTGAGAACTCTCAGAACTCCTATGCAAAGCTAACTTGAATAGGCACAGACATGTCGACACGATAGGTTATAAACCTCAAGTCGTGTGCTAGTGAAGAACTTCAGGTTTTATTCTTGATTAGTTCTTGAGACTTTCAAGACCTTTAAGACTCCCACTGTCCTCTTGACATATAAGACTTTCTTGTCAGATATTCAAGAGATAGTGTGGATTCTAATCAAGACAAACACTTCACACAATTGGCCTTAGTTGGTCTTTGTTTTATCCAAAACATCACAACTTACCAATTTCAAATGTACAAGAGTAGAAAACTTTTACTCTTACATTTGACAAGTGTTTTAAACCTTCTTTAAGACATGTCACTCAAGTTACAATCTTAGAGTATAACTCTAAGAATTGTTTTTGGAACGAAGTATAAATCATCTTCTTGATTTAACAACTTCAACAATTCATAGCTCCTCTTCTTAGCTACCAGAATGCACTTAGAGGATGAATTGTGATAAGGTCTCTTAATCATTAAGATGATTATATAACATGATACTAAAGTACTCTCCCATCTTTTCAGATTTGAGAAACTTTTATCTTTCTTCTTATTCGCTCTGCCATACATTGAAACCTTTTCCAATGTCTCAGAATTACACTTAAGCTTGTAAGTATAACCATATTTACTGAATTTTAGTAAATAATGACGAATAGTCTTAACGATTATTTATGGTGGGCTTGATCAGTGCACAAGAATGTGTACTCGATCCTTTACTTGACTCACACATCCATGTGAACAAGTAGTTAGTCTTAATTTTTCCAATGCTTGAAAGTTCTTATTCATCATGCTATACAACTTGCATGATTCCAAGTTTCTATCCAACTGAAACTTAGGTGATGAGAATCTTTCCTTATTTGGTAAATTTAGACACTACCACAAATGAAAGAATCAAATTCATATTTCCACTCTTGCTCTTAATGGAATCTTATAAGCAACAAAAGTTTTCACAAATGCCATTGTAAGGATATTTTAAAATAAATAAAATCAAAAAAAAAAATTTCTTTTATTTTAAAACTTTGCGGAAAAACTATCCTTACAATGCAAAAGCACATGAAAACTTTGTTGTTATTTATTCCTAAGCAATATATCATAACTCTTAAGAAGTAGCTCAAGAATCCGATCTTCAAACTATGCGATAGAAATCCATCTATGCCATCAGATTCAGCATATTCTTTCTTTAAGTTTCTTCACTTTTTCTTTGATTCTTAAAACATCAACATGTGACCCAGTCACATCATGTATCAAGAATCTCATAATAGAAACTTAGCAGAGTTAGATAGTGGACTTTACCCGAAGTAGAGTCAAACTTATTGACTTTAATATCCTTAGGTAAATTTGGCAGCTTCGCAACCAATGCCCCTTTCTTTGGCAATAGACCCTTGATAATGGGACTATCTCAGACTTAGCCGTTCTCTGTACCATTTGGTCAACCGAGTTGACTATGGCCGATCCCTTTCCATTGGGAAGAGAGAGCTTTACTGGATATCCAATGTCATCATTGTCAATGTCCATAAAGTTTTAGGAAGTTGATCTTAGCAAATAGATAAGATCATTAAGGGTCTTGTCACAGTCTGTTTCATAGGAGTCCCAAAGGAACTCACTATGTGACTTAGAAAATAGTTGAGTCACCAACTTTCTCAAGAATTTGACACCCAACTCTCCCGGCTTGTCAATATCTGACTACATCTCCAAGATGTGATCACATATAGACCTTTGCTTGAGTGACCTTAAACTTTTCAGGAACTTGCGGGTTAGGGAGAGTAATTGGAGGAGGTGAAAGAAGTATGATTTCCATGGGACATCATCTTCATTTAGGAAAGCTTGTTTCAAGAGATTTGGGAAGATCATCTTTTGGGAGATATTCAAGAGAGTTGATTTAAAGTCCTTAATATAACACCCAATATGAAATATTAAGGCTAGGACCCAACACAATACTTTTATAACTTGGAAGAGGGATGCCGTAATCCAAGCTATAAAATATTTGAAGGTAGGTGAATGACGATTCACCAATTTCCACCAAGATAAACGAAATGTATTATTAGGTTTTAATTGGTTTTGAAACTCCTAGATTCTTTTGAGATTCATTGAACTGTTCAATGGCATGTTTCAATCTCGAGTGTGCCCTTCAGGTTTTGTGACTGAGATGCCGAGGATCACAAAACAAGGTGTGAATAACCATGCAAATATACTTGGTACCCTTAATATTTACCCCTTAATCAGTGTGCCGGTTAACCACACACGCTCCACCGATACTATGATAAATATTAAGTTACCCTTTGCCTACCTTGTTAAGTCCAGGTTAGTGTGCCGGTTAACCACACACGCTCCACTAACGACTTAAGCAAAGTGCAAAGTGTAATTTCATGGGTTAGCACCAAATTCACATTTTCCTAAGTAACTAAGATTGGGAATGTATAAGTGTTTAGTTACTTAGTATTTATCATTAATACTTTTAATGAAGGGAGAATTATAGTCCTTTCCTACCCGTTCGGCGAACGACCCTTCACCAGTCAAGGAAGCGGTGGGTGAGAGTGGACACCCATTAAACTGCCATTTTATAGGCAGTAACCTTATACCCCCCTTATAGACCGGCTTCGTGAATGAGGCCTACTAACGGTAAGATTGACTTTATCTTATACATATCTATATAATTAAAATTATAATGATAGTATAAGGGTTTGAATTTTAACTTTTAAAATTCTAAGGGCTAACTTGGAATTAAAGTATTCATAAGTGAAACTTTTCAAATTCCAAAACTTGAGGGCAAGTTTTGAAAATATTCAAAACTAATTAATTCCATAACTTATGTGTTTAAATTAGTTTTAATTAAAAAACTCTTCAAGTTCCATAACTTGAGGACAAGTTATGGAAGACTTTAAACTAATAAAAGAATGTAACTTTTCTTTATTTTGTAACTTATGGAATTAATTAAGGTTACACATTTTATTACTTAATGAAGTGACTCTTGAACCTCCATAACTTGAGTACAAGACTCTTCATTTTTGTAACCATTGCCAACTTTTATGAGTTTTATGAAACTTAAATGTGACTTTTCATATAACTTGAGGACAAGTTACAAAAACACATTTTAGAATCAAATCTTAGATTAAAATGGATTGAAAACACATAATCAATTAACTTTTCTATTAATCTAAGCAACTCATAAGAACAAGATAATTCAAATCAAACTTTTTCATGTAATTAGCCTAATCACTAAACTAATACAAAACATGAATCTATTGACAATTATCTTTGAAATTGGATTAGTATGAACATTACCACATCAAAAACAAGTTTATAAGTTCAAAAACATCTTAGGGTAATGTTTCTAGTCCATTTCTAGCCAAAAAACTCGAAAATATGCTGTCTGGGGCTCCTACTCGTCGAGTGTATCAACCTACTCGCCGAGTAGGATGATTTTCTTCATGGACTCGGCGAGTTCATCAGTGGACTCGGCGAGTCCAGTGCCCAGAATGCCCGAAATTCGACTTTTTCAGCATTTTTCAGCAATTTGCATCAAGTATAATTGAAAACAAGCCTAGGCTCTGATACCACTGTTGGGTTTTGAGCATTCTAACACTCCTAAGTGTACATGCAACCCTAAATACCTTGGATCTATGTTTTCTCTATTATACATGCAAATATGATTATCCAAGGTATTATCCTAACTAGCATACCAAAACATTGATACTAGGATAATAAAATAGATAGAATACATACCTTGTTGTTGTTGCTTGACTCCATGAAGCTTGAGAGCCTAGTGCCCCAAGTGTGACACCTCAAATGGTTCACACAACATCATGAAACTCTTGGAATAACCATGAGAAGAAGACATACATGTTCAAATCGGCTAGCCCTCAAAATATGTATCACTAGTGCCACTTTCTTGAACTAAAGGGGTTCTTATATAGTGTGGCTATTAGGGTTACACCATGTAACTCATGACTTTACCCATTCCTTATGCTCCATGGGTTTTAACCTCCATGGATCACCACATGGGTTAAACCCAACATAAAGGAATCTTGGATCATAAGCCCACATATATAAGAATGAATGATTTACACAATCAATCCCCATATATTTAATTAGTCTCTTTTTGATCACTAAATTAAGTCCAAATTAATTCTTGATCAATACTAATTAAATAACATGATTTCATATTAATATATTAGAACTTATAATATATTAATATGTCACAAAATGTCTTTTCCTCATAAACGGTCTATCAAAATGTTCCGATGCCATGCAACCCAAATGGACCATGCCGAGTCGGGTCAAGTACATACAAATTATAGTTATGGACTTAGACACTAATCCAACAGTATGTTACTTAGTTATTGAGGTAATCGGAGTTTATAAGCTACAGGACCAATTCTAGCAAGAATATCGAATGGTCCTATGTACCTTGGATTCAACTTGTCACGCTTTCCAAAGCGTATCATGCCCTTCCAGGGTGAGACCTTCAACATGACATGGTCACCAACCTGGAACTCCAAAGGTTTTCTTCTTTTGTCAGCGTAGCTTTTTTGTCTATCTCTGGAAGCTTTAAGTCGCTCCCGGATTTGCATGATTTTCTCTGTGGTTTCGCGAATGATTTCCGGACCAGTGAGAATACTATCAGGAACTTGACTTCTAGCTAGCTGCGTATCACCCACTTCAGCCCAACACAGAGGTGATCTGCACTTGCGGCCATAGAGAGCTTCGAAAGGAGAAGCCTTTATACTAGTGTGATAACTATTATTGTAAGAGAATTCGACAAGGGGTAAATAAGTATCCCATGCCTTACCAAAGTCTATCACGCAAGCTCGCAACATATCTTCTAAAGTTTGAATCGTCCTCTCACTTTGTCCGTCAGTTTGTGGATGGTAGGCTGTACTCATGTCCAGCCTAGTTCCCAAAGATTTTTGTAAAGACTGCCAGAAACGAGAAGTGAATCTACTATCTCGGTCAGAAATAATAGATATTGGCACACCATGCAGTCTAACGATTTCTTTGAGGTAAGTTCTTGTTAGCTTCTCCATCTTGTCCGTCTCTTTGATTGGTAGGAAGTATGCGGATTTGGTTAATCTATCGACGATTACCCAAATAGTATCATAACCACCCGATGTCTTGGGTAACTTGGTTATGAAATCCATTGTAATCCGCTCCCACTTCCATTCAGGGATTTCAGGTTATTGCAATAAACCTGAAGGTTTCTGGTATTCTACCTTGACTTTGGCACAAGTAAGGCACTTGCCCACAAAGGTAGCAATTTCGGCCTTAATATTTGGCCACCAGTATAGTTTCTTGAGGTCCAGGTATATCTTGTCTGAACCTGGATGAATGGAGTATCGGGTTTTGTGTACTTCATTCATAACCACATCTCTGTAACCACCGAACTTTGGTGTCCAGATTTGGTTCATGAAACAATAGACTCCATCATCCCTGACTCTGAAGTTTTTATCCATTCTTCTCAAAGTTTCACCTGCCACGTTTTCAGATTTTAAGGCCTCGATTTGAGCCTCTCTGATCTGTGTGGACAGATGTGAATAGATTGTCATGGTCAACGACTTTACTCGGCGTCCCGAGTATTATTTTCTGCTAAGGGCGTCAGCTACTACATTAGCTTTACCCGGGTGATAAAGAATCTCACAATCGTAGTCATTCAGTAGCTCCACCCATCGTCGATGTCTCATGTTCAACTCTTTCTGATTGAAGATATGCTGGAGACTTTTATGGTCCGTGAATACTGTGCATTTCGTGCCATATAAGTAATGTCTCCAGATCTTCAGGGCAAATACCACTGCTCCTAGTTCAAGGTCATGTGTTGTATAGTTGACTTCATGTGTCTTTAGCTGTCTTGAGGCATAGGATATAACCTTTCCTCTTTGCATAAGAACACATCCAAGCCCTTGATTAGAAGCATCATAGTACACTACAAAATCCTCCGTCCCTTCAGGGAGAGACAGGATTGGTGCACTGCACAAGGCTTGTTTCAGCGTTTGAAACATTGTTTCTTATTTTTCTCTCTAGCTAAAAGTTACACCCTTTTGCGTCAGGGTGGTAAAAGGCTTAGCTATTCGAGAGAAATTCTGGATGAATCTACGATAATAGCCAGCAAGACCTAAGAATTGACAGATTTCTGTATGTGTTTTGGGTGCTGACCAGTTTTCAATTGCCTTAATTTTGGAAGGGTCAACGTGTATTCATTCAGAACTGACCACGTGACCTAGGAATTCAACCTTCCTGATCCAAAATTCACACTTAGAAAACTTCGCATAAAGTTTCTCTGATCTAAGAGTTTTCAAAACTTGAAGAAGATGTTGGCCATGTTCCTCTTCACTTCTTGAGTAGATAAGGATGACATCAATGAAGACTATGACGAATTTGTCAAGAAATGGACGACACACTTTGTTCATTAGAGCCATGAACACAACAGGTGCATTCGTCAATCCGAACGGCATCACTACAAACTCATAATGACCATAACGAGTTCTGAACGTAGTTTTGGGAAAGTCATCCTCCAAAATCCGTAACTGGAGATACCCGGATCTTAAGTCTATTTTGGAGAAGTAGTTCGCACCTTGAAGTTGGTCGAACAAATCGTCAATGCGAGGCATAGGGTATCGATTCTTAATGGTAAGTTTATTTAGCTCGCGGTAGTCTATGCATATACAGAATGATCTATCCTTCTTCTTCACAAACAAGACCGGTGCTCCCCAGGGTGAGAAACTTGGTCTTATGAAACCTTTACTAAGGAGTTCGTTAAGCTGACTGGCTAATTCCTGTATTTCAGAAGGTGCAAGACGACAGGGAGATTTGGCTACAGGGGTAGCCCCTGGAATTAAGTCGATTCTGAATTCGACTTGTCATTCAGGAGGCACTCCTGGAAGATCATCGGGAAAAATGTCGGGAAAGTTGCAGACCTCAGGAATGCTCGCTATGTCTTTCACTTCTTGCCTTTTGTCTACCACGTGAGCTAAGAAAGCACAATACTCTTTACGAAGGTACTTCTGTGCCTTGATACAAGAAATGTTCTGGAGGTTCGTTCCAGGTTTTTCGCCGTAAATAACAAGAGTTTCGTTAGTTGGCAAGTTCAGACGAATGGCTCTTTCATAACATAGTATGTCAGCATGGTTAGAACACAACCAATCCATACCTATTATGACGTCGAAACTTTTGATAGAGACCGGCATAAGGTCTATTGGGAACGAAAAGTTATTCAAGGTAAGAGTATATCCTATGTATATATCATTGGAGGATTCGGATTTTCTGTTAGCCATTTCGACTGTGAATGTTTCTTTTAAGGGTTGGGAGTTTTGATTTAGCAGATGTTTGAAATTATGGCTCACAAAGCTCTTCTCAGCACCACAGTCAAATAGAATGCATGCATAAGTGTTGTTGAGAAGGAACGTACCCGTGACTACGGCAGGGTTTGCCACTGCTTCTTCGTGACCCAAGGCTAAAATTCTCCCAACTCCACCAGCATTTCCAGCTTTAGGACAATCTTTCTTGAAATGTCCTACTTCACCACAATTATAGCACGCTTGACCTACTCCAGCAGCATGTATTTGGTTAAGTGGTTGAGGTGGTGCTCTACAGAATCGAGCAGTATGCCCTTTTCTGTTGCAGTTACGACACTGCATTTCTCTGCAATTTCCATTATGGTGAAAATTGCACTTGTTGCACTTGGGGAGATTACCCGCATAAAGCTTAGCTGGTACTGGGTTAACAGGAACAACAGTAGGTACAGTAGCAGTATTGACTGTAACTAGCTGTTGCTTCTTTGAGGAATCCTGTAAGGACTTGCCCTTCCTCTTGTTCCTACCCTTCTTCTTGCTGTTGTTGTTGTTGTTTCCATTCGGTTGATCTGGTGCAGCAACCACTGAGTTTTGACGGGCTCTGTGGTCGATAAGAGATTGTGCTAGTTCCTTGGCACTGTCAAAAGTAACAGGCCTCGAAGCTAAGACACTTGACTGAATTTGGGGCGACAGTCCCCAAATATATCTCTCCATTTTCTTGCTCTCTAGAGCAACCATATCCGGGCAAAGAATTTTCAGATCACAGAATCTACTAGTATAGGTTGATATGTCAGATCCAACCATTGTAAGACCCCAGAGCTCCTGCTCGAGTTTTTAAACTTCTCCTCGCGGACAGTATTCCCGCATTAGCATGGCTTTGAAGTTCTCCCAGCTTATCGAGTTAGCCACTACTAGATTAAGTGACTTAACGTGGCCATTCCACCACGTTAAAGCTCTTTCCGAAAAAGTACAAGCAGCGAATTTGACTTTGCTGCTCTCAGGACAGGAGCAGATTTCGAAAATTGCTTCTGTCTTTTCTATCCACTGTCTTAATGCCATAACTCCTCCAGTTCCATTAAAGGGGTTTGGCATTGGAAAAATCTTTATAAGTGCACTCTCACGAGTGCCCATGACTCTCGCCATGGTTAGAAGGATTTGCACTAGCTCCCGACCCACTAGCACCAGGAGTATTAATATGAGACATGGCAGCAGCTACAGCCGCTGTGACCACCGCTTGGAACATAGCGGGGTCGAACTGAGGATGTGGTGGCGGAGGTGGTACTGGCACTTCATTAACATTGTTACGTCTTGGATTTCTACGAGGAGGCATCTTTTTCTATAAAAGTCAAAAGATACAAGGATGTTAAGATATCAAAAGTGAATATGAATTTTGATATCTCTGAACTAAAACATATAGTTCAATATGAATCTTGTAATGAATTGGAAATAGAAGTCTACGACAAGTACAACTTGTAACAAAATGATATGAAATTGAATGGTTATTTTTCAAAGACTTTGAAAATTCATGTCGATTAAATTGGTATATTGAGTACATAAAGTCTGGAAAAACTTGACCTTAAACAGGTCTACAATATACCAAATTCTGGGGAAAACATCGACATCATACAGACCTACCAAAAAATAAAATTTTCGTGGTCTTACTGAAAAACATGAAAAATAACGCTAGAACCTATCCGTAGACTTAACTATAACCAAAAGAGTGAATAGGAAACGAGTTGAGCATCTTCTACCGGTGACGGGTATCTCTTGGATGAAACCTCAACTCAGCCAGTTGACGCTCCACAGCAAGCAGATGTCTTTCATACACTGTCAGACGTGCTCGGAGTTCTATGACTTCAGCTCGAGTTTCAACTAATTCTTGCAGTAAATACTCATTGTCTCTCGTAGTTCTCTCACGAGTATATTCAAGACGATTAATGCGGACTGTATTAACTCTTGCATTGGCATCAACCTCCCTGATTTGGTTGATGGCTGTTCTACCCTGAATTTCATTTCGAGCAACCCTGCGGACTAGAATCAGTAGGACTCTGTCTGCTGAGCCTCCTTCGCTCAGGTTGTAGAAACTTCTGTCTCTGTTGTATGGCATGGGTTGACCCTGTTCTTGAATCCATGTTTCCAAACTTTCTACCCACAGAGGCGTCTGACCTTGGAAATCCGGCTGAGGGTTAGGATTTTGAGCTACAGGTGGTGGATTATAGGCTTCTGATTCGGAATCATTGTCTTTAGGAAAATGTTCTGCAAAATCGTCATCTAAGGGGATTTCATGTTTTTCTTCTAGCACTGCATCTTGTCCTTGATCGGGGAAGTACGGGTCTCCGGGTAAGTGAAATCCAGCCATTGCTATCTAAGCGAGAATAGGGATAAGAGATATAGAATATAGTTAGTAACAATTGATTAAGGGTATAAGTTTCTACGAAAGAGACCTATAGTTAACAAGTAATCTATTATGTATAAGTTGTTCTAGGTATTACTATAACTATAAAGTGTATAGTAATTATATATAACTTGGGTATAATCGACCTTTGACTAAAATGACCTGACTCTAAATCCACAACCAAACAAGGAACAGGAAATGAAGCTAGATCACATATTCTAAGTCTATATAACTTTAATTATATATAATTGTAATATACCCTTAATATGTATAGTTCTACCCTTAATTGTTCTATTGTTTTCACATGTTTGTTTTTAGTGGGTAGTGCCTAAAATACCCCTATAGTATTTTAATCTTTATGTTCTGTTCTAGAGTTCTTCTGACTGGTAAGTTTTAGACATGTCGCAACATCACTATCACTCCCAAACACATGTTCATCATATCTCAAATCAATATAGTTGATCAGGCTATATTAATCCCAGATATAATTACATAACTGACCAGGTTTGATTGTAATGTTCAACATCTAAATACTTTTAAGTTCTTATGATTGTGATATTTGTAACACCCGTCAAAATTAGGTCAATAACAATCACATTTGATTATGCCAATCATGTAATGTGATTTTTGTTAAACTAGTAATGTGATAAACTTACTATGTAATTCATGTTAAAGAATAAACTTTCATACATAATTTATGATACAACTCAAAGTATACGACCATACGATTCCAAAAATATAGAGAACGTCCGAATCTGACTTCGCGTGAAGAGGTTATGATAAATAGAACACTATAAATCTCTATAATAATAGAAATTAAAAATAGACTTATGATTAGCTGTTGGAGTCTAAAAGAGAGTTGTAGTACTCCTGAATACCTACGCGTCGATATAAAGAACGTCAAAAACGGAGTTCGTATGCGAAAGTTACGACCTTCCGAAGATTCAGCTGTCAGAAACCCTAATTTGACTGAACTCACGACGTGAGCACAGAAACTCACGACGTGAGGAGTCAAACCGCCACATTTCGGATCTAGAAGGTGCGTGACGAGGCTACAAAGTGATAAGATCCAAAGTCACGATGTGAACATTGATATTTCACGATGTGAGGAGTCATATGGCCACCTTCGGAAGCTAGAAGACGGATGGCAAGTCTACGAAGAGATAAGCTCGAAACTCACGACGTGAACAATGAGTTTCTCACGTCGTGAGGGTCCAAAATCCTTACTATAAATAGCAGGTCTAACTTCAGCTATTCGTTACACCATTTCCCTTTCTCCTCTCTCCTTTGCTGAAGCCCTCTTACATCCCAAGCCCCGACGACCTCGTATGCTGACCGTTTCTGCTTAGATTACATAAAATCACGCTATTAAGGTGAGTTTCACGGCCCCGCTTTCTAATATTTTGGGGGAAAACGCATGCTAAATATTGTATATACGCTATTATTATGTCTATATAATAGTATATTAGTATCAACATAGATAGTTAAAATAACCGGGATATAGTTATTTCGTATCTGAAAATATACAACTTTCGTAAAGTTGTTAGCATGTTATTGTTATAGTAGTATACTAATGTAGATCTTGAGTTATACTTAGGATTCTATATATATGTTGTGTGCAATATAGTTCCAGAGTTATACTCGGAAGTTCTATATGTTAATTGATAAGTATGTTGTTATTATTGGTTTTATGTCAAGATAAAACCAGGTATGTTATATGTTGTTGTTATTGGTTTTATGTCAAGATAAAACTTGGTTTTAATTCTAATTATAGCTGTTGTACTACCGCAAGGTGTGATCCTTGTACTACCGCAAGGTGAAATCCTTGTACTACCGCAAGGTGTAATCCTTGTACTACCGCAAGGTTTAATCCTTGTACTACTGCAATGTGTGATCCTTATAATAAATATAAAACTAAGTCATACAGTCGCAGCTATAGACTCATGGTAGCACAACTTTAGATGCATTATACTTTGTCGATATACAAGTATGAATGTTAAGTATAAGTTCCCCAAAGACTTATACTCTAAGTATAAGAATCTAGTATGTATATTACTTGTATATTAAGTAGACCACTACACCTATCCCACTTACTCGTATAGAATTGAAATAGATTTATACGTAGCGGTTTTATTCGTATAGAATTGAAATAAGATTTATACGTAGCAACTTTCGTTTGTATGGAATTACAAACACTTATAATCATAGTATATGAGACTTATTGGTAAACTACTTATTTGGTAAGTAAACTTTTATATCTAGGATATATATACTAAACGTTGGAGAGTTAAAATGATACTTTCAAAACTATACTTTTGAACTTGGAAAATGTATTATTTTTATATGGAGTCAAAAGCTGTGGACTCACCAACTTTATGTTGGCGTATTTTTACATGCATGTGTTTTCAGTAAGTTGATAACTATGATACGAGAAATGACGTTACACTGCCCGGTGTTTCCGCCGACGGCCGGGGTGTGACAGATTGGTATCAGAGCTATTGACTATAGTGAACTAGTACTTTCTTAGGAAAGCACAACTATAGTTTAGGGCTTACTCTATTAGGTATAGGTATATCCATTAGCCTACATTAAAAAGTATTATTAATTATACTACTGAAGGACTACTTACGGGAGCAGTGACAAGGATAGAAATGTTGATTTGGGTTGCTGGATTCCAGAACGGCTATATGCTAAAATGATCCTGCCCACCGACTGTCCTGACTGGTCGGTGCCTTATTAGCTAGACCTGAAGTAATAAATAATAATTAATAATACCCGTGAATACAACAAACACAAATATATAGAGTTATGTATGAACTCAGTCCCGCGATGAGAACACATGTATAACCCAAAAATGTAGAAAACCCAAACCCTTGATAAGAATTCAACGCAAGGTTTTAGGTCAAACTCCTTAGTCGAGTTTTATTGTACATGGGCTGAATCACAACTAAACGTAGACTGATCACCTATGTTTAATTATGGTCAGACCGATGCACAATTAAACTTGGATACGATGGTTGATAGACTAAAACATCTGAAGATTCTAGAAGATTTAAGATAGATCTCAGATCATGATACCATCAACTCGGAGTACAAGAAGATGATGTTCCGAAGACAACATTTAGGACTCGGTATGGTCAATCTAAGTTCTTAGTTAAGTCTTTGGATTGACCAGCGCTCCAACAATGTTTGTGGATCTCATGGATAGTGTTTGCAAAACCGTACTTGGATAAATTCGCGATAGTGTTTATCGATGATATATTGATATATTCACGAACCAAGGAAGAACACGGTCAACACTTGCAAATAATCTTGGAACTACTAAGAAAAGAAAAGTTGTACACCAAATTCTCCAAATGTGAATTTTGGATTAAAGAAGTACAAATTTTTAGAATATGTAGTTAGTAACAAAGGGATTCATGTCGAACCCTCCAAGATTAAAGGAATTAAGAATTGGGAAGCACCAAAGACGCCAACAGAAGTGCGTCAATTCTTAGGACTTGCTGGCTATTACCATAGATTCATAGAGAATTTCTCCAAAATAGCCAAGCCGTTTACAACACTAACCCAGAAGGATATGAAGTTCAACACAGAAGAAAAACAAGAAGCTGCTTTCCAGAAACTAAAACAAATGTTGTGTAGTTCACCAATCATATCCCTCCCAGATGGGACAGAAGATTTCGTCATATACTGCGACACATCAAATCAGGGATTGGGATGTGTGTTGATGCAAAGAGGAAAAGTTATCGCCTACGCATCACGACAACTTAAGGTGCATGAGAATAATTACACTACCCATGACCTTGAATTGGGAGGTGTAGTTTTTACACTGAGAAGTTGGAGATACACAATTGGCCAGAGAACATATAGGTGATACCTTATGTGCTGAGCCAGAAATATTCCACGAGACAAACTTAAAAGATCGTGCAAATTAAGGATCGATTCAAGGCAGCACGTGATCGTCAGAAGAGCTATGCTGACGTAAGACGTAAGCCTTTGGAATTCGAAGTTTGAGATAGAGTAATGTTAAAGGTCTCTCCTTGGAAAGCCGTAATTAGATTCGGGAAACGAGGCAAACTAAACCCACGGTATATAGAACCTTTTAAAATTCTAGCAAGAATTGGTTTTGTCGCATACCAAATCAAGTTACCTCAAGAGCTAAGTAATGTGCACGGTGTTTTTCACGTGTCAAATCTTAAAAGATGTCTATCTGATGACACTCTTGTTGTACCTCTCGACGAGATACAAGTCAATTCCAAACTCAACTTTGTAGAAGAACCTGTCGAAATCATGGATCGATACGCCAAACGATTAAAACAAAGTCGTATTCCCATAGTGAAAGTTCGATGGAACTCTTTACGAGCACCTGAATTTACTTGGGAATGTGAAAATCAGATGAAACAAAAATACCCCCAACTATTTAACAAAACCCCATCTATAAGATAAATTTCGGGACGGAATCATTCTAACGGGGGGAGAATGTAACACCCGTCAAAATTAGGTCAATAACAATCACATGTGATTATGCCAATCATGTAATGTGATTTTTGTTAAACTAGTAATGTGATAAAGTTACTATGTAATTCATGTTAAAGTATGAACTTTCATACATAATTTATGATACAACTCAAAGTATACGTCCATACGTCGCGTGAAGAAGTTATGATAAACCGAACACTATACATCTCTATAATAAGAGGAATTAAAAATAGACTTATGATTAGCTATTGTAGTCTAAAAGAGAGTTGTAGTACTCGTGAATACCTACGCGTGTATATAAAGAACGTCAAAAACGGAGTTCGTATGCGAAAGTTACGACCTTCCGAAGATTCAGCTCTCAGAAACCCTAATTTGACTGAACTCACGACGTGAGCACAGAAACTCACGACATGAGGAGTTATACCGCCAAATTTCAGATCTAGAAGGTGTGTGACGAGGCTATGAAGTGATAAGATCCAAACTCACGACGTGAACATTGATATTTCACGACGTGAGGAGTCATATGGCCACCTTCGGAAGCTAGAAGACGGATGGCAAGTCTACGGAGAGATAACCTCGAAACTCACGACGTGAACAATGAGTTTCTCACGTCGTGAAAGTCCAAAATCCTTACTATAAACAGCAGGTCCGACTTCAGCTATTCCTTACACCATTTCCCTTTCCCCTCTCTCCTTTGCCGAAGCCCTCTTACATCCCGAGCCCCGACGACCTCGTATGCTGACCGTTTCTGCTTAGATTACATAAAATCACGCTATTAAGGTGAGTTTCACGGCCCCACTTTCTAATATTTCGGGGGAAAACGCATGCTAAATATTGTATATACGTTATTATTATGTCTATATAATAGTATATTAGTATCAACATAGATAGTTATAATAACCGGGATATAGTTATTTCATATCTGAAAATATACAACTATCGTAAAGTTGTTAGCATGTTATTGTTATAGTAGTATACTAATGTAGATCTTGAGTTATACTTAGGATTATATATATATATATATATATATATATATATATATATATATGTGTGCGATATAATTCCAGAGTTATACTCGGAAGTTCTATATGTTAATTGATAAGTATGTTGTTATTATTGGTTTTATGTCAAGATAAAACCAGGTATGTTATATGTTGTTGTTATTGGTTTTATGTCAAGATAAAACCTGGTTTTAATTCTAATTATAGCTGTTGTACAACCACAAGGTGTGATCCTTGTACTACCGCAAGGTGAAATCCTTGTACTACCGCAAGGTGTAATCCTTGTACTACCTCAAGGTGTAATCCTTGTACTACTGCAATGTGTGATCCTTGTAATAAATATAAAACTAAGTCATACAGTCGCAGCTACAGACTCATGGTAGCACAACTTTAGAAGCATTATACTTTGTCGATATACAAGTATGAATGTTAAGTATAAGTTCCCCAAAGAATTATACTCTAAGTATAAGAATCTAGTAGGTATATTACTTGTATATTAAGTAGACCACTACACCTATCCCACTTACTCGTATAGAATTGAAATAGATTTATACGTAGCGGTTTTACTCGTATAGAGATGAAATAAGATTTATACGTAGCAACTTTCGTTTGTATGGAATTACAAACACTTATAATCATAGTATATGAGACTTATAGGTAAACTACTTATTTGGTAAGTAAACTTTTATATCTAGGATATATATACTAAACGTTGGAGAGTTAAAATGATACTTTCAAAACTATACTTTTGAACTTGGAAAATGTATTATTTTTATATGGAGTCAAAACCTGTGGATTCACCAACTTTATGTTGATGTATTTTTAAATGCATGTGTTTTCAGGAAGTTAAAAACTATGATATGAGAAATGACGTTACACCGCCCGGTGTTTCCACCGACGGCCGGGGTGTGACAATATTGTACTTGTAGATATGAGTGTAAGTACACTTCTTGTAAAAATACTTAATTTTTTTTAAAAGTATACTTGTAGTCAGAGCTCTTAGCCCCAAATGTATTTATAGTTTGTATATCCTTTATGGATTGATATACTGAGTTCACTATAAACAATGCTTTGATACCAATCTGTCACACCCCCAAACCAGACGGCGGAAACGTCCGGGGGTGGAGGACTTCATTTGTAGTATCACAACATGCATTATAGTAATCAGAGTACAAACAACCATTGTATTTAAAAAGTATAAATATTTACATGTTTTTCAACATTGTATATTGAAACTAAATAGTTGTACAAAAGAAGAAGACAAAACATAAATAGCTCTATCTTCTCAAAAGCTCGGGGTGTACTTATCTACTGGTTCCCTGAGAATACAAGTAAATTGAAAAGAGAGTATCAACATAAAGTTGAGTGAGTGCATAAGTATTTATGTTTTGAAAGAATGTCTTCTGTTTCTTGAATATGTAAACTGTTTCCAGAAAATCCTATATTTTCTGCTGTATGTGAAAAGTAGTTTTAGTTGCATAAAATTGTTCTATTTGTAAACCAATGTTCTGTATTTGTAATCCTTTTGTAAACTTGTATATGAGAGTATGTCTGAATTCATCAACTGTTATTGTAAACTGTAATGTAATACTGTAAACTGTATCTTGTAAACTAGTACTATGAAATAGTACATAAGTTTGATTAATTATACACTAATGTATTGTTAATATATTTTAATGAGTTATTATAACCATACTGACTAGATGGCAAGACCCAACGCTACGAGTGCGCTGAACACATGTTGATAACAATTTGTCACTCACAGGCGTGTATGCCTGACTGTAGCTAGCAGTCCGAGTGCGGGGTTGTCAATCTCAATATAGATCTATACATACATTGTTTCGATCCCCGGCTGGAGATTCTGGTTATAATGTCAAGACTTTACTATATTGTTTAAATGAATTAAACAACCTGTACTACTTGACTCATAAAAGCATATAAACGTTACATGTATAATAGTTATGAAAACCCAATCATTCTGTAATAAATGATTGATAGTATGTTCTTGAATTAGTACTCTTAACATGTATCTGAAATAATGTATACGCTTGAATAGTTTTGAATTAAACCTTTGTTTTTATAAAACAATGTACTCTAGTATACTTGAATCGTGAATTAGTGTTCTATGAATCATAAATTATACCTATTATAATTTATATGTACTTTCTGATTTGATAACGAGTATTCATGAATGTAACCCTTTGCTCAACATGTTATAAAGGGTAATTGAAACTAAATGAACAAACTTTTATACTTGTATACATATACATATATATATATATAAGTAAAATTTAAATGACACTCGGACAAACAACTGATACTTGTAATCCCACATCCAAACAAGGAAAAGGAACCAAAGTGGGTTATTAGTCCTAAATCTTTTAACTCTTATTTATATAAATATATGTATGCTAGTATGATTTTTGGGGAAAAATATAAGTTTATAAAACATTTAAAAGAAGTTTGATATTTTGAAATTCATTTTTGATGACTTGATGTCGTTTTGAAACAATCATTGAAAACCATTTGATTTGATGATAACTGAAATCCATTTTTATAAGATATTTGAAATCACTTGTTTATAACACAAAAACTTTGTGTTACACTTGTATTCCCCCCCTTTAAAACAGTAAAAACTATGAAAATGTGTCACACCCCCGAAACCAGACGACGGAAACGTCCGGGGGCTCGCGTGACTTAAATTGAATACCATCACAATGAATATACATGAATCATAACATAAACATCACCATGCATCAATACATTACAATTGATATTGTTTACATCCCGTACATTGTTTCAAATATTACACATTCATAACACAAATTGTTTCAGAGTTTTCAAAACAAAACATTCTAACATACTTGGTATTACCCTTCCGCTTATCTGTTACCTGAGAATACAAGTTATTTTGGAAAAACGTCAACATATGAAATGTCGGTGAGTTCATAAGCAAGGTTGTGAATAAAATGATTTGTATAGTTTGTAAAACCCAGAAAATCCGATATTTTCTGAAAAGACAATAGTTTAACAAAGTGTGAAGATCCATAAGTTGATGCATGAATGATTTCAATATATATATATATATATATATATATATATATATATATATATATATATATATATATATATATATATATATATATATATATATATAAGGATGTTTTGTATTATAGTTATAGAAATCCCGAGCGAGTAGTATTGATTTCCCCGGAAAACCCGATGTTTTCCGATGTCGAAAAATATACGTGATTACAAATTGTTATACCGCCACAACGAATGGCTTTTGATTACTCATCCTTGAATACTCGGATGGTGTCGGATAAACCAAGTGAGTCGTCGTAACGATGTCCGGTGAAGACAAGTTATAACAGCCAACTACGAACGTCCCATAGAGGTGTCGTCCGTTGTTACTCACTTAATCCAAACCACCTTGATTACTGTTGAATAACGTTCTAATTCCGTCTACTTTGGTTACTCATGAGCCTTAGCGAACGAAGAGAAGAGGAGTATGAAGTCCTGCTACTATCGTAAGTACCTTAGGCTGTCGGGGATGCGAAAGACTCGTTGGCCCAACTCGCATTTGATGACTCTGACCTTACTAGCAATACTAATGGACCACTAGGGCCTAATAGCATATAAAAGCCATTGAAAGTCCTTTTATATGGAATTGAGCCATAGGAGGCCCAATAACATATAAGCGTTATCCCTTTGGGCCCAAAGATCATGTTATTGGACTTGCAAGGTCCAACAATCATGATTTGAAACTTTCAAGCCCAAAGTTTGAATATTTACTCGTCTTAGGTATCGCGTATCTATTGAAGGGTTCGATTGAATGATCATTGTTTTTATATCGATTCGAGACCGATCGATTCGTTTATAACGATATTTGGAGTTAAACGTGTATTCATCTTTTGATTTTTCATAAGTCGTGGTTTTGTATTTTGACTCAATGAAATGATTTGCTTAAAAATAGTGGTTTGACCTTTTCAACACCTTTCTTTTTATAAAAATAACAGTTTTAGTCATTTATATAAAAGAAAAGACATTTTTAGTCCTTAAAACATTTTCTTGGCATTTTTGCATCATAAATTTGTTGAAATGATAGTTTTAACTCAAAACTTATTTTGTTAACAGTTTCAGCCCTTTTAGAATAGTATTTTCCGGTTGGAACCCAATTTTTCGCAATTTTTACAGTTTTGGCCCAAAATCCAAAAACTTTACATTTTTTATCCTTTTTTGAAATGAAAAGCATTATTAACCCTTGAAATAGTTTTGTTACACTTTTTATCCCCTGTTTTGAAGAAAGTATCATTTCAGCCCCTTTAAATGTCATTTTTCGCAATTTTGGGCTTATTGGGCCGAAAAGCCCAAAATTAGCCCATTAAGCTAAAAATTTACATTTCAAGTCCTTTGAAAATTTTAATATTCAGAAAAACAATTATTGTAACTGTTTTGACTCTTTTGACCCTTAAGAAACCGTGAATTGGCAACCTTTAACCCAAATTTTGTATATTTGACAATTTAAGCCCAAAAATGGGTTTTATGTAGAAATATGTTTATCATAATCTTATAAGTTATTATTCTTGACTTTTTTAGTGTAAAATAACTTAGATCATGTTTGTTTCCTTTCTCATGCAATAGATCTCGAGTTATCATCCCTTTTTGGTTACATGTTCATCACAAAAACACATAAAATCATACATACATGCATAAAATCACACATAGCATACACATACACATAGATCTACATATTTTTCTTGTATTCTCCCCCATAAAACATATAAAAACCAAAAAGAGAGGGGTATGAAGCTCACCTTGAGTTGTGGGTTCGGTTTTTGAAGAGGAGATGAAGAAAGTTTCGATCCTAGCAAGTGCTCTTGGAAGATCTCGAACTTTGAGGTCTCTAAGATGGTGATCATGAGTTTGAATAGATTAGGAAGAGATTTTTGATATAACAAAGAATCTAGATCATGGATCCAAGCATGAACTTACCTTAATTGATGATTTTTGTGGAAGAAACTCCTTAAAAGCTCTAAATCTCGAAATTTTTGAAGAATGAGTGCAAGTGTTCTTGAGAGGATTTGGAAAGAGTTGAAATGAATTTTGTGAGGGTGTGTGTGTCTTGGTTTCGGCCGAGAGAAAAAGAGAGAGGAGAAGAGAGAGGCATTTGAGTTGACATGCATGAAAACATGAGATTTTGCATGGCTTTCCAATGGGTAAATGTGAGGTGGCAAGTACAAAAGTCAACTCTCTTCCATTTTGAGTTGTTGGGCCGAGAAGAGAAGAGGGGAAAGAAGGATTTGGCCCTTTAATGCTTAAGCCCAAATTATAAACCCATTAGATGATTTTAGGCCCAATTAAATCAAAGAATGATTTTTATGACCCATTAGGGCTATTTAAATTTGTTGTGGCCGAATAAGGCCCATTAAAGTTAACCTAGTTCATTTTAGGCTTATAAGGCCCAAAATATTATGTTTCATGTATATGGGTCCAAATTAGGGCCCATTTGAGAGTTCTATGTTCAAGATAGTTAAATTGGAAGCTTATTGGTCCATTAGGCCCAATAAGGAAATCCTAGTCCAAAATGGACTTAAACCGGGATTTCTAGGGTTTCCAATTCTTTGTTAACTATTTGTAGTGCTTGAATAAAGTGTTTGATGAAAGTTTTGTTGTTATTGAATAAGCATCATACATGCTTTCACATTGTTGGTTCGTAATTGATATAATTTTTGTAGTTACAAAGCATCAAAATTCCTAGTTGTGACATCATTCCCCCGTTAAAGGGAATTTCGTCCCGAAATTCTTTTGAAAGCTAGATTTGAGAATGCGAGAATAGGTGAGAGTACTTCTGCTTCATTTGATCTTCGCGTTCCCATGTGAATTCTGGTCCGCGTCGCGCGTTCCATCGAACCTTCACAATCGGAATGCGGCTCTGCTTAGTACGCTTTACTTCCCTGTCCATGATTTCGACTGGTTCCTCAATGAACAGAAGATTCTCGTTGATTTCGATTTCGTCTAATGGAATGACGAGAGTCTCGTCGGATAAGCACTTTTTCAAATTGGACACGTGGAACACGGGGTGTACACTGCTGAGCTCAACGGGTAGCTGCAGTCTATAAGCCATTGGACCGATTCGGGCAAGAATCTCGAAGGGTCCAATGTATCGTGGGTTCAGCTTTCCCCGCTTTCCAAAACGAATCACTCCTTTCCAAGGAGAGACTTTTAGTAACACCCTATCTCCGACTCTGAATTCCAAGGGCTTCCACCGTTCATCGGCGTAGCTCTTTTGTCTGTCTCGTGATGATTGCAGTCGGGCCCTGATCTGAACTATCTTCTCGGTCGTCTCGCGTATGATTTCCGGTCCCGTTAAGGCATTGTTTGGCGTTTGCCCTCTTGCTAGCTGGGTGTCTCCTACCTCAGCCCAGCACAACGGTGATCTACATTTACGCCCGTATAATGCTTCGAAAGGAGCGACTTTGATACTCGAGTGATAACTGTTGTTGTATGAGAATTCGATCAGAGGCAAGTGGGTATCCCACGATTTTCCAAAGTCTATCACGCACGCGCGAAGCATATCTTCTAGCGCTTGAATGGTTCGCTCGCTTTGACCATCCGTCTGTGGGTGGTAGGCAATGCTCATGTCAAGTTGTGTTCCCATGGCTTTCTGACGCGATTGCCAAAAGCGTGAAGTAAATCTACTATCTCTATCAAAGATGATAGATACGGGCACTCTGTGGAGTCTCACGATTTCTTTGATGTAGATTCTTGTCAGGCGCTCCATCTTGTATGATTCTTTTATTTGTAGGAAATGGGCGGATTTCGTTAATCTATCCACTATTACCCAGATGGCATCCAAACCATCCGTCGACTTGGGTAGTTTGGTCACAAAATCCATGGTAATCCTTTCCCATTTCCACTCGGGAATTACTGGTTGCTGTAGTAATCCGAAGGGCTTCTGGTATTCCACCTTTACTTTAGCACATGTGAGGCACTTGCTAACGTAAGTGGCAATCTCTGCCTTCATGTTAGGCCACCAATGATGTTGCTTAACATCCAAGTACATTTTGTCTGAACCCGGATGGATGGAGTATCGCGTCTTGTGGGCTTCGTTCATGACTACTTCTCTGAATCCCCCAAATTTAGGAACCCAAATGCGGTTCATGAAGTAATTTGTTCCGTCTTCCTTCACTTCAAAGTTCTTCTCCATTCCACACAACGCTTCGCTTGTTTTGTTTTCTGCCTTCATGGCATCGAACTGGGCTGCCCTGACTTGAGAGGTTAGGTGAGATCGAATGGTTATGGAGAGAGTCTTCAAACGACGATTCGAGTATTCCTTCCGACTTAAGGCATCGGCTACCACGTTAGCCGTGCCTGGGTGGTACTTGATTTCGCACACGTAGTCGTTCAACACTTCGACCCATCTTCGTTGCCTCATGTTCAGATCTTTTTGATTCAAGATGTGCTGGAGACTCTTGTAGTCGGTGAAGATGGTGCACTTGGTACCATAAAGGTAGTGCCTCCAAATCTTCAGGGCGAAGACCACTGCTCCCAGTTGTAGATCGTGAGTGGTGTAATTCACCTCGTGCGTCTTTAGTTGCCGGGACGCGTAAGCTATCACCTTTCCACGCTGCATGAGTACACAGCCTAAACCCTGATTTGACGCATCGCAGTAAACTATAAAGTCTTCTGTTCCTTCGGGTAGTGATAGCACCGGCGCACTGCACAGTGCTTGCTTCAGAGTCCGGAATGCAGCTTCTTGCTTATCCGTCCATTCGAAGGGTACGCCCTTTTGTGTAAGCGAGTTAAGTGGCTTTGCTGTTTTGGAGAAGTTTTGAATGAATCTCCTGTAGTAGCCTGCGAGGCCTAAAAATTGGCGAATTTCGGTAGGTGTTGTTGGGATTGCCCATCCTTTGATGGCTTGGATTTTAGAAGGATCCACATGAATTCCTTCCTGACTGACAACATGTCCCAAAAAGTTCACACTTCGGAGCCAAAACTCGCACTTAGAGAGTTTTGCATATAACTTTTCGGTTCGCAGGGTTTCCAGGATTTTTCGGAGATGTCGGTTGTGTTCTTCCTCGCTTCGAGAATAGACGAGGATGTCGTCGATGAAAACGATGACAAAGTTATCAAGGAATGGTCGGCAGATTCGATTCATTAAGTCCATGAATGCGGCAGGAGCATTCGTTAGACCGAAGGGCATTACGACAAATTCATAATGTCCATAACGAGTTCGGAAGGAGGTTTTAGGAATATCCTCCTCCCGAACCTTGAGTTGGTGGTAACCAGATCGCAGATCTATCTTTGATAAGTAACTAGCTCCTTGGAGCTGGTCAAATAGATCGTTAATTCGCGGAAGTGGATAGCGGTTTTTGATGGTAAGCTTATTAAGTTCTCTGTAGTCGATACACATCCTGAAGGTACCGTCTTTCTTCTTGACAAAGAGAACCGGAGCTCCCCAAGGTGAGAAACTGGGTCGGATGAATCCTTTGTCCAAAAGCTCGCTGAGTTGACTGGACAACTCTTGCATCTCCGCAGGAGCCAATCTGTAGGGCGATTTGGCGATGGGAGTAGCTCCTGACACTAGGTCTATTCGAAACTCGACTTGTCTTTCTGGGGGTATCCCCGGAAGTTCTTTTGGAAAGACATCCGGGAATTCACAAGCCACAGGGATGTTACGAATATTGATCTCCTCTTTGGACTTGTCCACTATGTGAGCTAGGAACGTCAAGTCCTTCTTTCGTAGGTACTTTTGTGCCTTAATGCACGAGATAAGACGAAGATTCGTGCTGGGTTTTTCTCCTTAAACAACTAGGGTTTCGTGATTTGGGAGATGAAGGCGAACGGCCTTCTCGTGACACATAATTTCAGCATGGTGGGGGCTTAACCAATCCACGCCGATAATCACATCAAAACTCCTAATGGAAACAGACATTAAGTTTATTGGAAAGACGTGATAATTTAAAGTCAGGGTACATCCGATGTAAATTTCCCCAGTGGATTCTGTTTTCCCATTAGCCATTTCCACCGTGAAGGTTTCATTAAGCTTCTGGGGTTGTTGTTTTAATAAGTGTTTGAATTTATTGCTCACAAAACTTCGTTCTGCCCCGATATCAAATAGGATGCATGCATAAGTGTGGTTTAGGAGAAACGTACCGGTAACCACAGCGGGATCCTGAACCACTTCTCCCTGACTCATAGCTAGCACCCTTCCTGTTCCTCCGTTCCCAGGGTTGTTGGTATTGGGGCATTTTCGACGGATATGTCCAGTCTTTCCACATCCATAGCAGGTGGGGCTTGATCATGTGTTATTGCCGCTATTGTTGGTGTTGTTGTTGTTGTTGATGCGGTTATTGTTGTTGTTGTTTCCTTGTGGTTGGTTCAGGGGTGGATAGGTCCTGCAATACCTTGCCGTGTGACCCTTCCGATTGCAACTGGTGCATTGCATTTCCTTGCATTTGCCATTATGATGGAAATTGCACTTGTTGCACTTTGGGAGATTCCCAGAATACTGCTTGGGAGTGCTTGGATTAGCTGAGGCTGGAGCATGTGGTGTGAAGGGTACTTGGGTGGTTGCAGCATTGAATGTCACTTTTTGTTGTTTCTTTGTCGATTCCGAGCCTTGTCGCCCTTTTCTCTTGTTGTTCTTTCCTTTCTTGTTGTCACTCTCTTTCTTTCCTTCAATTTCCGCTGGCTTCTCGCCCTTCTTGTTGTTGTGGTCGTACAGCCTCTTGGCCAATCTCTTGGCACTGTCGAAGGTTTCAGGATTTGCAGCGATTACATTCCTTGAATTGGGGAGGTCAATCCCCAGATGAATCGTTCGATTTTCTTTCCTTCTGTCGTAATCATGCCAGGGCACAACAATGACAGCTCGCTAAACCTTGATATGTATGCATCTATATCAAAGTTCCGGATGGTGAGATTCCATAGCTCTTGCTCCATCTTCTAAATTTCGCCACGTGGGCAGTACTCAGCCATCAGCATTTCCTTCAGCTCCGTCCATGGCATAGCATTGGCTACGGGGAGAGTCATGGCCTCTACATGTCCATTCCACCAGGTGAGAGCCTGGTCGACAAATGTGCACGCGGCAAACTTCACTTTCACCTCCTCGGGGCATTCACATATTTCGAACATCGATTCCACCTTTTCCACCCATCTCTTTAGGGTTATCATTCCACCCGTGCCATTAAAGGTTCGGGGTTTGGCGTTGGTGAAGTCCTTGTAGGAACATGTCCTGGTAGATCTGTGATTTGTTCCATTGTTCGAACTCCCAGCCCCTTGTCCATTGACTCCACCGTTGTTTCCTTGCTGGATTTGTGCCATGGCTGCAGTAACTGCAGCAGATATAGCTGCCTGGAATGCAACTGAGTTGACTTCGGGGGGGGGGGGGGGGGGTAGGTCCAGGGTTTCCACGAGTTGGTCGTCGAGGCATCTTTCTGTCATGGAACGGAAAGATGTGGACTGCCTATAGTTTTTGTGAGATTGTGGTCCTATAGACTAGGTGTTTCGCATGAACTTAAGTGGTTTCGGAATTTAGCATATAATCATGTGTATATAACACATAGCAGATCACAACATCACAATAGAACACATAAAGTTTTTCATTAATATTATCCGCATTTTTGATACATGAAAATTTTGCTCAGAAGAGCATACATAAGTGGTGCAAGTTCGGCAGCGTAACGACTCTATGAGTAGTGTAATCACTTAAACATAGAGTCGATGGTACATAGTATAGATCACATAAGCCTAATACTAAAGATAGATATGACTAGTCCTAGTCATGGTGGGATGCGCCAGGGGGTGGTGCTGAAGAAGTGGACGCTCCCTGAAGGTGAGCCACCTGTCGTTCCGCATCTCGGAGGCGAGTCTCCCATATCACCTGCCTCATGTGGAACTCTCGAATAACCTCTCGCGTCTCCTGTTCTGCACGCTCAACCCTAGTCCGCATCTGGTGTATCTGATCAGCGGTGCTCTGCGCCAGGTCGCCAGTGTTCCGCAGTCGTCTCACCATGACCGGAAGTGCGCGATCAGCTGGTCCTCCCTCCCTCAAGTCGTAGAATTCGCTTGACATGCCGAATAGAGGTCGCTGTCCCTGCTGCCTGCTCCATCTCCAAAGGTCGATACCCCAGGGGGGTGTAGGGACGGTCGGGCCCATTCGGTGAGCGGGCACCCTAGTCGGGTAAGGGGGGTTGATGACTTCGGACACTGTGTCCGAATCATCATCATCGCCAGGTTCTTCCTTGGAGTCCTCTCCGGCTTCTTCTTCTTCCAGGACCTCCACCGGCTCGGCAGGTCCACCCTCGACTTCCTCCTCAGGTTCTTCTTCAGACCCTTCCTTGGGTTCCTCTTCGGGTTCCTCTTCCAGCCATCCGTTATTCCCCTGGTTAGGGAAATATGGATCTCCGGGGTGATGGAAGCCGGCCATACTGTCTGCGAGAGTATATAAATGTACTATTCATTATTTCTAAGATGTTTTAGTTACTATGTAATTTGAGTTAATGTTCTTTTCTTGGTAATCAAGGGTATGTTTTTAGGTTTACTGACCATCGGGTTTTCCCGGAGCATGTGATAGTTGCACTTCGGAGGAAATGTAGTTGATCAGGCTACATTCACCCTTTACTACAACCATGCACAGTCCCGACTTAACCGAGATGTCAGTGTTAGCTTGGTTGATTTGGTATCATGTTCTTTTTCCTATAACACACAAGTAAAGATGTTTTATCGTTATGTTTTATTTGTTTTGTTCAGAGTTGTTTTAGTGCCTCTTTGGTTTATAGTTGCATATCAATGTGTGGTTAGATATGCCAGCTCACTATAAACAGAGCTCTGATACAAACCTATCACACCCCCGAAACCAGACGGCGGAAACGTCTGGGGGTTCGCGTGACTTAAATTGAATACCATCACAATGAATATACATGAATCATAACATAAACATCACCATGCATCAATACATTACAACTGATATTGTTTACATCCCGTATATTGTTTCAAATATTACACATTCATAACACAAATTGTTTCAGAGTTTTCAAAACAAAACATTCTAACATACTTGGTATTACCCTTCCGCTTATCTGTTACCTGAGAATACAAGTTATTTTGGAAAAACGTCAACATATGAAATGTTGGTGAGTTCATAAGCAAGGTTGTGAATAAAATGATTTGTATAGTTTGTAAAACCCAGAAAATCCGATATTTTCTGTAAAGACAATAGTTTAACAAAGTGTGAAGATCCATAAGTTGATGCATGAATGATTTCAAAACATATATATATATATATATATATATATATATATATATATAAAAGGATGTTTTGTATTATAGTTATAGAAATCCCGAGTGAGTAGTATTGATTTCCCCGGAAAACCCGATGTTTTCCGATGTCGAAAAATATACGTGATTACAAATTGTTATACCGCCACAACGAATGGCTTTTGATTACTCATCCTTGAATACTCGGATGGTGTCGGATAAACCAAGTGAGTCGTCGTAACGATGTCCGGTGAAGACAAGTTATAACAGCCAACTACGAACGTCCCATAGAGGTGTCGTTCGTTGTTCCTCACTTAATCCAAACCACCTTGATTACTGTTGAATAACGTTCTAATTCCGTCTACTTTGAGTACTCATGAGCCTTAGCGAACGAAGAGAAGAGGAGTACGAAGTCCTGCTACTATCGTAAGTACCTTAGGCTGTCGGGGATGCGAAAGACTCGTTGGCCCAACTCGCATTTGATGACTCTGACCTTACTAGCAATACTAATGGACCACTAGGACCCAATAGCATATAAAAGCCATTGAAAGTCCTTTTATATGGAATTGAGCCATAGGAGGCCCAATAACATATAAGTGTTATCCCTTTGGGCCCAAAGATCATGTTATTGGACTTGCAAGGTCCAACAATCATGATTTGAAACTTTCAAGCCCAAAGTTTGAATATTTACTCGTCTTAGGTATCGCGTATCTATTGAAGGGTTCGATTGAATGATCATTGTTTTTATATCGATTCGAGACCGATCGATTCGTTTATAACGATATTTGGAGTTAAACGTGTATTCATCTTTCGATTTTTCATAAGTCGTGGTTTTGTATTTTGACTCAATGAAATGATTTGCTTAAAAATAGTGGTTTGACCTTTTCAACACCTTTCTTTTTATAAAAATAACAGTTTTAGTCCTTTATATAAAAGAAAAGACATTTTTAGTCCTTAAAACATTTTCTTGGCATTTTTGCATCATAAAGTTGTTGAAATGATAGTTTTAACTCAAAACTTATTTTGTTAACAGTTTCAGCCCTTTTAGAATAGTATTTTCCGGTTGGAACCCAATTTTTCGCAATTTTTACAGTTTTGGCCCAAAATCCAAAAACTTTACATTTTTGATCCTTTTTGGAAATGAAAAGCATTATTAACCCTTGAAATAGTTTTGTTTCACTTTTTATCCCCTGTTTTGAAGAAAGTATCATTTCAGCCCCTTTAAATGTCATTTTTCGCAATTTTGGGCTTATTGGGCCGAAAAGCCCAAAATTAGCCCATTAAGCTAAAAATTTACATTTCAAGTCCTTTGAAAATTTTAATATTCAGAAAAACAATTATTGTAACTTTTTTTGACTCTTTTGACCCTTAAGAAACCGTGAATTGGCAACCTTTAACCCAAATTTTGTATATTTGACAATTTAAGCCCAAAAATGGGTTTTATGTAGAAATATGTTTATCATAATCTTATAAGTTATTATTCTTGACTTGTTTAGTGTAAAATAACTTAGATCATGTTTGTTTCCTTTCTCATGCCATAGATCTCGAGTTATCATCCCTTTTTGGTTATATGTTCATCACAAAAACACATAAAATCATACATACATGCATAAAATCACACATAGCATACACATACACATAGATCTACACATTTTTCTTGTATTCTCCCCCATAAAACATATAAAAACCGAAAAGAGAGGGGTATGAAGCTCACCTTGAGTTGTGGGTTCGGTTTTTGAAGAGGAGATGAAGAAAGTTTCGATCCTAGCAAGTGCTCTTGGAAGATCTCGAACTTTGAGGTCTCTAAGATGGTGATCATGACTTTGAATAGATTAGGAAGATATTTTTGATATAACAAAGAATCTAGATCATGGATCCAAGCATGAACTTACCTTAGTTGATGATTTTTGTGGAAGAAACTCCTTAAAAGCTCTAAATCTCGAAATTTTTGAAGAATGAGTGCAAGTGTTCTTGAGAGGATTTGGAAAGAGTTGAAATGAATTTTGTGAGGGTGTGTGTGTCTTGGTTTCGGCAGAGAGAAAAAGAGAGAGGAGAAGAGAGAGGCATTTGAGTTGACATGCATGAAAACATGAGATTTTGCATGGCTTTCCAATGGGTAAATGTGAGGTGGCAAGTACAAAAGTCAACTCTCTTCCATTTTGAGTTGTTGGGCCGAGAAGAGAAGAAGGGAAAGAAGGATTTGGGCCCTTTAATGCTTAAGCCCAAATTATAAACCCATTAGATGATTTTCGGCCCAATTAAATCAAAGAATGATTTTTATGACCCATTAGGGCTATTTAAATTTGTTGTGGCCCAATAAGGCCCATTAAAGTTAACCTAGTTCATTTTAGGCTTATAAGTCCAAAATATTATGTTTCATGTATATGGGTCCAAATTAGGGCCCATTTGAGAGTTCTATGTTCAGGATAGTTAAATTGGAAGCTTATTGGTCCATTAGGCCCAATGAGGAAATCCTAGTCCAAAATGGACTTAAACCGGGATTTCTAGGGTTTCTAATTCTTTGTTAACTATTTGCAGTGCTTGAATAAAGTGTTTGATGAAAGTTTTGTTGTTATTGAATAAGCATCATACATGCTTTCACATTGTTGGTTCGTAATTGATATAATTGTTGTAGTTACAAAGCATCAAAATTTCTAGTTGTGACAAAATGCGGGGTTATGAACTCACCTGTTGTAACTTATTCAAATGTAAGATTGGTGTAGGATTCTAAGTGTCAAGTGAAGTGTTGGACACAACGGATCCTATTAAGCATATAATGACACATACATGGATATAATTAGTGTATATAACAAGTAATTATGATAGGAAGCTACTTTAGGGACTAGGAAACACTTGAATTTAAGTGTTACAATCACATGTGATTGCTCTAAAGGAGTTTACGGCCACACTAGGTGTTCAAGGCCACGGAGTTTACGGCCAATGATGTTCACGGCGTAAGAAGATCTTGAGTTTACGGCCAAGGGAGATGCTCATGGCCGTAAACTCTTATGTTCTTGGGAAATGGTTGTCTTCAAGGGTGTCTGTTATGAGCTTCTATAGAATAACTAGTATACGGAAGGATAGTTACATTTTGATGCTTGAATGGTGTGTTCACGGTCTAAAGAACTAGTGTGTGTTCTTGGTGTTCTTGGTGTTCTTGTCGTTCTAAGCAAAAGAGATGATTTCATGAATGAAATCATAGGGTTTCACTAGATTAAGCAAGGTAGCAACTAATAAATGGGAGAAAAACTTACTTATTTGAAGATCAAAATGTAAACTCTTGATGATAGTTGAGAGAAAATAGAGTTTCTTGGGTTGAAAATGTGAGAAATGGTGAAAAATGAAGAAAATCTTTATATATGTGCGAGGGTTTACGGCCGAGGGGTTTATGGTCCGAAGTCGGTTTGACGTTTACGGCCGAAGCCTCGTTTACGGCTACGAGGAGTTTACGGTCCGAAGAGTGTACGGCAGTAAACTCTTTGCGGCCCAAAGTGTTTGCGGTCCGAAGCAAAGAAAAGGATGCGAAGTTTCTCGGTTTTTAAGCCCTTTCCATATAAATTCAACTATAGATGTTTTAAGGGTTTTTGCAAATAAAGGTTATTATTATAACCTTAATAAAAATCCAAATAATAAAAAGGACTTTGGTTGACCTTTGTTTGACTTTGGTTGACTAGAGTTGACTTTACAACAGAAAATAACGGGATGTTAAAAAAGCTGAATCCAAGATACATAGGACCATTCGAGATCCTCGCTAGGATCGGTCCCGTAGCATACAAACTTCGTCTACCCCAGCAACTTAGCAACATTCATCCAGTCTTCCACGTCTCGAATCTTAAAAAGTGTTTATCCTACGAAACCCTTATGATTCCTCTTGATGAGATCAAGATCAACGAGAACCTCAATTTCATGGAAGAACCAGTTGAAATCATGGATCGGGAAGTCAAAATAACAAAAGAAAGTCGCATACCGATAGTGAATGTCCGCTGGAATGCCAAGCGAGGACCTGAATTCACTTGGGAGCGCGAAGATTCAATGCAACAGAAGTATCCCCATCTCTTTCCGAGTCCATGATTTGTATTCTGTGTTTGAATTTTAGGTCGAAATTCCCTCTAACGGGGGGATGATGTGACAACCCGAATTCTTTCCGTTAATGTTAACCCGAATTTCCTTATTAAAATTTGAATTTTATTGAGTTCCGTCAAATTCCTTTGGTTTGGAAAATCATTTAGTTATATAATTAAATTCAATATAAGAGTCGGAACCAAAAACAAGCGAAAAACCCAAGTTTCCTTTGAAGAATCAATAGTTTTCGGCCTGAGAGGTGTTCATGGCCGTAAACCCGTTTACGGCTAGTGCCAGGTGGCCCCCACCACTGACCATACCCCCAGCCTATATATACGGGACCCCCACCTTCATTTGAACTTTCTTAACCGAAAACTCCCTCAATCTCTCTCTCTACCTCTCGACCGTAAACACCAAAACACCCTCATTTCTTCCGAAAATCATCAAGAATCACCTCTGGGGTTGTTTTGGAGCATCTAAAGCGCGTTTTTCATCGAATCCAACATCGTTATTCTTGAGTTTACGGTCGTACACCCTTCAAATCTTCAAATCTTCAAAGGCCGCAAACCGTTTACGGCCATACACCCTTCAAACCTTCATAGATTCTTCAAGAACACCGTTCACGGCCGTAAACACTTCAAGGGGCTGTTCACGGCCGAGAACATTTCACGGCCGGAAAACCTTCACGGCCGAAAACTCCTCCACACCGTGAATCTTGGCTGCAAACCCGCTTTTCCGATTCAATCGAGTCCCTGTAACATTCCTACGCTGAAAGCAAGTGTTTTTCCAACACTATAAATAATGGTTTCGCTAATAAATACATATATGTATTAATTGTATTAGGATTCCGTTAAGTGCCGCGTACATCAACTTGAGGGTCCTCCCTCCCAGTTTTCGCTGTCCGACTATTCACACGACTAACAGTGAGTTCATACCCCTATGCTTTTATGATTTTAAATGTTTTCAGGGGGAGAGTACAAGCCAAACACAAATGATTTTGAGCATTTATACAAAAAGGATTTCAACACATTTAAAATTGATGCAATTAATACAATCTTACAGTTTCCACATGTTTATAAAATATTTAGATATTTTATCCCTTTTGTAACATGCTGAGCATAAGGGACTTTTTCAATCTACAGTCGAAATCACATAGTTTTCAGATAAATACGTAAACCAAGTACACATCATACATGCAAACTATAATAGGTATATTTTGGGTTTTCAATACACAGTTTTACGAATTCAAAGATTTGCATAGCAAAACATATAAACTATGACAGATTTAGTTTATGAAATACATTACTACAAGAGTACAACATTTAATAATTATTTAAGTATAATTATTACCTTATACAGTATACACATGGGTGTAAATATAGTAGATCAATACAGAACTACACGTAAACTATTTAATACAAGATTGTGAGACAACACTTCAATTGTACCTTTCGGGGTACAGGTAAAATCCTATCATAGTATAACCAGAGTCTTCTGGAGGGAGAGCGTGAGATTTGTGAATAGATCTATTCGAGACTGACAATCCCACACCTGAACTGCTAGCTACAGTTAGGCAGGCATGCCTGGGGTGACAAATGTCATTTATTCGACACTTGAAGAACGTCGTAAAGGTCACTAGGTCATATCAAGCATGGTTATATGACTCACAATAGTATAAACTAACCTTATTGTTTACAATATTTCATTCTTCTTTAGTTTTATTTTACTAATAAAATTAGTTCATAATACAACTGGAGGATTCTAGGGAATTAACTCATTGTTTTATTTTAAGTAATGAAACTACTATACATACTACCGGGGTTTTCAAACAAAACATCTTATACATTACTGGTGATAGTCAGGGTTTTCATACAAAGGGTTTTCATTCAAAACAATGTTATACAATACAGTTGGTGGTAACAAGACGTACAAATTAATACATTATACACTACTACAGAACACAGTAATAAACATATATATGTTCGAAAATATTGGATTTTCTTGAGAAGCATACAAACATTTTACAGATTCAATGACAAGATTTTCATTACAAAAACATGCTTATGAACGCACCAGCTTAATGCTGATACTCTTTCAAAACTGCTTGTATTCTCAGGAAATTAGTACACGGGTATCTCCCGCAGTTTTGAGAAGAAGGAGCGTATAGAGTCACGTCTTTTACTTTTGGTTATGCTTTTGATGTATAAAAACATGAATCAAACAAATGTAAATACCTTTTTAATATATATTCAATGTAATGGTTGTGTTTAATTGATTTCTACGATGTAATTGTTGTGATACTACATATGACGTCATCCATCCTCGAACGTTTCCGTCGTTCCGGTTTGGGGGTGTGACATCTAGCAATGAAAATCTCAAAGCAGTCTTCGCAACGAAACACCTAATACCAACCAGAGACAAATCCTTAATCTAATACTCAAATCCATCAAGGTTTGACCGAAATTTAAACTGGTCAAAAGTCATCGATCAATAGTCAAAGTCAAAGTTAACAGTCAACATATCAAGGGGTGATACACTGCGTCTTCTAAGCAAAAGCGCTTCTTCCTTTAAGTGCTTAATCCTTCAATCCAAAATCTTAAACATTCCAGAAGTCATTAGAAGAGGTTATTAAATGATAAAGTTTCCAACTTTATCCACATCCATGCTTCTAATAAGGACAACACTAACACTAGATCCACAAATAAGCCAAAATTGTCTAAACTTGATGAATAGATCAAAGCGAACTAAAACAAGCACTCAATCCACCACAATAGATCTAGAAGATCAACGAAAACAACCTTTAGACCTAGGGTATTCCAAACTCTAAAAAATCATAACAAAAGGGTGTAACAACCCGTAATTTCAAATCTTGTAAAAGTCAATCTTGGTCAACGAAAGTCAAGGATGTGAATTAAAAGTCAAACTTATTTCTTTACTTATATTATTAAGTTAGATTAATAATTTATGAGTGTATAAACCTTTTTAAGAGTTGTGTGTTTAAGAAGTGATAACATGTTAGAACCGAGAACACTTCGTAGCCTCCTTCATCCGAGCCGCAAACCTTCGCTTGGGCGGTAAACCCTCGGACCGCAAACAGAGTTCACGGCCGCAAACGAGGTTCGCAACCGTGAACCTCGGATTAACTCCTTGGAACGTAAACGTCTTTCGACCGCAAACCTTCGGACAACAAACTGTGAGGCGGTTTCTAGAAGGCTTATCACCTCGGGCTGTGTTTACAGCCGTGAACCCTCACCTATATATTAAAGAAGTCCGCAATTTTCTCTTATTTCTTCACATCCAGCCGAAAACTACCCATTCTCTCTCAAGAACTTCAACCGTGAACACTCTTTTCTCTCTCAAATATCATCTAATTCCTTCAAATCTTCATATAATTTTGCTTAAATCAGCAAGTGTTCTGCATTTCATCAAGAACACCCAACCGTAAACTCAAAGAACATCAACCATAAACCCCCTTGCAGCCTTCCACTTTGCTTATAACACTTCTTTGTGTAAGTAAATCTTACAAATTAGTGTGTTTCCTTAGCATACCTATCATTATATTCACTAAATATATGTATATATATATTACGTGAAATGCTTTAGGACTCGTTTTTGTCTTGAGATCTAACTTATCAAATATCATCCAATATCGAACCTTCTATCGAATCCCACAAATAAGGTGAGTTCATACCCCCCATATTTTTACAAGCTTTTTAAATGTTTTTAGGCGGGGGGGGGGGGGGGGATACAAGTAAAACACAAGAAATCTTGTGTTTAAAAATGTAAATTTTACTTATTTCATTTTCTTACCGTCAATATGTATTTAAACGTGAAACTTAGTTAAAACGTGGAAATAAATTTATAAACTATAACAGGTATAGTTTATGGATCATATGAACTATTTTACAAAGTCCAGGTAAAAACATGGAAATGAACTCAAAAACTATAATAAGTATAATTTATGGAACAAAAAGAATCTTTTTACAAAATTATTGGTTATTTATAAAAAGGTTTTCGCATTATTCCTTGTAAAGTCGTTGATCTAGTTTGTGCGACACGTCTTCGTGTACTTATCTAAGTACCAGAGTAAGTCTACCCTTATGAACCAGAATCTCCTGGAGGGAGAGCGAGAGTTTGTGTATAGATCTATAAGGACCGACAATCCCTCACCTCAACTGTTAGCTACAGTTAGACCGACAGGTCTGCGGGTGAAAAACGTCATAAACAATATCGACGTCCGATTCACGCCATATCAATCAGTATGGTCATAAAACTCACAAGGATAAAAAACGATATATTTATGTAGTAATATACTTTTCCTAAACTTTCCCAAGGGATATTAACTATATGATTACTCAGTATATACAATAAGGTTAGATAAAATTGAAATCTGATAGACAGTGGAATGTGTAACTTTCGCCTCATTTCATGTTCCTTGTTTGGTTGTGGGCTTAGGGCAGATTCACCCATTCAACTGTCTGTTCGATCTCGGTTATATACAACTTGTATGTATTTAGTGATCATAGGAGGGTAGTATCATCACATCAAGTTTTCAGGGCAAACAAGTCTTCAGCAAGTTTAACTTATCAACAAAACTAGATATCATTAAAGTAAGGATAGTAATTATACTTGTGCTTTTCGGTCTTGGAACGATTAATACTACAATTCGGTTTTATAGAAAATATAGGATTTTCTATGGTAAACATCATTATTTTAAAGGTAAACAGTTTTCGATAGAACTTTCTGAAAACAATAACAATTATTACCGAAAACAATGTTTTACAATATAGTAAGTGGAACTAGGAACTTATTTACAAAAGGTTTAATACTTATTATCAAACTAGTATAACATAAAGGACCTTTAATGGTTAATTCTATAATTCGTTAGTTTATACATCAGAATTATATATAAATAATATCCGATTGGCAGTGGAATGTGTGACTTCCGCCTTACTTCTTGTTCCTTGTTTGGTTGTGGGCTTAGGGCATATTCACACATTCAACTGTCCGTTCGATATTAGGTTATATATAGTTAGTATAAACTAAGCGATTGTAGAAGGAACTATGGTGGTTACCATTCTACGAAAGAAAACATATAGGACTTTTAGAGGAACATGCAAACTTTTCCAAAGAACAAAGAGTATACTTTTTATAACAAAAATACTTATGAGCTCACCAATTTTATTGTTGACACTTTTCCAAACCACTTGTATTCTTAGGAACGTTAGTAGACAGGTACCTCTCAGGTGTTGCGAAGACGGAGCTTTACGTCTTAACTTTTGTTGTACTTTAAGTGTTATTCAAGTAATGTTTTGAAAACAATGTAAATATTATATTATGAATACGATGATTATTTTTACTTTGATTACTATGATGCATGTTTTGTGATACTTAACATGAAGTCATCCACCCCCAGACGTTTCCGCCGTTCCGGTTTGGGGGTGTGACAGATTGGTATCAGAGCATTGTTTATAGTGAACCAAGTATATCAACCTATAAAAGATATACAACTATCAATACAATTGGGCTGAAATGCTCTGACTAAAAGTATACTTTTAAAATATAACAATATTATTATAAAAGCAAATATATATACTAGAACAGGTATCACAAGAAGAACAAAATAAAAGTATTTGGATGTTGGACACTACAGTCAAACCTAGACAGTTATGTAATCATATCTGGGATAAATATAGCCTGATCAACTATATTTATTTAAGATACGACGAACATGTGTTTGGGAGTGACAGTGGTGTTGCAGCAAGTCTAAAACTTACCAACCTTATATATAAAGAAATGCTAGAACAAAACATAAAGTTAAAATACTATAGGAGTATTTTTAGTACTATAACTAACTTATATGAAAACTAAAAGACCTTTACTGGTAAGGTTATAGTTACCGAGTGTATACATTAAGTTTATATATAGTTGAGATTTTATAGACTTAGGATTGGTGATTTTCACTCTACTTCCTCTTCCTTGTTTGGTTGTGGTTTTAGAGTAGGATCACTTATTCGAAGGTCTCTTTGATCTGGATTATATATAATCTGTATACACTAAGTGATTATAGAAAGACTCGGTAAGGATCATCCTCGTAAAAGTTTATTTTAATAAAATTATTTTATTAATCTCATAGATTCTTTAGACATTCCCATTCTCGCACGAAAAACATAGGTAGATGTAACCACTCCATTACAACAGTCAACAGAGGAGTTGATGCAGAACTAAAAGAGAGTTCATGAAGAGAATTCCAAGAAAGAATCAGACAAAGAGAAAGGCACTAGAGAGATCGTTAACAAATCTTACCCAATCAAAAAACAAACTAGAGAGGACCATATACGTCACACTAATAACTAAGAAACTAATATTACTTAGTGAGTTAGTGATTACACTACTCATCAAATGTGTTACATTACAGTACCTTTCATCACAACTAGTAACAGTAAAATTCAAGAGAGATATTTCCTACCAAAACCTATGAAACCCGATCAATTTAAGATTTTAATATCTATATCCTACTTTGTTAAACTTAACATCTGAACAAAACCTATTAGTACTCTCTACCAGGAATACATCATAGGGATGTAGGTCAAAATATTGAGAACCACAAAACAAAACGAGAAATTTATATGTATATATAATTAGATAAAATATAACTAGAAACAACCATAATTACTTATTGACTCGTTTCACATCATGTAACAGAATTATGTCTTCACATGGAAATAACCAGCCAACCGGCGAAACGCCATTTCTACGGATAGACTCTGCTACTTTTCAAGCTACGGTTACGGCCGCCGTGACAGCCGTCATGACATATTTCAATGCGAATAACGCTAGTGAAAATGGAAATGGTTTAGACAATATAAACCGTAATAATAACCTAGGAAACCAACGGGTATCTACCTACAAGAATATCCCAACCTACAAACCTGAAAACATGAAACGAAAGTTCCGGAATGAAAAAGGAAGTAGTTCAACACAAAGACCTACCAAAAAGCAACAAGCTAAAACAGTCCATACTCCCACCAACCCTACTACCCCAACACCGACAACACCATATTTAGGAAACCTCGCATACTGCAGCAAGTGAAACTACCATCATTATGGAGTCTGCCGAGAGTTACATTGCAAAAGGTGCAACATGAAAGGGCACACTAACTACTTCTATAGGACTCTAGTGGAACACCTCACTATAACCACCAATGTTGGAGTAAGTCTAATATGCCATTTATGTGGTGAGATGGGACATTTCAAAAGAGATTGTCCAACAGAGAAGAATGACAGAGGAACGGGAGGAGTTTAACTGTCACACCCCCAAACCAGACGGCGGAAACGTCTTGGGGTGGAGGACTTCATTTGTAGTATCACAACACATGCATTATAGTAATCAAAGTACAAACAACCATTGTATTTAAGAAGGTTAAATATTTACATGTGTTTCAACATTTTATACTGAAACTAAATAGTTGTACAAAAATAAAAGACAAGACATAATAGCTCCATCTTCTCAAAAGCTCTGGGTGTACCTGTCTACTGGTTCCCTGAGAATAAAAGAAATTTTGAAAAGAGAGTATCAACATAAAGTTGAGTGAGTGCATAAGTATTTATGTTTTGAAAAAATGTCTTCCGTTTCCTAAATCTGTAATTTGTTTTCAGAAAATCCTATATTTTCTGTTGTATGTGAAATGTAATCTTAGTTGTATAAAACTGTTCTATTTGTAAACCAATGTTCTGTATTTGTAATCCTTTTGTAAACGAGTATCTGAGAGTATGTCTGAATTCATCAACTGTTATTATAAACTGTAATGTAAGACTGTAAACTGTATCTTGTAAACTAGTACTTTGAAATAGTACATAAGTTTAATTAATTATACACTAATGTATTGTTAATATCTTTTAATGAGTTATTATAACCATACTAACTAGATGGCCTGACCCAATGCTATGAGTGCGCTGAACACATGTTGATAACAATTTGTCACTCACAGGCGTGTATGCCTGACTGTAGCTAGCAGTTCGAGTGCGGGGTTGTCAATCCCAATATAGATCTATACACACATTGTTTCGATCCCCGACTGGAGATTCTGGTTATAATGTCAGGACTTTACTATATTGTTTAAATTAATTAAACAAACTGTACTACTTGACTCATAAAAGCATATAAACGTTACATGTATAATACTTATTAAAACTCAATCATTCTGAAATAAATGATTAATAATATGTTCTTGAATTAGTACTCTTAACCTGTATCTGAAAGAATGTATACACTTGGATAGTTTTGAATTAAACCTTTGTTTTTGTAAGACAATGTACTCTAGTATGCTTGAATCATGAATTAATGTTCTGTGAATCATAAATTATACCTATTATAATTTATATGTACTTTCTGTATTGATACCTAGTATTCATGAATACAACCCCTTGCTCAACTTGTTACAAAGGGTAATTGAAACTAAATGAACAAACTTTTATACTTGTATACATATACAAATATATATAAGTAAAATTTAAATGACACTCTGACAAATAACTGATACTTGTAATCCCACATCCAGACAAGGAAAAGGAACCAAAGTGGGTTATCAGTCCTATATCTTTTAACTCTTATTTATATAAATATATGTATACTAGTATGATTTTTGGGGAAAAATATAAGTTTATAAAATATTTAAAAGAAGTTTGATATTTTGAAATTCATTTTGCTGACTTGATGTCATTTTGAAACATCATTGAAAACCATTTGATTTAATGATAACTGAAATCCATTTTGATAAGATATTTGAAATCACTTGTTTATAACACAAAAACTTTGTGTTAGACTTGTATTCCCCCCCTTAAAACAGTAAAAACTATGAAGATGTGGGGGTATGAACTCATCTGATGTAAGTTATTCAAATGTAAGGTTGGTGTAGGATGTTAAGTGTCAAGTGAAGTCTTGGACACAACGGATCCTATTAGCATATAATGATAGATATATGGATATAATTAGTGTATATAAGAACTAATTATGATAGGAAACCACTTTAGGGACTAGGAAACACTTGAATTTAAGTGTTACAATCACATGTGATTGTTCTAAAGGGGTTTACGGCCACACAATGTGTTCACGGCCATAGAGTTTACGGCCTAAGATGTTCTTCATAGGAGTTTACGGTCAAGGGAGATGCTCATGGCCGTAAACTCTCATTCTTCTTGGAATTGAGTGATTTCAAGGGTGTATGTTATGAGCTTCTATTGAATAACTAGTATTAGGATGTATACTTACGTTTTGAACCTTGAATGGGGTGTTCACGGTCTAAAGAACTAGTATGTGTTCTTAGTGTTCTTGAAGATCTTGCCAAAAGAGATGATTTCAAGGATGAAATCATAAGGTTTTACTAGATTAAGCATAGTATCAAGAAATGATTGGAAGGAACACTTACTTATTTGGTGAGAATTAGAGGTGTTCTTGATGATACTTGAGAGAATTTGAGAGTTCTTGACCGAAAGTTATGAGAAATGAAGGAAAAATGAAGGAAATCTATATATGTATGCGAAGGTTTACGGCCGAGGAATTTGCGGTCCGAAGTCGGTTTAACGGTTTACGGCCGAAGCCTCGTTTACGGCCTGCGAGGGGTTTACGGTCCGAAGTGTTTACGGCCGTAAGCTCTTTGCGGTCTGAAGCGAAGGGAAAATTCGTGAAGTTTCTCGGATTTTCAAGCCTTTTCTTTCCAAATTCAATTGAGGATATTATAAGGGTTTTTGCAAACAAAGGTATTTCATAACCTTAATTAAAAACCCAAACAATAAAAAGGACTTTAGTTGACTCTTGTTTGACTTTTGTTTAATTAGAGTTGACTTTACAAACAGAAAATAACGGGATGTTACATTATCCCCCCGTTAGAGAGAATTTCGTCCCGAAATTAGAGTTTAAGCGATTAAATAATTACAAACAACTAAGCGAAAAGATGAGGATATTTCAATTTCACTTGATCCTCGTGTTCCCAAGTGAATTCAGGTCCACGTTTGGCATTCCATCGAACCTTCACTATAGGAATACAGCTTTGTTTCGTTTGCTTGACCTCTCGGTCCATGATTTCTACTGTTTCTTCCACGAAGTTGAGGCTCTCGTCGATCTCGATTTCGTCGAGTGGGATAACAAGAGTCTTGTCGGACAGACACTTCTTTAAGTTTGAGACGTGGAAAACAGCATGTATGTTACTTAGTTCTTGAGGTAGTCGGAGTGTGTAAGCTACGGGAGCAATTCTAGCAAGAATCTCGAATGGTCCTATATACCTTGGATTCAACTTGTCATGCTTTCCAAAGCGTATCATGCCCTTCCAGGGTGAGACCTTCAACATGACGCAGTCACCAACCTGGAACTCAAAAGGTTTTCTTCTTTTGTCAGCGTAGCTTTTCTGTCTATCTCTGGAAGCTTTAAGTCGCTCCTGGATTTGTACAATTTTCTCTGTGGTTTCACGAATGATTTCCGGACTAGTGAGATTACTGTCAGGAACTTGACTTCTAGCTAGCTGCGTATCACCCAATTCAGCCCTGCACAGAGGTGATCTGCACTTGCGGCCATAGAGAGCTTCGAAAGGAGCAGCCTTTATACTAGTGTGATAACTATTGTTGTAAGAGAATTCGACAAGGAGTAAATGAGTATCCCATGCCTTAGCAAAGTCTATCACGTAAACTCGCAACATATCTTCTAAAGTTTGAATCGTCCTCTCACTTTGTCCATCGGTTTGTGGATGGTAGGTTGTACTCATATCCAACCTAGTTCCCAAAGATTTTTGTAAAGACTGCCAGAAACGAGAAGTGAATCTACTATCTCGGTCAGAAATAATATATATTGGCACACCATGCAGTCTAACGATTTCTTTGAGGTAAGTTCTTGTTAGCTTCTCCATCTTGTCTGTCTCTTTGATTGGTAAGAAGTGTGCAGATTTGGTTAATCTATCGACGATCACCCAAATAGTATCATAACCACCTGATGTCTAGGGTAACTTGGTTACGAAATCCATTGTAATCCGCTCCCACTTCCATTTCGGTATTTACGGTTGTTGCAATAAACCTGAAGGTTTCTGGTATTCTACCTTGACTTTGGCACAAGTAATGCACTTGCCCACAAAGGTAGAAATTTCGGCCTTCATGTTTGGCTACTAGTATAGTTTCTTGAGGTCCAGGTACATCTTGTATGAACCCGGATGAATGGAGTATCGACATTTGTGTGCTTCATTCATAACCACATCTCGGTAACCATCGAACTTTGGTGTCCAGATCCGGTTCATGTAACAATAGACTCCATCATCACTGACTCTGAAGTTTTTATCCATTCCTCTTAAAGTTTCACCTGCCACGTTTTCAGGTTTTAAGGCCTCGAGTTGAGCCTCTCTGATCTGTGTGGACAGATGTGAATGGATTGTCATGGTCAACGACTTTACTCGGCGTCCCGATTAATCTTTTCTGCTAAGGGCGTCAGCTACTACGTTAACTTTACTAGGGTGATAAAGTATCTCACAATCGTAGTCGTTCAGTAGCTCTTCCCATCGTCGTTATCTCATGTTTAGCTCTTTCTGATTGAAGATGTGCTGGAGACTTTTATGGTCCGTGAATATTGTGCATTTCGTGCCATATAAGTAATGTCTCCAGATCTTCAGAGCGAATACCACTGCTCCTAACTCAAGGTCATGTGTTGTATAGTTGACGTCATATGTCTTAAGCTTTCTTGAGGCATAGGATATCACTTTTCCTCTTTGCATAAGAACACATCCAAGCCCTTGATTAGAAGTATCACAGTACACTACAAAATCCTCTGTCCCTTCAGGAAGAGTTAGGATTGGTGCACTACACAAGGCTCATTTCAGCGTTTGGAATGATGTTTCTTGCTTCTCTCCCCAACTAAACGTTACACCTTTTTGCGTCAGGGTGGTAAGAGGCTTAGCTATTCGAGAGAAATTCTGAATGAATCTGCGATAATAGCCAGCAAGACCTAAGAATTGACGGATTTCTGTAGGTGTTTTGGGTGCTGATCGGTTTTCAATTGCCTTTATTTTGGAAGGGTCGACGTGTATTCCTTCTGAACTGACCACGTGACCTAGGAAATCAACCTTCCTGATCCAAAATTCACACTTTGAAAACTTTGCATAAAGTTTCTTTGATCTAAGAGTTTGCAGTACTTGACGAAGATGTTGGCTATGATCCTATTCACTTCTTGAGTAGATAAGGATGTCGTCCATAAAGACTATGACGAATTTGTCCTGGAATGGATGACACACTCTGTTCATTAAATCCATGAACACAGCAGGTGCATTCTTGAATCCGAATGGCATCACTACGAATTCATAATGACCATAACGAGTTCTGAACGCGGTTTTTGGAATGTCATCCTCCAAAATTCGTAATTGATGATACCCGGATCTTAAGTCTATTTTTGAGAAATAGCTCGCACCTTGAAGTTGGTCGAACATATCATCAATGCGAGGCAGAGGGTATTGATTCTTAATGGTAAGTTTATTTAACTTGCGGTAGTCTATGCACATACGGAATGATCCATCCTTCTTCTTCACAAACAAGACCGGTGCTCCCCAGGGTGAGAAGTTTGGTCTTATGAAACCTTTGCTAAGGAGTTCGTTAAGCTGGCTGGATAATTCCTGCATTTCAGAAAGTGCAAGACGATAGGGAGATTTGGCTACAGGGGTAGCCCCTGGAATTAAGTCGATTCGGAATTCGACTTGTCGTTCGGGAGGCACTCCTGGAAGATCATCGGGAAATATGTCGGGAAAGTTGGAAACTTCAGGAATGCTCGCTATGTCTTTCACTTCTTGCTTTTTATCTACTACGTGAGCTAAGAAAGCACAATACTCTTTGCGAAGGTACTTCTATGCCTTGATGCAAGAAATTATTTGGAGGTTCGTTCCGGGTTTGTCTCCGTAAATAACAAGAGTTTCGTTAGTTGGCAAGTTCAGACGAATAACTCTTTGATAGCACAAGATGTGAGCATGGTTAGGACACAACCAATCCATACCTATTATGACGTCGAAACTTTTGATAGAGACCGGCATAAGGTCTATTGGGAACGAAAATTTATTCAAAGTAAGAGTACACTCTATGTATATATCGTTGGTGGATTCGGACTTTCCGTTAGCCATTTCGACTGTGAATGTTTCTTTTAATGGTTGGGAGTTTTGATTTAGTAAATGTTTGAAATTATGGCTCACAAAGCTCTTCTCAGCACCACAATAAAATAGAATGCATGTATATGTGTTGTTGAGAAGGAACGTACCCGTAACTAAGGTAGGGTTTACTACCGCTTCTTCATGGTCTAGGGCTAATATTCTCCCGACTCCACCAGCATTTCCAGCCTTAGGACAATCTTTCTTGAAATGCCCCATTTCACCACAATTGTAGCATGCTTGACCTACTCCAGTAGCAGGTACTTGGTTAAGTGGTTGGGGTGGTGCTCTACAGAATCGGGCAGTATGCCCTTTTCTATTGCAGTTACGACACTGCATTTCTCTGTAATTTCCATTTATGGTGAAAATTGCATTTGTTGCACTTCGGGAGGTTACCAGCATAAGGCTTGGCTGGTGCTGGATTAACAGGAATAGTAGCGGGTACAGTAGCAGCATTATTTATAACCAGCTGTTGCTTCTTTGAGGAATCCTGTGAAAACTTGCCCTTCGTCTTGCTGTTGTTGTTGTCATTGTTGTTGTTGTTGTTGTTGTTGTTTACCTTTTGTTGTTCTGGTACTGCAACCACTGAGTGTTGATGGGCTCCGTGGTCGATAAGAGATTGTGGCAACTCTTTGGCAATGTCAAAAGTAATAGGCCTCGATGCTAATACACTTGACTGAATTTGGGGCGACAATCCCCAAATATATCTCTTAATCTTCTTGCTCTCCAAAGCAACAATATCCGGGAAAAGAATTGCCAGATCGCAGAATCTACTAGTATATGTTGATATGTCAGAACCAACCATTGAAAGACCCCAGAGTTCCTGCTCAAGTTTCTGAACTTCGCCTCGCGGACAATGTTCCCGCATAAGCATGGCTTTGAAGTTCTCCCAGCTGATCGAATTAGCCACTACTAGAGTAAGTGACTTAACGTGACCATTCCACCACGTCAAAGCTCTTTCCGAAAAAGTACAAGCATCGAATTTGACCTTGCTGCTTTCAGGACAGGAGCAGATTTTGAAAATTTCTTATGTCTTTTCTATCAAGTGCCTTAATGCAATAACTCCTCCAGTTCCATTAAAGGTCCTGGGTTTGGCATTGGAAAAATCTTTATAAGTGCACTCTCGCGAGTGCCCATGACCTTCACCATGGTTAGAAGGATTTGCACCAGCTCCTGACCCACTAGATCCAGGAGTATTAATTTGAGACATGGCAGCAACTACAGCCGTCGTGACCACCGCTTGGAACATAGAGGGGTCAAACTGAGGAGGTGGTGGCGGAGGTGGCACCGGTGGTTCATTTACATTGCGATGTCTTGGATTTCTACGAGGAGGCATCTTTTTCTATACCAGTTAAAAGATACAAACAGGGTAAGATATCAAGAGTGAATATGAATTTTGATATCTCTGAACTAAAACATATAGTTCAACACTAATCTTGTAATGAATTGGAAATAGAAGTCCACGACAAGTACAAATTGTAACATAATGATATGAAATTGAATGGTTATTTTTCAAAGACTATGAAAATGCATATCGATTGAATTGGCATATTGATTACATAAGTTTGGAAAACTTGACCTTAAACTGGTCTATAATATACCAAATTTTGGGAAAACATCGACATCATACAGACCTACCGAAAAATAAAATTTTCGTGGTCTTACAGAAAAACATGAAAAATAACGCTAGAACCTATCCGTAGACTTAACTATAACCAAAAGAGTGAATAGGAAACAAGTAGAACATTTTCTACTGGCCACTATTATTTCTTGGATGAAACCTCAACTCAGCCAATTGATGCTCCACAACAAGCAGATGCCTTTCATACACTGTCAAACGTGCTCAGAGTTCTATGACTTCAGTTCGAGTTGCAGCTAGCTCTTGCTGCAGAGTTTCATTGTCTCTCATAGTTCTCCCATGAGCAACTTTGAGATTGCGAATGCGATTTGTGTTGGCATCTGAGTCTGCCTCAAGCTCCACAGTTCGCTGAATGGCCGCCACGTTTAGTTCAAGATTGACGGCCACTCGATAGACTATGATTGGAAGAGCTCTATCTGCGGAGCCTCCCTCATTCATATTGTAGAAACGGCGATCCCCATTGTATGGACGGAGTTGGCCTTGTTCATGACTCCACCTATACAGGCTTCTAACCCACATAGGTGTTGGGCCTTCAAATACTAGCTGGGGGTTTGGATTTGGTATCGGGGCCACTTGAGGTAGGTTCTCGACTTCCGGTTCTGAGTCGGAATCATTTTCTTCAGGAAAATTTTCTGCAAAATCATCATCTAAGGGAAATTCGTGATGTTCTTCTGGCTCTGCATCTTGTTCTTGATCGGGGAAATAAGGATCTCCGGGTAAGTGTAATCCAACCATTTTTATCTAAGCGAGAATAGGGATAAGAGATATAGAATATAGTTAGTAACGATTGATTAAGAATATAAGTTTCTAAGAGAGAGACCTACAGTTAACAAATAATGTATTATGTATATCTTGTTCTAGATATTACTATAACTATAAAGTGTATACTAATTATATATAACTTGGGTATATTCGACCTTTGATTAAATGACCCGGCTCTAAATCCACAACCAAACAAGGAACAGGAAATGAAGCTAAATCACATATTCTAAGTCTATATAACTTTAATTATATATAATTGTAATATACCCTTAATATTTATGGTTCTACCCTTGATTGTTCTACTGATTTCACATGTTTGTTATTAGTATATAGTGCCTAAAATACTCCTATAGTATTTTAATCTTTATGTTCTGTTTTAGAGTTCTTCTGAATATGTATAGTAAGTTTTAGACATGTCGCAACACCACTATCACTCTCAAACACATGTTGGTCATATCTCAAATCAATATAGTTGATCAAGCTATATTAATCCCAGATATAATTACATAACTGTCCAGGTTTGACTATAATGTTCAACATGCAAATACTTTTATGTTCTTATGATTGTAATATTGTACTTATAGATAAGTGTTAGTATACTTCTTATAAAAATAATTAAAATTTTAAAAGGATACATGTAGTCAGAGCTCTTAGCCCCAAATGTATTTATAGTTTGTATATCTTTTATGGATTGATATACTGAGTTCACTATAAACAATGCTCTGATACCAATCAGTCACACCCCCAAAGCAGACGGCGGAAACGTCCGGGGGTGGAGGACTTCATTTATAGTATCACAACACATGCATTATAATAATCAAAGTACAAACAACCATTATATTTAAGAAGGTTAAATATTTACATGTGTTTCAACATTTTATACTGAAACTAAATAGTGGTACAAAAGAAGAAGACAAGACATAATAGCTCCATCTTCTCAAAAGCTCTGGGTGTACCTGTCTACTGGTTCCCTGAGAATACAAGAAATTTTGAAAAGAGAGTATCAACATAAATTTGAGTGAGTGCATAAGTATTTATGTTTTGAAAAAATGTCTTCTGTTTCCTAAATCTGTAATTTGTTTTCAGAAAATCCTATATTTTCTATTCTATGTGAAATGTAATCTTAGTTGTATAAAACTGTTCTATTTGTAAACTAATGTTCTGTATTTGTAATCCTTTTGTAAACGAGTATCTGAGAGTATTTCTGAATTCATCAACTGTTATTGTAAACTGTAATGTAAGACTGTAAACTGTATCCTGTAAACTAGTACTTTAAAATAGTACATAAGTTTAATTAATTATACACTAACGTATTGTTAATATCTTTTAATGAGTTATTATAACCATACTAACTAGATGGCCTGACCCAACGCTATGAGTGCGCTGAACACATGTTGATAACAATTTGTCACTCAGAGGCGTATATGCCTGACTGTAGCTAGCAGTCCAAGTGCGGGGTTGTCAATCCCAATATAGATCTATACACACATTGTTTTGATCCCCGACTGGAGATTCTGGTTATAATGTCAGGACTTTACTATATTGTTTAAATGAATTAAACAAACTGTACTACTTGACTCATAAAAGCATATAAACGTTACATGTATAATACTTATGAAAACTCAATCATTCTGAAATAAATGATTAATAGTATGTTCTTGAATTAGTACTCTTAACCTGTATCTGAAAGAATGTATACACTTGGATAGTTTTGAATTAAACCTTTTTTTTGTAAGACAATGTACTCGAGTATGCTTGAATCATGAATTAATGTTATGTGAATCATAAATTATACCTATTATAATTTATATGTACTTTCTGTATTGATACCTAGTATTCATGAATACAACCCCTTGCTCAACTTGTTACAAAGGGTAATTGAAACTAAATGAACAAACTTTTATACTTGTATACATATACAAATATATATAAGTAAAATTTAAATGACACTCGGACAAATAACTGATACTTGTAATCCCACATCCAAACAAGGAAAAGAAACCAAAGTGAGTTATCAGTCCTAAATCTTTTATATCTTATTTATATAAATATATGTATACTAGTATGATTTTTGGGGAAAAATATAAGTTTATAAAATATTTAAAAGAAGTCTGATATTTTGAAATTCATTTTGGTGACTTGATGTCATTTTGAAACATCATTGAAAACCATTTGATTTAATGATAACTGAAATCCATTTTGATAAGATATTTGAAATCACTTGTTTATAACACAAAAACTTTGTGTTAGACTTGTATTCCCCCCCTTAAAACAGTAAAAACTATGAAGATGTGGGAGGTATGAAATCACCTGATGTAAGTTATTCAAATGTAAGGTTGGTGTAGGATGTTAAGTGTCAAGTGAAGTCTTGGACACAACGGATCCTATTAGCATATAATGATATATATATATATATATATATATATATATATATATATATATATATGGATATTATTAGTGTATATAACAACTAATTATGATAGGAAACCACTTTAGGGACTAGGAAACACTTGAATTTAAGTGTTACAATCACATGTGATTGTTCTAAAGGGGTTTACGGCCACACAATGTGTTCACGGCCATAGAGTTTACGGCCTAAGATGTTCTTCATAGGAGTTTACGGTCAAGGGAGATGCTCATGGCCGTAAACTCTCATTCTTCTTGGAATTGAGTGATTTCAAGGGTGTATGTTATGAGCTTCTATTGAATAACTAGTATTAGGATGTATACTTATGTTTTGAACCTTGAATGGGGTGTTCACGGTCTAAAGAACTAGTATGTGTTCTTAGTGTTCTTGGTGTTCTTGAAGATCTAGCCAAAAGAAATGATTTCATGGATGAAATCATAAGGTTTTACTAGATTAAGCATAGTATCAACAAATGATTGGAAGGAACACTTACTTATTTGGTGAGAATTAGAGGTGCTCTTGATGATACTTGAGAGAATTTGAGAGTTCTTGACTGAAAGTTATGAGAAATGAAGGAAAAATGAAGGAAACCTATATATGTATGCGAGGGTTTACGGCCGAGGAGTTTGCGGTCCGAAGTCAGTTTAACGGTTTACGGCCGAAGCCTCGTTTACGGCCTGCGAGGGGTTTACGGTCCGAAGTGTTTACGGCCGTAAGCTCTTTGCGGTCCGAAGCGAAGGGAAAATTCGCGAAGTTTCTCGGATTTTCAAGCTTTTTCTTTCCAAATTCAATTGAGGATATTATAAGGATTTTTGCAAACAAAGGTATTTCATAACCTTAATTAAAAACCCAAACAATAAAAAGGACGTTAGTTGACTCTTGTTTGACTTTTGTTTGACTAGAGTTGACTTTACAAACAGAAAATAACGGGATGTTACATCAACGATAGGACATAAAGGAGCAACGAGGAACCTTCTAGGATTTTCGTACGTTTTCTAAACAACAATAATTAAACATCGATTTTTCACGGAAAATATTTAACAAATAAATTTAAAATCGTAAGTTAACACATCGTTCATATAAGAACTAAGAACCCTTGCAGGTAAGTTATGATGGCTTAGTGTATACATTAGGGTCATTTATAATTAAGATTTGTAGGCATAGAGTGAGTGATTCCGCCTTATTTCCTGTTCCTTGTCTGTTTGTGGATTTAGGGCAGAGTCAGTCAATCGACTGTCTTTCCAATCTTAATAATACATGACTTGTATACACCAACCAATTATAGAGGGACCTAGTAGGGCTTATATTAAGAAAGTTAATTATTTTCAATTATCAGAACACTTGTACTGCTAGTACTAACAAGGATAAAACAAGGATAAAACAAGGATAAAACAAACACTTTTTCCTAATCGACTTAACAACCGTTACGATAAGAAGTTCTGATTTCGTTCTTAGAAATGGATTGGTTTGGTCCTCACCATACCAATTTCCTATGCCACGTAATGACCCTTTACCTTAAACGACCGACTAACGAAACTTCTGTCACTCATAACAACAAACTAGATATGAACCTCAGAATCGTTTCTTGCTTCAAAACCTCAGAAGTACCCATGCGAGGGGTACCACGTCTTCATAGCTTTTTCCGTAGACAAGAAACTTAAAGTGAAAAACACCAAGGATATTCTGAAAGTCCATGACTTCCCGAAGTATTCCCAGCAGACCTTTTTGGAAATACGACATATGCAGCAAGTCAAGTTCAAGCACAGAGGCTAGGGACAAATATTGTTAACCTATCACTGTTAAGTGTATACGTGAGAGTGGTATATAATTAAAATTCTATAGACCTAGGATGTGTGCTTCCGCCCTATCTCCTGTTCCTTGTCTGGTTGTGGACCTGGGGCAGAGTCGCACATCCGATCGTCTTATTAATCTTAATTATATACAACTTGTATACACGAGGTAATGATAGATGGATCAGGTATAAATCCTACTATGAACTTCAGGACAAAAGCTACCCAGAACTACGAGTGGACATCTTACCAATTAGATAAACGTAGTTAATTATATCAAACCCACCTACTTTCTACCGATCAAAACAGCAGACAAAAAAGTGAAGATCCGCTGGAACACCAGCAAGGATCAGAATTCACTTAAGAACGAGAAGTTCAGAGGGAATCGAAGTACTCACTTCTTTCCCAATTCCTAGTAGCCAATCAGAATTAAAATTTCGAGACAAAATTCCCTTTAACGGGGGGATAATGTAACAACACGTAATTTCAAATCTTGTAAAAGTCAATCTTGGTCAACGAAAGTCAAGGATGTCAATTAAAAGTCAAACTTATTTCTTTACTTATATTATTAAGTTAGATTAATAATCTATGAGTGTATAAACCTTTTTAAGAGTTGTGTGTTTAAGAAGTGATAACATGTTAGAACCGAGAATATCTAGCAGCCTCCTTCATCCGATCCGCAAAGCTTCGCTTGGGCGGTAATCCCTCGGACCGTAAACAGAGTTCACAGCTGCAAACGAGGTTCGCAACCGTGAACCTCAGATTCACTCCTCGAACCGTAAACGGCTTTTGGCCGCAAACCTTCGGACCGCAAACTGTGAGGCGGTTTCTAAAGGCTTATCACGTCGGGCTGTGTTTACAGCCATGAAACCCTCACCTATCTATTAAAGAAGTCTGAAATTTTCTCTCATTTCTTCACATCCAGCCGAAAACTACCCATTCTCTCTCAAGAACTTCAACCGTGAACAATTTTTTCTCTCTCAACTATCATCTAATTCCTTTGAATCTTCATAGAATTTTTCTTAAATCACCAAGTGTTCTTCATTTCATCAATAACACCTAACCGTAAACTCAAAGAACATCAACCATAAACCCCTTGCGGCCTTCCACTTTGCTTATAACACTTCTTTGTGTAAGTAAATCTTACAAATTAGTGTGTTTCCTTAGCATACCTATCATTATATTCACTAATTGTATGTATATATATTATGTGAAATGCTTTAGGAATCGTTTTTGTCTCGAGATCTAACTTGTGGAATATCATCCTATATCGAACCTTCTATCGAATCCCTCAAATAAGGTGAGTTCATACCCCCCATATTTCTACAAACTTTCTAAATGTTTTTAAGGGGGGGGGGGGGGGGGATACAAGTAAAACACAAGAAATCTTGTGTTTAAAAATGTAAATTTTACTTATTTCATTTTATTACCGTCAATATAATAAGTATAGTTTATGGAACAAAAGGAATCTTTTTACAAAATTACTTGTTATTTATAAAAAGGTTTTCGCATTTTACTTGTAAAGTCGTTGATCTAGTTTGTGAGACACGTCTTCGTGTACTTATCTAAGTACCAGAGTAAGTTTACCCTTGTGAACCAGAATCTCCTGGAGGGAGAGCGTGAGTTTGTGTATACATCTATATGGGACCGATAATCCCTCACCTCAACTGTTAGCTACAGTTAGACCGGCAGGTCTGCGGGTGACAAACGTCATAAACAATATCGACGTCCGATTCACGTCATATCAATCAGTATGGTCATAAAACTCACAAGGAGAAAACAACGATATATTTACGTAGTAATATGCTTTTCCTAAACTTTCCTAAGGGATATTAACTATATGATTACTCAGTATATACAATAAGGTTAGATAAAATTGAAATCCGATAGACAGTGGAATGTGTGACTTCCGCCTTATTTCCTATTCCTTGTTTGGTTGTGGGCTTAGGGCAGATTCACCCATTCAACTGTCTGGTCGATCTCGGTTATATACAACTTGTATGTATTTAGTGATCATAGGAGGGTAGTATCGTCACATCATGTTTTCAGGGAAAACAAGTCTTCAGCCAGTTTAACTTATCAACAAAACTAGCTATCATTAAAGTAATTATAGTAATTATACTTGTGCTTTTCGGTCTTGGAATGATTATGACTACAAGTTGGTTTTATAGAAAATATAGGATTTTCTATGGTAAACATCGTTATTTTAAAGGTAAACAGTTTTCGATAGAACTCTCTGAAAACAATAACAATTATTATTGAAAACAATGTTTTACAATAGAGAAAGTGGAACTAGGAACTTATTTACAAAAGGTTTAATACTTATTATCAAACTAGTATAACATAAAGGACCTTTAATGGTTAATTCTATAATTCCTTAGTTTATACATCAGAATTATATATAAATAATATCCGATAGGCAGTGGAATGTGTGACTTCCGCCTTACTTCCTGTTCCTTGTTTGGTTGTGGGCTTAGGGAAGATTCACACACTCAAATGTCCGTTCGATATTAGGTTATATATAGTTAGTATAAACTAAGCGATTGTAGAAGGAACTTTGGTGGTTACCATTCTACTAAAGAAAACATATAGGACTTTCTAGAGGAACATGAGAACTTTTCCAAAGAACAAAGAGTATACTTTTTATAACAAAAATACTTATGACCTCACCAACTTTAATGTTGACACTTTTCCAAACCACTTGTATTCTCAGGAACGTTAGTAGACAGGTACCTCTCAGGTGTTGCGAAGACGGAGCTTTACGTAATAACTTTTGTTGTACTTTCAATGTTATTCAAGTAATGCTTTGAACATAATGTAAATATTAGATTATCAATCCGATGGTTGTTTTTACTTTGATTACTATGATGCATGTGTTGTGATACTTAACATGAAGTCATCCACCCCCGGACGTTTCCACCGTTCCGGTTTGGGGGTGTGACAAAAGGACCCACTATAAATAAAGATTTGCAACCAAAATCCATAAAATTGAGAACTTGGATACTTATAGAGAACAATAAAATGAGTAAGAAACTTATAATCTCTAGATCAAGCTTTGGATGTACCAATTCTTCTTGCTTCTTCTTCAAGAGTAATCCAAATGAGCAATAAAAACCAAAAGGGAATAAGATGGGCTAAGGTTTCGAGTATTAGGGTTCTGGAGGATGGAGGTTGGGTAAATAAGAAAACCCTAAAATTTAGAGCCATTAAATATGGTCCAAAACCCGAGACCTAGGGTTTTGAGCTGTTGCGGTGATGTGTCACTCTGTACATATGGACACCTCGTATCCTACTATTAACCACATGCCATATGCAATCCTTAGATATGTGTCTTTCACTTCCTGCCTAACACCGTACTTTTTATTTACATGAAATAAATAACTTGTTGATCCAAAAGGAACTTAGAAAACTGGCGTTACAACTTTCCCCCACTTAACTGTATTTCATCCCTAAAATCTACATCCACAAACATCTTTGGATATAGCCTATGCATCTCCTCTTTGGCTCCCAAGTCTACCTAGAACCCTGTCTATGCTACCTTTGCACCATTACTAACCCGATCACTAATATGAACCATTTGAAACCACCAAAACCCATTAACCTACTTTAAAAATGGGAACCATTTGGTATGAAACCTATGGAACTAGCACCCCAATAACTGATGATCATGTTCCTTATATAAGTTCCAGATAGTCCCTCCGATGAAGAACTGTCCTAAATTACTATGAAACAAGTACCGTTGGTCAAGATATCTGCAATAATGCATTTGGTGTCACAAACCTGAAAGTCTTTAGTAACTTACTCACCAATCCATAGTAATATGCTCTCATATCTAAGATGGAATCTTCAATGGTTGAAACTTGGTAAAAGGCTTCTAATGCTCAGTATTGACTTCTCGACAAGTCAAACACTTTTCTACACACATAACCTATCAAACATGAAAATGCTATAGTCAACTATAATATTATATCAACATATGGATGTTATAGTCTCACTATAGTCTTGTATCTCTCTTATACCATTCCACCAACCTTGACTTACTCTAACACATACATAATCAAACTCATAGTCATTACTTCCTCTCAACGATGACCTCTTTGGTCTGAGTTCTTCCAATTACCTTTAACAAAGTCATAACCACTAACATCGTTACATATAATTCATGAAGGGATATACTATTCGTCTCCCAATTTAACGCATCAATCGCCACACTAAGTTTACCTAGATTGTAAAGTATTTCAAGGTTGTAATCATTCACCACATACAACCATATCCTTAATTTCCTCTTTTAGCGTCAAAATTGGAGTCTCGCATAACCTCTATCTCAAGGTCTCAAACACCGACTGTTGATCACCATCCCACTTAGAAGTAGCATTCTTTTTGGTTAACCAAATCAATGACACACCAATCTTGAAGAAGCCTGAACAAATTTTTGCTAAAGCCCAACAAAACCTAGATGTCATCAATACACACCATAACTTATAAATCAAACATGGGCTAAAAGAAATCAGTACGTAAGGCCTATGATCATTTTTGTTACATTAGTGAGCCCAAACGACATCACTAATAATTCATAATGGCGAAATCTCATCTTGTAGGCCATATTTTGCATATCCTCTTCTCCTACCCTTATCTAATGATAACCTGAACTCATATCATTTTAAAAACACATCTTGCTCGTTACAATAAGTGGTCTATCCTCGACAATCATCTCTTTCTTCTCCTCCCTACCATAACAATCATAAAATCCAAAATCCCACACAAATGCTACAAATACCTCCTGATGTTCTCAACCAAACAAGGCATCGAGCTGCTACTATTACCCTTTCCATGAATAGCTAATTCTACCCCACTTAGGATATGAACTATCACCTATTGGCTTCGATAATCGTTCAGGAGCAAAAACCGGCATAATCAGTCCATCCAATCCTTGACTTTAAGTTACTATAAATAATATAGAATAAAATAGTCCTTCAAATAGTTAACCCATACCTAAAACCCTAATCAAACAAGAACAGGTAGTAGGAATAAGTTAAAAATTCTAATCCTATGTAATTCTAATTAGAGATAGCTACCAAATGACTTAAACCAGCTGTTAATCGTCCTACCATCGGAAATGATGTTCCTAAAGTAACATATTTTCATTGTTTAACAACAACTGAACTAACACAAATTTTCTCAATATCTAAAATAAAACTATGATATCTGTAGAGTTGACTAGAAATGTACCAATCCATATACGTGACATAAGAAGTAAAGAAAGAATGTCATAATCATGATAAGGAATACATACCATGAACCATATAGGTGTTGTCATTTCCTCATCTGTAGTGAGATAATAAGCTCTACCCATAACCCTCAAGGCCCCTTCCTTCCCACGAATCCATCAGTAATCCTCAAAGTCATCGGTGCTAGAACTTGTACTGCTCCTCTCGCTAAACCGGGACAATCATATTTGACGTGACCCAACTGATTACAAAAAAACATATTGTCATCTCCCCTGCCTATAGTCTCAAATGTAGTGACCTTCTTGTATACATATGAAACATCTAGATGTAGAGGCATAACAAACACCCTAATGTGCCTTCTTACACTTGCTACAATAACCGTAGCTCCTCTCACCTCTTGAGTGGGTATTATTAGAAATAGTATCAAAGGTCATAGCTATTGGTAATATTTCTAATAATAACAAGGTCCTTTTAGGTTACGCTTAACACCCAATTGAGCAATTAAAATACAAAAAGAATTTAGTAGAAATTAGTTTATTAAATTTTCATCTTATGATAAATTGCTTAGAAGCTAATATGTAATTCATTAGAAGATAATTAATTATACGGATTGGATCTTAATTAATTTAAAGGTTTAGTTAATAGAAAAAGTCGAGGGGTATGTTCAGCAAAAGGTTTTGGCATAACAACTAGGAACCTATAATTAGGGAGCTAGGTATCAAACCCCATAAACTGATTCACCTAGCTAAAATTTGGCATCCCCTTGCTCTCCTTAAGGTAGAAGAAAATTAACCCAATTAGCGCTTATAGTTTGTGTTTTCCTCTCCCTTTTCCTAGGGTTTGTTGCTTTGTTCATTTTGAGTTATTAGGTGTGATTCGATTAGATGGATTCTCCTTTGGATTCTTGGCATCCTAGCAAGGTGGAAAGGACAAGATCAGAATCCAAAATATCATTGGTCAATAGAGATGTATGTTTTCTTATTTATCTTGTAGCTGCAATGATAGTATAATCTTAAAATCGTTTTTGGTTTAGTTGAACATTTTACTACAAATTTGTTATATGTTTCGCTAGTATATGTAATGTGTTAGTGTGTTCATGACCTTTCAATGTTATCAAAGCCTTATTTCATAATTAATTGCAGTATTAGATCCAATTGAATTATATAAAATATTGTTTGCTAATTAGGATTTGGGTATGAAATTTTGAATTTTGTTTTCCTATGGTCACTTTAGTTTTTCGTGTGCCCTAAGTTTCAATTTAAATACCATAACCCTAAAACCTTGATCGAATGTTAACTACGAGCATCATTGGCCATGACACACTTTCTTTAAGGCGCAATGCGCTTGTCTTATTTGGCTCCCTTTGAAATCCTAACTTGCTCAACAATATTCCTAACTTGTTTTGCAAGAAAATAAACATGCATATTTTTCAAATATTGGATATACCACTTGAAATATCACTTATAATAGTGATTATAAATTTTAATATTATTTTTAATTATTTATTAATATTGTATCCTAACATGTCTAATTTGAATTAACACACGCATACATTTAAATGGTTTAAATTTTACACGCACACACACACACACACACACACATATATATATATATATATATATATATATATATATATGTATATATATATATATATATTATCTATATATGTAAGAAATTTTCTGCATTACATCCTTATATGTTTAATATGTAGTGGTGTTAATCATGATGACGAATGCGGAATATGAAATGATTTAGTGAATCATACAAGAATCATGAACACGAAGACACAAGAGTGAATAAATTTGGGTTTTGCTCTCATTAGTCAAGTTAGTATTACAAAGTGGGTCTTGCAATTATTCTCTCACTAGACTAATCACTCTAAAGTTAATTTACATAAATTGAGTGTCACTCACTTCCTTATAAAGGAAAGACAACTCATTACACACACACAAATGAGTAGCACACATGACATTCAAGAGTGACTTTGCACCCTAACATTGTCCCCCTCAAAGTTAGGATTCGGTATCCCGACTTCAATATCCAATGAGCTCGCGCGATCAAGACCAACTCCCCCTCGAAGTAATACCGGTTTTCAAATCCGCAAATGAATACCCGAAAAGCTTCGAATACCCACTCTACACTCTCCTCCTTTTTATAATCAACAAGAGATTATAAAACCAACAAAGGTTGAGAAGTGCCCGGGGAATAAACTTCACAAATCTCCCCCTTGATGTATGCCAAAAATGAAACTACGAAAAACTTGCACGAAAAACAATCACGAAAAAGTCATAAAAAATTTCCAATTTTGTGAAAATTTACGACTTTTGGGTGAGAGTTGCAAGAATTTCGATAATCCAGGTAAAATCGGTCAATATCAGAATTATATAAGGACCCGTTGCGCCAAAAACAACCTCAGATGCGAAACTTTACCCTAATTGCGAAACTGGGCATAAAGTGTCAAGTCACATTAACTACATGGGCCTATTTCGAAAATATTCCAATTTTTTAAAATTTTCAGCCCAATTTCGAAACTGGGTAAATTCTTCCAATACTTCGAAACTTCAGGGATTCGAAATTAAACTCCTTAATTCTCCATGAAATTTATCCCCATTTCGAATGTGGGTCTTTTCTGCCAAATTTCTTAAAGTTTAGGGATGCGAAGTGACACATTCCATTTCTTCTCCATATTACTTCCAGATGCAAAGTGACATAATCGACTCCATCATTGCATTCGACTGCATTAAACAATTGACTCTTTAATTCGATGTCCTATAAGAAACCCTCGACCTCGATGTCGTGTAGGACCCTCGACATCGAACCATGTACAGACCCTCAACATCGATGTTCAATTGACCCATTTTGAATTCTTCAAAGTCAACACTCGACATTGAATACATAGCCTTCGCTTTCAGTAAATGAACCTCGACATCACAATTCTTCCCAGTCGGTTATGACTTCAAATCAATTCTAGATGCAAATGAGTAAACATCACAATTCGAATTCCCCTTTTACTCCCACGCAAACACGTTCGTCCCTTATGCGAACATAAATACAACAGTCAAACACAAGTTTGACTCCAAATAAGATCATTCGACCATTAACCCAAATGAAATCTAGATCGTGAATGAAGAGTACAACCACTCGACTTCAACATTGACCTTATAGTAGGAAATTCGACCATCTCAACCCAATACAGTCATTTCCAAGACATTCAACCCCAATGAGTAATCATATACTCGACTTAAACCACATACACCATCGAATTTAATCTACTTTCATTCCCAATTCGTTTAAGCAATCCTCACTATCGATTCAAACAAGTTCAACGAACAAGAACATCAGTCGAAATTGCATTTGATTTCGACTCCTTTTGTTGTTCCATAACAGTTGAAATTATGATTTTCGATTCGATTATCATCCAAAATATTCACTTTGAAAGTTTCTACTTCTTTATCTGCCTTCACAAACATTCTAGGTGTACGAGGTGAATCTATCCTAACTAGTCAAATTCGATTTCAGTTTTGACTCTTCATCGTGTTTGACTTTTCGATTGAATCAACTCCAAGAGAACCAAGAACCAGTCAAAATCGAAATCGTTTCTAGAAAACTAATAACAACATCAGTTGATTCCAGCCAAATACGACTCAAACGTCAACCATCAATTTAAGAGTTACACTCCAATAATCAGTCGACTTAACCAAAATCGATTACTGATGTGAACAATAACAGGTCAATTCGACCTTCAACCATATTTGAAACTGATTTTGTGGTCAACTCCAAGTTCATCTTCAAGAAATCAATCGAAATTCAGTTTCAGTTTCGATTTTATGATATAAGAATTTAACCTCGATAATTGAGAAAATAATGTTGATTGAAGAAAAATATGAAAAAGAATCGACAACAGTACATGATTCATGTATTTGGGATAAGTTGAAATAGTCATATGTTCGAGTTGGGCTTAATGAATTCATTCCACGAATAGTAACAAGATGTTGTTTGGATTTTGAAGTGTGATGAACAATTCAAAATTTTGGTTTGGGCTCAAAATTTAATCGAAACAAATTTAGTGTTTGTTTTGGGCTTGATCCAATAATTATTGGATCAATGACGGCGTTGAAACAGAATAGATCCAACGAATTAAAATGATCAAAAATGAAAAACGAAAGGCACGAATCGAAATTAAAGTTGAATTTCGATAAAACCTGGGTTGTTCTTAATCGGATCATCAAAAATCAAGAACGTTCTGGAATCCATTTGAGAATGTGAGAAATCTTCTTGACGATTTGTTTTCCGTTTCTAACACTCGAATCAATCATCGATGATCTTGGTTCTATTGTTGGAACACGAAAATCACCAAATCGAACATTGTACCACCCACGATGCGTGTTGTACAACTCGTTCTTCATGTTCTTCAACGATCTAACACCATCTTCATAAGAACCATCAACACTTCTGGGTTTTGAATTCAAAATCATTGCAACACTTGATGATTTTTTCTTTGGAACTCAAATTTTCTTCATGGATTTCGGCTTCAAAACAACATTCGAAGATTTTTGTGAATAAAACCACTTGTTCTTACGCTTGATCTTCTTATTCTTTTTCTTTCTCATCTTTTTGCATCTTGAATATTTGATTTCTAGAAATAAATTCATTCTTGACAACTTCAAATTTGCAAGTTTGAATCAAATCTTTTGAAATTTGATATTTGTGAATTTCTTGAACTAATGGTTTTCGATAAGGAATCATTCCTTCAAACAAATCACACGAACACAAACTATCATCGGTTTGAACTCCAATCGAGAAAAAACATTTTAATCTACTTGAGAATCAACTTGAATTCCTTTTTCTTGAACATCAAGAACATCATGATCATGATGAACTTCTTCAAGAATATCCAGGTAAAATGCAAGAACGTTATCACCATGTATGCATTCATCAAGACGAATTCCTTCAATTACTTCATCATCTTTCTTCTTCTTCTTTCTTTCATGATAAGTTGTTACCAAACGATTAAGCAACATCTTACGATGATCTTGATCAAGAGGATAACCATTGAACTTTCCAAATTCACATTTGTTACTAGAAATAAGTGGATTTTGTTTAATGTACCCGGTTACAAAACACTTGAGAATTCCTTCAAAATTCAATGACGATGGATAATCATCCACAAACCAATCTTCACGAATTGCTTCTTCCATCTTCGATCAATTGATAAGATCTTGGGTTTTTTAGAGAGAGAAAGTGATTTTGAATGGGTTTCTAGAGAGAGAAAGCAAAAATCACTTGAATTCTAGTGAAGAAAATCGAATTATGAATTGAATCAAGGTACAATTCGATTTCTAGAATACAAAAACTCTCTAAAACACGAAGATCAAATAACGATGAAGAATCACCAAATCAAAAATGTCATCATGGATCAATTCTTGATAGATTCAAGAACACCTTCTTTGATACCAATTATAGTGGTGTTAATCATGATGACGAATGCAGAATATAAAATGATTTAGTGAATCATACAAGAATCATGAACATGAAGAACACAAGAGTAAATAAATTTGGGTTTTGCTCTCATTAGTCATGTGATTATTACAAAGTGGGTCTTGCAATTTTGTCTCTCACTAGACTAATCACTCTAAAGTTCTTTTACATAAAATGAATGTCACTCACTTCCTTAGAAAGTAAAGACACCTCATTACACACATACAAAGGAGTAAGCACACATGACATCCAAGAGTGACTTTGCACCCTAACATAATACATTGTAAGTCTTACCATGACTAGGATCACTCATTCTAACGCTATAAGAAAGGTTTAAAGATATCTTTTTGATTCCTAATAAGGTCAATTTTTAAAAGCTCATTGCTTACCACCCTCACCATATTTTGTGTTTTGTGTGGAGTTACTGAAAGGATTTGATATGATTATGTTTTAAGTTAAAATTATTAGCTTAAAGTATTAAAATTAAATTCCATTTTAAATATAAGTTAAAACATGAATCATATTCTACCCATGAAAAACATATATTTTCTTCAAAATTTGTTGATAAAGCGTGTGTGATATGCCGACATGTCAAATTTAGAGTAAAGCTAAAAATGATGTGGTACTTATGATACTCACGCATATCATGAGCCAAGAATCACAATGGTTGATCCACCATCTAATCTATGATCCATGACATCCCTACAATGTACTAAGATGCGCATAATCAAGAAGATTGTCATACCATTGATACTAGTCCATGAATCTCAAAGGTCTAGGAGTTTCATAGTGATTGAAATTGGCAAATATTGTTGCCTACCTAATGGTGTGACTATGACATCCCTCTTCACATCATAAATGGAAATATGGATCCTAGCCTTGTTAAATAATTTTTTTGGGTAATTATTTTAGGGATGAATCATATCAAACTAACTAAAACTTTCTTTCGTAGAAGTCTGTTCTGAATAACAGTAACAACCTCCCTCCTCCTCCTCCTCTTCCTCTGCCACTACCTCACTCAAACTTCTTACTCCTATATGTTATGTCAAGGGAGAAACTCACAGGACCCAATTATCTTGATTGGGTTTTAACCTTGAGCATCACCCTAAAGTATGTGATCAAAGAGTATGTTTTCGATGAGGATATCCAATAACTCGTTGATGATGCTACTGATGCTCAAATAGTTTCTTATAATAAGAATTATGATAAGTCAGCTAAGATTGCTTGCCTTACGCTAACGACCATGTCCCTCGAGCTCCAAAAGGTCTTTGAAAATCTTGGGGTGTATGACATAAATTACCAGCTCAATGAAATGTTTTAGGAGTAGGCTACGAATGAACGATTCGATATCGTAAAGTAGTTATCTATTTATATGGTGCTTAAATTACTAGCTAACTTCTTTTGGGTGTATGCACATTCAGGAGATGAAATCATATATAAACAGAGTGAAGAATCTAGGTATCCAATTTCCAAAGAAGTTAGCCATTTGTATGCTGCTTAACTTGCTTACTAGTTCATGCCAACAATGATATGAACAATTTGGATACGACCTTGATGGAACTACACGACATGCTGAAAACTGTCGAAGCGAGTATGGTGAAAACTTGTGGCTTAAGCTCCACTACTCATGTCTTGGAAATTAGTAATGTTGGCGCTAAAAGGAAGAAAGTTTCCCATCCCAAAGGAAAGGGAAAGCCCATGGTTGGATAGTCTAACCAAGGTCTAAAGAAAAAAATTGATTCTGAGATACCTCCCACCAGTGACTGAAATAAGGCCAGTTGTTTCTATTACATGTCGAAGGAGCACCGGAGATGTAGCTGTGACAACCCAAAATTTCTATTCTGTACAACATGTCAATTCAATAGAAGTCAAATCAGTTACAGTTAAATTTTCAGACTTTTGGATTAAGTTTGATTATTTTAGGATTTACACTTTAGGAGATACCAGGAGAGAGGATGCCCTAGGGTTATAGTGCAACACTGTTATTCCTAAACTTCAAGAAATTGGAGTTTACTGCCGGAATAAAATAGTTTCAGCCAAAAACCCAGAAATTTGGAGTATATATATGACACTTGTCCTTTTATGTCATTTTTCCAAATTTCTCAAGAACAAAAGCAAATCCTCCCAAGTATCATCCCGGGATTTATTCCAGATCTCGATCTAGTAAGTGTTTTCAACCATTTCAAGTTAGTAGATCACTTAATCTAGTGTTTTAACACCCTTCTAACCGAGAAATCATTCCAAAAGGTTGATTCTTCCATTTTCACCAAGAACACCAAGAACACACACTAGTGTTCTTGGCATTTTGGCTCATTTCAAGCTTCCATATAGTAAGTACTTCTATCCTAGAGTGTGTTTAAGATTGCTATACTTCATTATAACATGAAATCATCCAAGAAACACCAAGAAAATGGTGTTTACGGTCCAAGAACATTCTTGAACCGTAAACCCATTTTAAGGGAACAAAATGTCCCTAGTCCCTTCCTAAGCCTAGGTAACTAACTTGGATCCTTACCTTGATGTGTTAAGGACTTGAAATCATCAAAATACCAACATCCATAAGGGTTTACGACCGTAAACCCAAAGGGATGTGGTCTTTGGGCCGTAAACTCCAAATAGGAGTGAAATGGTGCCCTAGCTTCTTCCTTAGGCTTATACTTCAAGAGGCAACACTTCAATGGACTTAGAAACCTTCAAATCAACAAATGGTCAAAAGAGGGGGAGTTTACGGCCATAAACTCTAGGGTTTACGACCGTAAACCCATTGGGTTTAGGTCACAAAACCGTAAACTCAAGTTAGGGTTTCTTTTGAACCCTAAACCCTATAGCATTATTCTACAACACTTAGATGCATTCCTTGAGACTTATAACACTTATATAAGGTGTTTAACTTGTCTTAGGATGTCTTAACTTTACTAATTGATTGTTTAAAGTCTAATTAGATACATATATGTTGTATTTATATGTTAAATAGGATCATTGTGTGTGTACAAGTCTTCACTTGACACCTAGCAATCCTATTTCTTCAGTTCATCCAAACCACCAACTACAGGTGAGTTCATACCCCTTAATTAACCTTTTAAATGTTTTTAAATGCTTTTATGGGGGGGGGGATACAAGTTGAACAATTGTAGTTATTATATCAATCACATGTGATTAATAACTACCAAGCAAATGGTTTTCTTACTTTTCAAACTGTTTATCAAACTGTTTTACCTCAAACTGTTTTACAAACTCTTTTATTGTCAAATACATTTATCAAACTCTTTTAACTTATATTATGTGTATCTATATAAATATAGTTATATAAGTAGGATTGGAAGGACTTAGGACTGCTAGTCTACCCTGCTTCCTGTTCTTGTTTGATTGTGGTCTTGGGGTATCAAGGTTAGTTGTCCGAGGGTCGTTTGAATCCTAGTTATATATTATGTATATGTATATAGATATAAAAGGTTTGTTATCAACCTCTTCTAACTTATAGTATGTGTATCTATATAAATATAGTTATATAAGTAGGATTGGAAGGACTTAGGACTGCTAGTCTACCCTACTTCCTGTTCTTGTTTGATTGTGGTCTTAGGGTATCAAGGTTAGTTGTCCGAGGGTCGTTTGAATCCTAGTTATATATTATGTATATGTATATAGATATAAAAGGTTTTCCTTCATTCAAGTCCATACCCTTGGGTAGCAAGGGTATACAAACATGTTCATACATTGCTAGTAAGCTACCATAGGGGTAGTTTAGGAAGATACTATTACTAGAACGATGAAACATACAATGAGTCAGTTCATACATGAGTCAATACATACTATAATGAGAAACAAACATGAAACAGAGTGATGAGAAACAAACATACAGGCTAGACAGAGAAAGAACACACAATACAGCTAGCACACAATTCACATAACATTTACATTAATACATTTATGTGAGCCATTAAACAGGGCATGGCACTACCTGCCATGACTGTTTTTGTATCAGAATCTCCTTAATTGGGGAGCGTATGAGTTTGTGTATAGATCTATACTGGATTGACTATCCTACACCTTGCTGCTCGCTACAGTGGGACTTGCAAGTCTACGGGTGCCAAACGTCATTTTTGTGGCATCTTACATTGTCACTTTACTATTGAGTCGGTAGCAAGATACAGGTCGATCACATGTTACCTTAAAATATACAATTGGCTTAAGGTAGTTAGTACAGCAGTAGTTTCATAATACTACATTAAAGTACTATAACATTTTCCCTTTACATTTTACTTTGTGATTTCACACAATAAACAATAATGTAAAAACTATATTTTTGGTTAATGATAGTCAGATTTGGGAAAATACTCACTTTTACAAAAGATACACGCACAGACACTAGATGCCTTGGTAGAAGGCTACTTTTAGTAGGAAACATAGGGTTTTCTAGGATAGTTCAAACAAATACAAAACTTTTACAAACACACAGTACATCTTACAAAACATCTTACAAATGCTTTCATACAAACACAGACACTAATATACTTATGAACTCACCAGCTCTAAAGCTGATAAACTCTTTCAAAATAACTTGTATTCTCAGGTCACCAGTAGACAGGTACCGGAGCCAGGTTTTGAGAAGATGGAGCTCGTTCAAGACTCATCTTATATTTTTGATGTATATTGTTTGGTGTCTTTAAAACTTAACGGAACACACTTGTATGAAATTATATTATTAATGCAATGGATGATGTTGTTGCTTGTTTACTACTTGCATTGTTGTGATACTGTACATGACGTCCTCCACCCCAGAACGTTTCCGCCGTTCATTTGGTTTTGAGGGTGTGACAGATTGGTATCAGAGCATTGTTTATAGTGAATCGAGTGTATCAACCCATAAAAGATATACGAACTATAAACACAAGCGGGATTTAAAATACTCTGATGAAGAGTTTATACTTTAAATAAAAAAAATATTTTAATAAAGTATACATACCTGCATTCATACTAAAATCAGTGTCACTAGGACATAACAAAAGTATTACGATTGTTGGACAACACAAGTAGACTTAGAGACATATGGTCAACCCTGGGAAGATGTAGCCTGATCAACTACATTATCCAAGGAGTGATTAGCATGTGCCTAAGTATGGTTGTGAGGTTGCAACAAGTCTAAAAACTTACCAACACTTCTACAACAAGAACAGTAGAACAAAACATTAAACTTAAAATACTATAGGAGTATTTTGTGTTACTATAATTACTTATTCGAGAACTAAAGGTCTTTATTAGTATATCAATGGTTGTTTAGTGGATACACTAAAGTTATATGTACTAGGATGTTATAGACTTAGAATCTGTGATCTTTGCCTTACTTCCTGTTCCTTGTTTGGTTGTGGGCTTAGGGTTAGGGTCACTTATTCGAAGGTCTATCCCGTCTGCATGACATATAACTGATATGCTTTAAACAAGTATTAAGGCAACTGATAAAGATCATCTTATAATTATTTATTTAGTTAGTTAGTTTAATTTAGTTATCTCTTATATCCCTTTTCTCGCGTAGATTTAATGGCTGGATTTTATCTTCCCGGAGACCCGTACTATCCCAACCACGACAACGCAGAATGGCTGGAAGAAGAACCAGAAGATAATCACCCAATTCCTTTAGATGATTATGAAGCGGAAGGTTTTTCTGATGGTTCCGACTCGGAGCCAGAAGTCAACAACCAACCCCCAGCTGTTCAAAACCCAAACCCTCGTCCCACATTTCAAGGACCCACACCTTTGTGGGCCACAAACTTGAATAGGTGGAGTCAGGAACAAGGTCAACCTTTTCCTTACAATGGAGACAGAAGCTTCTACAACCTCACTGAGGGAGGTTCAGCTGATAGGGTCCTACCTATCATGGTTCGTAGGATTGCTCGGAACACCGAGCAGGGTCGAGCGGCTATCGACCGGGTAGTAGAAGTTGATGCAAATTCTGGTGTTAATAGTGTCCGCATTCGCCAGCTGGAGTCCGCTCATGAAAGGGCTCAGGTCGGTAATGCTCTGCTTCAAAGAGAACTTGCTGAGACCCGAGCCGAAGTCAGGGAATTTCGAGCTCAGCAAGCAAGGTCTGATAGGCGTGTGAGGAACATAGAGCGTCTCCTATCGGATTCAAGGACTCATTCAAGCAGTTCTCGTCGTCGTTAAAATCTTACCGACTTCGCGTTTGGATATAACTTAATTAGGTAGTATGCTGTCAAAATTTTCCCATCTTAGATGATGTAAGACCTACTTCTAGGTCATTTTTCCCCAAACTCATTACATCTGTAATTCCAATATCTTTGACAGATATAAAAATCTAATGGAAATTATTATCCAAATGCTTTCATCTTCATTCAAGTATTCCATGTAATTATGCTGTTGGGCTATGGAGAGTTAGTCCATGAGTCATTCTCATCAATGTTCATGTCAAATTATTATCAATATCTTATTCATTCTGAACTTTCAGCTAAAAGATGCCTCCACGTAAGTCAACAAGACTTAATCCTCCACCACCTATTCCTCAATTTGATACAGCAGCCCTCAATGCTGCTGTAGCTGCGGCTGTGGCAACGGCCATGGCTGAGTATCATTCTTCAAGTTCCACTGGAGGAGGGACTCCTATTCCAACAATACAGGTTGAAACCCCTGTGCGCTCGAGAGAGTGCTCCTACAAAGATTTTACAAACTGCAAGCCATTATCCTTCAGAGGAACTGGCGGAGTCATTGTACTCTCGCAATGGTTTGAGAAAACCGAATCGGTTTTCGCAATCTGCTCTTGTCCAGAAGGGAGCAAGGTGAAGTTCGCTGCTTGCACCTTTGAAACCAGAGCCCTAACATGGTGGAATAGCCATGTTAAGTCACTATCTCTTTTTCAGTGGCAAATGATATGGGTTGGGATACTTTAAAAGACCTCATGATTGAGGAGTACTGCCCGAGGGGCGAGATCCAAAAGCTGGAGGAAGAACTTTGGCGCCTAACCATGAAAGGCACCGACATCGTAGCATATACCGCCAGGTTCTGTGAACTGGTGGCCCTCTGTCCCAACATGATTCATACAGAGGGAAAGAAGATCGAGAGGTATATATGGGGTCTGGTGCCACCATACCAGGGAAATGTATTGTCATCACGCCCCACTACATTTGATAGTGCCAAGCGATTGGCACAGCAGCTAGTTGACCACGGGGCCCGTACCCCGGCTGCAACAACCACCCTGGCCATCTCAGAAACCGCCAGAACTACAGAGTCCAAGCGGAAATTCTGGGATGACAAGAAAAAGAAGAAGGCTGCGAAGAAACAGCAGACGGTGGCAGTTCATAGTGCGACAGCACCTGCCACTGCTGCTATCCCAATAAAGCAGTATTCTGGAAGTTTGCCTTTATGCAACAAGTGCAACTACCATCATATGGGAGCCTGTCGGGACATGCAGTGTGTAAACTGCAACAGGAAGGGGCATACAGCCCGTTTCTGTAAATCTCCGGCGAGGCCAATCACCCAAGTCCCAGGCACTGGAGTGGGCCAATCTTGCTACAACTGTGGCGATGTGGGCCACCACAAGAGGAACTGCCCCAAGGCAGGGAATGCCGGTGGAGTAGGAAGAGTTCTGGCTATAGGCCATGAGGAGGCGGTTGCCGACCCCACAGTGGTCACTGGTACGTTTCTCCTCGACAACTCTTATGCTTGTTTACTATTTGATAGTGGAGCGGAGAGAAGCTTCGTGAATCAGAAATTTGCTCATTTACTTAAGCAAAAATCACGAGCACTCAAAGAACCGTTCATAGTAGAAATGGCTAATGGGAAGACAGAGAGCACTAGCTGCATTTACATAGGGTGTACCTTAACTTTAGATAGCCATTCATTCTCGATCGACCTCATGCCAGTCTCAATTAAAAGTTTCGACGTCATCATTGGCATGGATTGGTTGAGTCTTCAGTGTGCCGACATCATGTGTTACGAAAAGGCAGTCCGCCTTAATCTTTCGTCTGGCGAAACCCTAGTAGTTTATGGCGACAAACCCGGCACAAACCTTCGTATCATCTCGAGCATTCAAGCTCAGAAATTCTTGCGAAAGGAATGTCGCGCTTTCCTTGCTCATGTTGTCGATGTGAGCCAAGCAACTAAATCTATTCAGAACATTCCAGTAGTACACGACTTTCCCGACGTCTTTCCAGAAGAGCTACCAGGATTACCCCCGCAACGACAAGTCGAGTTCAGAATCGACTTAGTTCCAGGGGCTACCCCCGTAGCCAAATCGCCTTATCGTCTAGCACCTGCAGAGATGCAAGAACTATCCTGTCAACTTAACGAACTGCTCAGCAAGGGCTTTATAAGACCAAGCTTCTCACCTTGGGGAGCTCCAGTCTTGTTCGTCAAAAAGAAAGACGGATCTTTTCGTATGTGCATCGACTACAGGGAGCTCAACAAGCTGACCGTCAAGAATCGTTATCCTTTGCCTCGGATTGACGATTTATTCGATCAACTTCAAGGGGCGAATTTCTTTTCCAAAATCGACTTAAGATCCGGATATCACCAGTTACGAGTGCTAGGGGAGGATGTTCCAAAGACACCCTTCCGAACTCGTTATGGGCACTACAAATTCATAGTGATGCCGTTCGGATTAACAAACACGCCCGCTGTATTCATGGACTTAATGAATAGGGTGTGTCGTCCTTACTTGGATCAGTTCGTCATCGTCTTCATCGATGACATACTTATCTACTCTCGTAGTAAGGAAGAACATAGTCAACATCTGCGACAAGTCTTAGAAACCCTGCGCGCGGAGAAGCTTTTTGCGAAATTCTCGAAATGCGAATTTTGGATCCGACGAGTCGAATTCTTAGGGCACGTGGTTAGCGAAGAGGGAATCCACGTAGACCCATCCAAAATCAAAGCCATTGAGAGCTGGTCAGCACCGAAGACGCCTACAGAAATTCGTCAATTTCTAGGCCTCGCTGGCTACTATCGCCGGTTCATTCAGAACTTCTCCCGCATTGCGAAGCCTCTTACAACACTTACCCAGAAGGGCGTATCCTTTGACTGGGAAGGAAAGCAGGAGAGAGCGTTCCAAACGCTCAAACGAGCCTTGTGCACTGCACCAATACTATCCCTCCCCGAAGGGATAGAAGACTTCGTTGTCTATTGCGATGCATCGAACCAAGGTCTCGGATGTGTCCTGATGCAGCGAGGTAAGGTCATCGCCTATGCCTCGAGGCAGCTAAAAACACATGAGGTCAACTATACGACGCACGATCTTGAACTAGGAGCAGTTGTTTTTGCTTTGAAGATCTGGAGACACTACCTATACGGTACAAAGAGCACAATCTTTACGGACCACAAGAGCCTACAACACATATTCGATCAGAAGGAGCTCAACATGAGATAACGACGGTGGGTCGAGCTACTCTGTGACTACGAATGCGAAATTCGTTATCATCCCGGCAAGGCCAATGTAGTAGCTGACGCCCTAAGTCGGAAAGAATATTCTGGTCGTAAAGTCAAGTCATTGACTATGACTATCGATTCACACTTATCCACACAAATACAGGCAGCTCAGCTCGACGCTTTGAAGCCTGAAAATGTGACCAGTGAATCCCTGCGAGGGATGGATAAGAACTTGGAAGTTAAGGGTGGCGGAGCTTTTTATCTCATGGATCGGATCTGGACCCCGAAACTAGGTTTGATAAGGAATCATTCCTTCAAACGAATCACATGAACACAATCTATCATCGGTTTGAACTCCAATCGAGAAAAAACATTTTAATCTTCTTGAGAATCAACTTGAATTCCTTTTTCTTGAACATCAAGAACATCATGATCATGATGAACTTCTTCAAGAATATCCAGGTAAAATGCAAGAACGTTATCACCATGTATGCATTCATCAAGACGAATTCCTTCAATTACTTCATCATCTTTCTTCTTCTTCTTTCTTTCATGATAAGTTGTTACCAAATGATTAAGCAACATCTTACGATGATCTTGATCAAGAGGATAACCATTGAACTTTCCAAATTCACATTTGTTACTAGAAATAAGTGGATTTTGTTTAATGTACCCGGTTACAAAACACTTGAGAATTCCTTCAAAATTCAATGACGATGGATAATCATCCACAAACCAATCTTCACGAATTGCTTCTTCCATCTTCGATCAATTGATAAGATCTTGGGTTTTTTAGAGAGAGAAAGTGATTTTGAATGGGTTTCTAGAGAGAGAAAGCAAAAATCACTTGAATTCTAGTGAAGAAAATCGAATTATGAATTGAATCAAGGTACAATTCGATTTCTAGAATACAAAAACTCTCTAAAACACGAAGATCAAATAACGATGAAGAATCACCAAATCAAAAATGTCATCATGGATCAATTCTTGATAGATTCAAGAACACCTGCTTTGATACCAATTATAGTGGTGTTAATCATGATGACGAATGCAGAATATAAAATGATTTAGTGAATCATACAAGAATCATGAACATGAAGAACACAAGAGTAAATAAATTTGGGTTTTGCTCTCATTAGTCATGTGATTATTACAAAGTGGGTCTTGCAATTTTGTCTCTCACTAGACTAATCACTCTAAAGTTCTTTTACATAAAATGAGTGTCACTCACTTCCTTATAAAGTAAAGACACCTCATTACACACATACAAAGGAGTAAGCACACATGACATCCAAGAGTGACTTTGCACCCTAACATAATACATTGTAAGTCTTACCATGACTAGGATCACTCATTCTAACGCTATAAGAAAGGTTTAAAGATATCTTTTTGATTCCTAATAAGGTTAATTTTTAAAAGCTCATTGCTTACCACCCTCACCATATTTTGTGTTTTGTGTGGAGTTACTGAAAGGATTTGATATGATTATGTTTTAAGTTAAAATTATTAGCTTAAAGTATTAAAATTAAATTCCATTTTAAATATAAGTTAAAACATGAATCATATTCTACCCATGAAAAACATATATTTTCTTCAAAATTTGTTGATAAAGCGTGTGTGATATGCCGACATGTCAAATTTAGAGTAAAGCTAAAAATGATGTGGTACTTATGATACTCACGCATATCATGAGCCAAGAATCACAATGGTTGATCCACCATCTAATCTATGATCCATGACATCCCTACAATGTACTAAGATGCGCATAATCAAGAAGATTGTCATACCATTGATACTAGTCCATGAATCTCAAAGGTCTAGGAGTTTCATAGTGATTGAAATTGGCAAATATTGTTGCCTACCTAATTAACTTTATGGTGTGACTATGACATCCCTCTTCACATCATAAATGGAAATATGGATCCTAGCCTTGTTAAATAAATTTTTTTGGGTAATTATTTTAGGGATGAATCATATCAAACTAACTAAAACTTTCTTTCGTAGAAGTCTGTTCTGAATAACAGTAACAACCTCCCTCCTCCTCCTCCTCTTCCTCCGCCACTACCTCACTCAAACTTCTTACTCCTATATGTTATGTCAAGGGAGAAACTCACAGGACCCAATTATCTTGATTGGGTTTTAACCTTGAGCATCACCCTAAAGTATGTGATCAAAGAGTATGTTTTCGATGAGGATATCCAATAACTCGTTGATGATGCTACTGATGCTCAAATAGTTTCTTATAATAAGAATTATGATAAGTCAGCTAAGATTGCTTGCCTTACGCTAACGACCATGTCCCTCGAGCTCCAAAAGGTCTTTGAAAATCTTGGGGTGTATGACATAAATTACCAGCTCAATGAAATGTTTTAGGAGTAGGCTACGAATGAACGATTCGATATCGTAAAGTAGTTATCCATTTATATGGTGCTTAAATTACCAGCTAACTTCTTTTGGGTGTATGCACATTCAGGAGATGAAATCATATATAAACAGAGTGAAGAATCTAGGTATCCAATTTCCAAAGAAGTTAGCCATTTGTATGCTGCTTAACTTGCTTACTAGTTCATGCCAACAATGATATGAACAATTTGGATACGACCTTGATGGAACTACACGACATGCTGAAAACTGTCGAAGCGAGTATGGTGAAAACTTGTGGCTTAAGCTCCACTACTCATGTCTTGGAAATTAGTAATGTTGGCGCTAAAAGGAAGAAAGTTTCCCATCCCAAAGGAAAGGGAAAGCCCATGGTTGGATAGTCTAACCAAGGTCTAAAGAAAAAAATTGATTCTGAGATACCTCCCACCAGTGACTGAAATAAGGCCAGTTGTTTCTATTACATGTCGAAGGAGCACCGGAGATGTAGCTGTGACAACCCAAAATTTCTATTCTGTACAACATGTCAATTCAATAGAAGTCAAATCAGTTACAGTTAAATTTTCAGACTTTTGGATTAAGTTTGATTATTTTAGGATTTACACTTTAGGAGATACCAGGAGAGAGGATGCCCTAGGGTTATAGTGCAACACTGTTATTCCTAAACTTCAAGAAATTGGAGTTTACTGCCGGAATAAAATAGTTTCAGCCAAAAACCCAGAAATTTGGAGTATATATATGACACTTGTCCTTTTATGTCATTTTTCCAAATTTCTCAAGAACAAAAGCAAATCCTCCCAAGTATCATCCCGGGATTTATTCCAGATCTCGATCTAGTAAGTGTTTTCAACCATTTCAAGTTAGTAGATCACTTAATCTAGTGTTTTAACACCCTTCTAACCGAGAAATCATTCCAAAAGGTTGATTCTTCCATTTTCACCAAGAACACCAAGAACACACACTAGTGTTCTTGGCATTTTGGCTCATTTCAAGCTTCCATATAGTAAGTACTTCTATCCTAGAGTGTGTTTAAGATTGCTATACTTCATTATAACATGAAATCATCCAAGAAACACCAAGAAAATGGTGTTTACGGTCCAAGAACATTCTTGAACCGTAAACCCATTTTAAGGGAACAAAATGTCCCTAGTCCCTTCCTAAGCCTAGGTAACTAACTTGGATCCTTACCTTGATGTGTTAAGGACTTGAAATCATCAAAATACCAACATCCATAAGGGTTTACGACCGTAAACCCAAAGGGATGTGGTCTTTGCGCCGTAAACTCCAAATAGGAGTGAAATGGTGCCGTAGCTTCTTCCTTAGGCTTATACTTCAAGAGGAAACACTTCAATGGACTTAGAAACCTTCAAATCAACAAATGGTCAAAAGAGGGGGAGTTTACGGCCGTAAACTCTAGGGTTTACGACCGTAAACCCATTGGGTTGAGGTCACAAAACCGTAAACTCAAGTTAGGGTTTCTTTTGAACCCTAAACCCTATAGCATTGTTCTACAACACTTAGATGCATTCCTTGAGACTTATAACACTTATATAAGGTGTTTAACTTGTCTTAGGATGTCTTAACTTTACTAATTGATTGTTTAAAGTCTAATTAGATACATATATGTTGTATTTATATGTTAAATAGGATCATTGTGTGTGTACAAGTCTTCACTTGACACCTAGCAATCCTATTTCTTCAGTTCATCCAAACCACCAACTACAGGTGAGTTCATACCCCATAATTAACCTTTTAAATGTTTTTAAATGCTTTTATGGGGGGGATACAAGTTGAACAATTGTAGTTATTATATCAATCACATGTGATTAATAACTACCAAGCAAATGGTTTTCTTACTTTTCAAACTGTTTATCAAACTGTTTTACCTCAAACTGTTTTACAAACTCTTTTATTGTCAAATACATTTATCAAACTCTTTTAACTTATATTATGTGTATCTATATAAATATAGTTATATAAGTAGGATTGGAAGGACTTAGGACTGCTAGTCTACCCTGCTTCCTGTTCTTGTTTGATTGTGGTCTTGGGGTATCAAGGTTAGTTGTCCGAGGGTCGTTTGAATCCTAGTTATATATTATGTATACGTATATAGATATAAAAGGTTTGTTATCAACCTCTTCTAACTTATAGTATATGTATCTATATAAATATAGTTATATAAGTAGGATTGGAAGGACTTAGGACTGCTAGTCTACCCTACTTCCTGTTCTTGTTTGATTGTGGTCTTAGGGTATCAAGGTTAGTTGTCCGAGGGTCGTTTGAATCCTAGTTATATATTATGTATATGTATATAGATATAAAAGGTTTTCCTTCATTCAAGTCCATACCCTTGGGTAGCAAGGGTATACAAACATGTTCATACATTGCTAGTAAGCTACCATAGGGGTAGTTTAGGAAGATACTATTACTAGAACGATGAAACATACAATGAGTCAGTTCATACATGAGTCAATACATACTATAATGAGAAACAAACATGAAACAGAGTGATGAGAAACAAACATACAGGCTAGACAGAGAAAGAACACACAATACAGCTAGCACACAATTCACATAACATTTACATTAATACATTTATGTGAGCCATTAAACAGGGCATGGCACTACCTGCCATGACTGTTTTTGTATCAGAATCTCCTTAATTGGGGAGCGTATGAGTTTGTGTATAGATCTATACTGGATTGACTATCCTACACCTTGCTGCTCGCTACAGTGGGACTTGCAAGTCTACGGGTGCCAAACGTTATTTTTGTGGCATCTTACATTGTCACTTTACTATTGAGTCGGTAGCAAGATACAGGCCGATCACATGTTACCTTAAAATATACAATTGGCTTAAGGTAGTTAGTACAGCAGTAGTTTCATAATACTACATTAAAGTACTATAACATTTTCCCTTTACATTTTACTTTGTGATTTCACACAATAAACAATAATGTAAAAACTATATTTTTGGTTAATGATAGTCGGATTTGGGAAAATACTCACTTTTACAAAAGATACACGCACAGACACTAGATGCCTTGGTAGAAGGCTACTTTTAGTAGGAAACATAGGGTTTTATAGGATAGTTCAAACAAATACAAAACTTTTACAAACACACAGTACATCTTACAAAACATCTTACAAATGCTTTCATACAAACACATACACTAATATACTTATGAACTCACCAGCTCTAAAGCTGATAAACTCTTTCAAAATAACTTGTATTCTCAGGTCACCAGTAGATAGGTACCGGAGCCAGGTTTTGAGAAGATGGAGCTCGTTCAAGACTCATCTTATATTTTTGATGTATATTGTTTGGTGTCTTTAAAACTTAACGGAACACACTTGTATGAAATTATATTATTAATGCAATGGATGATGTTGTTGCTTGTTTACTACTTGCATTGTTGTGATACTGTACATGACGTCCTCCACCCCAGAACGTTTCCGCCGTTCATTTGGTTTTGAGGGTGTGACAGTAGCTACCCGAGATACCAAGAGGATATAAAGAAGAACAAAGTCAAGAAGTCTAACACCTCAAGTATATTTATGATTTAACTCCATCGTATATCAACAGCCATTTAGTGGGTCCTTCATAAAGGACGTGGTACTTACATTTGATGTGATATGTAAGGACTAAGGGAACGTAGGAAGCTGAAGCATGGCGAACTCAACCTAATCAAAGGAAAGAGACATACTAATGTTGTTACAAGTATTGGGGACTACGAGCTCATGCTAACTATTGGTGTTTTGATTAGATTATTGAACTTTTTCTACTTTCCAGGAAAGGCATGATAAATATTTTATTTTATGCATTTTTAAGGACGGTTTCTGGTTTTCTTTTGATAATGATAATGGAAATGTTTTGGTTTATAAGATTGTGTTTTTTTATTTAAAGCTAGTACTTGAAATCGTATATATGAAAATGTTGATTTCATGAGTAAGAATGATAATATAATCATTGTAACATCAAGTTCCATGTATTTTCTCTTGTGTTTTTTTTTAATTTAAGACTTAAGAATATAAGGGTTTTTGTGTGACAACTCGAAAATCCTTGTCCTGTAAAGTTCAGCTATTCAACTCAGCCGAGTGTCAGCCTTCGTTTTGCTATCTTTTAACGAAATTGTGGGTCTATATGAGTGTTCTAGGCTTAGTATAACCTAGATATGAGTCTTGGGAAGGGTTAAAATGTATGTAGCATCACAAAATCGGGACAAACACACCAAAGAAGGTGTGTGCGGCCAGCCAGCCGCATACAGCCAGTCGTACACCCTCCCAGCCGCACACCCGACCCTATATATTGGAGGAGACCCCTTCATTCACTCCTTTTCCCATTTTGGCTGCACTCTACTTTCTCTCACTACTTTCTCTCTCTAAAAACTTCATCCAAGAACACGCTAAAGGCCTCAAAAACGTGAACTACTTCATCATTCAGCTTGTTTTATTGGTAAGACACTTGAATCTAAGCCTAAAACTCATAGTGTTCTTCGTGTTCTTCATCCTTTGAAGGTGTACGGCCGCATACCTTCATAAGATGGCCGTACACACCTCAAAGACTCTCCAAGGTGAAGAGTTTGGCCTTCATTTTCTAGTTGGACTTAGTATTGGCTTTGGAACACCCAAAAATCGACATTTTGAGCGTGAAGGAAGAGAGTACGGCCGCACACTCCTATGTACGGCCGCACACTCTTGTGTGCAACCGCACACACATGCTGACCGCATACCCTGGCCGTACACCTGGCCGCACACACATAAAAGTCGAGTTTGGTGGACTTACACTCAAATCTAAGGCCCTACACTCATTTAGGGACTTCAATAGGTGTTTGTAACACTTAATTCTAAGTGTTTTCATGTCCCTAAGGTGTGTTCATGTGTCTATTAGTGGTTATATACCCTAAGTGTATTCATATATGTGTTATGACATGTTAAACTAGGATCCGGTTGTGCTCACGACGTCATTCGACACCCGACGATCCTATATCAATATTTCTCTCGAGTTACTCACTTCAGGTAAGCTCATACCCCTTAATCAACCTTTGAAATGATTTTATGGGGGGGGGGGAATACAAGTTGAACTATTAAGTTATTATATCAATCACATATGATTAATAACTGTCAATCAAATAGATTTTTGAATGTTAAACTGTTTTTTATTCAGCTAAAGGTTTTCATATATTACTTTCAAATCTCTATTAAAGTACTATAATCTCTTTTTAAATTACTAAACTTTTATCAAAGTCTTTTAAACTTATATTCTTGTTAGATTCATGTCTATATAGATATAGTTATATAAGTAGGGTTTGAAGGACTTAGGACTGATAGCCCGCTTTATTTCCTGTTCCTTGTTTGGTTGTGGACTTAGAGTATCCGGTTATTTGTCCGAGTGTCGTTGAAGTCCTAGTTATATATTATGTATATCTGTTTAGATATTAAAACTTATATTCTTGTTAGATTCATGTCTATATAGATATAGTTATATAAGTAGGGTTTGAAGGACTTAGGACTGATAGCCCGCTTTATTTCCTGTTCCTTGTTTGGTTGTGGACTTAGAGTATCTGGATATTTGTCCGAGTGTCGTTGGAATCCTAGTTATATATTATGTATATCTGTTTAGGTATTAAAACTCTTACTCCAGTTCAGCGCCTTTGGGTAGCAAAGGTACCTAGATAACCTCTCAAGTAAACTATAGTAGGTATTCATATATTACTTTCAAATCTCTATTAAAGTACTATAATCTCTTTTTAAATTACTAAACTTTTATCAAAGTCTTTTAAACTTATATTCTTGTTAGATTCATGTCTATATAGATATAGTTATATAAGTAGGGTTTGAAGGACTTAGGACTGATAGCCCGCTTTATTTCCTGTTCCTTGTTTGGTTGTGGACTTAGAGTATCCGGTTATTTGTCCGAGTGTCGTTGATGTCCTAGTTATATATTATGTATATCTGTTTAGATATTAAAACTTATATTCTTGTTAGATTCATGTCTATATAGATATAGTTATATAAGTAGGGTTTGAAGGACTTAGGACTGATAGCCCGCTTTATTTCTTGTTCCTTGTTTGGTTGTGGACTTAGAGTATCTGGATATTTGTCCGAGTGTCGTTGGAATCCTAGTTATATATTATGTATATCTGTTTAGGTATTAAAACTCTTACTCCAGTTCAGCGCCTTTGGGTAGCAAAGGTACCTAGATAACCTCTCAAGTAAACTATAGTAGGTATAGTTTAGAAACCAACAATAAGTTTTATGAAGAGAAACTAGCTATATCAATATTCTAAAACATGTACTTTTAGTAAAAAGAAATATATATAGCAAAATCAGAGCATGAGATACATCCTCATGACGCGGATTTCACCGTTGTCGAGTGGTAACCAGAGTCTCCTGGAGGGAGAGCGGGCATTGTGTGTGTAGATCTATACGGGACAGACCATCCCACATCCCGACTGCTAGCTACAGTCCTGGCCGACCAAGCCAAGGGGTGACAAATGTCACATTTATTTCGATGCCAGCAGGTCGTCGTGTTTACATCCGTCAATCAGTATGGTTACGAGTATCTTCACATTTACCTTATAATTCATGGCCTTAAGGTAATTAGTACCACGGTAGTTTCTACATATAAAACTACGGTACTACATTATTTTTCCTTAATACATTAAACTTGGAACGTTTTTGGCTTAAAACGATAATGTAAAACTATATTTTGATAATGATAGTAACATTTGGGAAAAATGCTGTTTAAACATGAAACAGCCGGGTCTTGGTAGAAGACTGCTTTTAGTAGAGAAACTCTTTCTTTAAACATGAAACAGTCGGGTCTTGGTAGAAGACTGCTTTTAGTAGAGAAACTCTTTCTTTAAACATGAAACAGTCGGGTCTTGGTAGAAGACTGTTTTTAGTAAAGAAACTCTTCCTTTTAAACATGAAACAGTCGGGTCTTGGTAGAAGACCGCTTTTAGTAGGGAAACTTATTCTTTTAAACATGAAACAGTCGAGTCTTGGTAGAAGACTACTTTTATCAGAAAGTATAGGATTTTCTGGAAGGAATTCAAATACTTTATAAGCTTTTATCACCATCATCTAATGAGATTATTTTGAGGAAAAACATGTATTTATATCAATGTCATTAAAATACTTATGAACTCACCAGCATTAAAATGCTGATCCTCTCTTTCAAAATAACTTGTATTCTCATGTCGTCCATAGACAGGTACACTCCGGGAGCTTTTGCGAAGTCAGCCTTGTACCGAGCTTCACCTTATGGTATTCTCTATATCTACTTTTGATGTTGTTGCTAAATGTAACCTATGTAAAAACTTATACTACTAATGCAATGGTTGTTATACTTTGATTACTATACTGCATGTGTTGTGATACTTGACATGACGTCCTCCACCCCAGAACGTTTCCGCCATTCCGGTTTTGGGGTGTGACAGATTGGTATCAGAGCATTGTTTATAGTGAACTCAGTATATCAAATCATAAAAGACATACAACTATAAATACAATAGGATAAAAACACTCTGACCAAGAGTTATACTTTAAAATATAACCATATTTTATAGAAGTATAAGTACATCCAGAATATAAAAACCCAAACAAGTATCACAAGAAGAACAAGAATAAAAGTCTTTGGATGTTGGGCATTACCGTCAAACCTAGGCAGTTATGTAATCGTTGTTGGAATAAATATAGCCTGGTCAAGTATATTTATTCGAGATGCGACTAACGTGTGTTTGGGAGTGATGGTGGTGTTGCAATGAATATGAAACTTACCATGTAGGAATGCTAGAGCCAAACATAAAGTTTAAAATACTATAGGAGTATTTTAGGAACCATAAATAACCTTGCGTGAAAACTAAAAAGACCCTTATGGATCGGTCTATGATTACAGAGTGTATGCTCCCAAGGTTATATATAGTGAGGATCTCATAGGCTAAGAATGTGTGGTTTCGCTCTACTTCCTTTTCCTTGTTTGGATGTGGATATAAAGTAGTATCACATATTCGAAGGCCTATTAGATATAAGTTATATATGATTTGTGTACACTATGTAATTGTAGCAGGACTCGATAAGGATCACCCAGTAAAATGTTTTAATAATCTCTTAAGATTCTTTAGACATTCCCATTCTCGCATAAACCCCTTTAGAAAACCTTATCGACTTCAGTAATCGGCAGAGGAGTCGACAAAGACCCAGAAGAGGTTCATTGAGAAGATTTCCAAGTAGGAAATAAATGAACAGTAATGAGACTATTGAGATCACCATGTGCCTATACCTTTTAGGGACGTCGGTGGGAAATTCACCTGAACTTCCGAGATTTCAGTCATCCATTATGAAGTGGTGACGATCAGGGTCAGAATCGGAAGTAAGGCGAAGTGGAAAATTCAATGTCTACAGGAGAAGAGAAGCATATATAAGTACCCGAAGAAACCAACGTTTATTCCAGTCAAGAGTAAACGGAGAACAGAAGGAGCCAATGCATGAAACCCGAGAAGTGTTTCTACCTCTTTAACGCCACACTATTAACCCATAAAATAATACAACTTAGTGAGCTAGTGATTAAACTACTCACACTATGTGTTAGGCAAATCGTCTTTCCTATCGCGATTAATATAAATAGACCGGATCACAAAATCTCAATTGAGAGTGATTAGCCCTTAGCATTCATGAATCTTTTCTTGTGTAATCTTCGTTCCGAAGTTCTTTCGAATCTTTTCAAAACTAGAGAGTGAACCTCTCCAATAAAAAGATAACTTAGTTGGAACAACACCCATTTTATGGCTTTCCGATACACTTACTTCTACCCTGTTACCAGGACTGCATCATAGGGATGTAGGTCGACACTTGGAGAACCATAGCTCAAAGCGCGGGAAAATTTTATGCCTATTATAGTAAAGAAAGATACGTCTAGGGGTAACCATCGTCTCTCATCAGCTTGTGTTCCTCATCGTGTAGGAAAAACCATGCCTCCGAAGAAACGTAACCAACCCGCTAGCAAGGCACCGACTCTTCAGATCGATGAAGCTACGTTCCAAGCTACAGTTTCAGCAGCCGTAGAAGCTGTCATGGCTCACCTGAATGCTAACAAAGCAAATGTTAGCAGGAGCCCTATCGGGAATCCCGATCATAGCAATGGACAGCAGCAACCAGCACCGGTGTGTAAAGACACCCAAGAACTCCAACCTAATCCCCTGAAAAGAAAGTTTGGGAATGAGGAAGGGAGTACCTCGGCTCAAGGACCTTCCGAAGGGCAGCAAGTTGAGGTAGTCAATATCCCTGTCAACCCGCCTGTCTCGACACCAAGAAGACCATACCTAGGAAACTTCCCCCATGGCAGCAAGTGTAACTACCATCATTATGGAGTCTGTCGAGAACCCTTTTGTGTTAGGTGCAACATGAAGGGGCATACCGCTCGCAACTGCAGAACCCCGGTTGAGTTCATTACATCAATCACCAATGTTGGGACCAGTCCAATATGCCACCTATGTGGTGAAATTGGGCATCTCAAGAGGGACTGCCCAACTGAAAGAAATGAAAAAGACGCAGGAGGAGTTTAACCCTAATACGTAGAGGAACATCAAGGAACCCGATAGAATTTTGGTACGCTTCTCAACCTTAAGTAGCTAATCAAAAACTTTAAATAATCAATTCTAATTGTAATTACTCCCTCGTTAAGGCAAAAGTCGCAGCACTGTTGTAAAACTTAAAAACCCATCAAGTAGAGCTATGATGGCTTAGTATATACGTTAAGGCCATTTATAATTAGGATTGATAGACCTCGAGTGAATGATGCGGCCTTATCTCCTATTCCTTGTTTGGTTGTGGATTTAGGGCGGAGTCGCTCAATCAACAGTCCTTTTAATCTTAATTATACATGACTAGTGTATACTAGGCGGTTATAGAGAGGCCTCGTGAGAAATCCATTCATGAAAAGTACATTATTCCAAAACATCAGGACCCCCAACGTTCAGCGTCAACCATATCGGTCCAAGTATCCACGATAGTAATACCATGGACGAAACCAGAGACGCTAAGAACTTGTGTGCCCTGTTCAGCACATGGTCCTATCAATCTTCATTCTATATCGTGTCGATGTTTATTAATTTCAACACTACCGTCAGCCATGGTTCGACTTGGCTCGACCATACGAGAATTCCTAGTGCTGTGTAAAAGGAACTTTCACCTTATCCTAAGCGTCAAATAAAAATCATTCCGAACCTAATAGAAAACCTAATGAGAACCATCTATCGTCTCTCTCACCCAACCTTCAGAAGTACCCAGGAGAGGGGTACCGTGCATTGTTAACCAACCTCATTAGACATTAAGACCAGAAGCGAAAGGCACTGCAGATATTCCAGAAGACAATAACTGCCCTAGACCTACCCAATAGATCCTCCGGAAAGACCACTTGCATCGCACGATCAAGTTCGTGAATCAAGAGTAAGAACTCATGGGATTAACTTACTACTACTGAGTATATGCATTAGAGTGGTATATAACTTAGGTCGATAAGATTTAAGATGTGTGCTTCCGCCCTATTTCCCTGTTCCTTGTTTGGTTGTGGGTTTGGGGTGGGGCCACACATCCGAACATCCTGTCAATCTCAATTATATACGACTTGCATACATTGAGTAATAGTGATTGAGCCGAGTATGAGGTCTACCATGAACCTTAAAATAAAACCCTTCATCATATAACCATAGGAAAGGAGCTGAAGTCAAGAGAACAATTGTGGGTTAAGCTACTAAAATGACTACAAATTATTTGTTGTCATCCCGGTTAAGCCAACATAGTAGCTGACATCCTCAGTTAGGAAAAGTGACTCAAGTCGTAAGAGTCAAAAACATTGACTACGACCATCCATTCACGCCTGATCCCACAAATTAAGCATCTCAGTATTTAACCAAGAAACCTAGAAAGTTATGACAGGTTAAGCTCCGAGAAGAGTGGATGGGGAAATTAGAGATTCTGAGTGGCAGAGTCTTATGCCCTCTAGATTTAATCTAGATAGAGAAACTCGGTAACATCGGAAGAGTACTTGCAAGGGATGCTTGCACTACTCCAGCACTTCGTTCATCCAGATACAGACGAGAAGTGCCTAGGTCGGAAAGAGTTGTGATAGTGCCTCGTCATGTGAGAAAGTTACCGTCGCCTTATAGATGATAGTCTGCATTCACCAAAGTTAACACTAGGATGCTAAGAACCGCATGATTACCTCCGCGACCAGGAATACTTGAGTAAAGTAGGCAGCAAGTTGTGTTAAGCTTTATAACCCAGGTCATAAAGAGATTGTGGACTCGACACCAGTCCAGGTGTTAGTCGACGGGTTATACAAGATCACGCGCTTCCTACAAACTAGAGGAAACAAACACAATGGAGAAACTAATGGAGCATGTCTTAGAGATTTGTTAGACTACTAAATGTTCCAAGGAACATTATCTCTAAGAGGTAGTAGAACCACCTCCCGAGATAGTCAATCACTTCAGAAAATCTCTAAGGGCGAAGCTAGCCCTGATCAGAGACTGTTATCCATGAAACAGCGAACCGAATGAGAGAACGATTCCTTCCGATTAGGGATTATGCTGTGAAAGCATCTATTAGACTACGATGAAAATTGGAGTTATCTAAGCATCATCCGGTAAAACCCTCTATCATCCTGACGTTGAGATATTCCGTTAGAAACACCTCACGAGTCGAAAGTGCAGGTCCTTTCTACACTGGGCTGAGGTAGATGCCACGCAACCAATAGATGCCAGCATATAGTCAGCACATTCAATGATCCATAAAATCTCTGAAAGCCAACCAGTAGGAAATACGAATCCGAATACGACCTGAGACTCCTAGGAGCCAATCATATGGACTACACCTCCAGTAAGGGAAAACTTTTGGAACCTCAGAATGGTGATCACGCCAAGTGATGATCTCTATATGGAAGTACATTATGTTGTGGGTATTGAAACGTTTCATATTCCAAAGAACTGAGGACCATCAGAGATTCTTGATAGAATTGGTCCGGTATCCGTCAGACCCAGACTGCTTTAGGGATTCCATAAATTCCACCCTAACCTGTCCACGTCTCCGCGAATGAACCGGTAGTACCCGACAAAACTCTCACCATTTTCTGGATTTGATCCATGGAAACCAGAGCCACGTTTGTTAAAGGAAATGGGAGAAACCTAGCTCAGTAAAAGGGGAACCGATGAAACCTTATCCCGTGTAACCTAGAGATCGGAGGAGAAGCTATACCTCGTAACGAAAATCCGCTAAAGCTCAGTATGGACCTGATTTCCCTAAGGAACGGGCGGATCAGCTAGAGCATGAAGTGTCCACATCTTTCGTGTCCATCCGTGAGTGTTCATTAAGATTCTAATTTCGGGACGAAATTCCCTCTAACGGGGGGATGATGTGACAACCCGAAAATCCTTGTCCTGTAAAGTTCAGCTATTCAACTCAGCCGAGTGTCAGCCATCGTTTTGCTATCTTTTAACGAAATTATGGGTCTATATGAGTGTTCTAGGCTTAGTATAACCTAGATATGAGTCTTGGGAAGGGTTAGAATGTGTGTAGCATCACAAAATCGGGCCAAACACACCAAATAAGGTGTGTGCGGCCGCACACCCGCGTGTGCGGCCAGCCAGCCGCACACAGCCAGCCGTACACCCTCCCAGCCGCACACCCGACCCTATATATTGGAGGAGACCCCTTCATTCACTCCTTTTCCCATTTTGGCTGCACTCTACTTTCTCTCACTACTTTCTCTCTCTAAAAACTTCATCCAAGAACACGTTAAAGGCCTCAAAAACGTGAACTACTTCATCATTCAGCTTGTTTTATTGGTAAGACACTTGAATCTAAGCCTAAAACTCATAGTGTTCTTCGTGTTCTTCATCCTTTGAAGGTGTACGGCCGCACACCTTCATAAGGTGGCCGTACACACCTCAAAGACTCTCCAAGGTGAAGAGTTTGGCCTTCATTTGCTAGTTGGACTTAGTATTGGCTTTGGAACACCCAAAAATCGACATTTTGAGCGCGAAGGAAGAGAGTACGGCCGCACACTCCTATGTACAGCCGCACACTCTTGTGTGCAACCGCACACACATGCTGACCGCATACCCTGGCCGTACACCTGGCCGCACACACATAAAAGTCGAGTTTGGTGGACTTACACTCAAATCTAAGGCCCTACACTCATTTAGGGACTTCAATAGGTATTTATAACACTTAATTCTAAGTGATTTCATGTCCCTAAGGTGTGTTCATGTGTCTATTAGTGGTTATATACCCTAAGTGTATTCATATATGTGTTATTACATGTTAAACTAGGATCCGGTTGTGCTCACGACGTCATTCGACACCCGGCGATCCTATATCAATCTTTCTTTCGAGTTACTCAATTCAGGTGAGTTCATACCCCTTAATCAACCTTTGAAATGATTTTAAATGCTTTTATGGGGGGGGGGGGGGAATACAAGTTGAACTATTAAGTTATTATATCAATCACATATGATTAATAACTGTCAATCAAATAGATTTTTGATTGTTAAACTGTTTTATTTAGCTAAAGGTTTTCATATATTACTTTCAAATCTCTTTTAAAGTACTATAATCTCTTTTTAAATTACTAAACTTTTATCAAAGTCTTTTAAACTTATATTCTTGTTAGATTTATGTCTATATAGATATAGTTATATAAGTAGGGTTTGAAGGACTTAGGACTGATAGCCCGCTTTATTTCCTGTTCCTTGTTTGGTTGTGGACTTAGAGTATCCGGTTATTTGTCCGAGTGTCGTTGAAGTCCTAGTTATATATTATGTATATTTGTTTAGATACTAAAACTTATATTCTTGTTAGATTCATGTCTATATAGATATAGTTATATAAGTAGGGTTTGAAGGACTTAGGACTGATAGCCCGCTTTATTTCCTGTTCCTTGTTTGGTTGTGGACTTAGAGTATCCGGTTATTTGTCCGAGTGTCGTTGGAATCCTAGTTATATTTTATGTATATCTGTTTAGATATTAAAACTCTTACTCCAGTTCAGCGCCTTTGGGTAGCAAAGGTACCTAGATAACCTCTCAAGTAAACTGTAGTAGGTATAGTTTAGAAACCAACAATAACTTTTATGAAGAGAAACTAGCTATATCAATATTCTAAAACATGTACTTTTAGTAAAAAGAAATATATATAGCAAAATCAGAGCATGAGATACATCCTCATGACGCGGATTTCACTTAGTTGCCTAGTGGTAACCACAGTCTCCTGGAGAGAGAGCGGGCATTGTGTGTATAGATCTATACGGGACAGACCATCCCACATCCCGACTGCTAGCTACAGTCCCGGCCGACCAAGCCAAGGGGTGACAAATGTCACATTTATTTCGACGCCAGCAGGTCGTCGTGTTTACATCCGTCAATCAGTATGGTTACGAGTATCTTCACATTTACCGTATAATTCATGGCCTTAAGGTAATTAGTACCACATTAGTTTCTACATATAAAACTACGGTACTACAATATTTTTGCTTAATACATTAAACTTGGAACGTTTTTGACATAAAACGTTAATGTAAAACTATATTTTGATAATGATAGTAACATTTGGGAAAAATGCTCTTTAAACATGAAACAGTCGGGTCTTGGTAGAAGACTGCTTTTAGTAGAGAAACTCTTTCTTTAAACATGAAACAGTCGGGTCTTGGTAGAAGACTGCTTTTAGTAGAGAAACTCTTTCTTTAAACATGAAACAGTCGGGTCTTGGTAGAAGACTGTTTTTAGTAAAGAAACTCTTCCTTTTAAACATGAAACAGTCGGGTCTTGGTAGAAGACTGCTTTTAGTAGGGAAACTTATTCTTTTAAACATGAAACAGTCGAGTCTTGGTAGAAGAGTACTTTTATCAGAAAATATAGGATTTTCTGGAAGGAATTCAAATACTTTATAAGCTTTTATCACCATCATCTAATGAGATTATTTTGAGGAGAAACATGTATTTATATCAATGTCATTAAAATACTTATGAACTCACCAGCATTAAAATGCTGATCCTCTCTTTCAAAATAACTTGTATTCTCAGGTCGTCCATAGACAGGTACACTCCGGGAGCTTTTGCGAAGTCAGCCTTGTACCGAGCTGCACCTTATGTTATTCTCTATATCTATTTTTGATGTTGTTGCTAAATGTAACCTATGTAAAAACTTATACTATTAATGCAATAGTTGTTGTACTTTGATTACTATACTGCATGTGTTGTGATACTTGACATGACGTCCTCCACCCCAGAACGTTTCCGCCATTCCGGTTTTGGGGTGTGACATTTTGGTGGCCACGATGTGGTGATGTAGTTGCCACGACGTGGCATCACCCGATGGAACGAGCCTTTTCTTTTGTCGACCACGACATGACATAGCATTGGGCACGATGTGGTGTCTTGCTGCAAACAAACCTTTAATTTATGGGTTTAGTGCCCCTATTTAAGGGATTTGATGGCTAGCGTTTGCACACCCTCAACCTTCATCACCTCCCTTTCATCTGAAGCAATCCCTAGCTTCCATTTTTGAGTTCTTATAGCTTTTGTGGTGATTTTTGGTGCCTTGAGTGAGAAGAAGGTGTCCATTGAGCATAGATACAACAAGCAAGTTCCCTTACCACCTTATTGCTCATATTTTGCACATTTGCAAGTCTAGAAGCTCAAAGATTTATGTGTTATGCTTCTAGATCTATGGTTCTAGGCACTTATCTACAAGATTGGGATAGTTTGAGTGGATGGAATCCATAAAGTTGGCAACTTTATGGATCCTTGGTGTCCTTTTGTAGTTTCTTGTTCCAAATCTGAAGTATTATAGAGTTTTGATTCCATGCTTTTGACCTCATTTTCACCATTGTTGTGACCAAGCTTGGGAAAGACATACATTGGACATGCATGTCTATAAAGCAACGATTTTTATGACTTATTGGGTGTAAGAAATCCATCTAGAAGAGATGAGTGTGTGGCCTAATTGAGTTAGGTCTTAATCCATTAAGTTGTCCAGGAATAGTTCGCACGACGTGGCAATATGCTTACCACGTCATGACGCTTGGGGTTCTCACGACTGTTTGTCCTGAGGTTTCCATGTTATGATTGATGCTTGGCTACGACGTGGTAGCCAGTAACGTTGACTTTTGGGCTGTTGGATTTGACCGTTGACCGTTGACTTTTAACTAAGTTTGACTTTAGGTCATATTGAGGGTTTTGGAAAATAGATTGAGGATGTACCTATGATTGTTGTATATGTGTCTCTAGCACCAGTCTTTATTATGTTTCAGCTGTGTTGATAGCCTGCTAGCCTGCAAGGTGAGTTTTCTCATTGTACTTTGTACTACAGTATATGTCCTTATGTGTATGATGTTGTTATGATGTAATGATCTGTTAGTTAGGTAGATATGATATGATTACTTGTGTTGGTGTTTTTGTTTCTATTTTCATATGTTGACATGTTGTCGTTCGGTTGAGGCGGTCTTGCTCTGTTTTGTAGGACAAGATACTCAGGGCGGTCCAAGTGTACTGTTGGCCTTGCGAAGTGGTATAGTCATCCTATAGGCCCTAGGAGTGCGGTCCAGGTGTAATATAGGCCTTACGACGTGGTCTAGTTAGATTGTAGGATTGTAAGTGCATGCATTGTATGTGTATTGGCGTGTGTAGTATTTTAGGGGAACTCACTAAGCATTGGCTTACAATTATGGATTTAAATGTTTCAGGTACTTCAAAGGATTGGGGGAAGGTGAAGGTGTAACATACCGTTTATTAAATAAATAAGTAGATAAAGATTTATTAATAAATAATATTTAGCGGGGTGTTGGTGTTGGGGAGCCAATTGATATAATTTTGGATTTTAGGGGTTAAATGTGTAAGCTCTGGATTTAATTTGAAAAGGATTTTAGAAGTCAGGGTGCATTTAGTAATTAATGGACTTAAATTGAAAATATTTGAAGGCTTAAGGGGCTGATTGGTAATTTCGGGACCTATGATGAAAGGATTTTTGAAGAAAGGGGCTGTTAGGTATGTTTTAGACTCAAATTGAAAGAACTTTGGAGTGATGGGGGCAATATGGTAAATTCCGGACGTTATTTGAAAAGAATAAAGGGAGGAGGGTTTAAAAGCGTCAATATGGAAATCATGTGAGGATGGACGGAGGATCAAACCCGTCACCTTATTACTCCCCAAACCCTAACCCTATTTTCCAGCCGCCATGCGTGATAACCAACCGCCACCACTTCTCCATTTGTTCGCCGCTCCGATCAGATAGGGTCGCCGACTGCCTCGCCGCTGAGCATCATCATAGTATGCTTTGCTGCCGGAGACGAAAGGAGAAGCCAGAACTGGGAGCCAAACCTCGCAAACTGCCTCCGCCGGTGACTGTGAAGACCGGCGAGTTCGTGTCGCTGCTGCATCTCTTTCCGCCGGTAAGGTATCCTCTTTTTTTCGTTCGTAATCTTCTCGAGTCCCATCGCCATCGTTGCTCCAGGCAGTTTCCTTCCATTGAGACCTTCGGCTGCCATCTGCCACCGTAGGGGTAGCAGTGTAGTGCGTGTCCCGGTGTTTGGAGTATGGTTAGCTTAGGGTGGCGAAATAACCATGTCCAGTCGATTGTGTGTGTATAGGTTTTCGAAAAGCCGTAACAACCACCATGGCAGCCAACCATGGTGGCTGCCGCCCCTATTTTCGTTTCTGCCAACGTGTTGCCGCCTACTGCCGCCACCAGCCACCGTGGAGGGTGGCTGTGTGTGTGTATTATGTGTGAAGTGATATATGCGATTTTTGAGTCAAGACTTCAAGCCACCACCATTGGAAATGGTGGCCGCCGCCACCAGCCGCCGTTGGTGGCGGCTGTGGGTGTGTGCTCGAGTGTTTTCACTGTTTTTGGTATTTTGGAGGTTGTATGCGTGTGTATGTGGCTAGAAAACCCCCCACCACCACCGTGAGGTGGTGGCCGCTGCCGTGAGCCGCAACTGACCACCACTACCTGAGGTGATAGTGGGTGGTGCTTGACATAGTGAACCCTAATCGGCTCAAATGCTTGATCTGGACTAGTTGGATGGTGATTGGACTAGAAACCCTAATTAGGGTTTAGAAAACCCTAATTTTGGGTTTGTTAGTTTGGATTTTACCGGGACCAACTGTTGGACTGTTAGAGAGATATTGTGAACTATACCCGACTTCATTGTGTGAATGACCTAGTGGAGTGATGGACTTAATGGGTTAAGTCTAAAAGGGTTAAGTGAGAAACACTTAACCATAATCGTCATTTTATGTGAAAACCCTAATTTTGCTTGCGCTTTGAGTTGAGCCTTTCTATTGGGCTTTGGTGATTGGGCTATTGATGGGCCATCCAAGACAAATCATGTGGACTAGAATATTTAGATGGGCTTTCGGGTAAGGCCTGTATGAGGGTTTGGGCCCAATTTGATAAATTGGGCCATAGTGGACCTTTGTGGACCCATTTGGTATTGGGCCTTGGTGGGCCCAATGGGCTTGAGCTTATTTATGGACCGGGTTAGTGGACCATAATTAGAACTAATATGTGAAGGTTGGTCTTAGATCCTAATGGGGTTAATTGTGGGTTTGGATCAGTGTTAGAGGCTGTAGTACAACAACAACATTTATAGGATCTGTTCATCAGCCGAGGTGAGTCTTCTCACTATACTTACATGTGTGGTAATTTATGTGTGACCGGAGGGTCTTGGTACATTACTGACCGGAGAGTCTTAGTAAATTACTGACCGGAGGGTCTTGGTACATTATTGACGGGAGGGTCTTAGTACATTATTGACCGGAGGGTCTTAGTACATTATTGACTGGAGGGTCTTAATTGTTTATAATTTGATATGTGTTATCGTGCATACTGTCTTCGTGACTTATGCTGTTATATTATTCTATGTATATGTTGATTCTATGTGCTTATATTGAGTTATATGATATTATGCATTTTGTGGTTATGATGTAAGCTATATTATTCTGAGCCTTATTGAGTTGTGAACGGAGGGTCCAACCCGAGTTGTGAGACCAGAGGGTCTTCACTGAGATACCAGACTGGAGGGTCCGACCCGAGCTGTGAGGACCGGAGGGTTCTCACTGAGACACATGACTGGAGGGTCCTTATCGAGATATAGCAATGAGAGGCTAATTATTTGTGTGTGGTATTTTGGGGGACTCACTAAGCTTCGTGCTTACCGTGTTATGTGATATGTGTTTCAGGTACTTCTCAGGATCATAGGAAGGCGCCGACTTGATTATACACACGAGATGGAGTTGTGTTCAGAGGATCCTGGATTTTATTCAAATGATTATGAACGTGTGTTTTGATAATTGATATATTCAGATTTTCTAAGATGTGTTGATGACATTTATGTGATTTTAAAAATGAAAATTTTATATGAAAATTTACGGTGTTACAACTTGGTATCAGAGCCTTGGTTTGAGGGATTCAGATGTGCTCTCGGGTATGTCTGAACTCAAACTGAGGATTTGAGAAAATTTTCTAAAAAGAAATGATTTTTTCTAAAATGAGTAAGAGTCTTAAAGAGAAAACGAGGTGGAGTAGTGTGTACAATCTGCCAGAGCCCGAACGGTGATTTCCTAAAATACCATTATTTTTTTATATTATAAGATAATTATGAGATTTTAGAGTTGCATGCTAGAGGATAGGCTAGGTATTTCATAAATTAGGGCTAGAGTTGCCTAATTCATGATGCCTTAGCCTTGGGGATGCTATTGATTGATATTATCTCCTATTTTCTATTTATGTACTGAGTAGAAGTACCTAGCAGGAATCTTTTAAAGGGAGTCTTGAGTCGAGGAGTAATCTAGGAGAGATACCTAGACGAGCATGTGAGGAATCTACTGAGAGAGTAGTTAGATATTGTAATGCCCGTAGATCTAGGCTAGTCAATTTAGAGATAATAGGGGTCGAAAACGACATTTCGACAAAAGATTATTTAGAATAAATAATCTTAACTAAGTTGTAGAATATGTCTCAAGGGTTCCGTACATATAAAGAATTCCGAAATCCGAGTTACAACGAAGAAGTTATGGCTCATCGAAGTTTTACAGCAAAACCGGCACGACACCGGGAGACGTAAATAGTGAATTTACGATAGAGGACTTTTTAGCCTTAGTGATCTAAACAAAAGTTGTAGTATATGTTAAACCGAGAACATACAAAAAAAGAACGCCCAAATCTGACTTCGTATGAGGAAGTTATGAATTTTCTAAGATTTGGCATAGCAGTGCACGGCCCGAAACTCGAATTTTAGTTCGAGCGGTTTTTGGCCTACGCGACCTAAATAAGAGTTGAAGATCTCATTAATAGGAACTCAACGATAAAAAGACAGACGAAAACGGAATCCGTATGTAGAAGTTATGAATTTTACGCGTACATTTAACAGTATAATCTCCTCCTACTGTTAAATTTAAGATCGGTCGAGAATTAGCCGATGGAGTCTAAATGAAAGTTGTAGATCTTATTTTTACCTACGTGTGGAAAAAAATAACATCGAAAATGGAGGTCGTATGCTAAAGTTACGGGGTTTAGAAGTCGGCAGGGTGCTGCTGTAAAATGGGTGACGTGGCTGAATATGGGCCACGACTTTCTCCCCAAGAAAAGCCATCAGGTGACGACACATGGCACCGACTTGGCGAGTCCGTGAACCGACTCAGCGAGTCCATCAGGAATTCAGCCTATAAATAAAGGTGTCGGGTTCCATTCATTCTCACACCTTTCCTCTTCCACTTTCTCTCTCTACTTTCTCTCTCTAGCCTCCCTAACCCCCCTAAAGTCTAGGTAAACCCCCTAGCACCCGAAGGAAACCCTGAGGCTCCCGAAGCCTCAAGAAAAGAGCTTTTCAGCTCAGAAATGCTGCTCCAGCGAAGCCCGATTTTCGAGAAAACCCGTTGTAAGTGAGCTATGCCTACCCTATCTTTAGTATAACTTATGTTTCAATATAGTAATGTTATTAGGACCTTGTAAGGAGTATTTGGGCTATTATTATGGGTTATATAAGTATTGTTTAACGCTTATATAATAGTAATAATAGCCAGACTATTAATTAGTCTCGGCGAATATTAGACTAAACTCTAGTGGTAATGATACTAGGTTTTGTCTGAGGAAAATTGTGTTGAGAGTAACGAAGTGCTGTTCGAGTGCCGAGTCACCACCTTCCCAGGTGAGTGCATAGTTGTCACACCCCCGAACCAGACGGCGAAACGTCCGAGGGATCGCGTGACTTAAATTGAAATATCATCACAATGAATATACATGAAACATAACACATTCATCACCAAACATTACATAGTACAACTGGCATTGTTTACATCAAGTACAAGGTTTACATTACATGATTCCAAAATATAAAGTGTTTGGTGATTAGCAACTACAAAAGAAACTTTCAACACACTGGATGCTTCCTTGTCTAACGATTACCTGAGAATACAAGTTATTTTGAAAACGGTCAACATATATAATGTTGGTGAGTTCATAAGTGTGTTTGATGTAAAATAGTTTATGTTGTTCGTAAAACCCAGAAAATCCGATATTTTATGTATTAAGACTTTTCTTGAAAATGTTGTGATGATCCTGTAAGTATATGCGTGAATGATTTCAAAACATGAATAAATGAGAAGTTTTGCATTATAGTTTTTGAAAGTACAAATGAGCAAGATTGGTTTCCCCGGAAAACCTGATGTTTTCCGATAAAAAGTTATGATGGTTTTACATTATTGTATCGTCACATCGAATGAATATGATTTCCCTTGATTACTTAAATGATATCGGATTTCTACGCGAGTCGTTATAACCATGCATGATAATGACTAGTTCGTCTGTCTTGGCATTCTAATGAACACCGAAATTTGATCTTAAGATTTTGTCACCCTAGACTGGCCGAGTCTAGCTGTAGCGAACAGCTTAGGTGTGGGGGAGTCACCCCCGTATAGATCTATACACAAAATCTCGCTCTCCCTCCAGGAGACTTTGATTACAACTACAGACTACGACCGACACTTATTGGTGTCACCCGTTATTACTCACTTAATCCACATGAATTTGATTAACCTTGATTAATGATCTGAGTTTAGTTTACTTGAAGAGAAGGTAAGCGTAACAGACGAGGAGAAGACGACTACTAGGCCCTAATAATTTCATATGTTATTTAAGGCTGTCGAGTGTACAAAAGGCGCGTTGGCCCATTTCGCATAAAGTTTATTTGTACCTTACTAGTAATGCTAATGGGCCACTGAGGCCCAATAGCATGTAAAAACCAATGAGGGTCCCTTAAGCATGTAACTAGGTCACAGGAGGCCCAATAACATGTATTATTTATGTTGGGCCCAAAATTCATGTTAATGAGTCATGAAGGCCCAAAAAGCATGATTAGAATCTCTCAAGCCCAACCATTAGAATGTTTACTTGTTTTGTATAGTATTAATGTTGCGACTTGTTTAATCGATATGTCGTAAAAATCATGATTTTGTTTTATAATGATTCATAGATTTATAAAAATAGTTATTTTTCTATTTAAAACTCATAAGTTATAAAGTTTTGAACATTTTGACCCAATTATTTTATTATTAACATAATTGACCAAAAATATTAATTTGACCTATTCAGCCCCTCATTTTGGTGAAGTTGGCAATTTTAGTCCTTTTTATAACAAAAATGACATATTAGGTCCTTGGACTATTTTTCTTGACATTTTTGACCCAAAAACTTATTTAAATAATGTTTTAAGCCCAAAAGTAAATTTTAGAAAGTTTCAACCCTTTAGTTAAAAGACTTGCATTTTAATCCACACTTTTCACATTTTTTACACTTTTTACCCAAAATCCAAAATCTTTGCATTTTCAATCCTTTTTAGCAAATAAGGTCATTTTAACCCCAAAAATAGATTTATTTACTTTTCTACCCACTGTTTTGAGAAATTTACCATTTCAGCCCCTTAAAACCATATTAACTTTGGGCCTATTTGTCGAAAAGCCCAAAATTTTAGCCTAATAAGCTACAAATTTCATTTTTAGTCCTTTGAAAAACATAATGTTCATAGAAACTTCCATTTTAACTGTTTTGACATTTTGAGCCTTGTAAAAACCGTAAATGACAACGTTTTCCCAAACTTTTGTTTATTTGACAAAAATAGTCCAATAATGAGTTTTATGTTGTAGTGTGTTATTTTAAAGCTTGTATAGTAGTTTATCATGACATGTTAAGTGAAATATGACCTAGATCACATATTTTTCCTTCTTGAACTATAGATCTTGAAATATCTTTCATTTTTAGCACATATTTACCACAAAAACACAAGAAATCACACATAACATACAAATACACATAGATCTTCACATTTTACTTGTATTCTCCCCCATAAATCATATGAAAACCGAAAATCGAGGGGTATGAACGCACCTTTGCTTGTTGTTTTCGATTTGAAGAAAGAAATGGAAGAGTTTGATGTTATCTTCGGCCCTGGAAAGCTTCTTGAGTGGATCTCAAACTTAGTATGTTTCTAGGAGTATGATCAAGAATTTAAGGTGGTAAGAAGAGTGAATAAGTGTAGAAAGGAAAAATGTTTGCAAGATCTTACCACTAGAGTGTAGCTTGAAGTGATTTTTAGATGAAATCTCCTTGAAATGCTTCTAATTCTCAAAAGTCTTCATGAGAGGGAAGTGATGTCCTTGAATGTTTTACTTAGAGAGAGTATGAAATGTTTTGTGCGTATGTGTTGATTCTCAGCCGCAAGTATTAAGAAGAAGAAGAGAGAAAGTGAGGTGACCTTTATAGATGCATGTTGGTCCATGCATGGAAGTATGAAGTGTAATAAGGAGGTGGCATTATAAATGTCAACCCTCATTTCCCTTTTTTTTTGTTTTCTACTTGGGCCGAGTGAGAGGGAAGGAAGAGAATGACTTGGGCCTTTTATGCTTGAGTCCATAATATGAGGCCCAATTTGATGGTTTTCGGCCAATTGGGTCTTTAGAGTAGGTCACGACCCAATTTTTGTATAAGAGGATGGATTTGAGTCCATTAAAGCTAATTGAATTTGTTATGGCCCAATAAGGCCCATTAGAGATAAACTAGACCATTTTAGGCTTATAAGGCCCAAAAAGTTAAGTTTCATGAATGTGGGTTGAATTAGAGCCCAACTACGAGTTCTAAGCCCAAAATAGTCACATTGGAAGTTTATTGGCCCACTAGGCCCAATAAGGAAATCCTATTCCATATTGGGCTTAAACCGGGATTTCTAGGGTTTTCAACTTTACTTGATGAATCTAGGTTTGAATGTGCTTCCATAGGTTGAATTTCAAGCATAACATGAATTAGGGTTTACGAGTTTACAGTAGATAATGTTTACAAGAGTACATAATTTCCTAGCTAGAATGCTAGTTGTGACAATAGTTACTTTCATCTTACATATAGATATGAAGTATTTTAATATAAATTACATGTTATGTTTGCATATTGTCTGAATACTTGCTGTCTATGCTGAGTGAAAGATTTTTATACATGTTTTAAATGATTTAAACTGTATATGTATTTTATATCTACAAAATGTGTTGGGTAAAACACGGGTAGATGAAATAGTTGTTGTTTGACAACACGATGAAATACATCAATGTTGGCAGTGATCCAGTCATCTAGTGGAGTATAGATGACGACCACAGACTATACTAGACAGTCCAGTGGAACGCTAGCAGGCTCGTAACCTGTAGGTGTTTTTGAACTAGGTGCTCACTAGATATTTTTGAACTAAGTGTGTTCACTGGGTATTTTTGAACTAAGTGTGTTCACTAGGTATTTTGAACTGAGTGTGTTCACTAGGTATTTTTGAACTAAGTGTGTTCACTAGTTACTTTTGAACTAAGTGTTTACCAGATGTTTTGGACTATGTGTTCACCAGTTGTAATCTATAAACCTTGGTAATGATGGACTTCGTGCCAATTCCTTAGGATGATCCTTAGGAATAAATGAACTAGGAATAGCTGATTCTTAGGGTAGATCCTTAAGAGTAAAGAAGATAATGGGGATGGGTAATTGGGTTGATTGTTTGATGTTTAAACATAATAATTATATTATTGTGGGTTGAAAACCCTATGTAGGTTTCCCAACCTGACCCACTCAGTTTATTTGAATCACAGGTGTCGATATGAAGTTACATTACACTGAGAGATTAAGGAGATATAAATCACTAATGATAATGAATGTAAGTTCTGTTTATGCTTATGTTTCTGTATTGATAATCACATCCCAATGTTTTAAAATGAATAAAAATACATTTCTTCAGAAATGCTTTGATAACGTATTGATCATGTTTTTCTGGGAACAAATTCTGTAACATTTTTATTAAAAGAGGTACTCTGATTTTTATAAAACATAAACAAAATCGGTCTTTTCTGGCCGTGAAAATGGGGATGTCACAGCTGGTATCAGAGCATTAGTTTAGGCGAACTAGGAATATGGATTTATTTCTAGACATAAACTTAGAATGCTAAGTAATGACCGTGAGGAGTATGTCTAATAAATTTAGGTAATACACCTGAATAGACACAAGCACTAGCTTATTTAGGGAAAAATACCTAACATGCTTTTATATGCTAAATGATTTATGATATGCATTATATGATCGGATCTATGGTCTATTGCCGACCGGATCTGGAAACTTTATGTGTTCAGGTTTCTAAACGTTTAATTACGGTATTAGAACTGGCATATAACTTTTGGGAGAGATAAGGGGATTTATACGTCAATCATAGATAAAATCTTTCCTATCTTAATTCTCGTCATTATACACAGACCGTCTGATTTGGTGTATAGATCGAAATGGCAAGAACCCAAAGTGGAGTTGGGAACGCGAATGGAAATAGGAATCAACAACCCCCCAGTGATTGAACAAATACCTGTTGTAGTAACCGCACCTGAGCCAATCACAATGGCCGGGGTACAAGCGATGATCCAAATGATGTTAGATCGTCAAATGGAGGAAACAAGGCGTTTACTTCAACAAAATCGAGAGGAACTTACGATGCCTATTGAACAGCCCGAGCTGAATGATGGGCAGTCAGAAGGAGGGAACTACAGTGGGACGGTTGGTCAAGCCAACCCACCGATAGTTAGACGAAACAATCAGGATGGAGGAAATGACAGACGTGGATGCAAGTACAAGGATTTCATGGCATCCAAACCCCCGAGTCTTTCTGGAAGCCCATCACCGGTCGAAGTTATGGACTGGATCTCTGAGATGGAGACAATGTTTGAGAGTTGCGAGTGTAGCTAACACGATTCCCAAGGGAGAAGCAAGCAAGATGTCTTGGGAAGATTTCCTAGTGCAATTAAAGATGCAGTACTGCTCTGAACAGGATCTTCTGGAGATCAACAATGAATTCCAGAATCTGAAGAAGGGGAGGATGAGTGTCACCGAGTATGCTGCAAGTTTTACGGAGAAGATGAAGCTCGTTCCTTATCTAGTTCCAACTGAGCTCTCCAAGGTCAACAAGTTTGCCCATGGATTACCAGCGGACTTTGGTCCAATGGTCAAGCAACCAACCACTCTGAAAGACGCCATCTGGGCTGCTAAGAATGTGGAGACCCAGATAAGAGAGAAGGGTCTGGAGAGAGCTGAAGTTGGAGAGAAAAGGAAGCATGAAGGATCTTCAAGGTCCAACAAGGATAGAAAATTCCCGAAGTCTGGAGGAGGAGGAGGTGAAGAAAGATGGTGTGATAAATGCAAGAAGAAACACTTTGGAAAATGCGGCGAGGAGGTGACATGTTTCAAGTGTGGAAAGTCTAGGCATTACGCCAATGAGTGTACATCCAACAAGAGGGTGTGTTATGAATGTAAAGAAGGAGGGCACCTTTCAAAGAATTGCCCAAAGAAGAATGAAGCAGCAAAGCCAAACACACCACCAAGGCCAATGACATTCCACATGATTCTCGATGAAGTAGAAAACAACACGAGGAATCGAGGATGAGGACTTCATCAAGTTATGCAATAGCCGTGAGGATAGTATCACATGGTGTAGCCTATTAGAGGCATAGTCTAGGGTGAACTTGAACACCTATGTAATCGTTTCAAGGAATAATATAAAACCTTCGTTTTGTTATCTGGTGTGTTAAGTTGTTATGTGATTTTCTTGTATGATGACTTCGAAAGCTACGAGACAATACTTGGGACGAGTATGAGTAGGTGTGAATGGTAGTAGAGGCCTATACTACCGGAAGCACAGGACTCGCACTTGGATCAGGGAAAGTCACAAGGTTACCAAGAAGCTAGTAATTGATACCATTTTATTCAAGTATGTCGTTACCATTGTTTCGGTAATGACTAAGAAGATTGTTGTTATTCCGACCCTAGCGGTCATACCAAATTGTGTCCGACTACGACGAGTTTGTTACGTGGTTCCGAGAACCAAGTTCGATGTAGCACTTGACTTAAGTCGGAAGAATTAATCAAAGTGATCAGTAGAGGTATCGCGACAGTTGCTTGTAGCTAGAAATGCTACCTTTTAAGATGAGATTAGAACATGAAGGAAAGTATAGTCTGTTCTGGAAGACTCTAAGAGACCTGAGTCTAAGCATTGCAACATACGATGATAGGTCATTAGAATATGACACATCATTCCATTGTAGTAATAAAAGAACTTATCTTATTTTTGAATCCAGTGAGGATCGAGATTGTGACTTGAAAGTCATAATTTGGAGTCTAACATGAGATAGGGAGCAAGTGCAAGATCGAGCACCGCCTGCAGTCAAGGAGTCCAAGAGTTAGATACTCATTCGAAAAAACGAGGAAGTTACGATTATTACCTAGGATGAAGAGATAACGTATGGAGTCATTATACTGTCCTGTTTCATTGATGATTTCGGGACGTAGTCATCCTAAGGGGGAGATAATTGTAACGCTCGTAGATCCGGGCTAGTCAATTTAGAGATAATAGGGGTCGAAAACGACTTCTCGACAAAAGATTATTTAGAATAAATAATCTTAACTAAGTTGTAGAATATGTGTCAAGGGTTCCGTACATATAAAGAATGCCGAAATCCGAGTTATAACGAAGAAGTTATGGCCCGTCGAAGTTTATAGCAAAACCGGCACGACATCGAGAGACGTAAATAGTAAATTTATGATAGAGGACTTTTTAGCCTTAGTGATCTAAACAAAAGTTGTAGTATATGTTAAACCGAGAACATAGAAAAAAAGAACGCCCAAATCTGACTTCGTATGAGCAAGTTATGAATTTTCTAAGATTTGGCACAGCAGTGCACGGCCCGAAACTCGAATTTTAGTTCGAGTGGTTTTTGGCCTATGTGACCTAAATGAGAGTTGAATATCTCATTAATAGGAACTCAACGATAAAAAGACAGACGAAAACGGAGTCCGTATGTAGAAGTTATGAATTTTACGCGTACATTTAACAGTATAATCTCCTCCTACTGTTAAATTTAAGATCGGTCGAGGATTAGCCGATGGAGTCTAAACGAAAGTTGTATATCTTGTTTTTACCAACGCGTGGAAAAAAAGAACGTCGAAAACGGAGGTCGTATGCAAAAGTTACAGGGTTTAGAAGTCGGCAGGATGCTGCTGCAAAATGGGTGACGTGGCTGAATATGGGCCAAGGCTTTCTCCCGAAGAAAAGCCATCAGGTGATGACACGTGGCACCGACTCGGCGAGTCCATGAACCGACTCGGCGAGTCCATCAGGAATTCAGCCTATAAATAGAGGTGCCAGACTATTAGTTAGTCTCGGTGAATATTAGACTAAACTCTAGTGGTAATGATACTAGGTTTTGTCCGAGGAAACTTGTGTTGAGAGTAACGAAGTGTTGTTCGAGTGTCGAGTCACCACCTTCGCAGGTGAGTGCATAGTTACTTTCATCTTACACATAGATATGAAGTATTTTAATATAAATTACGTGCTATGTGTGCATATTGTCTGAATACTTGTTTTCTATGCTGAGTGAAAGATTTTTATACATGTTTTAAATGATTTAAACTGTATATGTATTTTATATCTACAAAATGTGTTGGGTAAAACATGGGTAGATGAAATAGTTGCTGTTTGATAACACGATGAAAGACATCAATGTTGGCAGTGATATAGTCATCTAGTGGAGTATAGATGACGACCACGGACTATACTAGACAGTCCAGTGGAACGCTAGCAGGCTCGTAACCTGTAGGTGTTTTTGAACTAGGTGCTCACTAGATATTTTTGAACTAAGTGTGTTCACTGGGTATTTTTGAACTAAGTGTGTTCACTAGGTATTTTGAACTGAGTGTGTTCACTAGGTATTTTTGAACTAAGTGTGTTCACTAGTTACTTTTGAACTTAGTGTTTACCAGATGTTTTGGACTACGTGTTCACCAGTTGTAATCTATAAACCTTGGTAACGATGGACTTCGTGCCAATTCCTTAGGATGATCCTTAGGAATAAATGAACTAGGAATAGCTGATTCTTAGGGTAGATCCTTAAGAGTAAAGAAGATAATGGGGATGGGTAATTGGGTTGATTGTGTGATGTTTAAACATAATAATTATATTATTGTGGGTTGAAAACCCTATGTACTCACCAGGTTTCCCAACCTGACCCACTCAGTTTATTTGAATCACAGGTGTCGATATGAAGTTACATTACACTGAGAGATTAAGGAGATATAAATCACTAGCGATAATGAATGTAAGTTCTGTTTATGCTTATGTTTCTGTATTGACAATGACATCCTAATGTTTTAAAATGAATAAAAATACATTTCTTCAGAAATACTTTGATAACGTATTTATCATGTTTTTCTGGGAACAAATTCTACAACATTTTTATTAAAAGAGGTACTCTGATTTTTATAAAGCATAAACAAAATCGGTCTTTTCTGGCCGTGAAAATGGGGATGTCACAAATATCCACGAGATGTAAGATTGCCTGAGTTCGGTGATGCCTTTCGAGTTATGAAAAGAGCGAGTGGAGTGGTATGCTAGAGTGGTTTCATGTGCTGGTTCTTTGATGCCCAAATGCTGCTTGCTTTGTGCTTTGTGGGACTCTCGAATGATGGGAGTCAGTTAGTAAGTGAATATGACGATATTCAGGTGGTAGATGGCTGGCATCACGAGGAGTTCGTCAACAGCTGATGGCAGAGAAGTGTGAGAACCTAAGGAGTAATTCTAGTCCGAGGAGTACGCTGTTTAGAGGTGAGTATTCGCTTAAGAGCGAACATGTGTAATGGGAATGGTGATCGAGAAGGTTGAGCAGTTACTTAGAAAATCTGGGACGATCCGTGTGGAAAGTATGGGTAGATGTGGCAGGTAGTATGGGCCCGTACTGCTGAAAGCATAGGACCCATACTCGAAACAGGGAGAATTCCGGAGGTTCTGAGTAGCAAGATGAGGAGAAATAACGTGGTTCGGGTACGATGATTCGTAGCAGAGTGTGTTTTCGCCTTTATCAGTTATCCGGTTGTGATTGTCCAGACTGGGAGTGTATATGGGAGATCTTAGGGCCAGAGGGCCATGTCCGTTGAGTTTAAATGGAGTATGCCCTGGGTGGGAAAATCTGAGTTTAAATCTCGAGGGTGACTGGTGAGATGCCAGTTAGAGTCGCAAGACTCAAATAGGTGGTGGAGATGATGCATAGTGAAGAATTGTAGTCTGAGTTTAGTGGTCGGGCGATGACATGTGATGTCAAAGTTCTATATTGATGATTATATTGTTCCTATTTCCCATCTTGAGAGGATGGGTGAGTGAGTTTCTGATGTTAGAGATTGGAAGAAGACCCTGTGCGGCACCAGGTAGTTGCGATATTGGCACCAAGAGTATTTTGTTGTATGAGAACATTGTATTGCATTCTGATGTCGGGAAGGAGTCATCAGTGGGGACTGTGACCAACAAGGTCTCGGGTATGCCTTGTTTGAGTTTGTTAAGTCGTATATTAGCAACTGTTGCAGGAAAACATGGGGAGTGTATCGAGATGACGACTTTCGTGGTTATGCAGCAGATCGACTGTGAGAGTGAGGTCTCCTGTTCTATGTCGATTCTTGCAGTGGGGTGATGATTGAGGATTTAGAGAATGAAGTGTGTGATAGTCCATTATTTCTAGAAAAGGAGAAAATGCTATTCTAGGACCGTCGGAAGAATTGCATGTGCAGCCGGACGAGATTCTGGGTGACCTGAGACAGTCACATTGGGAAGTTCTGAGGATTTCATCTGAGATTCAGGATATGTGGAGTTGCTCGATCCTTCTTTGTAAGATCATTAAGTGTTACATAGTACGTTCCAAGAGTCAAGTGTGGTGTATCTGGTGAATCAGTCTGTGGAGTTGACTATTGATATGTCAATTGGTGATGGTTGAACCCTGCGTGGGGAGAACTGGGTATTCTGTTGAGAGGATCATCAATCTGTTCAAGTTGCAGTTAGAAGATTTGGTTATGGGGATTTACGGTACAAACATATGAGACCTGGGTTTATTAGTGGTCGAGGCGAGGTACAGAGTGAGGTGATGCATACTGTATGTGTTCATGAAGGAACGAGTGTATCCATGACAAGTAGCTGTTGGTCAGGTATCTTATTCTGGTCAGGGACTCTTCGGGTTTGTAATGATTAAGTTCGAGGCAGTTGGTTCGTTGAGGTCCAGTTTCGATTGTTGAGATTTGCTAGTTCGATGTGTAGATTGTTATGTATACTCCGGGAGGGGCAACAGTTGATTGTCATTCAACGTCAGCATCGGTAGTGGCAAGCTAGCATGGGATTTCGGATTGTCATGGACGCGTTCTCAGTCACTGAAAAATTCCTCCATACTTCAAGTATGAGTTGAAGTGCTTCAAGGGTTCCGAGCGGTGAAAGCTGAAGATCTGAGGTAGTGGCAAGCTAGCACGAGATTCTGTGATGGTGTACCGAGGTATCCGTGTATGATGCTCTAAATTGTTGGATTATTTTGAGACTCAGGTTTGTGAGGCGGCTAGTGGAGTATCGAGTGATTATTGTTCCAGTGGGAACCCATCAACTAATTGTCATCAGATGGGGATTGTCCAAGAATGTGAATTATATCAAGGGAGAGTGTTTTTTAGCAGCAATTGTTTTTAGGGGTAGTGATGTTTAATCTGGGTGGGTGTGTGCACCTGTCCATGATGGATCACGGAGCATGAGTTTAGTGAACGCATTATGGTGCTGGTTTAATGATGAGATTGTGGGTTGATAAGAGAGTGGAGGGAACCAGGACGGAGTAACCACTTGGGATTATTGGGGAAAAACCATGGGGTGAGCGCATGGCGAGCGAGTGAGTGATGTAAGATTGCGGGGAACCGTAGCAATCACGAGTCAGTGAGAGAGTATCTTAAGACTGCGGGGAGCCATAGTATTCACTAGTCAGATGTCACACCCCCAAACCGGAACGGCAGAAACGTTCGGGGGTGGAGGACCTCATGTATAGTATCACAACAATTGTATCATAGCAATCATAGCAAACACAACCAAACATTGAATACATATATGAAAAAGGTTTACATCTGTTTAATTCTTGTTTGTATACATCAAAAGTATGAGCAAAATATAAAGGCGTGACTCTACTTTGCTTCGTCTTCTCAAAACTCTAGGTGGTACCTGTCTATTGATTTCCTGAGAATACAAGCAATTTTGAAAGAGTATCAGCATAAAGTTGGTGAGTTCATAAGCATATTTTTGTAATAAAAACCTATCATTGAATATGAAAAATGTTTGTATGCTTCCCAAGAAAATCCAATATTTCTAACATATATGTTTGAATACTGTATTCCGAAGTAGTGTATAACATATCAGTTTGTATGCCTGGTTACCACCAATATGTATAGCATATTCTGTTTGGAAAACCCTGGCTATCACCAGTATGCATAGTATATTCTGTTTGGAAAACCCTGGCTATCACCAGTATGTATAGTATATTCTGTTTGGAAAACCCTGGCTGTCACCAGTATGTATAGTAGTTTCTTTACTTCAGATAAAACTAATGAAGAATGAAATCCCGTAAACAAAAGTTAATTAATACTGTTGTGGGTCGTATAACCATGCTTGATATGACTGATGACCTCTACGACGTTCTTCAGGCGTCGTACGGTATGATATTTGTCACCCCAGGCATGCCTGCCTAACTGTAGCTAGCAGTTTAGGTGTGGGATTCCCAGTCCCGAATAGATCTATTCACAAATCTCACGCTCTCCCTCCAGGAGACTCTGGTTACACTAAACGTTGAGGGTTTAACCGGTACCAGAAGGGTACAAATGAAGAGTTGTCTCACAATCCTGTATTAACTAGTATACATGCGGTTCTGTATTGTTCGCTTGTATCTGAATCCGTTGTATACTGTATAAGATAATAATTATACTTAAATAATTATTAAATGTTGTACCCTTGTAATATGTATATCATAAACTAAATCTGTCTTAGTTTATATGTTTTCCTGTGTATGCAATCTGAATCAGTAAAAGCTATGTATTGAATTCCCCAAACTATACCTATTATAGTTTGCTTGAAATGTTATGTGATTGATTTGTATCTCGTTCTGGATATTATGCAATTAAATTTCCAAAAAAGTGTCCCTTATGCTCAACAGTACAAAAGGGATAAAGTATGGCAATATTCCATAAAATGTGGAAATAATTTGACTGTATCAATTCCATAAATTTAGAACTTGTGAAAATTATTTGTGTTTGGCTTGTATTCCGCCCCCCCTGAAAACATTAAAAATCATAAAAGCGTAGGGGTATGAACTCACTGTTGTTGTGTGGAAACGTCGACTGGAAACGAAGATCCTCGGTTTGTTGTACGTGGCACCTAACGGAATCCTAATATCAATAAATATACATATGTATCTAAATTAGGGATTTCATTAGATAAAGTGTTAGCAAAACACTTGCTTTCGGTTAAGGAATGTTACCGGGACTTGATCAAATCGAGGAAAGTGGTTTTTCGGCCAAGAAGCACCACTTAAGAAGTGTGTACGGCCGTGAACAGAGTTTACGGTCACAAGGAGAGTTTACGGTCGACAGGTTGTTTACGGCCGTGAACAAGGGTTTACGGTCTTTGAAGATTGGCCGTAAACAGGTTTACGACCTTTGAAGATTGGTCGTAAGCTTAAGAACAATGGCGTTTGTTTTCGCGTACAACGTGCTCCAGATGCTTCCAATCGACCCCAAGTGATGATTTTTGGTGTTTTTCGGAAGAAAAGGGGCGTTTTAGGAGTTTACGGTCAGAGGGTCTAGAGAGAGAATGAGAGATTTTCCGGTCAAAAGTGTTCAAATGAGGGTGGGGTCTGATATTTATAGGGGAGTTTGTGGTCGGTGGGTGGGGTCCACCCGACGCTGGCCGCAAACGAGTTTACGACCGTAAACAGGTTTACGGCCGTGAACTCCAGTCAGGCCGTGAACATGTTGTTTTTCGAGAATAATTCGAGTTTCGCGCGGTTTTGGTTCTGACTCGCATATATAAATTTAATTATACAAAACCAGATGATTTCCTAGATCAAAAGTTCGACGAAAGGTTAATAAAACCCAAATTTTATTAACGAAAATCAAATAACAGAAACGGAAAAAGTTTCGGGTTGTCACATCATCCCCCCGTTAGAGGGAATTTCTTCCCGAAATTCAGACACCGAATACAAATCATGGACTCGGAAATAGATGAGGGTACTTCTGTTTCATTGAATCTTCGCACTCCCAAGTGAATTCAGGTCCCCGCTTGGCATTCCAGCGAACCTTCACTACCGGGATGCGACTTTGCTTTGTTCGTTTGACTTCTCGATCCATGATTTCTACAGGTTCTTCCACGAAGTGGAAGCTGTCGTCTAGTTCGATCTCATCAAGAGGTGTCACAAGTGTCTCATCGGACAGACACTTCTTTAGGTTCGACACGTGGAAGACGGGATGTACGTTGCTAAGTTCTCGAGGTAACTGGAGTTTGTATGCTACGGGACCGATCCTAGCGAGGATCTCGAATGGTCCGATGTATCTTGGATTCAGTTTTCCATGCTTTCCAAAGCGTATCATGCCTTTCTAGGGTGAGACCTTCAGAAGAACACGGTCACCAACCTGGAATTCCAAGGGTTTTCGTCTCTTATCGGCGTAGCTCTTTTGTCTATATCGTGAAGCTTTTAATCGTTCCCGGATTTGTACCATCCTTTCGGTCGTCTCTCGGATGATTTCAGGACCCGTGAGAGTGCTGTCGGTGATTTGACCCTTGACTAGCTGCGTGTCACCCACTTCAGCCCAGCACAAAGGGGATCTGCACTTTCGGCCATAGAGGGCTTCGAACGGCGCAACGTTGATGCTGGTATGATAGCTGTTGTTGTAGGAAAATTCGACCAAGGGTAAATGAAGGTCCCATGACATGCCGAGATCGACGACGCAAGCTCTCAACATATCTTCCAATGTTTGAATTGTTCTCTCACTCTGGCCATCTGTCTGTGGATGATAAGCCGTGCTCATATCCAGCTTAGTTCCAAGAGCCTTCTGTAGCGACTGCCAGAATCTCGAGGTAAACCTGCTATCTCGATCGGAGATAATGGATACAGGTACACCATGAAGGCAGACTATTTCCCGAATGTTGATTCGTGTGAGTCTCTCCATTTTAAAGTTTTCCTTGATCGGCAGGAAGTGGGCGGATTTAGTCAGTCGATCGACAATTACCCAGATGGCGTCGTGCCCACTCAGAGATCTGGGTAACTTAGTGATGAAATCCATTGTAATCCTTTCCCACTTCCACTCAGGTATTTTCGGTTGTTGAAGTAGACCTTAGGGCTTTTGATATTCTACCTTCACCTTGGCGCAAGTCAGGCACTTGCAAACGAAGGTAGCGATTTCTGCTTTCATGTTCGGCCACCAATAGAGTTGTTTGAGATCTAGATACATCTTATCTGAACCTGGGTGAACGGAGTATCTAGTCTTGTGAGCTTCATTCATGACAACCTCCCTGTAACCACCGTACTTTAGGGTCCAGATCCGGTTCATGAAATAATAAACTCCGTCTACCTTGACCTCTAAGTTCTTTTCCATTCCTCTCAGGGCTTCATCTGGCATGTTCTCTGGTTTTAAGGCTTCCAGCTGAGCCTCATTGATTTGCGCGGATAATTGGGAATGGATGGTCATTGTCAGTGCCTTCACTCTACGACCTGAATACTCCTTTTGCTGAGGGCATCTGCTACCACATTGGCCTTGCCGGGATGATAGCGTATTTCGCACTCGTAATCACTGAGTAGCTCTACCCATCGCCGTTGCCTCATGTTTAACTCTTTTTGATCAAGGATATGATGTAAGCTCTTATGGTCGGTGAAGACAGTGCACTTGGTTCCGTAGAGATAATGTCTCCAAATCTTTAACGCAAAGACCACTGCTCCCAACTCTAGATCGTGAGTTGTGTAATTGACTTCGTGGGTTTTCAGCTGCCTCGAGGCATAGGTGATAACCTTTCCTCGCTGCATGAGCACACAATCTAGGCCCTGATTGGATGCATCACAGTAGACAACGAAGTCTTCCGTCCCTTCGGGCAGGGACAAGATAGGTGCGCTGCATAGGGCATGCTTCAATGTTTGAAACGCAGTGTCTTGCTTTTCTCCCCAACTAAAGGTTACACCTTTTTGTGTCAGGGTGGTTAAAGGCTTAGCAATTTTGGAGAAGTTTTGGATAAACCTGCGATAATAGCCAGCGAGACCCAAGAATTGACGGATTTCTTTGGGCGTCTTCGGTGTTGACCAATTCTCAATCGCTTTAATCTTGGAAGGGTCTACAGGTATGCCTTCCTCGCTAACCACGTGACCAAGGAAGGTTACTTTTCTGATCCAAAACTCGCATTTTGAAAATTTTGCATAAAGTTTCTCCGCCCTTAGTGTTTCCAACACCTGTCTCAAGTGTTGTCTATGATCTTCCTCACTCTGAGAGTAGACAAGTATATCATCAATGAACACGATTACAAACTTTTCTAAGAAAGGGCGGCACACCCGATTCATCAGATCCATGAATATCGCGGGTGCGTTGGTTAGACCGAAGGGCATTGCTACAAACTCGTAGTGTCCATAACGAGTTCGGAATGCTGTCTTGGGAACATCATTCTCGTGAACTCGTAACTGATGGTACCCTGATCTTAGGTCTATTTTAGAGAAGTAATTGGCTCCCTGAAGCTGATCGAAGAGGTTGTCGATTCTGGGTAAGGGATAACGGTTCTTGATGGTAAGCTTGTTCAGTTCCCGATAATCAATGCACATCCGAAAGGATCCATCTTTCTTTTGAACGAATACGATTGGGGCTCCCCAGGGTGAGGAACTCCTTTGTTGATCAGCTCATTGAGCTGGATGGATAACTCTTGCATTTTTGCCGACGCTAGACGATATGGAGATTTAGCTACAGGAGTAGCTCCGGGGACTAAGTCGATACAAAACTCGACTTGGCGCTCGGGAGGAATTCCTGGAAGATCTTCGGGGAAGACATCAGGAAAGTTGCAGTCTTCGGGGATGCTCTCGAGGTCTTTAACTTCCTGCTTTTCGTTAACGACATGGGCTAGGAATGCATGACATTCCTTTCACAGATACTTTTGGGCTTTGATGCATGAAATGATACGAATGTTCGAACTGAGTTTATCACCGTAAATAGTGAGGGCTTCGCCAGAGGGAAGATTGAGACAAATAGCTTTCTCGTCGAAAAGGATATCAGCACGATTGGGGCTCAACCAATCCATGCCGATTATGACATCGAAGCTTTTTATAGAGACTGCCATAAGTTCGACGGGGAAGGAATGATCGTTTAGGGTAAGGGTACAGCCTATGAATATGTCGTTAGTTCTTTCTTTCTTTCCGTTAGCCATCTCGACGGTAAATGTTTCAGTAAAGTTTGGGATTTACATTTGAGTAGGTGTTTGATTGCATGACTAACAAAACTCCTCTCCGCACCAGAATCGAAAAGAATGCATGCATAAGAGTTGTCAAGGAGGAACGTACCCGTAACAACGGTAGGATCAGCGACCGCTTCCTCCTGGCCCATAGCTAGTACCCTCCCGGTGTTGCCCGCTATTGATGCTTTGGGACAGTTTCTTTTGAAGTGCCCAACCTCTCCATAGCCATAGCAGGCTTGACCAGCGCCTGCCCAGGAGCCTGGTTGGTTGGTTGAACGGGTGTCTTGCAGTATCGAGCCGTGTGTCCCTTCTTTCCACAGCTATTGCATTTCAATTCACGGCAGGGTCCGTGATGATGAGAGTTACACTTGTTGCACAGAGGTAGGTTTCCAGCATAACCACCAGTAGGACCTTTGGTGGGTGGAACAGCAGTTGGAGTAGCATCAGGAGTAGTAGCAGCATTAACTGCCACTGTTTGCTGTTTCTTGGAGGGCTCCTGCGAAGACTGTCCCTTGCGTTTGTTCCAGAACTTCTTCTTCTTCTCTCCACTTTCCTGTTGTGGTTTGGAATCAGCTGTCACCACATCAAGATCGACCCCATGATCTATCAGAGTCTGCGCCAGACACTTGGTGCTATCAAATGTAGTGGGCCTAGCAGCCAAAACATTTCCTTTGGTTGGGGCCGTCAGTCCCCAGATGTACCTCTTAATCTTCTTGCTTTCCAGGGTGACCATTCCCGAACAGAGGAGAGCCAGATCATAGAATCTAGCTGTGTAGGCAGCAATGTCAGAACCCTTCATCTTCAGGTTCCAGAGCTCGTGCTCTAACTTCTGCATCTCGCCCCTCGGGCAGTACTCCGCCAGCATGAGTTCTTTCAAGCTCTCCCAATCCATGGCATTGGCAATCAGCAGGCTTAGGGATTTGACTCGACCATTCCACCAGGTCAGTGCCCGGTCGGTAAAGGTGCAGGCGGAAAACTTAACCTTGTCTGCTTCGGAACAGGCGCAATTTTCAAAGATAGATTCGATCTTCTCGAACCATCGAGTCAAGGCAATAACACCTCTGTTGCCGTCGAAGGATTTGGGTTTTACGTTCATGAAGTCCTTATAGGAACACTCCTTTTGATGTCCCTGATCACTGTGGTTCTGGGGATGAGTACCACCTCCGGATCCACCAGAGTTTCCCTGATTGATTTGCGCCACTGTTGCAGTCATGGCGGCGGTAACTGCTGCCTGGAACATGGCAGGATCAAACTGAGGAGGTGGCGGTGGCGGTGCAGGGTCGTTGTTCTTCCTGTTGGGTCTCTTTCTGGGAGGCATCTTGTTCTAAAAAGAATGAAGAAAAAGAGGATGATAAGTCCTCTAGAATTTTAGAATCAAGAGATATAACACAAGAATATATCTCAGTCTGATAGATAAAGTGTTCTACGAAGTGATAAATAGAGAAGGGTTACTAATGCAAGTAAACTATCGCTAAGAAGAAATATGTAGCAACACTTGGAATGAATATCTATACTGTATTTGGCTCTAACGAAAATACTCCTATAGTATTTTAAGTTGTATGTTTTGTTCTATCGATACCTGATGTATATATACTTGGTATGTTTTAGGCTTGCTGCAACACCACAGTCACTCCCAAGCACATGTTGGTCATGTCTCGAATAAATATAGTTGATCAGGCTATATTGACACTAGACATGATTACATAACTGCCCAGGTTTAACCACAGTGTCCAACATCCAAATACTTTTCTTTTGTTCTACTTATGGCTCTGGTTCTGTTATAATATATTAATTAGTCTCCTTTTGATCACTTATGGCTCTGGTTCTGTTATAATATATTAATGTCTTCATGAAGCTTGAGTGCCTAGTGCCCCAAGTGTGACACCTCAAATGGTTCACACAACACCAAATACACTTGGAATAACTTGAGAGAAACTTGAACACTCCTTGAAATCGTCTAGCCCTCACACTCACACATTAGTGCACGATTTCTTGAGCCACGGGATTCTTTTATATGGTGGCTATTAGGGTTACACCATGTAACTCATAACTTTACCCATTCCTTATGCTCCATGGATTTTAACCTCCATGGAGTATCCATGGGTCACCCCATGGACTTAGTCCAACATAAGGAATCTTGGATCACAAGCCCACATATATAAGAATGAATGATTTACACGATCAACCCATATATTTAATTAGTCTCCTTTTGATCACTTAATTAATTCCAAATTAATTCTTGATCAATACTAATTAAATAACCTTATTAATATATTAGAACTTATAATATATTAACCAACCTTAAGTGTTATTTCTCTCATTATAGTCTATCCAAATGCATGATGCCATGCAACCCAAATGGACCATGCCGGGTCAGGTCAAGTCTTACCAATTATAGTTATGGACTTAGACATTAATCCAACAGTCTCCCACTTGGATAAGTCTAAAACTATTATTGCGTATGACTACAGGAACCGATCAGCAATCGTAGCTCTCAAAAGCTTCTGTCGAACTCTGACCTTGTCGATGAACTCTGACCTTTGTCAATGACTTGTCCATTAGATAAGGGATCATATATTCCTCCATTCTAGATATCATATGGACTGAGACATGGATTATCAATCATTCTCTCTGTCTATTTGTTGTTTCCCGATTTTCGATTCATGATGACTGACTGATTGAACAAATCAAATCAGTCCTGGCTTGGCCAAGCACTCACATGTATCATCTTTAAATCATCGAGGGGCCCACAGATATCGCTTTTATCCCGAAGGTAAAGGAATGGATAAACTTCGACTCATATGGCTTGTTCTACTACTTGTTGAATCATACACAAAGGCACGTTTTATAACATCGAGTTACCAATGTGTTTTCATGCAATCAATGTATAACCAACTCATAGTAACAACTCATATCTCTAGGTTTAAAGAATATAAGATATTATCGTCTCATGATCACTCGTGATAAAATCCATGAAGTGATTCAAATGAGCGCGGGTTGAATCCAATACTCAGAACTTATGAGCACTCATGAGTGTTGTAGCACCACTTTGTCCACCAACTTGGACCTCTACAAACAAACCCATGACAGTCTTGATTCATATCTACTTCTAACATATGACCGACTATGGATGGTTTGAATAACTTAATCATTCAGGAAGAGCGACTTAGTTATTCTGGAAGTCAAAACATGCAAAGTGAAACACAAGAATAAATGAATCAAATATGGTATCAAACCCTATGAATATAAATAAACACTTTTATTTATCACCATACTGATTACTCATTATTCATTGTTTCGGTTTTATCAACTTTATACTTGAATTTAAAACAATAGTTGTCCCATGCTCCAAGCATGTACACTATGTTTTCTAAACACTGGTCATGCCATACACCAAGTATGCATACTATGTTTGTCTATGATCTTTACTTTGTAAAATAGATCAATTGAACATCACTCCAATGATCCTCTTTTCACAGTCCCAAATCCTTACTGCAAATGCAAGAATTCCAAATTCATGCAATTTACTGAAATCTGTTAGATTCTAAACTTATATGCATTGAACCTCTTAATGATTATGCACGAAGTCAGAAAGACTTGACAACAATCATTACAGAGCATTCCAAAGGAGATCAGCTCCTTGGAAACATCCTTCTTTCATTAAGTTTCCTAATCTTAAACAGATTGAATAATTTCTAACTTTGAAACATTTCCATATTCCATTTTGACTATCACTTCTGAACAAGAGTTGCCTCCTTACAGATTATGTCAATATGGTCCTTCCAGAATTAACATTATACTTCCAACTGTCCTTGAGCAACCAATCTTTGGTAAACCTTAGATTGTCCTCGACAATTGCTTAATCATTTTAGTCATATCCAATTCTAGACCTTTTCCCTTCATAATGCCCCAGGCATTTGGAAAATTTTAGAAAGGATGAATATAGCACATGTAATCGATCCTATATCTGAAGCATATGGGACACGATTCATGATGTCTCACATAAAGACTAAACCAGTCTTTTGCTATAATATTTCCATTTCAATTTGCCAAGTTCTCAAAATTCATATTATGAAAAGGGATGTCATAATCATAATCGAATTTTAGAACGCAAATAATGGACCCATATATAGAATTTCCTTATGTTGAGCCATTCCAACATGAAATTCATATATATATCCTTGATTAAATACGATTAAAATCTCAATCTAAGCTTTTAGAATTGAAATGAAGTATAATTTCCTCTCCCTTAATTATAGCAAAACAACTTTTTCAACCCCTGCAACCTTGCGAATTGAAACTTTTGTTTTCTATAATTAACATTGCTAACTTGCAACCTTTGTCATAATTATCATGCTCCCACTAACATGATGATTATTAGCATAACAATTATGCTCCCACTAGCTTTGACATGTACTCAGAAATCAGCTGACTTTCTTACCAAAGTTCAGATTTCTGATACTAGATTGTTTTGATAAAACTTTATCAAAATCATACACCTCTCTTAGATAGCTCACATGTGTGTCTAAACAATTTTAGAACTATGAAAAGGGATGCCGTAATCATAGTCTCAATTGTTTAGACCTTTGCCACTTCTCACAAGTCCATGTTAGTGTGCCGGTAAACCACACACGCTCCACTAACGACTTTGAGAATGCAAATATCACAATTGCTATCTAGCTAAAGTCTACTTAGTGAAAGTGTTTCCTCACCATCATTTTCATGAATCGGAGAGAAACCTTATGACACTTAGATTTAATAGTGTATGTGTTCTTATCCATGTGAATTTGTCAAAACCATAATCACAAATCCAAACTCATATTGATTAAACTTGTGCAATCTTAAATTCTTGCCATTTGGCAGCTCAGGTGCCTGCCATTGCTTCCAAGTAGTTGTGCAACCAATTGAGATCTCTCAGAACTCCTATGCAAAGCCAACTTGAATAGGCACAAAAATTTCAACACGATAGGTTATAAACCTCAAGTCGTGTGCTAGTGAAGGACTTTAGGTTTTATTCTTGATTAAGTCTTGAAACTTTCAAGAGCTTTAAGACTCCCACTGTCCTCTTGACATATAAGACTCCCTTGTCAAATATTCAAGAGATAGTGCGGATTCTTTATCAAGACTAACACTTTACACAATTGGCCTAAGTTGGTCTCTGTTTTATCCAAAACATCACAACTTACCAATTTCAAATGTACAAGAGTAGATAACCTTTTACTCTTACATTTGACTAGTGTTAACAAACCCTCTTTAAGATATGTCACTCAAGTTACAATCTTGGAGTATGACTCTAAGAATTGTTTTGGAACGAAGTATGACTCATCTTTTTGATTTAACCATTTCAACAATTCATGACTCCTCTTCTTAGTCATAAGAATGCACTAAGATGACTTTAGAGGACCAATTGTGATATGCTATCTTAATCATTAAGATGATCATAAACATGATACTAAAGTACTCTCCCATCTTTTCAGATTTGAGAAACTTTTATCTTTCTGCCATACTTTGATTTTTCTTATTCGTTCTGTCTCACATTGAAACTTCTCCAATGCTACAGACTTATACTTAAACTTATAAGTATAACCATATTTACTGAACTTAAGTAAATCATGACGAATAGTCTTCTTGATCTTTTGTGGTGGACTTGACCAGTGCACAAGAATGTGTACTCGATCCCTTAGTCCTTTCCTTATTCACATAAGGAATTAGTCTTAATTTTCCAAGCTGAAAGTTCTCATTCATCATACTATACAACTTGCATGATTCCAAGTTTCGGTCCAATTGAACCTTGGGTGATGAGAATCTTTCCTTATTTGGTAATATTAGACACTACCACAACCGAAAGAATCAAATCCATTTTTTCAATATTGCTATCAATGGAATCTTATAAGCAACAACTTTTCACAAATTCCATTGTAAGGATACTTAAAATAAATAAAATCAAAACCTTTTTCTTTTATTTTAAAACTTTGCGGAAAAACTTATCCTTACAATCCATATGAAAACCTTGTTGTTATCTATTCCTAAGCAATATAAATATCATAACTCTTAAGTAATAGCCCAAAATTCTGATCACCGAACCATGCGATTGAAATCCATCTTCGCGATCAGAATCAGCATGTACTTAATAGAGTTAGACAATGGACTTTACCTGAAGTAGAGCCAAACTTACTGACTTTAACATTCTTAGGTAAATTTGGCAGCTTCGTAACCAATGCCCCTTCCTTTGGCAATAGTTACCTATGGACCCTTGATAATGGGACTATCTCAGACTTCGCCTCTCTCTTTACCATTGGGTCAACCGAGTTGACTATGGCCGATCCCTTTCCATTGGGAAGAGAGAGCTTTACTGGATATCCAATGTCATCATTGTCAATGTCCATAGCGTTTTAGGAAGTTGATCTTAGCAAATAGATAAGATCATTAAGGGTCTTGTCTTAGTCTGTTTCATAGGATTCCCAAAAGAACTCACTATATGACTTAGAAAGTAGTCGAGCCACCAACTTTCTCAAGACTTTGACACCCAACTCTCCCGGCTTGTCAATATGTGACTACATCTCCAAGATGTGATCACACCTAGACCTTGCCTTGCCAATAGGGCTTGAGTGACCTTAAACTTTTTAGGAACTTGTGGGTTAGGGAGAATAATGGAGGAGGTGAAAGAAGTATGATATCCATGGGACATCATCTTCATTTAGGAAAGCTTGTTTCAAGAGATTTGGGAAGATCATAAATGTCTAGACCAGACATCTTTTTGGGAGATATTCAAGATAGTTGATTTAAAGTCCTTAATATGACACCCAATATGAAATATTAAGGCTAGGACCCAACAAACTATTTTATAACTTAGAAGAGGGATGCCGTAATCCAAGCTATAAAATATTTGAAGGTAGGTGAATGACGATTCACCAAATTCCACCATGAAAAACGAAATAATTTATTAGGTTTTAATTGGATTTGAAAGTCCAAGATCTTTGAGATTCATTGAACTGTTCAAAGGCATGTTTCAATCTAGAGTGTGCCCTTCAGGTTTTGTGACTGGGATGCCGAGGATCACAAAACAAGATGTGAATAACCATGCAAATATACTTGGTACCCTTAATATTTACCCCTTAATCAGTGTGCCGGTTAACCACACACGCTCCACCGATACTATGATAAATATTAAGTTACCCTTTGCCTACCTTGTTAAGTCCAGGTTAGTGTGCCGGTTAACCACACACGCTCCACTAACGACTTAAGCAAAGTGCAAAGTGTAATTTCATGGGTTAGCACCAAATTCACATTTTCCTAAGTAACTAAGATTGGGTATTAATAAGAGTTTAGTTACTTAGTATTTATCATTAATACTTTTAATGAAAGGAGAATTATAGTCCTTGTCCTACCCGTTCGGCTAACGACCCTCCACCAGTCAAGGAAACGGTGGGTGAGAGTGGACACCCATTAAACTGCCATTTTATAGGCAGTAACCTTATACCCCCTTATAGACCGGCTTCGTGAATGAGGCCTACTAACGGTAAGACTGACTTTACTCTTATACATATATATAAATATTATTAACTTATAATATTATAAAGTATAAGGGTTGAATTTTAACTTTTAAAATTCTAAGGGCTAACTTGGAATTAAAGTATTCATAAGTGAAAACTTTTCAAATTCCAAAACTTGAGGGCAAGTTTTGAAACTATTCAAAACTAATTAATTCCATAACTTATGAGTTTAAAGTAGTTTTAATTAAAAAAAAAAACTCTTCAAGTTCCATAACTTGAGGACAAGTTATGGAAGACTTTAAACTAATTAATAAAAAAAAATAACTTTTTTTTATTGTAACTTATGGAACTAATTAAGGTTCTACTTTTTTTTTAATTTAATGAAGAGACTCTTGAACCTCCATAACTTGAGCACAAGTTATGGAGTCATAAAACCATTTAATTAGAACTAGACTCTTCATTTTGTAACCTTTGCCAACTTTTATGAGTTTTATGATTCTTAAATGTGACTTTTCATATAACTTGAGGACAAGTTACAAAAACACACTTTGGAATCAACTCTTAGATTAAAATGGATTGAAAACAACTATTTCACACAACTTTTCTATTAATCTAAGAACCTCATAAGAACAAGATAATTCAAATCATCAATCTTCAAGAAATTAGCATGAACATACAAACTAATACAAATCTTGAAATTATGACAATTATCTTAGAAATTGGATTAGCATGAACATTACCACATCAAAAACAAGTTTATAAGTCCAAAAACAACTTAGGGTAATGTTCCTAGTCCAATTCCAGCCAAAACAATCGAATATATGTATCCAACTCGATTTTCAGCTACTTTTGCAAGTATAACAAGAAAACAAGCCTAGGCTCTGATACCACTGTTGGGTTATGAGCATTCTAACACTCCTAAGTGTACATGCAACCCTAAATACCTTGGATCTATGTTTTCTCTATTATACATACAATTATGAACATCCAAGGTATTATCCTAATCTAGCATACAAAATAATAAATATAACAAGATAGAATACATACCTCTTTGATGTAGAATGTCTTCATGAAGCTTCAGCGCCTAGTTCCCCAAGTGTGACACCTCAAATGGTTCACACAACACCAAATACACTTGGAATAACTTGAGAGAAACTTGAACACTCCTTGAAATCGTCTAGCCCTCACACTTACACATTAGTGCACGATTTCTTGAGCCGTGGGATTCTTTTATATGGTGGCTATTAGGGTTACACCATGTAACTCATAAATTTACCCATTCCTTATGCTCCATGGATTTTAACCTCCATGGAGTATCCATGGGTCACCCCATGGACTTAGTCCAACATAAGGAATCTTGGATCACAAGCCCACATATATAAGAATGAATGATTTACACAATCAACCCATATATTTAATTAGTCTCCTTTTGATCACTTAATTAATTCCAAATTAATTCTTGATCAATACTAATTAAATAACCTTATTAATATATTAGAACTTATAATATATTAACCAACCTTAAGTGTTATTTCTCTCATTATAGTCTATCCAAATGCATGATGCCATGCAACCCAAATGGACCATGTCGGGTCGGGTCAAGTCTTACCAATTATAGTTATGGACTTAGACATTAATCCAACAAATACTTATATTTTAAAAGTATACTTTTAGTTCAGAGTACTTCAGCCCCTTAGTGTTTATAGTTGTATACCATGTAAGGTTCGGTATACTTAGTTCACTATAAACAAGAGCTCTGATACCAATCTGTCACACCCCCAACCCGGAACGGCGGAAACGTTCGGGGGTGGAGGACGTCATGTATAGTATCACAACAATTGTATCATAGCAATCATAGTAAACACTACCAAACATTGAATACATATATGAAAAAGTTTTACATCTGTTTAATTCTTGTTTGTATACATCAAATGTATAAAGACGTGACTCTACATTGCTTCGTCTTCTCAAAACTCCAGGTGGTACCTGTCTATTGATTTCCTGAGAATACAAGAAGTTTTGAAAGAGTATCAGCATAAAGCTGGTGAGTTCATAAGCATGTTTTTGTAATAAAAACCTATCATTGAATATGAAAAATGTTTGTATGCTTCCAAAGAAAATCCAATATTTTCTAACATATATGTTTGAATACTGTATTCCGAAGTAGTGTATAACGTATCAGTTTGTATGCCTGGTTATCACCAATATGTATAGCATATTCTGTTTAGAAAACCCTGGCTATCACCAGTATGTATAGTATATTCTGTTTGGAAAACCCTGGCTATCACCAGTATGTATAGTAGTTTCTTTACTTAAAATAAAACTAATGAAGAATGAAATCCCGTAAACAAAAGTTAATTAATACTGTTGTAGGTCGTATAACCATGCTTGATATGACTGATGACCTCTATGACGTTCTTCAAGCGTCGTACGGTATGATATTTGTCACCCCAGGCATGTCTGCCTAACTGTAACTAGGAGTTTAGGTGTGGGATTTTCAGTCCCGAATAGATCTATTCACAAATCTCACGCTCTCCCTCTAGGAGACTCTGGTTACACTAAACGTTGAGGGTTTAACCGGTACCAGAAGGGTTCAAATTAAGAGTTGTCTCACAATCTTGTATCAAGTAGTTTACATGTGGTTCTGTATTGTTCTCTTGTATCTGAATCCGTTGTATACTGTATAAGGTAATAATTATACTTAATTAATTATTAAATGTTGTACCATTGTAATATGTATATCATAAACTAAATCTGTCGTAGTTTATATGTTTTCCTGTGTATGCAATCTGAATCAGTAAAAGCTATGTATTGAATTCCCCAAACTATACCTATTATAGTTTTCTTGAAATGTTATGTGATTGATTTGCATCTCGTTCTGGATATTATGCAATTACATTTCCAAAAAAGTGTCCCTTATGCTCAACACAGTACAAAAGGGATAAAGTATGGAAATATTTTATAAAACGTGGAAATAATTTTACTGTATCAATTCCATAAATTTAAAACTTGTGAAAATCATTTGTGTTTGGCTTGTATTCCCCTCCTGAAAACATTAAAAATCAAAAAAGCGTAGGGGTATGAACTCACTGTTGTTGTGTGGAAACGTCGACTGGAAACGAAGATCCTCGGTTTGTTGTACGTGGCACCTAACGGAATCCTAATATCAATAAATATACATATGTATCTAAATTAGGGATTTCATTAGATAAAGTGTTAGCAAAACACTTGCTTTCGGTTAAGGAATGTTACCGGGACTTGATCAAATCGAGGAAAGTGGTTTTTCGGCCAAGAAGCACCACTTAAGAAGTGTGTACGACCGTGAACAGAGTTTACGGTCACAAGGAGAGTTTACGGTCGACAGGTTGTTTACGGCCGTGAACAAGGGTTTACGGTCTTTGAAGATTGGCCGTAAACAGGTTTACGACCTTTGAAGATTGGTCGTAAGCTTAAGAACAATGGCGTTTGTTTTCGCGTACAACGTGCTCCAGATGCTTCCAATCGACCCCAAGTGATGATTTTTGGTGTTTTTCGGAAGAAAAGGGGCGTTTTAGGAGTTTACGGTCAGAGGGTCTAGAGAGAGAATGAGAGAGTTTCCGGTCAAAAGTGTTCAAATGAGGGTGGGGGTCTGATATTTATAGGGGAGTTTGTGGTCGGTGGGTGGGGTCCACCCGACGCTGGCCGCAAACGAGTTTACGGCCGTAAACAGGTTTACGGTCGTGAACTCCAGTCAAGCCGTGAACATGTTGTTTTTCGAGAATAATTCGAGTTTCGCGCGGTTTTGTTTCTGACTCGCATATATAAATTTAATTATATAAAACCAGATGATTTCCTAGATCAAAAGTTCGACGAAAGGTTAATAAAACCCAAATTTTATTAACAGAAATCAAATAACAGAAACGGAAAAAGTTTCGGGTTGTCAGATCAGATCGTGACACGAAGGAGTTCTGAGGCTTGGGTAGCCTTGACGACTGAGTTTTTGGCAACCCGGTGGCCGAGCCAAGGGATAGAGATTGGGGTCTCCATGATAGCTGGGATCCGTTATATCTCGAAAATGGGAGAGGTTGTTGCAAATCGAAAGGAATTGGAGAAGTAGTCTACGCGTAGATTCGCGGATCACGGGTCGTGAGTTGGTATCACAACAGGGGTCGGAAATGATATGTGACTACAGATCGGTTGTAATATTGCTTGGAGTAAAGCGAACTTAGTGGTTGCATGTACAATGTGGTTGGTTGAGATAGCTCTGTTGGATTGAACGGTTGGGGTTATGCTCGGACTTGTGGCCATACCGTTCATGTTGTCGGGTGTGTAAGGGATGGTAAGGAATGATTTCGAGGACGAAATCTATTTGAAGTGGGGGAGAATTGTAACATCCCATTATTAAATAAATAAGTAGATAAATATTTATTAATAAATAATATTTAGAGGGGTGTTGGTGTTGGGGAGCCAATTGATATAATTTTGGATTTTGGGGTTAAATGTGTAAGCTCTGGATTTAATTTGAAAAAGATTTCAGAATTTACGGTGCGTTTAGTAATTAATGGACTTAAATTGAAAAGATTTGAAGGCTTAAGGGGCTGATTGGTAATTTCGGGACTATGATGAAATGATTTTTTAAGACAGGGGCTGTTAGGTAAGTTTTGGACTCAAATTGAAAGAACTTTGGAGTGATGGGGGCTATATGGTAAATTTCCGACGTTATTTGAAAAGAATAAAGGGAGGAGGGATTAAAAGCGTCAATATGGCAATCATGTGAGGATGCACGGAGGATCAACCTGTCACCTTATTACTCCCCAAACCCTAACCTTATTTTCCAGCCGCCATGCGTGATGACCAGCCGCCACCACCTCTCCATTCGTTCGCCGCTCCGATCAGATAGGGCAGTCGGCTGCCTCGCCCCTGAGCATCATAACATCATGCTTCGCTGCTGGAGACGAAGGGAGAAGCCGGAACTCAGAGCCAAACCTCGAAAACTGCCTCCGCCGGTGACTGTGAAGACCGGCGAGTTCGTGTTGCTGCTGCATCTCTTTCCGCCGGTAAGGTATCCTCTTCTTTTATTTCGTCATCTTCTCGAGTCCCGTTGTCATCGTTGCTGCGGGCAGTTTCCTTCCGTTGAGACCGTCGGCTGCCATATGCCACCATAGGGGTGGCGGCGTAGTGCGTGTCCCAGTGTGTGTGGAGCATGCTTAGCTTAGGGTGGCGAAGGAACCATGTCCAGTCGATTGTGTGTGTGTATAGCCTGTCGGAAAGCCGCAACAACCGCCATGGCAGCCAGCCATGGTGGCTGCCGCCCTATTTTCGTTTCTGCCATCGCGTTGCCACCTCCTGCCGCCACCAGCCACCGTGGAGGGTGGTTGTGGTGTGTGCATTATGTGTGAAGTGATATATGCGATTTTTTAGTCAAGATTTCAAGGCACCACCATTGGAAATGGTGGCCGCCGCCACCAGCCGCCGTGGGTGGTGGCTGTGGGTGTGTGAGTGGGTGTATGCTCGAGTGTTTTCACTGTTTTTGGTATTTTTCAGGTTGTATGCGTGTGTATGTGGCCGGAAAACCCCCCACCACCATCGTGAGGTGGTGGCCGCCGCCGTGAGCCGCTACTGACCACCACTACCTGAGGTGGTAGTGGGTGGTGCTTGACATAGTGAACCCTAATCGGACGAAATGCTTGATCAGGACTAGTTGGATGGTGATTGGACTAGAAGCCCTAATTAGGGTTTAGAAAACCCTAATTTTGGCTTTGTTAGTATGGATTTTACCGGGACCCACAGTTGGACTGTTAGAGTGATATTGTGAATTATACCCGACTTCATTGTGTGAATGGCCTAGTAGAGTGATGGACTTAATGGGTTAAGCCCTTAAAGGGTTAAGTGAGAAACAGTTAACCCTAATCGTCATTTTATGTGAAAACCCTAATTTTGCTTGGGCCTTGAGTTGAGCCTTTCTATTGGGCTTTGGTGATTGGGCTATTGATGGGTCATCCAAGAACAATCATGTGGACTAGAATATTTAGATGGGCTTTAGGGTAAATCCCATATGAGGGTTTGGGCCCAATTTGGAAAATTGGGCCATAGTGGACCTTTGTGGACCCATTTGGTATTGGTCCTTGGTGGGCCCAATGGGCTTGAGCTTATTTATGGATCGGGTTGGTGGACCATAATTAGACCTAATATGTGAAGGTTAGTCTTAGATCCTAATGGGGTTAATTGTGACATCCCCATTTTCACAGCCAGAAAAGACCGATTTTGTTTATGCTTGTTTTAAAATCAGAGTAACATTTTAAATAAAAGTGTTGCGGAATTTGTCCCAAAACAAAATATGATAAAGATTTATCAAAAGCATTTCCAAGGAAATGTATTTCATTAAAAGACTCGGGATGTCATGTTCGATACAGATCAAAAGCATAAACAGTACAACATAAGCCTTACTACATTATTTCATATCTACAGGCCTATATCCGTAATCCCTCATCCAAAACATCACATCTATGCTCGAGCGCCACTACCTGTAATACATGAAACTGAGTGGGTCAGGCTTGGGAGCCTGGTGAGCACATAGGGTTTTCAACCCACAATAAATAAGTTTATTAATTTCATCAATCAACAATAACCCGATTACCCGTTCCCGTTATCCTCACTTTACGTCCCTAAACACGTATCATAAGGGACCTATCCTAAGGATCATTATCGGGATGGACACTACTGCTAAGGGGGTTCCTCAGCAATAAATGTCCTAAAGGAAACCATGAGGGGGATGGAGTACACCGGTGAACACATCGTTCACAAACACCTACAGGTTGCGAGCCTGCTAGCGTTCCACTGGAGTGTCTAGAAGAGTCTGTGGTCGTCATCTATACTCCGCTAGATGACTGGATCACCAACAACATCGAGGTCTCTCATCATTTTGTCACATATCGTCTTATTACATCTACCCATGTTTTACCCCAACATTTTCGTAGATATAAAATACATATACAATTTAAATCATGAAAAAAACGTGTATAAAATCATTCATCCAACATAGACAGCAAGTATTCAGATCATATGCACACATAGCACGTAATTTATATAAAATACATCATATCTATGTGTAAGATGAAAGTAACTATGCACTCACTTGATTAGGTGGTGAATCGGTACTCGAACAACACTTCGTTATCTCAAAACAATTTTTCCCAGACCAAAACTAAGTATCAATACCACTAGAGTTTAGTTTTAGCGTTAACCGCGACTAATTAATAGTCTAGCTATTATTACTATTTAAATAACACTCAATATAACTCATAATAATAGCCCAAATAATTATTTTAAGGACCAAATAACATTTCTATAATTATTTAATAGTTATATTAAAAATTGCGTAGGCGTAGCTCACTTACAGCGGATTTTAAAGAAAACCGGTCTTTCCTCGGAGCAACGTTTCCGAACCGAAAGACCCTTTTTCTCGGGACTCCGGGAGCCTCGGGGCTTCCTTCGGGTGCTAGGGAGGTTCCCTAGGGTTTAGGGGGTTAAAATGGGTTAGAGAGAGAAAGTAGTGAGAGAAAGAATGAGTTTTGGTGTGATTTCCTCGGCAGCCTTCGCATGGTATTTATAGCCGCCTGATCTCGGATTTACGCTGGGCGTTTAGCAGCTTCGGATAAGCTTGCCAGCCTCGCACCAGCTGGCTCGCACCTGCATCGGATGGATAAGAAGCGAAGGTACACTGGGCGTACCAACCTTGGACGCGGGGCGTAATAGCGAGGGCTACGTGGCGTGATCCGAAGCATGTTTCTTCATCAGCGATGGGTGGCCCAGACGCTGCCACGTCACCAGCTCCTCACCAGGCTTCACAAATTCGACTACAAACTTTAAAAATTCGGAACTTTCGCATACGAGCTTTGTTTTCGACGTCCTTTATATCCACGCGTAGGCGGGAACGTACTCTACAACTTTTGTTTAGACTCCGTCGGCTAATTTTGACTTTATTTTAAAAGTTATATTTTTAACAGGCCGGGACAGGATTGGTCCGTTAAAAATTCATAACCTCTTCATCCGACGTCCGTTTTAGTCTGTCTTTTCATCGTTATGCTACTATTAACGAGATATTTGATTTTCGTTTAGGTTGTGTCGGCTAAAAACCACTCGATCTAATATTCGAACTTCGCACTGTACACTGCTAAGTCGAAACTTCGAAAAATCATAACTTACTCATACGAAGTCAGATTTGGGCGTTCTTATTATGGACGCTCTCGGTTTAACGTTTTCTACGACTTTCATTTAGATCGCTAAGGCCAAAACTCGCTCTATCATAAATTCACTATTTACGCTTCCCGGTATCGTGCCGGTTCCATTGTGAAACTTCGACGAGTCATAACTTCTTCGTTATAACTCGGATTTCGGCGTTCTTTATATCCCCGAAATCCTTGTTTCGACCACTACAACGTTTTGTAAAGATATCGGGCTTATCTTGCACTTTAATTTTGACGCTTATTTTTATTTTTTATTTATTATACTTTTATAAATACGTAATAAGCACATAAATGCACACAATTCACATAATACTCAAATAATTCATTTTTATTACTTCAAAAAGAGTTACAATAGTTGACCTAGACTATTACATCATGTACTACTGCTTAGCCCTGAAACACGGGCGTTACATTAATTGTGGGTTTGGCTCAGTGTTAGAGGCCGGAGTACAACAACAACATTTAAAGGATCTGTTCGTCAGTCGAGGTGCGTCTTCTCACTATACTTACCTGTATGGTAATTTATGTGTGACCGAAGGGTCTTATTCGTGTTATTGACCGGAGGGTCTTAGTACATTATTGACCGGAGGGTCTTGGTACATTATTGACCGGAGGGTCTTAGTACATTACTGACCGGAGGGTCTTGGTACAATATGGACGCTCTCGGTTTAACGTTTTCTACGACTTTCGTTTAGATCGCTAAGGCCAAAACTCGCTCTATCGTAAATTCACTATTTACGCTTCCCGGTATCGTGCCGGTTCCATTGTGAAACTTCGACGGGTCATAACGTCTTCGTTATAACTCGGATTTCGGCGTTCTTTATATCCCCGGAATCCTTGTTTCGACCACTACAACTTTACGTAAAGATATCGGGCTTATCTCACACTTTAATTTTGACGCTTATTTTTATTCTTTATTTATTATACTTTTATAGATACGTAATAAGCATATAGATGCACACAATTCACATAATACTCAAATAATTCATTTTTATTACTTCAAAAAGAGTTACAATAGTTGAACTAGACTATTACATCATCTACTACTGCTTAGCCCTGAAACACGGGTGTACAATTCTCTCCTCCTTAGGATGATTCCGTCCCAGAATCGTGCATTAGCAAACAGATGCGGATAGTGACTCATCATGTCACTCTCTGTTTTCCAAGTGAGATTCGACCCATTCGAATGTTTCCATCGGACTAGCACTAAGTCGACCATCTTGCGTCGTAACTTCTTAGTCTTACGGTCAACAATTGCCTCGGGCTCTTCAATCAGCCTCTTGTTCTCATCCATTCTTAATTCTGAGATTGGAATTATGTCGGGAACTTCTCCCGTGAATTTCCTTAGATAACACACATGGAAGGTATTATGAATACCATCGAGTTCTTCGGGCAATTCCAGCTTGTAAACTTGGTTCCCAATCTTGTGAAGAACTTTGAACGGTCCAATAAACCTTGGACTTAGCTTTCCTCGTTTTCCTGAATCTTATAAGTCCCTTCCACGGTGAGACCTTAAGAAAAACCGAATCCCAAACTTCGAAGGTCATCGGTCGTCTTTTCTTGTCAGCATAACTCTTCTGACGATCCTGAGCTGTTAACATTCTTTCCCTAATCACATTCAGTTTCTCAGCAGTCTCATGGACTATCTCAGGCCCCATAAACTGCTTTTCTCCAGCCTCAAGCCAACAAGATGGCGTACGACACTTCTGTCCGTACAAGGCTTGATAAGGTGCCATCTTGATGCTCGAGTGGAAACTGTTGTTGTAGGAAAATTCTACCAGAGGTAAGTGTTCATCCCAGTTACCTTGGAACTCCGGGGTACATGCTCTTAGCATATCTTCTAGTGTTTGAATCGTTCTTTCACTCTGACCATCGGTCTGCGGATGATAAGTTGTACTTAAACACAATTTTGTACCCAATTCCTCTTGTAGACTCCTCCAAAACCTTGACGTAAATCGACTATCACGATCTGACACAATCGTTAGAGGAACACCGTGAAGTCTCACAATTTCCTTCACGTAAGCATTTGCAAGCTTATCCATAGACCACCTTTCGTTGGCAGCTATGAAGTGTGCACTCTTTGTGAAACGATCCACGACCACCCAAATCATGTCGTGACCGTTCTTCGTCCTGGGTAGTTTAGTCACAAAACCCATGGTGATGTCTTCCCATTTACCCATGGGTACATGTAAGAGTTCTAAACTCCCGTACGGTTTCTGATGTTGTGCTTTAACTCTTGCACAAGTTACACACTCGGCCACATACTTTGCAACATCGAGCTTCATCGTCGGTCACCAGTAGTAGGGTTTTAGGTCCCTATATATTTTAGTGCTACCGGGATGAATCGAGTACATGGTCTTGTGAGCTTCTTCCATCAAAAGATCTCTTATTCCTCCCGTCTTAGGTACCTAAATCCGATCTTGGAATACCTTCAGTCCTTGACGGTTTTTACCGAATACCAATGTCTTTCCCAAATGTTCTTCTTTTCGGTCATTCTTTTCCGAAGCTTCTTCTTGAGCTTTCTTGATACTTTCCACAATTGTCTAGACAACTTCAATTCTCAACGCTCTTGGCCTTTTTCTTTCAAGATTGACTTTCCGACTGAGAGCATCAGCAACAACATTTGCTTTACCGGGGTGGTAAAGTATCTCACAGTCGTAGTCCTTGAGTAATTCTAGCCAGCGTCGTTGCCTCATGTTCAATTCTTTCTGATTAAAGAGATACTGCAGACTTTTATGATCAGTGAAAAGCTTGCACTTCGTGCCATAGAGGTAATGCCTCCATATCTTTAAGGTGAATACTACCGCTGCCAACTCTAGATCATGAGTGGGGTAGTTCTTTTCATGCTCTTTCAATTGTCGAGATGCGTATGCTATCACCTTTTCTCTTTGGGTCAGAACACAACCCAACCCGACTCCAGATGCGTCACTATAGACCGCGAAGTCTTCAACTCCATCGGGTAGAGAAAGAATCGGTGCTTCACACAACTTCTTCTTTAGCTTCTCGAATGCTTCTTCGTGCTTTTCACTCCATGTATAAGTAGCTCCTTTGTGGGTCAAAGCAGTCAATGGAGCAGCTATCGAAGAAAAGCCTTGGATAAATCGTCGGTAATATCCGGCTAATCCTAGAAAGCTTCGAATCTCCGTGGGACTCTTTGGACGTTCCCACTTCATTACAGCTTCGATTTTTGCTGGGTGAACCATTATTCCCTCCTGGTTAACCAAATGACCCAAGAATTGTACTTCTCAGATCAAAATCGCACTTGGAGAACTTTGCATACAACTTCTCCTTCTTCAAGACTTCCAACACTTCTCGTAGATGCTGGCCATGTTCCTCCTGGCTTTTCGAGTAGATGAGAATGTCATCTATTAAAACTATCACAGACTTATCAAGGAATGGTTTACAAACACTGTTCATCAAATCCATGAATGCTGCTGGAGCATTGGTTAGTCCAAACGACATAACCAAGAACTCATAGTGTCCATATCTTGTTCTAAACGCAGTCTTCTCGATATTCTGATCTCTCACCTTCAGCTGATGATATCCTGACCTGAGATCAATCTTTGAGAAATAGCTCGAACCTTGCAGCTGATCGAATAGGTCATCAGTCCTTGGCAATGGATACTTGTTCTTCACTGTTGCCTTGTTCAGCTCTCGGTAGTCTATAGACATTCTCATGCTTCCATCTTTCTTCTTCACGAATAGCACCGGAGCTCCCCAGGGTGATGAACTAGGTCGAATGAAACCATTGTCCAACAACTCCTGAAGTTGCGTCATAAGCTCCTTCATCTCCGTCGGTGCTAATCGGTACAGTGCCTTTGCTATCGGTGTTGTCCCTGGTAACAACTCTATCCGAAATTCCACTTGTCTATCAGGTGGTAATCCGGGAAGATCTTCGAGAAAGACTTCCGGATAATCACACACAACCGGTATATTCTGCACCTCTTTCTTTTCCTTCTTAGCATCGATTACGAATGCCAAGTATGATACACATCCCTTGGTCAAGCATTTTCTGGCTTTCATCAGGGAGATGATTCAGGAATTTACTCGGCGTTTGTCCCCGTACACCATAAATGACTCTTTTCCGGGTGGGTTTACCCTTACTATCTTCTTTCGGCATTGAATCTCAACATCGTTGGCGCTAAGCCAATCCATACCCAAAACGATATCGAAACCGTTCAACTCTATAGGTAACAGCTCCTCGTGGAATTCATTTCCGTTTATGTCGATGACAATGTTCCTAATACGACCACTAACAGATACGAACTTGCCACTGGCAACTTCCACAATTAGGGCATTATCAAGTTTTTCTACAGGCAATGCTAATTTTCCTCCAAATCTATGCGATACAAAGGAATAGTTTGCTCCCGAATCAAATAGTATGTTGGCAGGCAAACCATTTACAAGAAAGGTACCTGAAGCGACGTCTGCTGCCTCCTTCGCAGCCTCGAGCGTCATCTGGAAGGCTCTTGCCTTCGGCGTCGGTGGAATGTTGGGTCTTCCTGCCTCCTTCTTCTTCGGGCAGTCTCTCGAAATGTGCCCTTCCTCGCCACACCCATAACAAAATTTCTTGGTGAGGGTGCATTTATTAGCATAGTGCCCGGTCTTTCCACACTTAAAGTAGGTGACTTGTCGTCGCATTTTCCGGAGTGCTTCTTCTTGCACTTGTCACACCACTTTGCTTCGGCTCCTCCTCCCTTCGAACTGGACTTCGAGAATTTACTTTTCTTGTTGGACCTTGAAGATCCATTGAATTTCCTTTTCTCACCAACCTCGGCCCTCTCCAGACCCCTTTCCTTTTGCTGGGTCTCCACATTCTTAGCTGCTCGAACAGCTGATTTCAGAGTGGTTGCCATCTTGACTGTCGGGCCAAAGTCGGCTGGCAGTCCATTTGCGAACTTCTCAATTTTGGAGAGTTCGGTTGGCACTAGGTATGGAAACAACTTCATCTTTTCCGTGAATGCAGTAGCGTAGTCGTCAATGCTCATTCTCCCCTTCTTCAGGTTTTGGAACTCATTGTTCAGATCAATCAGATCTATTTCTGAACAGTACTGCGCCTTCAGTTGTTCCAAGAACTCATCCCATGACAACTTTAGGGCTTCTCCTCGCGGCATTGTATCCGCCAATAGCTTCCACCAGCTCAAGACTCCAGTTTCCAGTTGTCTTACTGCGAAGACGGTCTTCTGTTTCTCACTACAGCTGCAGCTCTCGAACACCTTCTCCATTTCGGAGATCCAATCCATAATCTCAACAGGATTTGGGCTTCCTGAGAGACTTGGTGGCTTGGCACCCAAGAAATTCTTATACATCCACCCATCCTTGTCGTTTCCCCCTCTCCGGTTCATTCCTTCGTTCTCCTTGACTCACATGGCGGCTATAGTTACCTTCCTCCGATTGCTCGGGACTCAGCTCGGGTTGCTCAACCGGCATGGTAGGTTCGTCCCTATTCAACATCTGCCTCATTTCTTCCCTTTGTTCCGCTAACATAGCCCAAATCATGGCTTGTACTCCAGCCATGGTGATTGGCTCGGGTGCAACTTCTACTACGACTGGTATTTGCTGTATCACTGGGGGTTGATCTCGGTTCCCATTTGCATTCACGTTTCCGCTACGGGTCCTAGCCATCTTGATCTATACATCGAATAAGGTGAATTTAGATCTTTATTTAGGATAGTCGTTTAAACCATCCTTATCACTCCGAAACGTTTACATGTTAGTTCTAATATCGTAGTCGTACGTTTAGAATCCTAAACACATAAGGTTTCCAGATCCGGTCGGCAACAGACCATAGATCCGAACAAATAACAGCATATCAAGCACAAAGCATTTAGCACATAAAAGCATTTTAGGCATAATTCATAAAAATAAGCTAGTGCTCACACCTCACAATCATCGCTTAGAATTCTAAGTTTAAGTCTAGAAATCCTACAAATTCCTAGTTCGCTTAAACTAATGCTCTGATACCAACTGTGACATCCCCATTTTCACGGCCAGAAAAGACCGATTTTGTTTATGCTTGTTTGAAAATCAGAGTAACATTTTAAATAAAAGTGTTGCGGAATTTGTCCCAAAACAAAATATCATAAAGATTTATCAAAAGCATTTCCAAGGAAATGTATTTCATTAAAAGACTCGGGATGTCACGTTCGATACAGATCAAAAGCATAAACAGTACAACATAAGCCTTACTACATTATTTCATATCTACAGGCCTATATCCGTAATCCCTCATCCAAAACATCACACCTATGCTCGAGCGCCACTACCTGTAATACATGAAACTGAGTGGGTCAGGCTTGGGAGCCTGGTGAGCACATAGGGTTTTCAACCCACAATAAATAAGTTTATTAATTTCATCAATCAACAATAACCCGATTACCCGTTCCCGTTATCCTCACTTTACGTCCCTAAACACCTATCGTAAGGGACCTAGCATAAGGATCATTATCGGGATGGACACTAATGCTAAGGTGGTTCCTCATCAATAAATGTCCTAAAGGCAACCATGAGGGGGATGGAGTACACCGGTGAACACATCGTTCGCAAACACCTACAGGTTGTGAGCCTGCTAGCGTTCCACTGGACTGTCTAGAAGAGTCCGTGGTCGTCATCTATGCTCCGCTAGATGACTAGATCACCAACAACATCGAGGCCTCTCATCATTTTATCACACATCGTCTTATTACATCTACCCATGTTTTACCGCAACATTTTTGTAGATATAAAATATATATACAGTTTAAATCATGAAAAAAAACGTGTATAAAATCATTCATCCAACATAGACAGCAAGTATTCAGATAATATGCACACATAGCACGTAATTTATATAAAATACATCATATCTATGTGTAAGATGAAAGTAACTATGCACTCACCTGATTAGGTGGTGACTCGGTACTCAAACAGCACTTCGTTATCTCAAAACAATTTTTCCTTGACCAAAACCTAGTATCAATACCACTAGAGTTTAGTTTTAGCGTTAACCGCGACTAATTAATAGTCTATCTATTATTACTATTTAAATAATACTCAATATAACTCATAATAATAGCCCAAATAATTATTTTAAGGACCTAACAACATTTCTATAATTATTTAAAAGTTATATTAAAAATTGCGTAGGCGTAGCTCACTTACAGCGGATTTTAAAGAAAACCGGGCTTTACTCGGAGCAGCGTTTCCGAACCGAAAGACCCTTTTTCTCGGGACTCCGGGAGCCTCGGGGCTTCCTTCGGGTGCTAGGGAGGTTCCCTAGGGTTTAGGGGTTAAAATAGGATAGAGAGAGAAAGTAGTGAGAGAAAGAATGAGTTTTAGTGTGATTTCCTCGGCAGCTTTCACATGGTATTTATAGCCGCCTGATCTCGGATTTACGTTGGGCGTTCAGCAGCTACGTGATGCGTAGCTTCGGATAAGCTTGCCAGCCTCGCACCAGCTGGCTCGCACCTGCATCGGATGGATAAGAAGCGAAGGTACACTGGGCGTACCAACCTTGGACGCGGGGCGTAATAGCGAGGGCTACGTGGCGTGATCCGAAGCATGTTTCTTCATCAGCGATGGGTGGCCCAGACGCTGCCACGTCACCAGCTCCTCACCAGGCTTCACAAATTCGACTACAAACTTTAAAAATTCGGAACTTTCGCATACGAGCTCTGTTTTCGACGTCCTTTATATCCACGCGTAGGCGGGAACGTACTCTACAACTTTTGTTTAGACTCCGTCGGCTAATTTTGACTTTATTTTAAAAGTTATATTTTTAACAGGCCGGGACAGGATTGGTCCGTTAAAAATTCATAACCTCTTCATCCGACGTCCGTTTTAGTCTGTCTTTTCATCGTTATGCTACTATTAACGAGATATTTGATTCTCGTTTAGGTTGTGTCGGCTAAAAACCGCTCGATCTAATATTCGAACTTCGCGCTGTACACTGCTAAGTCGAAACTTCGAAAAATCATAACTTACTCATACGAAGTCAGATTTGGGCGTTCTTATTATGGACGCTCTCGGTTTAACGTTTTCTACGACTTTCATTTAGATCGCTAAGGCCAAAACTCGCTCTATCATAAATTCACTATTTACGCTTCCCGGTATCGTGCCGGTTCCATTGTGAAACTTCGACGAGTCATAACTTCTTCGTTATAACTCGGATTTCGGCGTTCTTTATATCCCCGAAATCCTTGTTTCGACCACTACAACGTTTTGTAAGGATATCGGGCTTATCTTGCACTTTAATTTTGACGCTTATTTTTATTTTTTATTTATTATACTTTTATAAATACGTAATAAGCACATAAATGCACACAATTCACATAATACTCAAATAATTCATTTTTATTACTTCAAAAAGAGTTACAATAGTTGACCTAGACTATTACATCATGTACTACTGCTTAGCCCTGAAACACGGGCGTTACATTAATTGTGGGTTTGGCTCAGTGTTAGAGGCCGGAGTACAACAACAACATTTAAAGGATCTGTTCGTCAGTCGAGGTGCGTCTTCTCACTATACTTACCTGTATGGTAATTTATGTGTGACCGAAGGGTCTTATTCGTGTTATTGACCGGAGGGTCTTAGTACATTATTGACCGGAGGGTCTTGGTACATTATTGACCGGAGGGTCTTAGTACATTACTGACCGGAGGGTCTTGGTACATTATTGACCGGAGGGTCTTAGTACATTATTGACTGGAGGGTCTTAATTGTTTTTATTGTGATATGTGTTATCGTGCATACTGTCTTCGTGACTTATGTTGATATATTATTATGTGTATATGTTGATCCTACGTGCTTATATTGAGTTATGTGATATTATGCATTTTGTCGTTATGATGTATGCTATATTATTCTGAGCCTTATTGAGTTGTGACCGGAGGGTCCAACCCGAGTTATGATACCGGAGGGTCTTCACTAAGAAACAAGACTGGAGGGTCCCACCCGAGCTGTAAGAAACGGAGGGTTCTCACTGAGACACATGACTGGAGGGTCCTTATCGAGATATAGCCATGAGAGGCTAATTATTTGTGTGTGGTATTTTGGAGGACTCACTAAGCTTCGTGCTTACCGTGTTATTAGATATGTGTTTCAGGTATTTCTCAGGATCACGGGAAGGCGCCGACTTGATTGTACACACGCGATGGAGTTGTGTTCCGAGGTTTCTGGAGTTTATTCAAATGATTATGAACGCGTGTTTTGATAATTGATATATTCAGATTTTGTGAGATGTGTTGATGGCATTTATGTGATTTTAAAAATGAAAATTTTATATGAAAATTTACGGTGTTATAGAAGGCATGATTGTACACATCATTTTGTTGATTGATGTATTTGAGATGTTCTTTGATACTCTGATTTTATGGTTATGTTTTGAAAATGCATTGGAAAAATGTTGATTGCTCTGAAAATGCATTGGATGAATCATGTTTGTAAAATTATCGTATTGGGGATATAAACAATAAATGCATCGCCAAGCTCTAATCGGATGGGATCTTAGAATCACTTGACTTAAAGTCAGATGATGTGTGCGAATCTTGCTTACTTGGAAAAATGACAAAATCACCATTCACATGAAGCTGTGAAAGAGGCAAGGATTTGTTGGGCATTATCCAAAAAAATGTGCATGGGTCGTTTAGATCCGCCACAAGGAATATTGAGCGATACTTCATCAAATTTACATATGATTTCAATGGATATTGTTATAGCTATTTGATTAAACATAACTTAGAAACTTTGAAGTGTTCAAAGAGTTTCCAAACGAAGTAGAAACTGAAATGGGCAAGAAGATTAAGATGCTTTGATCTGATAGGGGTAGAGAATATTCAAGTATTGTATTCTACGATCATCATAAGAATTACAGAATAGTTTCACCATTATCTCCTCCCAAAACGCCACAACTTAATGGCATTGCTTAGAGAGGTAATTGAACGCTATTAGATATGGTTCTATGTATGATGAGTTGAGATACACTTCTAATAAGTTCATAGGGTTATGCCTCCGAGAAAACCACCTATATCATAAACCTCACACCAACTAAGAAGGTCACCATGACATTCTCTAAGATGTGGAGTGGGAATCATCACACACTAGCATATATGAAAGGTTGGGGTTGTGAAGTCTTTGTTCTTTGTGAGGCCCACAACAAACTAGAATACATATCATAGAAATATTACTTCATTGATTATCCCCAAAAGTCTTTTGGACACCTATTTTACAAGCCCTCTGTGAATAAGGTGTTTGTTGCTTGAATGTGATTCTTCGTTGAGAGAGAGATTATATCCAAAGAAGCTAGTAAGAGCGTAATTGATCTTGAAGAGATTCAATAGTGAACTAATGAAGAACTTATAGTTGACACTAGCACTTAACTACAAGTTGAAACACTTATTAAGGAAAATGAAGTATCTCCACTTCTTATTCATATATCTATTAGAGTTCGTCTCAATCCTGATATTTATTGTTTTCATATTACTACAAAAGACGATGTGTTGATTAGTGATAAAGCACTAGTTACTATGGACGAGCCATCCAAATATAAAGATGAAATGGCATTCCCAAGGTTACCAAATGGAAAGAGTGCATGGAAAGTTCAGATTTAGTCCATGTATGATAACCAATTTTGGAATTAGGTTAATCCTACACATGGCATTAAAACCATTAGCTGTACGTGGATCTTCAAGAAGAATAGCACATTGATGGGAATGTGCACACATTCTAGGCTAGACTAGTTGTGAAAGGTTATACTCAGACTCGAGGAATTGATTATAAGGAAAGTTTATGACCGATGGCTAGGATTAAATGTATTAGGATATTACTTGCCATAACTTCTTTCTGTGGTTATGAAGTATGGTAAATGGATGTAAAAGTCATTTTCCTTAATTGAAGTCTGACAAAGGATGTCTAAATGGAATATCCAGAGGGTTTTATACATTCTAAATATCCAAATAGAGTGTGTAAGCTTTAGAGATCCATCAATGGACTTGAAATATACTCTTTTAACAACATTTTTAGGAGTTTTTACAATGATTAAGATCATTTTTCTATATTCCTTGTTTTCTAGGTGTTAATGTGTTGTATCTTCTAAAGTACATTGTATCTTGAATCTTATATGTTTTGCAAATACTTTTAGGTTTTATATTCTTTTCCTAGTTTATAATATATTCATATGATATTTTATTACTCCTAACTTACCATCTTTATAGGATATTTGACCGTCCTATCTTACTATCCTTATATTTTAGGATGTGCTACTAATCCTAACATATTATCTTTATAGGATATTTTATCGATTCTATCTTACTTACTTTATGGTATATTTTACCGATGCTATCTTATTATATTTATAGGATATTTTACCGATCATATCTTATTATCTTTATAGAATATTTTACTGATCATATCTTATTATCATTAGAGAATATTTCACCGATCCTATCTTATTATATTTATTGGATATTTTACCGATCCTATCATATTATAGTAACTACACGAAGGCGTCCCTTTGGGTAGTCGGTTCCTTAAGGTTGTCGGGAGGTATTACCATGAGCCCCCATAATCGACGTTGTAGACTAGAATTTCCCGAAAACGATGCTTCACCGGACATCGAATAATAATACCTTATATAAATAAAGTTATCTTCTTGGGATTGTAGCTAGCAATCGTAGGTGGGGTATCAATCCCCGTATAGATCTATATATATCTTTCTGGATTTTGCAAGATTAATAATTATAGTTTTGGGGTAGCCGAATTAAATCAAAGCTATTGGATGAATAATAAAAGCTCAGTAACACAGTTAACCATAGGTGTTTTAACTTTTCTTTAACTCTTTTATTTAGTAATTCCTATAATTATCACAATATAATTCTCATTATATTTGATAATTATAATTTATATATATCTCATAATTATATATATATATATATATATATATATATATATATATATATATATATATATATATATATATATAAAGCAGTTTGATAAGAATGTATTCCCCCGATTAAAACCATGAAAATTGTAAAATAGGACCGTGAATTCACCTTAGTAGTGTGATCATGAAGATTATCGCTACCACATCCAAAGCTTCGTGCAATCAGAAGGGTGTTAGTATATCGAAACCGATCTTTAAGTGAGAGTGGAACATGTTTTTCGAGGTGTGAAATCCATGGAGTGAACACATCTATTTATAGTGCATATGTGCATGGTGCACCCTGTGCGCGTCGTGCACATGATTCATGGCGCCAACCAAAGTTTGTCATGTGTCACACTTCTAGTGGTCCACGTCTCTCCAATCCTGGTGTCATACGTGCGCGTCGAGCATGGCGTGCACTTGGGTTGCAACATTAAAATTTATATAAAAGTTCATATCTTCCTTATATGAATATTGTTTCTTACCCTCTTTATATATATTTGCGTAGCTATCCTTGAGCACTACAACTTTCCTTATGGTTGTGTTGTCAAATTTGAACTTTTATTTTTAACCCATATTTTAAAAAATTTAAATATCATATCTTCTTTATACAAACCTCATTTATGAAAATTTTCTTTTCAAAGCCCTTATCTCTTGAAGTACTACGATTTTCCTTTTAACAAGTTCTGTTAGAACTCAACCAATTTCTTTATACTATTTTGACAGTGATTAAGTTAATAATGCGGCTGGTTTTTGCTTTTCATAAAATTACAACTCCTCCAACCAGAGTCAGATATTTAGAAAGTTTATATCCTTGGGATCACGCTACTGTGTACTTTCCAAATACAATAACTGATGGGTATTATGCAAAACGTATAAAATCATATGTGTGCATGCACCCCTAATTCTTGATCTATGTTTTCTCTAATTGAACATACAACTTTGAACAACAAATAAGAAACCCTATCATGTCTAGTATATTTTTTAAATTATATTAATTAGGGTTAGAAGAAACATACCTTGATTGTTATTGACAAATAATAAAGATCCTTGCGTTGTTGAAGCCTTGAGAGCGAGCACCACAAATGTCGTGCCTCTAATGGTTCACACCCAACACTAGCAAGAGAATGAATATGGATAGAGGAGAGGGGAGCTTAGAATTTTCAGAAAACTTTTCAAGAGTAAGGGTAAGAGTAAGAGTGTCTGGAAATCCCAGGAGTGGGGTTCCTTTTATAGTGCAGCAAGGATGCCATGGATAACCCTAATCTGAATATAATAATAATATTTCAAATTAGTAATTATCCAGCTCCATATTATTCCACATGAGATATTTTAGAAACCCTAGAATACCCTATGGAAACCGTCCACCCTTCCCTAGGAAGGTTCTGGAGCCTCTTGTTCAACTATTGAACAATTACACTTAAGACCCTATACTTTTAATTAATTCTTTTAATCCCAAAATTAATTCCAATTAATTTCTGATTAAATATTAATTAAATATTACTAGTTCTAATTAATATAATATTCTCATAATATATTTACAAATTATTTATTTCAATTTATTGATCAAATAATAAATCAACCTCTCTCTCCAAAAGTCATCATGTCAAGTTTCTAGTTTTGAGGGCAACCTAAAAGGACTATGCTACTATCAATTCAAGTATATACCAATTATAGTTATGAGCATAGGCACCTTATCCAATAGTATCCACTTGGATAAGTCTAATAACTATAATTTCCAGTACAACTTCTAAACTGATTAGCAAATTGTAGCTCTCAAAAACTATTGTCGAACTCTGACCTAGTCAGTTACGTGTCCTAAGATAAGTGATCATATAATCCTCCGTTCTGCAAGATATCATTCTGACATGAGACATGTAACAAAATCAATCTCATTTTCCATTACTTTGTTTCCCAATTTCTTATTTGTGATGAAAAAGATCTACTAATTGAGCACATCAATTTAGTCATGGCCGGGCCCGACACGATAAGTCAACACCAAATCATCGAGGGGCCCAAAGATATCGATTTTTCCTATTAGGGCAAAAGGAACTGATAATATTAGACCTATATGCTTGTACTATTTACTCACCAAGTCATACACAACAATATGTTTTATAACATCAAGTTATTGATGCGCTTACATATTATCAATGCATAACCGATTTGTAAACTACAACACATATATCTCCGCTTTAAGGTTATAAGATATTATCGTCTCATAATTACTTATGATAAATTCCATGAAATAATTCTCTGAGTGTGGGTTAATCCAATACTTAAATCTCCAGTTTAAAGCACTCATGAATATTGTAGCAAAACTAGCAACTCTTTAGAAAATCTATAATCCAATTCATGAAAATCTTAATTCACTACTTACTTCCAAAAGTATGATCGACTGTGGATGTTTGAGTACCACTTATTCGGGAAGTAAAACATGCAAAAGGAAACACAATAAAAAAAATTGACAAAATATAGTAGACAATACTCAAAAATAATTCTCCATTACTTAATCATCAAAAGTCAATTACATTTACTTTGTTACAAGTTTCTAGATAACTATCTAACTACTAAAACTAATATCATCCTTCAGACCAATGCTCCTAGCATGTTGAACGTGCCTAATCCTACTCAGACTCTCTGTGAGGGGATCTACATGATTCACTTCTGATGATACCCTCTTCACGACGAGGTGACCTTCTTCTACTCTATGTCTGATGAAATGGTACTTTCTGTCGAGATGTCTTGATCTGCCATGATCTCTTGGTTCCTTAGTTAAGGCAACCGCTCCTTCATTATCAAAGAAAATCTCCATTGGCTCCTTCATGGCTGGCACAACTCCAAGGTCTCCGATGAAGTTCTTCAACCAAATAGCCTCCTCCGATGCTTCACTTGCTGATAAGTACTCTGACTCACATGTAGAACCAGCCACTGTCTCCTATTTGGAACTTTTACAAGTTACCGCTCCTCCATTTAAAGTACACACCCAGCCAGATTGAGAACGAAAGTTGTCTCTGTCTGTTTGAAAGATGGTGTCACGATACCCGGTTACTCTCAAATTATCATTTCCACAAAGCACTAGGACCCAATCCTTAGTTCTTCGTAGATACTTGAGAATATTCTTAACCGCTATCCAGTGAGCTCTACCCGGATTTCCCTGATAACGACTGACCATACTCAAAGAAAAGGCCATGCCAGGGTGAGTACATGTCATAGCATACATGATAGATCCAACGGCGGAAGCATATGGAATCCAACTCATTTATGTTATCTCGGCATCCGTATTCGGACTCTGAGTCTTACTCAGTTTGGTATTACTCTGGATAGGCAGTTCTCCTTTCTTTGAATTCTCCATACTAAAATGCTTTAGTACTTTTTCGAAGTATGTACTTTGGCTAATATTTTACATATACACAAGACTCATCTTCACTTCTAGAGAATCCAAACTCTTTGACCTTCTCGTCAAAGCAAATATTCCATCTACAAGAAGCTTGTTTCAATCCATAGATAGATTTTTCAAACTTACACACTCTATTCGGATAGTTTGCATCTACACAACCCTCTGGCTGACTCATGTAAATATCCTCAGCCGACTTCCCATTAAGGAAAACAGTTTTCACATCCATCTGCCAAAGTTTATAGTCATGAAACGTAGCTATGGCTAACATTACCCTAATATATTTAATCTTAGCTACTGGTGAGAAAGTCTCATCACAGTCAACCCCCGGGATTAGAGTAAAGCCTTTCGCAACCAGTCGAGCTTTGAAGGTGTGTACCTTTCCATCGATATCAGTCTTCTTCTTGAAGATCCATTTGCACTCATTTGTCTTATGACCTGGTACATTATCAACCAAATTCCAAACTTGGTTATCATACATGGACTTGATCTCGCTGTCCAATGCCTCTTTCCACTTGGTTGACTCAGGGCCTTCCATTGCTTCCTAGTAGTTAGCTGGTTCATCCAAATTTACTAGTGTACTATCACTGATAAACGTATCACCATATGTAGTGATAGGAAAACCATATAACTTAGGTTGCATTCTAATTATAGTGGAACGCCTAAGAGGTAAGGATCCGTCAACTGGTTCAACTGGAATTTCTTCATCAGGTTGAGCCCTAGCACTTTTAGAGGTTCCTTTATCGTTTGACTCTTGAATTTCTTCAAGATCAATGGTGCTCCCACTGTCCTCTTTGCATATAATCTCTGTCTCGCGAAAGAATCCCCTTTGTGCTACAAAAACCACGTTCTCACTTGCTCTGTAGAAGAAGTATCCAAAGGACTTTTGTGGATAGTCGATGAAAATACATCTCTCACTTCGAGGTTCAAGCTTGTCGTAAGTCTCTCGTCTAACGAAAGCTTCACAACCCCAAACCTTGATATGTGCTAACGAGGGAACCTTTAGTTGTTATTAATCGAGTGCAAGAAACAAAATCAGAGTTTAGGATGAATTATGAACACACGGAGTAAATATAATCTGGTTGGCTCAATTATGCTTTTGAAAGATATAGAGAAAATATAGAGTAAAAGTAGCAAAGAATCCAAAAGATACTCTAGCTCTAGTACCAATCCCCTATTTATAGGGATGACAAAAGCATACAAAAGATACTTAAGGGATTAAACATTAACACTTCGACATACAGATACCCTTATGCAAAACATACAAGACAACTTCGATACTAATACAGAACAAAGGACGCTTCGATACCTTACAACTATTTCGACCCCAACATTCTCCCCCTTTGTAAGCAGTGTCGAATCCTAGGTCATTAACATCTGAATCACTTCATGTAAAACTCTTCGCATTTCCATATACCATAAAGTCGACTTACGAACCTCAACTTTATCACCTTCTGAATTCTTCTTGGAATTATTGATACAAACCAGTAAATTCGTATACTGAGAGTTTGTATATCTTTCCACATCTTCAACCTTGAATAAGAACTTTGTAATCTTGTTGTTTTTATTCTTCCCAACAAAACAATTCCCAAAGGTTTCAAACAAATTTCTACATCATCGTAATTCTTCAAATTCTTGACACCTTTCAACATGGACTGTGGGACAGAGATTTGTTTTCCTATTGTAAGTGCAAGCTTGTGACAACCCGAAATTTCTATCTTGTACAGTCATTCAATTCAATCAAATTCAAACTCGTTTCTGCTATCTTTTAGCACTGTTAAGGGTTTGTTTGACAGTTTCTGAGCCTAGTGTAATGTATGAATGGATGCTAGGATGAGTTAGCTGGAGATCGGGAGGTTAAATTCGAACCAGAAAATCACTCACAAGGTGTTCACGGCCGTGAACCACCTCCTATATATACTAGAGTGACCTCATTTTCTTCTCATTTCTCCTCCTCCCAACTGTGAACACATCCATTCTCTCTCAAAAAGCTTCAACCGTGAACACTCTAAAGCCTAAAAAACGTAAGTGTTTCATCCTTAATCTTGTGATACTTGAAGTACTACTAGATCCTATCCTTGATTGGTCAAGTTTCATCACCATATTCATGAGCTTGAAGGGATCACGGTCGTGAGCCCTTCATAAGGGCCGTGAACGCTTCATAGATTAATAAGGGCCGTGAACACCTCATGAGACCGTGAACCTCAAGAGGCCATGAACTCCTTAAGGCTGCAAACCCATCCATGGGTGGCCGTAAACCCCTTCCAAGCTTCCATTTGTGAGCATAACACTTCATTTAGGGTGTTTCCTACAATCTTAGGTGGTTTCCTATACTAGTTAAGAGTTGTAACCACTAATTGAATACACATATATGTGAATATATGCCTTATAGGATCCAACTGTGTTACGGAACTTCAAGTGTGAACTCAAGCATCCTATATCTATCTTACCTTCCAGATCACTCACAATCAGGTGAGTTCATACCCCCGTATTTTCATAGATTTTACTGTTTTAAGGGGGAAATACAAGTCTAAACACAAAGATTTTGTGTTACAAACAAAAGATTTCAATAAACTTATCAAAAGGGATTTCAGTTATCATCAATTCAATTGATTTTCAAAGATCGTGTTAAAATGACATTAAGTCACCAAAATTATTTCAAAATATTCAAATTTCTTTAAAATGTTTTATAAAGTTATATTTTTCCCAGAAATCATATATATATATATATATATATATATATATATATATATATATATATAGATATATATATATATATTCATATAAATAAGATTTAAAAGGCTTAGGACTGATAACCCACTTTGGTTCCTTTTCCTTGTTTGGATGTTGGATTATAGGTATCGGTTATTTGTCCGAGTGTCATTTAAATTTTACTTATATATATATATATATATATATATATATATGTATATGTATATAAGTATAAAAGCTATTTCATTCAGTTAAAATACCATTTGTAACATGTTGAGCAAAGGGTTGCATTCATGAATACTCGGTATCAATTCAGAAAGTACATATAAATTATAATAGGTATAACTTATGAATCACAGAACATTAATTCATAATTCAAGTATACTAAAGTACATTGTTTTACAAGAACAAAGGTTTGATTCAAAACTAATCAAGGATATACATCTTTCAGATACATGTTAAGAATACTAATTCAAGAACATACTGTCATTCATTTATTTCAGAATGATTGGGTTTTCATAACTATTATACATGTAACGTTTATATGCTTTTTATGAGTCATTTGATACAGGTTGTTTAATTCATTTAAACAATATGGTTAAAGTCCTGACATTATAACCAGAATCTCCAGTCGGGGATCGAAACAATGTGTGTATAGATCTATATTGGGATTGACAACCCTGCACTCAGACTGCTAGCTACAGTCAGGCATACACGCCTATGAGTGACAGTTGTCATCAACAGCTTTCAACCCCTTCAATGGGTTGGGTCAGGAAATCTAGTCTCAATATGGTTATAATAACTCATTAAAAAGATATTAACAATATGTTAGTGTATAATTAACTAAACTTAAGTACATTTCCAAAGTACTAGTTTTACAAGATACAATTTACAGTATTACATTACAGTTTACAATAACATTTGGTGGAACCAGGCACACTCATAGATACAAGTTTTACATAAAGGAATACAAATACAGAACATTGGTTTACAAACAGAACGGTTTTATGAGATTAAAACTACTTTCATATATACAACAGAAAATATAGGATTTTCTGGAACAATATACATATTCAATAAACAGAAACATACTTTCAAACACAAACACTTATGCACTCACTCAACTTTATGTTGATACTCTCTTTTCAAATTACTTGTATTCTTAGGAAACCGGTAGACAAGTACTTCCCGAGCTTTTGAGAAGATGGAGCTATTTAAGTCTTGTCTTCTTCTTTTGTATAACTATTTGGTTTCAGTATACAATGATGAAACACATGTAAATACTTATACTTTTTAAATACATTGGTTCTTTGTACTTTGATTAGTGTATTGCATGTGTTGTTATACTAGAAATGAAGTCATCCACCCCCAGACGTTTCCGCCGTCTGGTTTGGGGGTGTGACAGATTGGTATCAGAGCAATGTTTATAGTGAACTCAGTATATCAATCCATAAAAGATATACAAACTATAAATACATTTGGGGTTGAGAGCTCTGACTACAAGTATACTTTTAAAAAATTTAAGTATTTTTACAAGAAGTATACTAACACTCATACCTACAAGTACAATATCACAGTCATAAGAACTTAAAAGTATTTGGATGTTGAACATTATAGTCAAACCTGGGCAGTTATGTAATCATATCTGGGATTAATATAGCCTGATCAACTATATTGATTTGAGATATGACCAACATGTGTTTGGGAGTGATAGTAGTGTTGCGACATGTCTAAAACTTACCAACCATACATATTCAGAAGAAATCTAGAACATAACATAAAGATTAAAATACTATAGGGGTATTTTAGGCAATATATACTAATAAAAAACATGTGAAAACAAAAGAACCATTGAGGGTAGAATTATAAATATTAAGGGTATATTATAGTTATATATAATTAGAGTTATATAGACTTGGAATATGTGATCTAGCTTCATTTCCTGTTTCTTGTTTGGTTGTGGATTTAGAGCCGGTTCATTTAATCGAAGGTCGATTATACCCAAGTTATATATAATTAGTATACACTTTATAGTTATAGTAATACCTAGAAAAAGTCATAAAGAATACATTACTTGTTAACTGTAAGTCTCTCTCGTAGAAACTTGTATCTTTAATCTATCGTTACTAACTATATTCTATATCTCTTACCCCTATTCTCGCTTAGATAACAATGGATGGAGTTTATCTACCTGGAAACCTTTATTTTCCCAATCAAGGGCAAGATGCAGAGCCGGAAGAGAATCATGAAATTCCCTTAGATGATGATGTTGTAGAAAAGTTTCCTGAAGACAATGATTCCGAATCAGAAGCCTATAATCCACCACCAGTTGCCCAGAATCCTAATCCACGACAAAATTTCCATGGGACGACACCTTCGTGGGCTGAGAACTTAGGTAGGTGGAGTCGAGAGAAAGGTCAACAGACAGTGTATGAAAGACATTTGCTTGACGTGGAGCGTAAGCTGGCTGAGTTGAGGGTTTCGTCCAAGTGATACCCGTCGCCAGTAGGAGATGCTCTACTCATCCTTTCTTTTGGTTTAATAAATGGATAATACTCTACTCATTCTCTGTTCACTCTTATGGTTATAGTTAAGTTTGCGGATATATACTAGCCTTATTTTTCATGTTTTCAGTACGACCGCGAAAATTTTGTTTTCGGTAGGTCAGTATGATGTCGATGTTTTTCTCAGAATTTGATATATTATAGACCTGTTTAGGGTAAATTTTTCTAGACTTTATGTATTCAATATGCCAATATAATCGACATGCATTTCCATACTCCTTGAAAAATAACCACTCAATTTCATATTATCCAGTCGCAAGTTGTACTTGTAGTAGACTTCTATTTCCAATTCATTACACGATTCATGTTGAACTAAATGTTTTAGTTCAGTGATATCAAATGCATCTTCACTCTTGATATCTTATCCTCTTTTTTTCTATCTTTTAACTTTTATAGTTCGCTGTTTGTACCTTTTCGAATAGAGCCTTAACATGGTGGAATGGCCATATTAAGTCACTCACTCTGGTAGTGGCTAATTCGATAAGCTGGGAGAACTTAAAAGCCATGCTAATGCGGGAATATTGTCCGCGAGGGAAAATTCAGAAACTGGAGCAAGAGCTCTAGGGTCTTACAATGGTTGGTTCTGACATAACAACCTATACCAATAGATTATGTGATTTAGCAATTCTTTGTCCATAAATGGTTTCTCTGGAGAGCAAAAAGATCGAGAGATATATTTGGGGACTGTCGCCCCAGATTCAATCAAGTGTTTTAGCTTCAAGGCATGTTACCTTTGACAACGCCAAAGAGCTGGCACAATCTCTAATCGACCACGGAGCCCGTCAAAACTCAGTGGTTGTTGCACCAGAACAATCGAAAGGAAACACCAACAACAACAATAACAACAAGAACAACAAGAAGAAAGGTTAGAACAAGAGGAAAGGCAAGTCTTCAAAAGAACCCTCAAAGAAGCAACAACTAGTTGCAATCAATGCTGCTACTTTACCTGCTGCTGTTCCTGCTAACCCTGCACCAGCTAAGCCTTATGCTGGTAATCTCCCCAAGTGCAACAAGTGCAATTTCATCATAACGGAAATTATCAGGAAATGAAGTGTCGTAACTGCAACAGAAAAGGGCATACTGCCCGATTCTGTAGATCACCACCCCAACCAATTAACCAAGTACCTGCCACTGGAGTAGGTCAAGCATGCTACCAATGCGGTGATGTGGGGCATTTCAAGAGAGATTGTCCAAAAGCTGGAAATGCCGGTGGAGTTGGGAGGACTTTAGCTTTGAGTCACGAAGAAGCGGTGGCAGACCCTACGGTGGTCACGAGTACGTTTCTTCTCAACAACACTTATGCATGCATTCTATTTGATTGTGGTGCTGAGAAGAGCTTTGTGAGCCATAAGTTCAAACATTTTCTAAATCAAAACTCCCAACCACTAAATGAAACTTTCACAGTCGAAATGGCTAACGGGAAATCCGAATCCACCAACGATATATACTTAGGATGTACTCTTACCTTGAATAACTTTTCTTTCCCAATAGACCTTATGTCGGGCTCTATCAAAAGTTTCAACGTCATAATGTGTATGGATTGGTTGTGCTGTAACCACACTGACATCCTATGCTACGAAAGAGCCATTCGCCTAAACTTGCCCACTAACGAAACTCTTATTATTTACGGCGACAAACCCGGAACGAACCTCTAGATCATTTGTTGCATCAAGGCACAGAAGTACCTTCGTAAAGAGTACAGTGCTTTCTTAGCTCACGTGGTAGACAAAAAGCAAGAAGTGAAAGATATCGCGAGCATTCCTGAGGTCTGCAACTTTCCCGACATTTTTCCCGATGATCTTCCAGGAGTGCCTCCCGAACGACAAGTCGAATTCAGAATTGACTTAATCCCTGGGGCTACCCCTGTAGCCAAATCCCCCTTTCGTCTTGCACCTTCTAAAATGCAGGAATTATCCAGCCAGCTTAACGAACTCCTTAGCAAACGTTTCATAAGACCAAGCTTCTCACCCTGGGGAGCACCAGTTTTATTCGTGAAGAAGAAGGAATGGATCATTATGTATGTGCATAGACTACCGCGAGCTAAATAAACTTAACATCAAGAATCGATATTCTCTGCCTCGCACTGACGATGTGTTCGACCAACTTCAAGGTGCGAGCTACTTCTCAAAAATAGACTTAAAATTCGGGTATCATCAGTTACGGATGTTGGAGGATGAAATTCCCAAAACCGCGTTCAGAACTCGTTATGGTCATTATGAGTTTGTAGTTATGCCATTTAGATTGACGAATGCACCTGCTGTGTTCATGGAACTAATGAACAGAGTGTGTCGTCCATTCCTGAACAAATTCGTCATAGTCTTCATAGATGACATCCTTATCTACTCAAGAAGTGAATTGTACATGGCCAACATCTTCGTCAAGTATTGCAAACTCTTAGATCAGAGAAACTCTATGCGAAGTTTTCAAAGTGTGAATTTTGGATCAGGAAGGTTGATTTCGTAGGTCACGTGGTCAGTTCAGAAGGAATGCACGTCGACCCTTCCAAAATAAAGGCAATTGAAAACTGGTGAGCACCCAAAACACCTACATAAATCCGTCAATTCTTAGGTCTTGCTGGCTACGATCGCAGATTCATCCAGAATTTCTATCGAATTGCTAAACCTCTTACCAACTTGACGCAAAAAGGTGTAACTTTTAGCTGGGGAGAAAAGCAAGAAACAATGTTCCAAACACTGAAGCGAGCTCTGTGTACTGCGCCGATCCTGTCTCTTCCTGAAGGGACAGAGGATTTCGTAGTGTACTGTGATGCTTCTAATCAAGGGCTTGGGTGTGTTCTTATGCAAAGAGGAAAGGTTATATCCTATGCCTCAAGACAGCTAAAGACACATGAAGTCAACTATACAACACATGACCTTGAACTAGGAGCAGTAGTATTTGCTCTGAAGATCTGGAGACATTACTTATATGGCACGAAATGCACAGTATTCACAGACCATAAAAGTCTCCAGCATATCTTCGATCAGAAAGAGCTGAACATGAGACAACGACGGTGGGTGGAGCTACTAAACGACTACGATTGTGAGATTCTTTATCACCTTGGTAAAGCTAGCGTAGTAGCTGATGCCCTTAGCAGAAAAGAATACTCGGGACACCGAGTAAAGTCGTTAACCATGACAATCCATTCACATTTGTCCACACATATTAGAGAGGCTCAACTCGAGGCCTTAAAACCCGAAAACATGGCAGGTGAAACCTGTTGGATTAGTGTCTAAGTCCATAACTATAATTGGTATGTACTTGACCCGATTTGCCATGGTCCATTTGGGTTGCAAGGCATCGGAACAATTTGGATAGACTTTTGTGAGAAAATGATAATTATGATTTGTTAATATATTATAAGTTCTAATATATTAATATGAAATCATATTATTTAATTAGTATTGATCAAGAATTAATTTGGAATTAATTTTGTGATCAAAAGGAGACTAATTAAATATATGGGGATTGATTGTGTAAATCATTAATTCTTATATATGTGGGCTTATGATCCATAGTTCTTCATGTTGGGCTAAACCCATGGAGTAACCCATGGATACTCCATGGAGGTTTTAACCCATGGAGCATGAAGATTATGGAAAGACATGGGTTACATGGTGTAACCCTAGTAGCCACCATATATAAGGACCCCATGGCTTAAGAAATTGGCACTAGTGTGTGTACACATGAGGGCTAGCCAATTTGAGCATAGGAACCTTTTCTCTCAAGTTATTCCAAGATGTTGGTAATGTTGCGTGAACCATTTGAGGTGTCACACTTGAGGCACTAGGCTCTTAAGCTCCATGGAATCAAGCTACATCAAAAGGTATGTCTTCTAACTTATATTATTCCATATGAATCAATGTTTTGTATGCTAGTTAGGATAATACCTTGGAATATTCATATTTGCATGTATAATAGAGAAAACATAGATCCAAGGTATTTAGGGTTGCATATACACTTAGGAGTGTTAGAATGCTCAAAACCCTTCGGTGGTATCAGAGACAAGGCTTGTTTTCAATTATACTTGATGCAAATTGCTGAAAAAGCTGAAAAAAATCGATTTTTTGGCTGTCTGGGCACTGGACTCGCCGAGTCCACTGATGAACTCGCCGAGTCCATGAAGAAATTCATCCTACTCGTCGAGTAGATTCATACACTCGACGAGTAGAAGCCCCTGACATCATATTTTCGACTTTTAAGGCTGGAATTAGACTAGGAACATTACCTTGAGCTGTTTTTGAACTTATAAACCTGTTTTTGATGTGGTAATGTTCATGCTAATCCAATTTCAAAGATAATTGTCATAATTTCAATATTTGTATTAGTTTTATGTTCATGCTAATTTCTTGAAGATTGATGATTTGAATTATCTTGTTCTTATGAGTTAGCTTAGATTAATAGAAAAGTTATGTGATAATATGTTTTCAATCCAAATTAATCTAAAAGTTGTTCATAATATGTGTTTTTGTGACTTGTCCTCAAGTTATATGAAAAGTCACATTTACGATTTTTTAAACACTCATAAGATTTCCATAAGTTATGAAAAATAGAGAGTCTCATTTTTAAGTGTTTTAATGTCTTCCGTAACTTGTCCTCAAGTTATGGAACTTGAAGAGTTTTTTCATTAAAACTAATTTAAAAACATAAGTTATGGAATTGAAAAGTTTTTGAATAGTTCAAAACTTGCTCTCAAGTTTTGGAATTTGTAATGTTTCCCCTCATGAATATTTAATTCCAAGTTAAGCCCTTAGAATTTTAAAAGTTAAAATTCAACCCTTATACTTTAGAGTATTATAAGTTAATAATATATATATATATATATATATATATATATATATATATATATATATATATATATATATGTATAAGAGCAAGTCAGTCTTACCGTTATTAGACCTCATTCACGAAGCCGGTCTATAAGGGGGGTATAAGGTTACTGCCTATAAAATGGCAGTTTAATGGGTGTCCACTCTCACCCACCGCTTCCTTGACTGGTGGTGGGTCGTTAGCCGAACGGGTAGGACAAGGACTAGAATTCTCCCTTCATTAAAAGTATTAAAGATAAATATAAAGTAACTAAACCTATTATAAGTTCTCAATCTTAGTTACTTTAGGAAAATGTGAATTTGGTGCTAACCCATGAAATTACACTTTGCACTTTGCTTAAGTCGGTTAGTGGAGCGCGTGTGGGTAACCGGCACACTAGCTTGACTTAACAAGGTAGGCAAAGGGTAGCTTAATGTTTATCATAGTATCCGTGGAGCGTGTGGTTAACCGACACATCGATTGAGGGGTAAATATTAAGGGTACCAAGTATATTTGCATGGTTATTCACACCTTGTTTTGTGATCCTCGGCATCCCAGTCACAAAACTTGAGAGGGTACAATCGAGATTGAAACATGCCATTGAATAGTTCAATGAATCTCAAAAGATCTAGGAGTTTCAAATCCAATTAAAACCTAATATTTCTATTTCGTTTTTCATGGTGGAAATTGGTGAATCGTCATTCACCTACCTTCAAATATTCTATAGCTTGGATTATGGCATCCCTCTTCCAAGTTATAAAATATTGTGTTGGGTCCTAGCCTTAATCTTTCATTTTGGGTGTTATATTAAGGACTTTAAATCAACTATCTTGAATATCTCCCAAAAGATGTCTGGTTCAGAAAGTTATGATCTTCCCAAAACTCTTGGAACAAGCTTTCCTAATGAAGATGATGTCCTGAAAATCATTCTTCACTCCCTCCACCTCCTCCAATTATTCTCCCTAACTCACAAGTTGAATGTCACTCAAGCCCTATTGGCAAGCAAGGTCTATGTGTGCTCAGATCTTGGAGATGAAGTCACATATTGACAAGGCGGGAGTGTTGGGTGTCAAAGTCTTGAGAAAGTTGGTTGTTCAATCACTTTATCAGTCACATAGTGAGTTTCCTTTGGGACTACTATGACATGACCCTTAATGATCTTATCTATTTGCTAGGTGCAGCTGACTCAGCAATGACTTGGAACACTGGTAGAGCAAATGTGATTAAGAAGATCAACTTCCCAGACTTACATGGACATTGACAATGGTAACATTGAATATCCAAAAAAGCTTTCTTTTCCCAATGGAAAGGGATCGGCCATAGTCAACTCAGTTGACCAAATGGTAAAGAGAAAGGTTAAGTCTGAGATAGTTATGTGTACCATTCCCAAAGGGTGCATATGTTTCTATTTCCAAAGGAAGGGGCATTGGTTGCGAAGCTGCCCTAACTACCTGAAAGATCTGAGAGAAGGTCTAGTAAAAAAGTTTGACTCTACTTCAGGTAAGTCCACTATCTAACTCTATTAAGTTCCTATTTGGTGATTCTTATTACATGATCTGACTGGGTCACATGTTGAAGTTTTAAGAATCTAAGAAAGGAAAGAAAGCTTAAGCTGATTCTGATCGCGAAGATGGATTTCGATCGCATGGTTCGGTGATCAGAATTTTGAGCTGTTACTTAAGAGTTGTGATAGAGTTCTTAGGAATAGATAACAACATAGTTTTTCATATGCATTTGCATTGTAAGGATAAGTTTTTTCTGCATGTTTTAAAATAAAAGGGAAATTTTTGATTTTATTTTAAATATCCTTACAGTGGAATTTGTGAAAAATTGTTGTTTATATGATTCCATTGATAGCACCATTGGAAAATGGATTTGATTCTTTCGTTTGTGGTAGTGTCATAATTTACCAAATAAGTAACGATTCTCATCAACCAAGTTTCAGTTGGATAGAAACTTGGAATCATGTAAGTTGTATTGTATGATGAATGAGAATTTTCATCTTTGGAAAATTAAGACTAATTCCTTGTTCACATGTATATGTGAGTCAAGTGAAGGACTAAGGGATCAAGTACACATTCTTGTGCACTGGTCAAGTCCAACACAAAAGATCGATAAGACTATTCGTCATGATTTACTAAAGTTTAGTAAATATGGTTATACTTACAAGTTTAAGTATAATTCTAAAACATTGGAAAAGTTTCGATGTATGGCAGAACGAATGAGAAGAATCAAATTTGGGAGAAAGATAAAAGTTTCTCAAATCTGAAAAGATGGGAGACTACTTTAGTATCATCTTTTCTGATCATCTTAATGATTATGAAACCCTATCACAATTGATCCTCTAAGGACATCTTAGTGCATTCCTATGGCTAAGAAGAGGAATCATGAATTGTTGAAATGGTTAAATCATGAAGATGAGTCATACTTCGTTCCAAAACTATTCTTAGAGTCAGACTCCAAGATTGTAACATGAGTGACACATCTTAAAGAAGGTTTATTAACACTTGTCAAATGTAAGAGTAAAATGTGTTCTACTCTTGTACATTTGAAATTGGTAAGTTGTAATGTTTTGGATAAAACAAAGACCAACTAAGGCTAATTGTGTGAAGTGTTTTTCTAGATAAGAATCCGCACTATCTCTTGAATATTTGGCAAGAGAGTCTTATATGTCAAGAGGACAGTGGGAGTCTAAAAGATCTTGAAAGAGTCTAATCAATAATAAAACCCTATAGTTTATCACTAGCACACGACGTGAAGTTTATAACCTATCGTGTTGATATATTCCTAATTTTGTGCCCAGTCCAGTTAAAGTTGGCTTTGCATATGAGTTCTGAGAGTTCTCAGTTGGTTGCATAACAACTTGGAAGCAATGGTAGGCCCTTGTGATGCCAGGTGGCAAGAAGTTAAGACTACACAAGTTCGGTCCATATGAGTTTGGATTTGTCACTAACCTTGTCTTGTGATTATGGTTTTGACAAATTCACATGGAAAGGAACACATACACCATAAAATCTAAGTGGCATAAGGTTTCTCTCCGATTCATGAAAATGATGGTGAGGAAAGGCTTTCACTAAGTAGATTTTAGGTAGATAGCAATTGTAATATTTGCATTCTCAAAGTTGTTAGTGGAGAGTGTGTGGTTAACTTACACACTAAGATGGACTTGTGAGAAATGGAAAAGGTCTAAACAATAGGGACTATGATTACGGCATCCCTTTTCATAGTTATGAAATTTTTTAGATATACATGTGTGCTATGTAAGGAAAGGTGTATGATTTTGATAAAGTTTTTATCAAAGCATCTCGTATCAGAAGTCTGAACTTTGGTAAGAAAGTCAATAAAGTATTGATTTCTAGAAGTCGAGCTGATTTCTGAGTACATGTCAAAGCTAGTGGGAGCATAAGTGTTATGCTAATAATCATCATGTTAGTGGGAGCATGATAATTATGATAAGTGTTGCAAGTTCGCAATGTTAATTATAGAAAAACAAAAGTTCAATTGGGAAAATCTGTTTTCCTATAATTAAGGGAGAGGAAATAATACTTCATTTCAATTCTAAAAGCTTAGATTGAGGTTTTAATCATCTCTAGTCAAGGATATATATATATATATATATATATATATATATATATATATATATACGAATTTTATGTTGGAATGGCTCAACATAGGGAAATTCTATATATGGGTCCATTATTCGCGTTCTAAAATTCGATTATGATTACGACATCCCTTTTCATAATCTGAAGTATGAGAACTTGGGAAATAGAAATAGAAATACTATAGCAGAAAGACTGGTCTAGTATCATGTCTTTATGTGAGACATCATGAATCGTGTCCCATATGCTTCGGATATAGGATCGATTGCATGTGCTATAATATTCATCCTTTCTAAATTTTCCAAATGCTCAGGGCATTAACAGGGGAAAAGTCTAGAATTCGATATGACTAAGCAATTGTCGAGAACAATCTAAGGTTTACCGAAGATTGGTTGCACAGGGACAGTTGGAAGTATAGTGTAGATTTTTGGAAAGGACCATTTTGACATATTCTGAAAAGAGGCAACTCTTGTTCAGAAGTGATAGCCAAAATGAGAATATGGAAATATTCCCATAGGTTGAAGTTATTCATTAAATCTGTGTAAGATTAGGAAACTTAATGCAAGAAGGATGTTCAAAGCAATGTACTTTAAATTTGAGACTTCGTTTCCATGGAATGATCTCCATTGGAATACTATGTAATGTATGTTGACAAGTCTTTGTCACTTTGTGCATAATCATTACAAGAGGATCAACGCATATAAGTTTAGAATCTAACAGATTTAGGTAAATGGCAAAAATTTGGAATTCTTGCATTTGCGGTAAGGATTTGGGATTGTGAAATGAGTATCATTGGAATTATGTTCAATCGATCTATTTCACAAAGTAAAAGATCATACAGAAACTTAGTGTGCATACTTGGTGTATAGCATAACTAATGTTTGGAAAAACATAGTGTGCATACTTGGTGTATGGCATGACTACGGTTTAGAAAACATAGTGTACATGCTTGGAGCATGGGACAACTATTGTTTTTAATTCAGGTATAAAGTTGATAGTTTGAAACAGTATACAATCAATAATGTGTAATCAATATGGTGATAAATAAAAGGTGTTTTATTTATATTCATAAGTTCTGAGACCATATTGGATTCGATTATTCTTGTGTTTCACTTTGCATGTTTTGACTTCCAGAATAACTAGGTCGTTCTTTCCGAATGACTATGTTATTCAAACCATCCACAGTCGGTCATATGTTGGAAGTAGATATGAATCAAGACTGTCATGAAGTTGGATTGTAGATGTCCAAGGTATGGGACATAGCAAGTGGTGCTACAACATTCATGAGTACTCATAAGTTCTGAGTATTGGATTCAACCCACGCTCATTGGAATGACTTCAAGGATTTTATCACGAGTGATCATGAGACGATAATATCTTATATTCTTCAAACCTAGAGATATGACTTGTTGCCTATGAGTTGGTTATACATTGATTGCACGAAAACGCATTTGGTAACTCGGTGTTATAAAACGTGCCTTTGTGTATGACTCAACAAGTAGTAGAACAAGCATATGAGTCGAAGTTTATCCATACCTTTTACCCTTAAAGGGATAAAAGCGATATCTGTGAGCCCCTCGATGATTTAGTGATGACACCCCGAAGTGCTTGGCCATATCAGGACTGATTTGATTTGTTCAATTAGTCGGTCGTCATAAATTGGAAATCGAGAAACAACAAATGGACAGAGAGAATGATTATAATTCATGTCTCGGTCCATTTGATATCTAGAATGGAGGAATATATGATCCCTTATCTAATGGGCGCGTCATTGATTTGTTCAGAGTTCGACATCAGCTTTTAAGAGCTACGATTGCTAGTCGGGGTTTGAAGTCATACGCAATAATAGTTTTAGACTTATCCAAGTGGGAGACTGTTGCATTAGTGTCTAAGTCCATAACTATAATTGGTATGTACTTGACCCGATTTGGCATAGTCCATTTGGGTTGCATGGCATCAGACTTGGATAGACTTTTGTGAGAAAAGGATAATTATGATTTGTTAATATATTATAACTTCTAATATATTAACATGAAATCATATTATTTAATTATTATTGATCAATAATTAATTTGGAATTAATTTTGTGATCAAAAGGAGACTAATTAAATATATGGGTATTGATTGTGTAAATCATTCATTCTTATATATGTGGGCTTATGATCCATAGTTCTTCGAGGTGGGCTAAACCCATGGAGTAACCCATGGATACTCCATGGAGGTTTTTGATGGGTTTTGAGCATTCTAACACTTCCTAGGTGTACATGCAACCCTAATAACCTTGAATCTATGTTTGTCTAATAATCATGCAAAGTTGAATTCCAAGGTTATATTCCTATCTAGCATACATGGGGAACATTTTTAACTTGAATGAAAGATAGAATAACTTACCTTGTTGTTGATTATGATCCTTGAAACCTTGTGAGCCTAGCACCCCAAGTGTGATGCCTCAAATGCTTCACACAACACCAAATGCAAAGGAGTAAACTTTGAGAGAATCTTACACTTGCAAAATCGGCTCTAGCCCTCTTGTTTCTTATGTGTCGCCAATTTTGGTGGAGAATGGGTTTCTTATATAGTGTTGACACATCTAGGGTTACACCATGTAAACCCTAATGTGTCATGACTCTTCATTTCCATGACCCATGGGTTTGTAACTCCCATGGAGCATCCTATGGGTGGAACCCAACTTGATAATCCATGGAGCCTCTTAGCCCACTATATAAGATATGGAAGATTTACATAATCTACCCATATATTTAATTAGTTATCTTTTGATCACTTAATTAATTCTAAATTAATTCTTGATCAAACTAATTAAATAATATTATTAATATATTAGAACTTATAATATATTAATAAACCATAAGTGTTATTTCTCTCATTTTAGTTTATCCAATTGCATGGTGTCATGCAACCCAAATGGACCATGCCGGGTCGGGTCAAGTACATACCAGAAATAGTTATGGACTTAGACACCTTATCCAACAGTCTCCCACTTGGATAAGTCTAATAACTATAACTGCAATACTTCAGGAACCGATCGGCAATCGTAGCTCTTTCAAGGTCTCTCGGAACTGAGAAGATGATGATACGCCATTTAAGATAAGTGATCATATAATCCTCTGTTCTAGATATCAGCCGGACAAATACATGGAACAATGTCTTACTTATTGTCCAGCAGTTTGTTTCCCGATTTCCGATTTGTTTGACAAAGAACTTAATTGAACACATCAACTTAGTTCTGACCGGGCTCGGTACATAGGTCAAAACAAAATCATCGAGGGGCCCAGATATCAGCTTCTAATCCAAGAAGGAACAGATAAACTTCGACTCATATGTTTGTTCTACCACTCATTGAATTATACTCAAAAGCACGTTTTATAACATCGAGTTACCAATGCGTTAACGTACAGTCAATGCATAACCAACTCATAAGTAACAAATCATATCTCTAGGTTTGAAGACTTATATGATATTACCGTCTCACGATCACTCGAGATAAATTCCATGAAGTGATTCCAGTGAGCGTAGGTTGAGTCCAATGCTCAGAACTTATGAGCACTCATGAGTGTTGTAGCCATGTCCAACAACTTAGACCTCTGCAACCAATCATGACAGTCTTGATTCATACCTACTTCCGACATATGACCGACTGTGGAGGTTCGAATAATATGATATACCAAACATAATTATTCTGGAAGTCAAAACATGCAAAAGAAATATAGTAAACGATCGACAAGAGATAGCAACACTTTACTCATAAATAAAACACCTTTTATTCATCATCTAATGTCAATTACACTTTACAAATTTCAAGGTTATCTAACTACTAAATCTAATATCATCCTTCAGCCCTATGCTCCGAGCATGCTGGAGATGCTTAACCCGAGTCAGTCCCTTCGTGAGGGGATCTGCTGGATTCTCATCCGATGATACCCTCTTTGCCACGAGGAGTCCTTCTTCTATTCGATGTTTGATGAAATGGTATTTTCTGTCGATGTGTCTGGATCTCCCGTGATCCCTTGGTTCCTTGGCTAAGGCAACTGCACTTTCACTATCACAAAAAATTTCCATTGGCTCTTTAATAGCTGGTACAACTCCAAGGTCTCCAATGAAGTTCTTCAGCCATATCGCCTCCTTTGCTGCCTCGCTAGCTGCTATATACTCTGATTCGCAAGTTGAATCAGCCACTGTCTCTTGCTTGGAACTCTTCCAAGAAATTGCTCCTCCATTTAAGGTAAAGACCCAGCCTGACTGAGAGCTGAAATTATCCCTATCAGTCTGAAAGCTAGCATCACTATACCCTACAACTCTCAAGTCTTCACTCCCACCGAGGGTAAGGACCCAGTCCTTAGTCCTCCGTAGGTACTTGAGGATATTCTTTACCGCAGTCCAGTGTGCCTTGCCAGGGTTCCCCTGATACCTGCTAACCATGCTCAAAGCAAAGGCTACATCAGGTCGAGTACACGTCATAGCATACATGATCGATCCTACAGCCGAAGCATAAGGTATTCGACTCATTTCTGCTATCTCAGCCTCTGTACTAGGGCTTTGTGTCTTACTCAATCTGGCATTACTCTGGATGGGTAACTCTCCTTTCTTGGAGTCCTGCATGCCGAATCTCTTCAACACCTTATCCAAGTAAGTACTCTGACTAAGTCCAATTAGTCTTTTACTCCGGTCTCTCAAGATCCTTATCCCTAGAATATAGGCAGCTTCTCCTAGGTCCTTCATAGAGAAACACTTCCCAAGCCAGGACTTAACTTCCTGCAGAGTTGGGATGTCATTTCCTATGAGTAGTATGTCATCCACATACAATACCAAAAAGCTAACTATACTCCCACTAGCCTTGACATATACACAAGATTCATCTTCACTCCTAGAAAAGCCAAATTCTTTGACTTTCTCATCAAAGCAAAGATTCCATCTGCGAGGTGCTTGCTTTAACCCATAAATGGATTTCTCAAGCTTACACACTCTATTAGGGTACTCTGTATTGACAAAACCCTCTGGCTGACTCATGTAAACATCCTCAGCCAACTTTCCATTAAGGAAAGCGGTTTTGACATCCATTTGCCATATTTCATAGTCATGAAATGCAGCTATGGCTAACAGAACCCTAATAGACTTAATCTTGGCCACTGGGGAAAAGGTCTCATCATAATCAACTCCCGGAGTTTGTGAGAAACCCTTTGCAACCAGTCGTGCCTTATAAGTGTGTACATTACCATCCATGTCGGTCTTCTTCTTGAAGATCCATTTGCACCCTACAGTCTTACGACCTGGTACATTCTCAACCAAGTTCCAAACTTGATTGTCATACATGGACTGTATCTCGCTGTCCATTGCCTCTTTCCACTTGGCTGACTCAGGGCCTGCCATGGCTTCCGCGTAACTGTTAGGTTCATCTAGACCTATCAGTGTCTCATCACCGATAAGTGTATCACCTTCCGCAGTAATATGGAATCCATAGTAATGCTCATGTGCATTCCTAACCCTTGTGGAACGCCTCAGAGGTACAGACTTGTCAATTGGCTCAACAGGAGTTTCCTCCTCAAGTTGAGTGCTAGGGTTTGAAGTTCCTTCACCACTTGACTCTTGAATTTCTTCAAGGTCAACTTGCCTCCCACTGTCTCCTTGGCTTATGAACTCTCTCTCTCGAAAGAAAGCCCTCCTAGCTACAAAGACCACATTCTCACTAGGTCTGTAGAAGAGGTAACCAAAGGATTTCTGTGGGTAGCCGATGAAAATACACCTCTCACTTCGAGGTTCGAGCTTATCATGAGTCTCGCGTCTCACGAAAGCCTCGCAACCCCAAATCTTAATGTGGTCTAGTTTGGGTACTTTACCAGTCCACATCTCATGAGGAGTTTTGGCAACTTTCTTTGTGGGAACTAGATTAAGGATATGGGCGGCAGTCTCTAAGGCATACCCCCAAAATGAGATTGGTAGCGAAGCTCGACTCATCATGGAACGAACCATATCCAACAAGGTTCGATTACGCCTCTCAGCTACACCATTCAACTGCGGTGTCCTGGGAGGTGTCAATTGTGAGACAATCCCACATTCCCTAAGATAGTCGAGGAACTCTGAACTAAGATACTCACCACCTCGATCGGATCGAAGCATCTTAATGTTCCTGCCCAATTGATTCTCGACTTCCTGTTTAAACTCTTTAAATCTCTCAAAAGTCTCTGACTTATGGTTGATTAAGTAGACATATCCATATCTACTGTAATCACTAGTAAAAGTCAAATAATAACGATTAGCATCCCTTGTGGCATGTTTGAAGGGCCCACACACATCCGTGTGTATAAGATCCAACAAACCTTCACCCCTCTCACAAGAACCTGTGAAGGGTGACTTTGTCATTTTTCCAAGTAAGCATGATTCGCAACTATCATCTGACTTTAGGTCAAATGACTCCAATACTCCATCCTTTTGGAGTTGGCCTATGCGTTTCTTGCTTATATGTCCAAGACGACAATGCCATAATGATGCTTTATCCAAGTTATTATCATTAATAGAATCAATACACAATACATTATTTCCTAAGTTATCAACCACAGATACAGTTTCATACACACCATCACAAGGTAATGCTTTAAAATAAAGAACATTATTAAAGAAAGCATTAATCGAACCAACTTCATTATCAAATGAAAAGGTGAAACCTTGTTTATACAATGCATGAAAGGAAATAATATTTCTTGCCATTTCTGGCGAATAACAACATTTATTCAAATCTAAACTAAACCCACTACTTAGCGATAAAGTATAAACTCCAATCTTGGTGACAGGTAAAGCTTTCCTATTCCCCATGATTAAGTTTATTCTTCCATGCTCCACATTCTCACTTCTTCTTAGTCCCTGCAAATCAGAACAGATATGAATACCACAACCGGTATCAAGGACCCAAGAGTTAGAATGGGGTGAGTTATTAGATAAGATAGTGTAAATACCTTCATGGTTGGGTTTAACTTTCCCATCCTTCACATCTTGCTGGTACTTTAGGCAGTTCCGCTTCCAATGTGACTTTTCATGGCAATAGAAGCATTCATTCTCTTTAGGGTCAGAAGAAGGAGTGACAAAACCTTTCTTGGTTCCACTTGAAGAAGAGCCATCAAGGGTCCTAGCCTTGGTACCCTTCGAAGAGCTCTTCCTCTTCTTCCCTCTACCTTTCCCGATTGCCAAAACCGGGGCGGAGTTTGGCGTAGGAGTGTTAACAACCGACTTACCCTTAAGACCTGTTTCTGCGGTCTTGAGGAGTCCCTAAAGTTTGCTGAGTGTGACCTCTTCCTTATTCATGTGATATGTCATGCGGAATTGATGATAGCACGATGGTAAGGAGTGCAAAATGATATCTATTGCAAGCTCCTCAGGGAAGTTCACATTAAGCTTCAGCAACCGATCCACATACCTTTGCATTTTCTGCATGTGGCTCGTGACGGATTCCCCGTCCTTCATCATGGTTGTTATGATAGAGCATATGATTTCATACCTCTCTTGTCGTGCACTTTGATGGTATCTTTCCATCAGATCTTGGTGCATTTCAAAAGGGTAGAAGTCCTCATAGGACTTTTGGAGTTCCGCTATCATGGTGGCCAACATGATACATGCCACTTTTGTAGCATCCCTTTCATGTGCCCGGAAGTCAGCGATCTCCTGGGGAGTTGCAGTGGTGTCATCAATCTCCTTAAGCTCCTTGTCAAGGACATATTCTTTGTCCTCGTAGCGGGTAATCATCCTGATGTTTCTGATCTATTCATTGAAGTTGGATCCATCAAAAGTGACTTTCCCACACAAGTTCATAAGGGTAAAGGAGCCATTAGGATTAGAGCCAGAAGCAGCATTGTTTGAAGACATCTGAAAGAAGAGAACAAGATTAGTTTAGATATTAAGAGAGTCCTTAATAAAACACCCAAATGTAATATTAAGGCTAGGATCCAATCACAATATATTATAACTTAGAAGAGGTATGCCGTAATCCAAGCTATAACATATTTGAAAGGTAGGTGAATGACGATTCACCAATTTCCACCATGAAAAACGAAATATAAATATTAGGTTTTTAATTGGTTCTTAGAAATTCCTAGATTCTTTTGAGATTCAATGAACTTTTCAAAGGCATGTTTCAATCTCGAGTGTCCCCTCCAAGTTTTGTGACTGGGATACCGAGGATCACAAAACGAGGTGTGAAGTAACCATGCAAATCACTTGGTACCCTCAAGGTTTATCACTCAATCGATGTGTCGGTAAACCACACACGCTCCACCGATGCTATGGTAAACCTTAAGTCACCCTTTACCTACCTTGTTAAGTCCAAGTTAGTGTGCCGGTTAACCACACACGCTCCACCAACGACTTAAACAATGTGTAAAGTGTAATTTCATGGATTAGCACCTTATTCACATTTTCCTAAAGTAACTAAGATTGGGAATTTAATAAAAGCATTTAGTTACTTTATAATATTCATCATACTTTTAATGAGAATTTATAAGTCCTTGTTCTACCCGTTCGGCTAACGACCCTCCACCGATCAAGGAAGTGGTGGGTGAGAGTGGACACCCATTAAGTTGCCATTTTATAGGCAACAACCTTATACCCCCCTTATAGACCGGCTTCGTGAATGAGGCGTACTAGCGGTAAGGCGACTTGACGTTATACATATATATATATTAGTAACTTATAATATTATAAAGTATAAGGGTTGAATTTTAACTTTTAAAATTCTAAGGGTTGGAACTAAAGTTTTAATCAAGACTTTACATGTTCCAAAACTTGAGGGCAAATTTTGTAAACTTCCAAAACTTTTCATTTCTTATAACTTATGAATTAATTGAGTAACAAAAATGAAGACTCTTCATTTTTATAACTCTTGTGTTCTTTTAATGGCTTTAATAAAAGTGAGACTTTTGGTTTTCCATAACTTGAGGACAAGTTATGGACTCCATTAAAACACATTATGATCATGAATTAAACTACCATGAAGGTTACAAACAATTCCTATGATCATCTAATCTTCATAAGTTCAAGAACATGAATATGAACACTTTCAAGAATCAAAAAAATTACACTTAAAAAAAACTTGTTATTTTAATAATTGCCATTGTAAATGGATTAGCATAAACATTACACCATCTAAAACAAGCTTTAAAACATAAAAACAGTTTAGGGTAATGTTTCTAGTCCATTTCCAGCAACAAATGTGCAAACTTTCATACGAGCAGAAAACAGAAAAACGATTTTTTTTTCAAGCTGTTTGCGCACACAAAAAAAAAACAACAAACAAACCTAGGCTCTGATACCACTGATGGGTTTTGAGCATTCTAACACTTCCTAAGTGTACATGCAACCCTAATAACCTTGAATCTATGTTTGTCTAATAATCATGCAAAGTTGAATTCCAAGGTTATATTCCTATCTAGCATACATGGGGAACATTTTTAACTTGAATGAAAGATAGAATAACTTACCTTGTTGTTGATTATGATCCTTGAAACCTTGTGAGCCTAGCACCCCAAGTGTGATGCCTCAAATGCTTCACACAACACCAAATGCAAAGGAGTAAACTTTGAGAGAATCTTACACTTGCAAAATCGGCTCTAGCCCTCTTGTTTCTTATGTGTCGCCAATTTTGGTGGAGAATGGGTTTCTTATATAGTGTTGACACATCTAGGGTTACACCATGTAAACCCTAATGTGTCATGACTCTTCATTTCCATGACCCATGGGTTTGTAACTCCCATGGAGCATCCATGGAGCATCCTATGGGTGGAACCCAACTTGATAATCCATGGAGCCTCTTAGCCCACTATATAAGATATGGAAGATTTACATAATCTACCCATATATTTAATTAGTTATCTTTTGATCACTTAATTAATTCTAAATTAATTCTTGATCAAACTAATTAAATAATATTATTAATATATTAGAACTTATAATATATTAATAAACCATAAGTGTTATTTCTCTCATTTTAGTTTATCCAATTGCATGGTGCCATGCAACCCAAATAGACCATGCCGGGTCAGGTCAAGTACATACCAGAAATAGTTATGGACTTAGACACCTTATCCAACAGTTTTAACCCATGAACCATGAAGAATATGGAAAGACATAGGTTACATGGTGTAACCCTAGTAGCCACCATATATAAGGACCCCATGGATCAAGAAATTGGCACTAGTGTGTGTACACATGAGGGCTAGCCAATTTGAGCATAGGAACCTTTTCTCTCAAGTTATTCCAAGATGTTGGTGATGTTGTGTGAACCATTTGAGGTGTCACACTTGAGGGACTAGGCTCTTAAGCTACATGGAATCAAGCTACGTCAAAAGGTATGTCTTCTAACTTATATTATTCCATTTGAATCAATGTTTTGTATGCTAGTTAGGATAATACCTTGGAATATTCATATTTGCATGTATAATAGAGAAAACATAGATCCAAGGTATTTAGGGTTGCATGTACACTTAGGAGCGTTAGAATGCTCAAAACCCAACAAAACCCTGAGAGGAATGGATAAGAACTTCAAAGTCAAGGATGATAGAGTCTATTGTTTCATGAACCGGATCTGGTCACCAAAGTTCGGTAGTTACAGAGACGTGGTTATGAATGAAGCACACAAAACCCAATACTGCATTCATCCAGGTTCAGACAAGATGTACCTGGACCTCAAGAAACTATACTGGTGGCCTAACATGAAGGCCGAAATTGCTACCTTTGTGGCAAGTGTCTTACTGGTGCCAAAGTCAAGGTAGAATATCAGAAACCTTTAGGTTTATTGCAACAACCTGAAATCCCTGAATGGAAGTGGGAGCGGATTACAATGGATTTCATAATTAAGTTACCCAATACATCGGGTGGTTATGATACTATTTGGGTAATCGTCGATAGATTAACCAAATCCGCACACTTCTTACCAATCAAAGAAACCGACAAGATGGAGAAGCTAACAAGAACATACCTCAAGGAAATCGTTAGACTGCATGGTGTGCCAATATCTATTATTTCAGACCGAGATAGTAGATTCACTTCTCGTTTCTGGCAGTCTTTACAAAAATCTTTGGGAACTAGGTTGGACATGAGTACAGCCTACCATCCACAAACTGACGGACAAAGTGAGAGGACGATTCAAACTCTAGAAGATATGTTGCGAGCTTGCGTGATAGACTTTGGAAAGGCATGGGATACTCATTTACCCCTTGTTGAATTCTCTTATAACAACCGTTATCACACTAGCATAAAGGCTACTCCTTTCGAAGCTCTCTATGGCCGCAAGTGCAGATCACCTCTGTGCTGGGCTGAAGTGGGTGACACGCAGCTAGCTAGAAGTCAGGTTCCTGACAGTGCTCTCATTGGTCCGGAAATCATTCGCGAAACTACGGAGATTATTGTACCAATTCGGGAGCGACTTAAAGCTTCCAGAGATAGACAGAAAAGCTACGCTGACAAAAGAAGAAAACCTTTGGAATTCCAGGTTGGTGACCGCGTCATGTTGAAGGTCTCACCCTGGAAGGGCATGACAAGCTGAATCCAAAGTACATAGGACCATTCGAGATTCTTGCTAGAATCGGTCCAGTAGCTTACAAACTCCGACTACCTTAAGAACTAAGTAACATACATCCTGTTTTCCACGTCTCGAACTTGAAAAAGTGTTTGTCCGATGAGACTATTGTAATCCCACTCGACGAAATCGATATCAACGAGAGCCTCAAATTCGTGGAAGAACCAGTAGAGATCATGGACCGAGAGGTCAAGCAAACGAAGCAAAGTCATATCCCTATAGTGAAGGTACGCTGGAATGCCAAGCGACGACCTGAATTCACTTGGGAGCGCGAGGATCAAATGAAACTGAAATATCCTCATCTTTTTACTTAGTTATTTGTAATTGCGTAATTGCTTAAACTCTAATTTCGGGACTAAATTCTCTCTAACGGGGGGATGATGTGACAACCCGAAATTTCTATCTTGTACAGTCATTCAATTCAATCAAAGTCAGACTAGTTTCTACTATCTTTTAGCACTGTTAAGGGTCTGTTTGAGAGTTTCTGAGCCTAGTGTAATGTATGAATGGATGCTAGGATGAGTTAACTTGAGATCGGGAGGTTAAATTCGAACCAGAAAATCACTCACAAGGTGTTCACGGCCGCAAACTAGGTTCACGGCCGTGAACCACCTCCTATATATATATATATATATATATATATATATATATATATATATATATATATATATATATATATATATATATTATAGTGACCTCATTTTCTTCTCATTTCTCCTCCTCCCAACCGTGAACACATCCATTCTCTCTAAAAAAGCACTTATCAAAAGGGATTTCAGTTATCATCAATTCAATTGATTTTCAAAGATCATGTTAAAATGACATTAAGTCACCAAAAGTATTTCAAAATATTCAAATTTCTTTTAAATGTTTTATAAAGTTATATTTTTCCCAGAAATCATTTTATTTATATATATTTATATAAATAAGATTTAAAAGGCTTAGGACTGATAACCCCCTTTGGTTCCTTTTCCTTGTTTAGATGTGGGATTATAAGTATCGGTTCTTTGTTCGAGTGTCATTTAAATTTTCCTTATATATATTTGTATATGTATATAAGTATAAAAGTTATTTCATTCAGTTCAAATACCCTTCGTTACATGTTGAGCAAGGGGTTGCATTCATGAATACTCGGTAGCAATTCAGAAAGTACATATAAATTATAATAGGTATTTATGAATCACAGAACATTAATTCATAATTCAAGTATACTAAAGTACATTGTTTTACAATAACAAAGGTTTCATTCAAAACTAATCAGGGATATACATCTTTCAGATACATGTTATGAATACTAATTCAAGAACATACTGTCAATCATTTATTTCAGAATGATTGGGTTTTTATAACTATTATACATGTAACATTTATATGCTTTTTATGACTCATTTGATACAGGTTATTTAATTCATTTAAACAATATAGTTAAAGTCCTGACATTATAAACAGAATCTCCACTCGGGGATCAAAACAATGTGTGTATAAATCTATATTGGGATTAACAACCCCGCACTCAGATTGCTACCTACAGTCAGACATACACGCCTACGAGTGACAGTTGTTATCAACAGCTTTCAACGCCTTCAATGCGTTGGGTCAGGCCATCTAGTCTCAGTATGGTTATAATAACTCATTAAAAAGATATTAACAATACGTTAGTGTATAATTAACTAAACTTAAGTACATTTCCAAAGTACTAGTTTTACAAGATACAATTTACAGTATTACATTACAGTTTACAATAACAGTTGGTGGAACCAGGCCCACTCACAGATACAAGTTTTACATAAAGGAATACAAATACAGAACATTGGTTTACAAACAGAACGATTTTATGAGATTAAAACTACTTTCGTATATATATAGCAGAAAATATAGGATTTTCTGGAACAGTATACATATTCAAGAAACAGAAACATACTTTCAAACATAAACACTTATGCACTCACTCAACTTTATGTTGATACTGTCTTTTCAAATTACTTGTATTCTCAGGAAACCGGTAGACAGGTACTTCCCGAGCTTTTGAGAAGATGGATCTATTTAAGTCTTGCCTTCTTCTTTTCTATAACTATTTGGTTTCAGTATACAATGATGAAACACATGTAAATACTTATACTTTTTAAATACAATGGTTGTTTGTACTTTGATTACTATATTGCATGTGTTGTGATACTACATATGAAGTCATCCACCCCCGGATGTTTCCACCGTCTGGTTTGGGGGTGTGACAAAGCTCCACATCAGTCATTCCAAGACAATCATAGTAATTCTCTATGAACAACTTTATGTGAGAAAATCCAAGAAGAAAAAAAAAATTTGTTGGTCAATTGAAGCTTCGAAACATCTGTACATTTAGAGATCTTAGCAACATTGATGAGATCGTTGAGATTCATCAACGGAAAATCTGCTACAGAAAAATCAAAAGAAAAACTGTTGGCTCATACAACATGAATTGTGAAATTCTGTAGTACCCCTTCGAATTACACATCCTTCGAGATATTCAGAACTTTCACTATTTTCACCAAAGACAAAATCTTTTCTTTTCTTTTTCCAAGAACCGCATGGAATCTGAGCTTCAGTCTTTTAAATTCTTCCTTGTCTTCAAATTTATCAACAATTTTGATATTGTGAAGAAATGAACATCATTTCGTTGATATGGAAGTCCAGCTGATTAAAATTTGAGTTTTCGATATCAAAGCTCTTTTTAGGAACTTTAGAAAACTCATGCATAACTCCACTACAAACAATAGCCTCGATTATTTCATAGCTGTAACGTTTTGATGGATCACCCTTATCAAGACCAGCAGGATCATTCTGTCTTTGTCGAAGAATACGCTGAATTTTTCTTTGCTCCTCCATTTCCTGCTCCAAGGCCAACTTCTACTCTTTGGCAGTTGGTTCTGTCAAAATACCCTTTCCTTTTCCATTTAATTCTTCTGTTGACGGAGGTGGCTTCGAACCTGATCCACCTGTAGATGAACCAATAACAACTCCTTTTGTCTAGGGCCTTCTTCTTGTTGTTGTAGATGTAATTGGAACAGTGGTCTTACGTAACGAAGTGGGAATTTGTGTTGACATAACTTTCCAAACAACTTTCACATCATCTCCATCTTTTGATAATCCAGTTCCAGCAAGTTTTGACGAACTCATGCCAACATTCTTATTTCTTTCTCCCCCTTTCACCCCTGTTTGAACAGGTGGGGCATCGAATGGCATGAGATTGATTAACTTCAATAAAGGTGCTAAATCTTCTTTGATCGAAGCCTACAATGATGAGAACATTGTAGACAATGATCTGGAGAAATCAAAGATTGTGGTAAAGAACCAAGCTTCGAAAAAAGCTCTTTCAAATTCCTCAAGAGCTTTTCAATCTTCACAAAACTTTGACCATCAAACTCAGACTTCGAATCCACCTTAGGAACTAAAGAGTTGTAGAACTCAACCACCTTTGCTATGTCAATCTATGAAACCTCCTTTGCTATGTCAGTACAAAGTTCTTCAAGCTTTAAATTGACATATTCACGAACTTTCTTGACATCTTCAAGAAACAGGACATGTCTTTCTTTGGAAACAGCTCGCAACTCTTTAACTTCATGATTAAAGGACTCACATTGAGATTTCACCCGCAACTCATTATTCTTATCCACTTGATCTATCATATTTTTTAATCGAATCTCCTGAGCCTTGAGCATCACATCAACTTCAATTCCCGAAACATGGTTGGTACTCTAAGTATCTGCTTGATGTTGTAACAAGGAATTGAGCTTTCTGTTAAGAATCTTGAATTGCTTACCAGACATCAGCATGTGATCTGGTATGTTCTCCTCTTCTGGATTAAATTGTATTTCAGCAAAAGACACCATGACATCATCTTCTTATGTGGTATCATCCGGAATAGATTTATGTCCTTTAGTAGATTGAGAATGAAATAAAAAGGTGATTGGTTGCTCCAGAATGTTTTGAAAAGTGAGTGAAGTTGTGGATTGAGGTAATGTTGTAGAGATGGGTGTTTGAAATGGTGGTAGCGAAGTAAATGTATCAATACCAGATGTTTCGAAGGTAGATGTAACAACAATGGTATCCGAATGTCCTTCGGCTTGAGAAATCGACACCCAATCACCCTTATTGACATTGCGTCCATATCAGATATGTTTGCACGGATGCTTGAAGTCTGCACCTCCTCCATATTGGACTCAACAAGCGAAACTTCGGGTGGTGTGACCGTAGTCTGCTCAGGGATGGATATATGTGAAGAATCATCCAGATTAGTGGTTGTGTCTACATGAGATGTTTCCACATTGCCACCAAGACTTCCAGTCGCCTCAAATTCAACTTGACTGGAGAGTTCCTCTGGAATGAATGGAAGCCCATATCATCATAACGAAGTGGTGATTGAGAATTACCACTATCCTCAAATTCAGTTTTGAGAACAACCTCTGTCGCACCCCCAAACCTGAACGGCGGAAACGTTCGGGGGCGGAGGACGTCATGTAAAGTATCATAACAATGCACAATAGTAAAACAAGCAACAACATCATCCATTGCATCAATAATATAATTTAATACAAGTGTGTTGTGTGTAAAGTTTGAAAGACACGAAAATATGAATCAAAATATAAGATGAGTCTTGAACATGCTGCGTCTTCTCAAAAGCTGGTCATCGGTACCTGTCTACTAGTGACCTGAGAATACAAGTTATTTTAAAATAGTAGATCAACATTAAAGCTGGTGAGTTCATAAGTATTTTAGTGTCAAATGTTTGTATAAGTTTGAAGAAAATGTTTGTAAGTTTTTGATGTAAAGTTTGTAAATGTTTGATGTAAAGTTTGTATACTTCCTAGAAAAATCTATATATTCTACTAAAATAGAGAGTAATCTTCTACCAAGACCCGACTGTTTTGTATGTTTGTTCTTTTGTAAAAGTGAGTGTTTTCCCAAATATATGACTATTATTACCAGGAAATAGTTTACATTACTTTTTATGTGAGAAGATCACTATATGAATGTAATGGGAAAATGAAGATGTACTGTAGTATTGTATAAAGTAACTACATATGTACTAACTACCTTAAACCAATTGTTTAATTAAGGTAAAATGTGATGAGATTATTGTTGGGTTATGAGCATTCTAACACTCCTAAGTGTACATGCAACCCTAAATACCTTGGATCTATGTTTTCTCTATTATACATACAATTATGAACATCCAAGGTATTATCCTAATCTAGCATACAAAATAATAAATATAACAAGATAGAATACATACCTCTTTGATGTAGAATGTCTTCATGAAGCTTGAGTGCCTAGTGCCCCAAGTGTGACACCTCAAATGGTTCACACAACACCAAATACACTTGGAATAACTTGAGAGAAACTTGAACACTCCTTGAAATCGTCTAGCCCTCACACTCACACATTAGTGCACGATTTCTTGAGCCATGGGATTCTTTTATATGGTGGCTATTAGGGTTACACCATGTAACTCATAACTTTACCCATTCCTTATGCTCCATGGATTTTAACCTCCATGGAGTATCCATGGGTCACCCCATGGACTTAGTCCAACATAAGGAATCTTGGATCACAAGCCCATATATATAAGAATGAATGATTTACACAATCAACCCATATATTTAATTAGTCTCCTTTTGATCACTTAATTAATTCCAAATTAATTCTTGATCAATACTAATTATATAACCTTATTAATATATTAGAACTTATAATATATTAACCAACCTTAAGCGTTATTTCTCTAATTATAGTCTATCCAAATGCATGATGCCATGCAACCCAAATGGACCATGCCGGGTCGGGTCAAGTCTTACCAATTATAGTTATGGACTTAGACATTAATCCAACAGTCTCCCACTTGGATAAGTCTAAAACTATTATTGCGTATGACTTGAGGAACCGATCAGCAATCGTAGCTCTTAAAAGCTTCTGTCAAACTCTGACCTTGTCGATGAACTCTGACCTTTGTCAATGACTTGTCCATTAGATAAGGGATCATATATTCCTCCATTCTAGATATCATATGGACTGAGACATGGATTATCAATCATTCTCTCTGTCCATTTGTTGTTTCCCGATTTCCGATTCATGATGACTGACTGATTGAACAAATCAAATCAGTCCTGGCTTGGCCAAGCACTCACATGTATCATCTTTAAATCATCGAGGGGCCCTCAGATATCGCTTTTATCCCGAAGCTAAAAGGAATGTATAAACGTCGACTCATATGGTTTGTTCTACTACTTGTTGAATCATACACAAATGCACGTTTTATAACATCGAGTTACCAATGCGTTTTCGTGCAATCAATGTATAACCAACTCATAGTAACAACTCATATCTCTAGGTTTGAAGAATATAAGATATTATCGTCTCATGATCACTCGTGATAAAATCCATGAAGTGATTCAAATGAGCGCGGGTTGAATCCAATACTCAAAACTTATGAGCACTCATGAGTGTTGTAGCACCACTTTGTCCACCAACTTGGACCTCTACAAACCAACCCATGACAGTCTTGATTCATATCTACTTCCAGCATATGACCGACTGTGGATGGTTTGAATAACTTAATCATTCAGGAAGAGCGACTTAGTTATTCTGGAAGTCAAAACATGCAAAGTGAAACACAAGAATAAATGAATCAAATATGGTATCAAACCCTATGAATATAAATAAACACTTTTATTTATCACCATACTGATTACTCATTATTCATTGTTTCGGTTTTATCAACTTTATACTTGAATTTAAAACAATAGTTGTCCCATGCTCCAAGCATGTACACTATGTTTTCTAAACACTAGTCATGCCATACACCAACTATGCATACTATGTTTGTCTATGATCTTTACTTTGTAAAATAGATCAATTGAACATCACTCCAATGATCCTCTTTTCACAGTCCCAAATCCTTACTGCAAATGCAAGAATTCCAAATTCATGCCATTTACTGAAATTTGTTAGATTCTAAACTTATATGCATTGATCCTCTTAATGATTATGCACGAAGTCAGAAAGACTTGACAACAATCATTACAGAGCATTCCAAAGGAGATCAACTCCTTGGAAACATCCTTCTTTCATTAAGTTTCCTAATCTTACACAGATTGAATAATTTCTAACTTTGAAACATTTCCATATTCCATTTTGACTATCACTTCTGATCAAGAGTTGCCTCCTTACAGATTATGTCAATATGGTCCTTCCAGAATTAACATTATACTTCCAACTGTCCTTGAGCAACCAATCTTTGGTAAACCTTAGATTGTCCTCGACAATTGCTTAATCATTTTAGTCATATCCAATTCTAGACCTTTTCCCTTCATAATGCCCCAGGCATTTGGAAAATTTTAGAAAGGATGAATATAGCACATGTAATCGATCCTATATCTGAAGCATATGGGACACGATTCATGATGTCTCACATAAAGACTAAACCAGTCTTTTGCTATAATATTTCCATTTCAATTTGCCAAGTTCTCAAAATTCAGATTATGAAAAGGGATGTCGTAATCATAATCGAATTTTAGAACGCAAATAATGGACCCATATATAGAATTTCCTTATGTTGAGCCATTCCAACATGAAATTCATATATATATATCCTTGATTAAATACGATTAAAATCTCAATCTAAGCTTTTAGAATTGAAATGAAGTATAATTTCCTCTCCCTTAATTATAGCAAAACAACTTTTTCAACCCCTGCAACCTCGCGAATTGAAACTTTTGTTTTCTATAATTAACATTGCTAACTTGCAACCTTTGTCATAATTATCATGCTCCCACTAACATGATGATTATTAAGCATAACACTTATGCTCCCACTAGCTTTGACATGTACTCAGAAATCAGCTGACTTTCTTACCAAAGTTCAGATTTCTGATACTAGATTGTTTTGATAAAACTTTATCAAAATCATACACCTCTCTTAGATAGCTCACATGTGTGTCTAAACAATTTTAGAACTATGAAAAGGGATGTCGTAATCATAGTCTGAATTGTTTAGACCTTTGCCACTTCTCACAAGTCCATGTTAGTGTGCCGGTAAACCACACACGCTCCACTAACGACTTTGAGAATGCAAATATCACAATTGCTATCTAGCTAAAATCTACTTAGTGAAAGTGTTTCCTCACCATCATTTTCATGAATCGGAGAGAAACCTTATGACACTTAGATTTAATAGTGTATGTGTTCTTATCCATGTGAATTTGTCAAAACCATAATCACAAGACAAGGTTAGTGACAAATCCAAACTCATATTGATTAAACTTGTGCAATCTTAAATTCTTGCCATTTGGCAGATCAGGTGCCTGCCATTGCTTCCAAGTAGTTGTGCAACCAATTGAGAACTCTCAGAACTCCTATGCAAATCCAACTTGAATAGGCACAAAAATTTCAACACGATAGGTTATAAACCTCAAGTCGTGTGCTAGTGAAGGACTTTAGGTTTTATTCTTGATTAAGTCTTGAAACTTTCAAGAGCTTTAAGACTCCCACTGTCCTCTTGACATATAAGACTCCCTTGTCAAATATTCAAGAGATAGTGCGGATTCTTTATCAAGACTAACACTTTACACAATTGGCCTAAGTTGGTCTCTGTTTTATCCAAAACATCACAACTTACCAACTTCAAATGTACAAGAGTAGATAACCTTTTATTCTTACATTTGACTAGTGTTAACAAACCCTCTTTAAGATATGTCACTCAAGTTACAATCTTGGAGTATGACTCTAAGAATTGTTTTGGAACGAAGTATGACTCATCTTTTTGATTTAACCATTTCAACAATTCATGACTCCTCTTCTTAGTCATAAGAATGCACTAAGATGACTTTAGAGGACCAATTGTGATATGGTATCTTAATCATTAAGATGATCATAAACATGATACTAAAGTACTCTCCCATCTTTTCAGATTTGAGAAACTTTTATCTTTCTGCCATACTTTGATTCTTCTTATTCGTTCTGTCTCACATTGAAACTTCTCCAATGCTACAGACTTATACTTAAACTTATAAGTATAACCATATTTACTGAACTTAAGTAAATCATGACGAATAGTCTTCTTGATCTTTTGTGGTGGACTTGACCAGTGCACAAGAATGTGTACTCGATCCCTTAGTCCTTTCCTTATTCACATAAGGAATTAGTCTTAATTTTCCAAGCTGGAAGTTCTCATTCATCATACTATACAACCTGCATGATTCCAAGTTTCGGTCCAATTGAACCTTGGGTAATGAGAATCTTTCCTTATTTGGTAATATTAGACACTACCACAACCGAAAGAATCAAATCCATTTTTCCAATATTGCTATCAATGGAATCTTATAAGCAACAACTTTTCACAAATGCCATTGTAAGGATACTTAAACTAAATAAAATCAAAACCTTTTTCTTTTATTTTAAAACTTTGCGGAAAAACTTATCCTTACAATCCATATGAAAACCTTGTTGTTATCTATTCCTAAGCAATATAAATATCATAACTCTTAAGTAATAGCCCAAAATTCTGATCACAGAACCATGCGATTGAAATCCATCTTCGCGATCAGAATCAACATGTACTTAATAGAGTTAGACAATGGACTTTACCTGACATAGAGCCAAACTTATTGACTTTAACATCCTTAGGTAAATTTGGCAGCTTCGTAACCAATGCCCCTTCCTTTGGCAATAGTTACCTATGGACCCTTGATAATGGGACTATCTCAGACTTCGCCTCTCTCTTTACCATTGGGTCAACCGAGTTGACTATGGCCGATCCCTTTCCATTGGGAAGAGAGAGCTTTACTGGATATCCAATGTCATCATTGTCAATGTCCATAGCGTTTTAGGAAGTTGATCTTAGCAAATAGATAAGATCATTAAGGGTCTTGTCTTAGTCTGTTTCATAGGATTCCCAAAAGAACTCACTATGTGACTTAGAAAGTAGTTGAGCCACCAACTTTCTCAATACTTTGACACCCAACTCTCCCGGCTTGTCAATATGTGACTACATCTCCAAGATGTGATCACACCTAGACCTTGCCTTGCCAATATGGCTTGAGTGACCTTAAACTTTTTAGGAACTTGTGGGTTAGGGAGAATAATTGGAGGAGGTGAAAGAAGTATGATATCCATGGGACATCATCTTCATTTAGGAAAGCTTGTTTCAAGAGATTTGGGAAGATCATAAATGTCTAGACCAGACATCTTTTTGGGAGATATTCAAGATAGTTGATTTAAAGTCCTTAATATGACACCCAATATGAAATATTAAGGCTAGGACCCAACAAACTATTTTATAACTTAGAAGAGGGATGTCGTAATCCAAGCTATAAAATATTTGAAGGTAGGTGAATGACGATTCACCAATTTCCACTATGAAAAATGAAATAATTTATTAGGTTTTAATTGGATTTGAAAGTCCTAGATCTTTGAGATTCATTGAACTGTTCAAAGGCATGTTTCAATCTCGAGTGTGCCCTTCAGGTTTTGTGACTGGGATGCCGAGGATCACAAAACAAGGAGTGAATAACCATGCAAATATACTTGGTACCCTTAATAATTACCCTTTAATCAGTGTGCCGGTTAACCACACACGCTCCACTGATACTATGATAAATATTAAGTTACCCTTTGCCTACCTTGTTAAGTCCAGGTTAGTGTGCCGGTTAACCACACACGCTCCACTAACGACTTAAGCAAAGTGCAAAGTGTAATTTCATGGGTTAGCACCAAATTCACATTTTCCTAAGTAACTAAGATTGGGTATTAATAAGAGTTTAGTTACTTAGTATTTATCATTAATACTTTTAATGAAAGGAGAATTATAGTCCTTGTCCTACCCGTTCGGCTAACGACCCTCCACCAGTCAAGGAAGCGGTGGGTGAGAGTGGACACCCATTAAACTGCCATTTTATAGGCAGTAACCTTATACCCCCCTTATAGACCGGCTTCGTGAATGAGGCCTACTAACGGTAAGACTGACTTTACTCTTATACATATATATAAATATTACTAACTTATAATATTATAAAGTATAAGGGTTGAATTTTAACTTTTAAAATTCTAAGGGCTAACTTGGAATTAAAGTATTCATAAGTGAAAACTTTTCAAATTCCAAAACTTGAGGGCAAGTTTTGAAACTATTCAAAACTAATTAATTCCATAACTTATGAGTTTAAAGTAGTTTTAATTAAAAAAAAAAACTCTTCAAGTTCCATAACTTGATGATAAGTTATGGAAGACTTTAAACTAATTAATAAAAAAATAACTTTTTTTATTGTAACTTATGGAACTAATTAAGGTTACACTTTTTTTTTTAATTTAATGAAGAGACTCTTGAACCTCCATAACTTGAGGACAAGTTATGGAGTCATAAAACCATTTAATTAGAACTAGACTCTGCATTTTGTAACCTTTGCCAACTTTTATGAGTTTTATGATTCTTAAATGTGACTTTTCATATAACTTGAGGACAAGTTACAAAAACACACTTTGGAATCAACTCTTAGATTAAAATGGATTGAAAACAACTATTTCACACAACTTTTCTATTAATCTAAGAACCTCATAAGAACAAGATAATTCAAATCATCAATCTTCAAGAAATTAGCATGAACATACAAACTAATACAAATCTTGAAATTATGACAATTATCTTAGAAATTGGATTAACATGAACATTACCACATCAAAAACAAGTTTATAAGTCCAAAAACATCTTAGGGTAATGTTCCTAGTCCAATTCCAGCCAAAACAATCGAATATATGCATCCAACTCGATTTTTCAGCTACTTTTGCAAGTATAACAAGAAAACAAGCCTAGGCTCTGATACCACTATTGGGTTATGAGCATTCTAACACTCCTAAGTGTAGATGCAACCCTAAATACCTTGGATCTATGTTTTCTCTATTATACATACAATTATGAACATCCAAGGTATTATCCTAATCTAGCATACAAAATAATAAATATAACAAGATAGAATACATACCTCTTTGATGTAGAATGTCTTCATGAAGCTTGAGTGCCTAGTGCCCCAAGTGTGGCACCTCAAATGGTTCACACAACACCAAATACACTTGGAATAACTTGAGAGAAACTTGAACAATCCTTGAAATCGTCTAGCCCTCACACTCACACATTAGTGCACGATTTCTTGAGCTATGGGATTCTTTTATATGGTGGCTATTAGGGTTACACCATGTAACTCATAACTTTACCCATTCCTTATGCTCCATGGATTTTAACCTCCATGGAGTATCCATGGGTCACCCCATGGACTTAGTCCAACATAAGGAATCTTGGATCACAAGCCCACATATATAAGAATGAATGATTTACACAATCAATCCATATATTTTATTAGTCTCCTTTTGATCACTTAATTAATTCCAAATTAATTCTTGATCAATACTAATTAAATAACCTTATTAATATATTAGAACTTATAATATATTAACCAACCTTAAGCGTTATTTCTCTCATTATAGTCTATCCAAATGCATGATGCCATGCAACCCAAATGGACCATGCCGGGTCGGGTCAAGTCTTACCAATTATAGTTATGGACTTAGACATTAATCCAACAATTATAACCATACTTGATTGACTAGTAAAACACGACGATCAAAGACATCAAAATGGTATGACATTCATCACCCGTAGACCTGCAGGTCCCACTGTAGCTAGCAGCAAGGTGTAGGATGGTCAATACCGTATAGATCTATACACAAACTCACGCTCTCCCTCCAGGAGACTCTGGTTACAAAACGTGACACAACAGTATATTGTCGTGCCATGAAGTAGTGGCTCACATTAACGTTATCTTTGTTATTATATTAGTGTAGTATGTTCCTTCTGTTCTAGTGTATAGTATGTTCCTTCTGTTCTAATGTATAGTATGTTCCTTCTATTCTAGTTATTAGTATGTTCCTTCTGTTCTAGTTATTAGTATGTTCCTTCTGTTCTAGTTATAGTATGTTTGAACTGACTCTTGCAAGTTTCATTGTTCTAGAAATAGTAAGTAGTAACTTCCTAAACTATAGCGATTATAGTTTACTAGTACTGTTGTTTTGAATGACTGATCATGTTTGTACACCTTTGCTACCCAAAAGTATTGAACTAATTGGAAGAACTTTTATATCTACATACATATACATAACATATAACTAAGATTCAAACGAAACTCGGACAAACAATCGATACCCTAAGTCCACAACCAAACAAGGAACAGGAAATAAAGCGAGTTATCAGTCCTAAGTCCTTTCAACCTTATATATATAACTATATCTATATAGACTTGATTTTGACAATATATAAGTTTAAAAGAGTTTTGTAAAACGATAAAGAGTTTAACATATAAAAGAGTTTTAACCATTTGAATGGTTATTTATGACTTGATGTTAGTTTATAAAATGATTTGAAATAGTTTGTTTGATAACACAGTTTTGAAGTATAAGAAATCCTCTTGTTTGACAGTTATAAATCACATGTGATTGATACTATAACTATATTGTTTTCAACTTGCATCCCCCCTCCCCATAAAAGCATTTAAAATCATTTAAAAGATAAGTTAGGGGTATGAACTCACCTGTAGTAAGTGATTCGAATGAAAGATCGATATAGGATGCTACTTATGCCAATTGAAGTCCTGAGCACAAACAGATCCTTATAAGCATATAATAACACATATATGTATATAATTAGTCTATATAACAACTAATCATGTAAGGGAACAACCTTAGGGACTAAGAAACACGTGAAATGAAGTGTTACAATCACATATGATTGTATAAAAGGGAGTTCACGACCATGGGTTGAAGGGTTTACTACCAACTCATGAACTAAGAAGGGTTTACGGCCGTAAACTCTTCAAGATCATGCATAAAATGGTTGTTTCTTGGATGGAAATCAAGAGCTTCTAATGAATAACAAGTATATGGAAGAGATACATACGTTTTGGAAGCTTATAGGGTGTTCACGGCCCAAGAAACTAGTGTGTGTTCTTGGTGTTCTTGAAGAAAAGGATGAAGATTTGAAGATCTAACCGAAAAGAGTTGAATTCATGGATGAAATCAAAGGGTTTAACAAGATCAAGATAGATATCAAGAAACCAATGAGTGTTCTTGACTTGGAAATGTGAGAAATGGAAGTGTTATTGATGATACGTGAGAGAGAAATGAGTGTTCTTGACTTGGAAATGTGAGAAGTGAAGAAATAATGAAGGAAGTATAAGATATAGGGAAGAGTTCATGACTGTCAAGAGTTTACGACCGTAAGCTCTAGTTTGCGGCCGTAAACTCCTTGTGATGGAATTTCTGGCTTGAATGCAACACGTTGGACTTTAGCTAACACATCCTAACCCACAATCCTTGAATTTACTAGGTTTAGAACACTCAAACATACCCTTAAAAATGCTAAAAGATAGAAGAAACAAGTCTGACTTTTGATTGAATTGATTGGCTTTACAAGATAGAAATTTCGGGTTGTCACATCATCCCCCCGTTAAAAGGGAATTTCGTCCCGAAATTAGACTTTAAGTAAATACAAATAACTAAGGAAAAAGATGAGGATATTTAAGTTTCATTTGATCCTCGCGCTCCCAAGTGAATTCAGGTCCCCGCTTGGCATTCCAGCGAACCTTCACTATCGGGATACAACTTTGCTTCGTTTGCTTTTCCTCACAGTCCATGATCTCCACTGGTTCTTCAACGAAGTTGAGGCTCTCGTTGATCTCGATTTCGTCAAGTGGGATAACAAGAGTCTCTTCGGATAGACACTTTTTCAGGTTCAAAACGTGGAAAGTAGGGTGTACGTTACTAAGTTCTTGAGGAAGTTTGAGTTTGTATGCTACAGGGCCGATCCTAGCGATGATATCAAAAGGCCCTATGTACCTTGAATTTAGCTTCCCACGCTTTCCGAAGCGTATCAAGCCCTTCCAGGATGAGACCTTAAATAGAACACGACCACGGACCTGGAATTCCAAAGGTTTCATTCTCTTGTCTGCGTAGCTTTTCAGTCGGTCTCTAGAGGCTTTCAATCGTTCATGAATCTGAACAATCTTCTCTGTCGTTTCACCCACTTCAACCCAGCATAGAGGGGATCTGCACTTCCGACCATAGAGGGCTTCAAATGGTGCAGCCTTTATGCTCGTGTGATAACTGTTACTGTAGGAGAACTCGACAAGGGGTAAATAAGTATCCCATGCCTTCTCAAAGTCTATCACACAGGCTTGCAACATATCTTCCAAAGTTTGAATAGTCCTTTCACTTTGTCTGTCGGTTTGCGGATGGTAGGCTGTACTCGTGTCCAACCTAGTTCCTAGGGAACTTTGTAGCGACTGCCAGAACCTTGAAGTGAATCTACTATCTCCATCAGAGATAATGGATATGGGAACACCATGCAGTCGTACAATCTCCCTAATGTAGGTTCTCGTTAGTTTCTCCATCTTGTCAGTTTCTTTGATAGGTAGGAAGTGTGCGGACTTGGTTAACCTGTCTACGATCACCCAAATGGTATCGAGACCACCCGTTGTCTTGGGCAACTTGGTTATGAAGTCCATTGTAATCCGCTCCCACTTCCATTCAGGTATCTCCGGTTGTTGAAGTAAACCTGAGGGTTTCTGGTATTCGACCTTAACCTTGGCGCAAGTAAGGCACTTGCTCACGAAGGTAGCAATCTCTGCTTTCATGTTAGCCCACCAGTATAACTTTTTGAGATCCAGATACATCTTATATGAACCTGGGTGGACGGAATATCGAGTGTTGTGCGCTTCGGTCATGACCAAGTCTCTGAAACCACCGTGCCTCGGTGTCCAGATCCGATGCATGAGATATAAGGCTCCGCCACCCTTAACTTCCAAGTTCTTATCCATCCCTCTCAGGGACTCACCCACCACATTTTCAGGTTTCAAGGCTTCTAGCTGAGCCTCCTTAATTTGTGTGGACAGCTGTGAATGGATAGTCATAGTCAATGATTTGACTCTACGACCAGAGTATTCTTTCCGACTTAGGGCATCAGCTACTACGTTGGCTTTGCCGGGATGATAACGAATTTCACATTCATAGTCACTGAGTAGCTCGACCCACCGTCGTTGTCTCATGTTGAGCTCCTTCTGGTCGAATATATGTTGAAGGCTTTTGTGGTCTGTAAAGATAGTACTTTTTGTACCATACAGGTAGTGTCTCCAGATCTTCAGAGCAAATACCACTGCTCCTAACTTAAGATCATGTGTGGTGTAGTTGACTTGTGTGTCTTTAGCTGTCGTGAGGCATAGGAGATGACCTTTCCCCGTTGCATAAGAACACAGCCAAGTCCTTGGTTGGATGCATCGCAATAAACCATAAAGTCTTCTATCCTTTCTGGGAGGGATAATACCGGTGCATTGCATAAGGATCGCTTCAGCGTTTGTAACACCTTTTCTTGTTTTTCTTCCAAGTCAAAGGCCACGCCTTTCTGGGTCAATATAGTAAGCGTTTCGCGATCCGAGAGAAGTTCTGAATGAACCTGCGATACTAGCCAGCGAGGCCTAGAAATTGACGAATTTCTGTAGTCGTCTTCGGTGCTGACCAGTTCTCAATGGCCTTTATTTTCAAAGGGTCCACATGAATTCCCTCTTCGCTGACCACGTGACCCAAGAATTCGACTCTTCGAATCCAAAATTCGCATTTAGAGAACTTCGCATAGAGCTTCTCTGATCGTAGTGTTCCTATGACCTGACGTAGATGTTGACTATGGTCCTCCTTACTTCGAGAGTAGATAATTATGCCATCGATGAATACAACGACGAACTGATCCAAGTAAGGACAACACACCCTATTCATTAAGTCCGTGAATACTGCAGGTGCATTGGTCAATCTGAATGGCATCACTACAAACTCATAGTATCCATAACGAGTTCGAAAGGCTGTCTTCGGAACATCCTCCTCTAACACTCGTAACTGGTGATACCCGGATCTCAGATCAATCTTTTAAAAGTAATTCGCCCCTTGCAATTGGTCGAACAAGTCGTCTATGCGAGCTAGAGGGTAACGATTCTTGACGGTAAGCTTGTTTAGTTCTCTGTAGTCGATGCACCTATGGAACAATCCGTCTTTCTTCTTCACGAACAAGACTGGCGCTCCCCAGGGTGAGAAGCTTGGTCTAATAAAGCCCTTGACCGGATAGCTCCTGCATCTCAGCTGGTGCTAGACGATAGGGCGATTTGGCTACTGGGGTAGCCCCTGGAACTAAGTCGATTCTGAACTCGACTTGACGCTGTGGTAGTAATCCTGGTAGTTCTTCTGGAAAGATGTCGGGAAAGTCACGTACTTCTAGGATGTTCTTTATGTCTTTCGTCTCTTGGCCCATATCGACTACATGAGCAATGAATGCATGAAATTCCTTTCGTAAGTACTTCTGGGCTTGTATGCTCGAGATGATACGAAGGTTCGTGCCTGGTTTTTTGCCGTATATAACTAGGGTTTCGTTAGACGGTAGATTAAGACGAAGAGCCTTCTCATAACACATGATGCCGGCACGATGAGAACTCAACCAATCCATGCTCATAATGACGTCGAAAATTTTAATTCAGATCGACATGAGTTCGGTCGGAAATGAATGGCTATCTAGAGTTAGGTTACATCCTATGTATATGTAGCTAGTGCTCTCAGTCTTTCCGTTAGCCATTTCTACAGTGAACGGTTCTTTAAGTGTGCGTGATTATTGTTTAAGTAAGTGTGTGAATTTCTGGTTCACGAAACTCCACTCCGCTCCACTATCAAACAATATGCATGCATAAGGGTTATCGAGGAGAAACGTACTAGTGACCACTGTAAGGTCTGCTACTGCTTCCTCATGGCCTATAGCCAAAACTCTTCCCACTCTGCCCGCGTTCCCTGCCTTCGGACAGTTCCTCTTGTAGTGACCCACCTCGCCACATCCGTAGTAAGCCTGGCCCACACCAACGCCGTAGCAAGCCTGGCCCACACCAACGTCGGGGCTTTGCAGAAACGGGCAGTGTGCCCTTTCCTGTTGCAGTTTACACACTGCATTTCCCGGCAGGGTCCATTGTAGTGGAAGCTGCACTTGTTGCACTTGGGCAAGCTTCCCGCATACTGCTTCACTGGCGCAGTGGCAGTAGGTGCTATCGCGGAATGAATAGCCACGACCTGCTGCTTTTTGGCTGAGTTCTGCACCGTGTTGTTCTTCTTATTGTTGTCCCAAAACTTCCGCTTGTTGTCAGCGGCTTTGGATGGTTCTGGGATGGAAAGGGTTGTTGTTGTTGTCGGTGTGCGGACTCTGTGATCGATGAGCCGTTGTGCCAATCGCTTGGCACTGTCGAAGGTAGTGGGGTTTGAAGACAAGACATTCCCATGGAATGGAGGCACAAGCCCCTAAATATACCTCTCAACTTTCTTTCCCTCAGTAGGGACCATTCCCAGACATAGAGCCACCAGATCGCTAAACCTGGCGGTGTAGGCAACTATGTCAGAGCCCTTCATGGTTAGGCTCCATTGTTCTTTTTCAAGTTTCTGAACCTCGCCCCTCAGGCAGTACTCTTCAATCATGAGCTCCTTCAAAGCTTCCCAGCCCATAGCATTAGCCACTATCAGGGTTAGTGACTTGACATGGCGATTCCACCATGTCAGGGCTCTGACCGAGAAGGTGCAGGCAGCAAATTTTACTTTGCTTCCTTCCGGACACGAGCAGATCTCGAAGATCGACTCCGTCTTATCGAACAATTGCGAGAGGGCAATGATTCGACCAGTCCCGTTAAAGGTCCTGGGCTTGCAGTTGGTGAAGTCCTTATACGAACATTCCTTAGAGCGCACGGGATCGTCACCTTGAGTGGAATGCACAGTTGTTCCACTCCCGCTAGTACCACTAGCACTGAATTGAGCTAGGGCTGCCATAACAGCCGCATTCACTGCAACTTGGATAGCTGCTGGATTGTATTGTGGAGGAGGTAGTGGTGGTTGAATTGGAGTTATTAGAGGATTGCGTCTCGCTGATCGACGTGGAGGCATCTTTCAACTAAAAGTTTGCAAATATGAAGATATTGGTAAGCATTCAATAGTGAGAAAATGAGAGTGAATCATGGACTAAGTCACCATAGCCCAACTAAACAGATGAGAGTATGATTGTAAGGTAGATCTAACAATAGAAGGATTAAAGCATTTAGATAAAGATTTCCCCAAAAGATTAGGTGTGTGTCAATAATATTGACATTAAAGATGTAACAAGTTCGGGAAAAATGACCTAGGAGTAGGTCTTACATCAAACTAGAATAAGAAAATTTTGACAGCACAATGACCTAACAGACTGAATGTTCAAGGTCTTAAGATAAACAGGAAATTTATACTAGAGTCTATACTTAGACCTACGCTATATCCAAAAATTAAAGTAGAGTAGACTATACTTGTGATGAGAACCGCTCGGATAAGCCTTTGATTCCGCCTTATGACGCTCCATTTCCAGCATACGCCTTTTAAACGTTGCCTGACGTGCTCAAAGTTCCCTGACTTCAGCTTGGGTTGCAGTAAGTTCTCTCTGTAGGACCTCATTGTGTTCCGGAGTTCTTCCATGAGCAGTTTGTAGATGGCGAATGTGGACTGTATTGACTCCCTCTTCGGCATCCACTTCCATGACTCGGTTGATGGTTGTCGTACCCTGCTCGTCATTTCGAGCAACCCTGCGAACTAGAACAGGCAGGATTCTGTCTGTTGAGCCTCCCTCGCTCAGATTGTAGAGGGTTGTCCCTGCTCTTGACTCCATCTGTCAAAGTTCTCAACCCACAAAGGCGTCGGGCCTTGAAAAGTTGGACGAGGGTTAGGACTTGGGATTGGAGCCACTAGGGGTAGATCACTGACTTCTGGCTCGGAGTTAGAATCCTCTGGGAAGTTTTCTGCGAAGTCATCATCTAAAGGGATTTCATGATTCTCTTCTGGCTCTGCATCAAGCCATCCACCATTTCCTTGGTTGGGAAAGTACGGATCTCCTTGAGGATGAATTCCCGCCATGATATCTACGCTAGAATAGGGGTAAAAGAAATAGTTAATAGACGTACTACTTAAGATAATTATAGGATGATCCTTACCAGTTACTTCAATACTTTCGTAGTGCATACCAATCACATGTAACCAAGATAGAATAGACCTTCGAATAAGTGACCCTAACTCTAAGTCCACAACCAAATAAGGAATAGGAAGTAAAGCAAAGATCACAGATTCTAAGTCTATAACACCTTAGTCACATATAACCTTAGCGTATCCACTCATCAACTATTGACATACTAGTAAAGACCTTTTAGTTTGCACATAAGTAATTATAGTAACACAAAATACTCCTATAGTATTTTAAGTTTGTGTTTTGTTCTAAAGTTTTCATTGTAGTGGTGTTGGTAAGTTTTTAGACTTGCTGCAACACCACAACCATTCCTAGACACATGCTAATCACTTCCAGGAAATATATAGTTGATCAGACTATATCACTCCCAGATCTGATTATATGTCCCCAAGCCTACTTGTGTTGTCCAACAATAGCAATACTTTTGTTCTGTTCTAGTATGACACTGATGCTAGTATGAATACTTTACTAAAATATTTTATTATTTTAAAAGTATTAACTCTTGTTCAGAGTGTTTTAATCCCGATGAGTTTATAGTTGTATATCTTTTATGGGTTGATATACTCAATTCACTATAAACAAAGCTCTGATACCAATCTGTCGCACCCCCAAACCAGAACGGTGGAAACGTTCGGGGGCGGAGGATGTCATGTACAATATCATAACAATGCACAATAGTAAAACAAGCAACAACATCATCCATTGCATTAATAATATAATTTAATACAAGTGTGTTCTGTGTAAAGTTTGAAAGACACCAAAATATGAATCAAAATATACGACGAGTCTTGAACATACTCCGTCTTCTCAAAACCTGGTCATCGGTACCTGTCTACTAGTGACCTGAGAATACAAGTTATTTTGAAAGAGTAGATTAGCATTAACGCTGGTGAGTTCATAAGTATTTTAGTGTCAAATGTTTGTATAAGTTTGAAGAAAATGTTTCTAAGTGTTTGATGTAAAGTTTGTAAATGTTTGATGTAAAGTTTGTATACTTCCTAGAAAATTCTATATTTTCTACTAAAATGGAGAGCAGTCTTCTACCAAGACCCGACTGTTCTGTATGTTTGTTCTTTTGTAAAAGTGAGAGTTTTCCAAAATATATGACTATTATTACCAGGAAATAGTTTACATTACTTTTATGTGAGAAGATCACTATATGAATGTAATGAGAAAATGAAGATGTACTGTAGTATTTTATAAAGTAACTATAGATGTACTAACTACCTTAAACCAATTGTTTATTTAAGCTAAAATGTGATGAGATTATAACCATACTTGATTGACTAGTAAAACACGACGATCAAAGACGTCGAAATGGTATGACATTCCTCACCCGTAGACCCGCAAGTCCCACTATAGCTAGCATCAAGGTGTAGGATGGTCAATCTCGTATAGATCTATACACAAACTCACGCTCTCCCTCCAGGAGACTCTGGTTACAAAACGTAGCACAACAGTATATTGCCGTGCCATGAAGTAGTGGGTCACATTAATGTTATCTTTGTTATTGTATTAGTGTAGTATGTTCCTTCTGATCTAGTGTATTGTATGTTCCTTCTATTCTAGTTATTAGTATGTTCCTTCTGTTCTAGTTATTAGTATGTTCCTTCTATTCTAGTTATAGTATGTTTGAACTGACTCATGTATGAACTGACTCTTGTAAGTTTAATTGTTCTAGAAATAGTAAGTAGTAACTTCCTAAACTATACCTATTATAGTTTACTAGTACTGTTGTTTTGAATGACTGATCATGTTTGTACACCTTTGCTACCCAAAAGTATTGAACTGATTGGAAGAACTTTTATATCTACATACTGTGACAACCCGAAATTTTGTCCGTTTCCGTTACGCGATTTCCGTTAATAAAATTTCGAATTCATTAACTTTTCCGTCAAACTTCTTGGTTTAGAAAATAATCTAGTTATATATAATTAAATTATTTACGAGTCGGAACCAAAATCGCGCGGAAACCCGAATATCTCGAAAAATCAAACAATTTCGGCCTAAGTGAGTTTACGACCATGAACTCCTTTACGACCGTAAACTCGTTTACGGCCGTATACCCGTTTACGGCCAGCAAAGGGTGGACCCCCCACCACCGACCACAAAACCCCTATAAATATGAGACCGCCACCCTCATTTGAACACTTCTGGCCGAAAACTCTCTCCTTCTCTCTCTAAAAACCTTGACCGTAAACACCTAAAAACTCCTTCAAACTTCGGGAAAACATCGAGAAACACCGTTTGGAGTCACTTCGGGACGTCTGGAGCACTTATCTCTTCGAAATCAGCACCGTTGTTCTTGAGTTTACGGTCCACCTTCAAAGACCGTAAACCCTGTTCTCGAGTTTACGACCGTAAACTCACCAAGCCTTTAGAGACCGTAAACCCCAGTTCACGGCCGTAAACCCTGTTCATGGTCGTAAACTGTCTGTCGACCGTAAACCCTTGTTCACGGCCGTAAACACCTTTTTAAGGGGTGCTTTTGGCTGAAAACCCACTTTCATTGATTCGATCAAGTCCCGGTAACATTCCTCAACCAAACACAAGTGTTCCTCTAACACTTTATCTAACGAAATCACTAATTTAGATACATATATATATATATATATATATATATATATATATATATATATATATATATATATATATATATATATATTTATTTGATAATAGGATTCCGTTAAGTGTCACGTACAACAACTCGAGGATCTTCATTTCAGTCAGCGCTTTCACGCAACAACGGTGAGTTCATACCCCTACATTTTCAGTATTTTTAATGTTTTCAGGGGGGGGGGGGTGGAATACAAGCTAAACATAAATGTTTTCAAAACTTATGCAAATCTCATACTTTAACCCTTTTGTACTGTGTTGAGCATAAGGGACGTTTTCACTAAAATTGCATATTTTTTCGGACACAGTATTCACAACATTATACGTGCAAACTATAATCGGTATAGTTTGGGATTTTCTAAACATAACAAGTACAAAACTTTCACTACTGAACATATGCACTAAGACGGAAACAATTTACAGTTTACATCACCACTTTATCATGGTATTCATAACTGTAATTATCACTACATACGGTATACATACAGATTTTCACTATGGTAGAACGCTACTACACTACATGTAAATTAGATTGCACGATACTGTGAGGCGTTACTTCACTACTGTACCCTTAGGTGTACAAAGATAAATCCTATCATAGTATAACCAAAGTCTCCTGGAGGGAGAGCGTGAGACTTGTGAATAGATCTATTCGTGACTGACAATCCCACATCTGAACTGCTAGCTACAGTTAGGCGGGCACGCCTGGGATGTACAAATGTCATTTAACTCGACGCCTGAAGAACGTTGGAAAGGTCTCTAGTCATATCAAGCATGGTTATACGACTCACAATATGTATAAATCACCTTTAGTTTACAACTTGACACTCTTCAACAGTTTTATTTATACTAAATAGAACTAATACACACTACGACTGGAAAACTTTCAGAGTTTACAAACAAAACTGAACATAAAATGGTTTTACCTACGAAATACTTATACATCATGATTAGCATTTGCTAGTCACATGAAGTATTACTTTCGCGCATCACTACAGTTTTCAGTAACAAACATTCACGATTTCATATAGAATTGAGAACATTACATTTTCTTTAAAGAAAATATCGGATTTTCTTGAAAGTATACAAAACACTGTCACGAACTCATCAACGATTTTCATTACAAACCACCGCTTATGAACTCACCAGCTTTATGCTGATACTCTTTCAAACTGCTTGTATTCTCAGGAAATCAGGAGACAGGTACTTACTGGATTTTTGAGGAACTGGAGCAATAAGAGTTTTATGTTTATACTATACAAAGCTATTGGATGTAATTCAAACAAAGTTTCAGACAAAGTTTCAAACTGATGTAAACATTTTTATTTATGTATTCACTGTAATGGTTGTGTTGCTATGATTGCTATTATTCATAGGTCGTGATGCTACACATGACGTCCTCCACCCCAGAACGTTTCCGCCATTCTGGTTTTAGGGTGTGACAGATTGGTATCAGAGCCCTTGTTTATAGCGAACTAGTATACCGAACCTTACGTGGTATACAACTATAAACACTAAGGGGCCTAAGTGCTCTATGCTAAAAGTATACTTTTAAAAATATAAATATTTTTATAAAAAGTATACGAGCATGCATACATAACAAAATTTGTATCACTAGTAGAACAAAACAAAAAGTATTTGGATGTTGGAACGCTGCGGTTAAACGTGGGCAGTTATGTAATCATGTCTAGGGTGAATATAGCCTGATCAACTATATTCAGTCGAGACATGACCAACATGTGCTTGGGAGTGACTGTGGTGTTACAGCAGGCCTAGAACTTACCAAAATCATCTCACATAAAATACTATAGGAGTATTTTAGCTGGAGCCAAACTCAGTATACAGATTCACTCTAAGCGTTGCTACCTCTTCTTCCTTAAGCGATAACTTACTTGCGTTAGTAACCTTTCTGTGCCTATCGCTTGGTGGAACACTTTTATTATCAGGATGAGATATATTTTGTTTTATATATCTCGAGGACTTACCATCCTCTTCTTCCTGATTGTTTTCTAGAACAAGATGCCTCCCCGACCAAGACCCATCAGAAGGAATGACGACACTCCACCACCACCACCTCCTCAGTTCGATCCCGTCATGTTCCAGGCAGCAGTTACCGCCGTCGTGACTGCAGCAATGGCACAAGTGAATGCTGGTGGGGCTGGAGGAGGAACCGACCCACAAAGACAAGATGGAAGTCAGGGACATCAAAAAGAGTGTTCCTACAAGGACTTCATGACTGCGAAACCCAAGTCCTTCGACGGAAATGGAGGTGTCATCACCCTGACTCGATGGTTCGAGAAGATCGAATCCATCTTCGAAATTTGCGTCTGTTCTGAAGCAAACAAGTTAAAGTTCGCCGCCTGCACCTTCACCGACAGAGCCTTGAACTGGTGGAATGGTCAAGTCAAAACCCTAACTCTGCCAGTGGCTAATGCCATGGGTTGGGAAAGACTGAAGGAGCTTATGCTCGCGGAGTACTGCCCGAGGGGCGAAGTGTAAAAGTTGGAGCACGAACTCTGGAACTTGAAGATGAAGGGTTCCGACATCACTGCCTACACCGCTAGATTCTGTGATCTGGCTCTCCTCTGTCCGGGAATGGTCACCCCGGAAAGCAAGAAAATCGAAAGGTACATCTGGGGACTGACACAACCAACAAAAGGGAATGTCTTGGCCGCTAGACCGATTACTTTTGAAAGCGCCAAGGATCTGGCACAGACTCCGATCGATCATGGAATCGATCTGGATGAGGTGGCAGCTGTCTCCGAGCCGCAAAAGGAGAGTGGTGAGAAGAAGAAGAAATTCTGGAACAAACGCAAGGGTCAGTCTTCGCAGGAGCCCTCCAAGAAACAACAAACAATGGCAGTTCATGCCGTTACTGCTCCTGTTGCTGCTCCAGCTACTGTTCCTACCACTCAATCCCCTACAGATGGTTATGCTGGAAAACTACCTCTGTACAACAAGTGTAACTTCCATCACCATGGACTCTGCCGTGAGTTGAGTTGCAACAGCTGTGGAAAGAAAGGACACACAGCTCGATACTGCAAGGTGCCAACCCAACCAACCAACCAGGCTCCGGGAGCGGGCGCTGGTCAAACTTGTTATGGATGTGGAGAGGCTGGGCACTTCAGGAGAAACTTCCCCAAGGCAACAACTGGTGGCAATACAGGAAGAGTTCCAGTGATGGGCCAGGAGGAAGCGGTTGCTGATCCTACCATTGTTACGGGTACGTTTCTCCTTGACAACTCTTATGCATGCATTCTCTTCGATTCTGGTGCAGATAGGAGTTTTGTTAGCCATACATTCAAGCATCTAATCAAATGTAAATCCCAACCTCTAACCGAAACATTTACCGTCGAGATGGCTAACGGAAAGAAGGAGAGCACTAACGACATATTCATAGGCTGTACTCTTACCCTAGACAATTACTCGTTTCCCATCGACCTTATGCATGTGTCCATCAAGAGCTTCGATGTCATTATCGGCATGGATTGGTTGAGTTCCAATCGTGCTGATATTCTTTGCTTCGAGAAGGCTATCCGTCTCAATATTCCCTCTTGCGAAACCCTTATGATTTATGGTGATAAGCTCAGTTCGAACCCCCGTATCATTTCGTACATCAAAGCTCAGAAGTATCTGCGGAAGGAGTGCCATGCATTCCTAGCTCATGTTGTCGACGAAACGCAAAAAGTTAGAGACCTCGAGAGCATCCCCGAAGTCTGTAACTTTCCTGATGTTTTCCCCGAAGATCTCCCAGGAATCCATCCCGAGCGCCAAGTCGAGTTTCGTATCGACTTAATCCCCGGAGCTACTCCTGTAGCTAAATCTCCTTACCGTTTAGCGCCAGCGGAAATGCAAGAATTATCCAGTCAGCTCAATGAGCTGATCAGCAAAGGATTCATAAGGCCGAGTTCCTCACCCTGGGGAGCTCCGATCTTATTCGTGAAGAAGAAAGACGGATCTTTCCTGATGTACATCGACTACCGAGAGCTGAACAAGCTTACCATCAAGAACCATTATCCCTTACCCAGGATCGACGATCTCTTCGACCAAATTCAGGGAGCCAGCTAATTTTCGAAGATAGATCTAAGATCAGGATACCATCAGTTGCGGGTTCATGAGAATGATGTGCCCAAAACAGCATTTCAAACTCGCTATGGACACTACGAGTTTGTAGTAATGCATTTGGTCTGACCAACGCACCGGCCGTATTCATGGACCTGATGAATCGAGTGTGCCGCCCTTTCCTGGACAAGTTCGTGATCATGTTCATCGACGATATACTCGTCTATTCTTGGAGTGAGGACGATCATAAAGTGCACTTGAGACAGGTGCTGGAAACATTAAGGGCGGAGAAGCTTTATGCAAAACTTTCAAAATGTGAGTTCTGGATCAGGAAGGTGAATTTCCTAGGACACGTGATTAGCAAGGAAGTAATACACGTGGACCCTTCCAAGATCAAAGCGATTGAGAATTGGTCTGCACCAAAGACACCCACAGAAATTCGGCAATTCTTGGGTCTCGCGGGCTATTATCGCCGGTTTATTCAGAATTTCTCCAAAATCGCAAAGCCTTTAACTACCCTGACATAAAAGGGTGTAACCTTTTGTTGGAGTGAAAAGCAAGACACTGCATTCCAAACATTGAAGCAGGCCCTGTGCAGCGCACCTCTCTTGTCTCTACCCGAAGGGACGGAAGACTTCGTAGTCTATTGTGATGCATCCAATCAAGGCCTAGGCTGTGTGCTCATGCAACGAGGAAAAGTCATTGCTTATGCCTCAAGACAGCTGAAAGCACACGAAGTCAACTACACAACGCACGACCTAGAATTTGGAGCAGTGGTCTTCGCATTGAAGATATGGAGACATTATCTCTACGGAACTAAGTGCACTATCTTGACTAACCATAAGAGCTTGCAGCATATCTGTGATCAGAAGGAGTTAAACATGAGACAGCGACGATGGGTAGAGCTGCTCAATGACTACGAGTGCGAAATTCGTTACCATCCCGGCAAGGCCAATGTGGTAACAGATGCCCTCAGCCGAAAGGAGTATTCGGCACGTAAAGTGAAGACATTGACCATGACTATCCATTCCCATTTATCCGCGCAAATCAAGGAGGCTCAGCTGGAAGCGTTAAAACCAGAGAACATGTCGGGTGAAGCCTTGAGAGGAATGGAAAAGAACCTAGAGATCAAGGGAGACGGAGTCTATTATTTCATGGACCGGATCTGGACCCCAAAGTTTGGTGGTTACAGAGAGGTTGTAATGAACGAAGCTCACAAGACTAGATACTCCGTTCACCCAGGTTCGGACAAGATGTACCTCGATCTCAAGAAACTATATTGGTGGCCAAACATGAAAGCATAGATCGCTACCTTCGTGGGCAAGTGCCTGACTTGCGCCAAGGTGAAAGTCGAATATCAGAAGCCCTCAGGTCTACTCCGTCAGCCTTAGATACCTGAGTGGAAGTTGGAAATGATAACGATGGATTTTTTCACCAAGTTACCCAGATCTCCGAGTGGGCACGATGCCATCTGGGTAATTGTCGATCGGTTGACGAAGTCCGCCCACTTCCTGCCAATCAAAGAAAACTTCAAGATGGAGAGACTCACACGGATCTACCTTCAAGAAATAGTTCGCCTTCATGGTGTACCTGCATCCATTATCTCCGATCGAGATAGCAGGTTTACATCGAGGTTCTGGCAGTCACTACAGAAGGCTCTTAGAACTAAATTGGATATGAGCACGGCTTATGATCCGCAGACTGATGGACAGAGTGAGAGAACAATTTAGACCTTGGAAGATATGTTGAGAGACTGCGTCATCTACTTCGACGCATCATGGGACACTCATCTTCCATTGGTTGAATTTTCCTACAACAACAGCTACCATACCAACATCAAGGTTGCGTCGTTCGAAGCCCTCTATGGCCGTAAGTGCAGATCCCCTCTGTGTTGGGCTGAAGTGGGTGACACACAGCTAGTCAAGGGTCAAGTCCCTGACAGCACTCTCACTGGTCCTGAAATTATCCGAGAGACGACTGAAAAGATTGTGCAAATCTGGGAATGACTGAATGCCTCACGAGATAGACAAAAGAGCTACGCCGATAAGAGACGAAAACCCTTGGAGTTCCAGGTTGGTGACCGCGTCCTTCTGAAGGTCTCACCCTTGAAAGGCATGATACGCTTTGGGAAGCGTGGAAAGCTAAACCCAAGGTACATTGGACCGTTTGAGATCCTTGCTAGGATCGGTCCCGTAGCATAGAAACTCCAGTTACCACGAGAGCTCAACAACATCCATCCTCTCTTCCACATGTCGAACCTAAAGAAGTGTCTGTACGATGAGACACTTGTGATTCCACTCGTCGAGATTGAAATCAACAAGAACCTCAACTTCATGGAAGAACCTGTCGAATTCATGGACAGAGAGATCAAACGAATGAAACAAAGTCGCATCCCGATAGTGAAGGTTCGCTGGAATGCCAAGCGGGGACCTAAATTCACTTGGGAGCGCGAAGATCAGATGAAACAGAAGTATCCGCATCTCTTTCCTAATCCATGATTTGTATTCTATGTTCAAATTTCGGGACGAAATTCCCTCTAACGGGGGTATGATGTGACAACCCGAAATTTTGTCCGTTTCCGTTACGCGATTTCCGTTAATAAAATTTCGAATTCATTAACTTTTCCGTCAAACTTCTTGGTTTAGAAAATAATCTAGTTATATATAATTAAATTATTTACGAGTCGGAACCAAAATCGCGCGGAAACACGAATATCTCGAAAAATCAAACAATTCCGGCCTAAGTGAGTTTACGACCATAAACTCGTTTACGGCCGTATACCCGTTTACGGCCAGAAAAGGGGGGACCCCCCCCCCCACCGACCACAAAACCCCTATAAATATGAGATCCCCACCCTCATTTGAACACTTTTGGCCGAAAACTCTCTCCTTCTCTCTCTAAAAACCTTGACCGTAAACACCTAAAAAAACCTTCAAGCTTTGGGAAAACATCGAGAAACACCGTTTGGAGTCACTTCGGGACGTCTGGAGCACTTATCTCTTCGAAATCAGCACCATTGTTCTTGAGTTTACGGTCCACCTTCAAAGACCGTAAACCCTGTTCTTGAGTTTACGACCGTAAAATCACCAAGCCTTCAGAGACCGTAAACCCCAGTTCACGGTCGTAAACCCTATTCACGGTCGTAAACTGTCTGTCGACCGTAAACCCTTGTTCACGGCCGTAAACACCTTTTTAAGGGGTGCTTTTGGCTGAAAACCCACTTTCATCGATTCGATCAAGTCCCGGTAACATTCCTCAACCAAACACAAGTGTTCCTCTAACACTTTATCTAACGAAATAGCTAATTTAGATACATATATGTATTTATTTGATAATAGGATTCCGTTAAGTGTCACGTGCAACAACTCGAGGATCTTCATTTCAGTCAGCGCTTTCACGCAACAACGGTGAGTTCATACCCCTACATTTTCGGTATTTTTAATGTTTTCAGGGGGGAATACAAGCTAAACATAAATGTTTTCAAAACTTATGCAAATCTCATACTTTAACCCTTTTGTACTGTGTTGAGCATAAGGGACGTTTTCACAAAAAATGCATAGTTTTTCGGACACGCTATTCACTACATTATACATGCAAACTATAATCGGTATAGTTTGGGATTTTCTAAACATAACAAGTACAAAACTTTCACTAATGAACATATGCACTAAGACAGAAACAGTTTACAGTTTACATCACCACTTTATCATGGTATTCATAACTGTAATTATCACTACATACGGTATACATACAGATTTCACTATGGTAGAACGCTACTACACTACATGTAAACTAGATTGCACGATACTGTGAGGCGTTAGTTCACTACTGTACCCTTAGGTGTACAGGGATAAATCCTATCATAGTATAACCAGAGTCTCCTGGAGGGAGAGCGTGAGATTTGTGAATAGATTTATTCGGGACTGACAATCCCACATCTGAACTGCTAGCTACAGCAAAGGTCTCTAGTCATATCAAGCGTGGTTATACGACTCACAATATGTATAAATCACCTTTAGTTTACAACTTGACACTCTTCAACAGTTTTATTTATACTAAATAGAACTAATACACACTACGACTGGAAAACTTTCAGAGTTTACAAACAAAACTGAACATAAAATGGTTTCACGTACAAAATACTTATACATCATGATTAGCATTTGCTAGTCACATGAAGTATTACTTTCGCGCATCACTACATTTTTCAGTAACAAACATTCACGATTTCATATAGAATTGAGAACATTACATTTTCTTTAAAGAAAATATCGGATTTTCTTGAAACTATACAAAACACTGTCACAAACTCATCAACGATTTTCATTACAAACCACCACTTATGAACTCACCAGCTTTATGCTGATACTCTTTCAAACTGCTTGTATTCTCAGGAAATCAGTAGACAGGTACTTGCTGGATTTTTGAGGAACTGGAGCAATAAGAGTTTTATGTTTATACTATACAAAGCTATTGGATGTAATTCAAACAATGTTTCAGACAAAGTTTCAAACTAATGAAAACACTTTTATTTAAGTATTCACTGTAATGGTTGTGTTGCTATGATTGCTATTATTCATTGGTCGTGATGCTACACATGACGTCCTCCACCCCAGAACGTTTCCGCCATTCTGGTTTTGGGGTGTGACACATACATATACATAATATATAACTAAGATTCAAACGACACTCAGACAAACAACCGATGGCCTAAGTCCACAACCAAACAAGGAACATAAAATAAAGCGAGTTATCAGTCCTAAGCCCTTTCAACCTTATTTTTATAACTATATCTATATAGACATGATTTTGACAATATATAAGTTTAAAAGAGTTTTGTAAAACGATAAAGAGTTTAACATATAAAAGAGTTTTAACCATTTGAATGGTTATTGATGACTTGATGACAGTTTATAAAATGATTTGAAATAGTTATTTTGATAACACAGCTTTGAAGTATAAGAAATCCTCTTGTTTGACAGTTATAAATCACATGTTATTGATACTATAACTATATTGTTTTCAACTTGTATCCCCCCCCCCAATAAAAGAATTTAAAATCATTTAAAAGATAAGTTAGGGGGTATGAACTCACCTGTACTGAGTGATTTGAATGAAAGATCGATATAGGATGCTACTTATGCCAAGTGAAGTCCCGAGCACAAACAGATCCTAATAAGCATATAATAACACATATATGTATGTAATTAGTGTATATAACAACTAATCATGTAAGGGAACAACCTTAGGGACTAGGAAACACTTGAAATGAAGTGTTACAATCATATATGATTGTATAAAAGGGAGTTCACGACCATGGGTTGAAGGGTTTACAGCCAACTCATGAACTAAGAAGGATTTGCGGCCAACTCATGAGCTAAGAAGGGTTTACGGCCGTAAACTCTTCAAGATCATGCACAAAATGGTTGTTTATTGGATGGAAATCAAGAGCTTCTAATGAATAACAAGTATATGGAAGAGATACTTACGTTTTGGAAACGTATAGGGTGTTCACGGCCCAAGAAACTAGTGTGTGTTCTTGGTGTTCTTGAAGAAAAGGATGAAGATTTGAAGATCTAACCCAAAAGATTTGAAATCATGGATGAAATCAAAGGGTTTAACAAGATCAAGATAGATATGAAGAAATAAATGAAGAATCACTTACAAATTTGAAGAGAAATAGAAGTGTTCTTCATGATACTTGAGAGAGAAATGAGTGTTCTTGACTTGGAAATGTGAGAAGTGAAGAAATAATGAAGGAAGTATCAGATATAGGGAGGAGTTCACGACTGTCAAGAGTTTACGGCCATAAACTCAAGTTTGTGGCCGTAAACTCCTTGTGATGGAGTTTCCGGCACGAATGCAACATGTTGAACTTTAGCCAACACATCCTAACACACAATCCTTGAATTTAATAGGCTTAGAACACTTAAACAGACCCTTAACAATGCTAAAAGATAGCAGAAACAAGTCTAACTTTTGATTGAATTGATTGGCTTTACAAGATAGAAATTTCGGGTTGTCACAACCTCATCCAAAGGATCCTGAACCTGCTTTTGCTTTTTAATAATACGCTTCACCATATCTTTAGCCATTCGCTTCTTAGAAGCCGGAGATATAGGGGCAGGAATCTCGCGACTCAAAACTCCCTTTCTGTTGATTTAAGGTTTGTGAATCGACTTTGAGCGAGAAACTCTTTTGAGTGACGAAACACCAGACTTCGAACCTTCTTTGACAATAGACCTCTACGGAGAATGATGAGGCCTATGTGCCACTTTCTTCAATCGTTTGAGAACACCAGACTCCGAAGGCATAATCTCCTTGGCTGGTTGAGAAGTTTCTTCAGTAACAGGTTTAGTGACCTCCTTTGAAGTGGGAAGAGAAAGCGGCTTTACAACCTTCTTAGGAGAAGGATCAGGCTTCAATGAACTAGCCCGTGTAACCTTCTCTGAGCCCTTGGTTCTCTTGGAAGGACCAGTAACACCCTTCACCAATAATACACCATTCACAATCGAAGGATTGATTTTTTGAAGATAGGCAATAAGAACAAGATCAACAGGGTCTACGTTGCGAAGCATTGCATCAGGGATCCTTGTAACAATTGTAAAAATTTCCGAATCATCCTCCGCAGTCTTAGGATGCTGATATACAACAAAATCAGCCTTAGGATCATCAACAGGAACCATGATCCCTTCCTTTTCGTAGACAAACTTCAGAATTAAGCTCCAATAACGAGCACAAGAAACTCCATTCACCACGTTTGTGTTAGCAATGTTGTTTCCAAACGCTTGCCATAATTGGGTTCCATAATCAACCTGTAAATCATAACATAATCATGCGACCATAGCATAAATCCCTAGTTTTGCTTTATCCAATCCAACACTTCGACCTGTCAAGCATCGAAGGAAGATACCAAAGAGAAAGTTCCAGATGCAAGGTAGAGATGATCTCTTGAAGTCACTTATCTTGGTAAGAGGTGGTTGATGACATATCTAATTGAACATATGAACCACCTGTTCATTGGTAACCTCATAAAAAGGTTTGACATTAGGGATGTTCAAGATTCGGGCGAACAACTTCTTGGATAACTTGTACTTTTTCTCATTCATCAATTCAAAAGTAATCATCTTGATTGTCTTGTTAAACACAAAAGTGGAACCGGCAAGCGATAACCACATCATCAGAACAAAGAAGGAGGCCGACTTAATATTAGATAAGACAGAGTGATTCATGGCAACGATGAGCATCTTCAGTTCCTCGGGGTACTTGCTAACATCAGGCCGAACTCGGTAATTAGTACTCTATATCTTCATTAATGGTTGAGATGTGGTTTCATCAGTGGCTTAGGAAGGATCAATGTGCACGTTTGTGGCTGCCATTGTTCGGGTTTGAAGGTATATGAGAGAACAGAGCGTATAAGTGGTTATGCATTAAAATCGTGCCACGTGTTTCCTTGAAAATTGGACCTCTAGCCGTAAAAGTAGTCACGTTTGAAAAGTGATGAGCACTTTTTCCTTGAAAATCGTGAAGCTACCTGTCACATCAAACAGTCATTTCGCGTGCCCCAAGGGGATAAGAACCGTCAGAGAACCTTTGGCATGGCGGTAGGGCTCTTTTGATTTTGGGTTGAGAAGCGAAGTCATATCCCAAACCTTTCAAAATCATCATTCAGAGTTGACTCAAGGATTTCAGTGTGTGCACAAGTGTGTCAAAGATTGAGATGGGATCAAGAATAAAAAAAAAATTAGTTCTGTGATTTCAATTAAAAATCGACATAAAAACAGTAAGATTCCAAGCAAAGATCACTTTGTCCTACATCAAGAGAGATATCAAACAGCTTGTGTGGCTTCCCGTAAATTTCAATCGAATACTCATAGAGGAGTATCAAAGGGCTTCTTTTGTAAGGCTTAGTGGGTAGGCTGAATTTGGTTAAATATCACAACTCAACATAGGTGTGAAAAATTGTAAACAAAATTAAATGTTTGACCAGTGTAGTCAGGGACAAGTATTAGAAAATTTTTCAGATGTAACTAAAGTTCGAACAGATTTTCTGTCACACCCCCAAACCTGAACGGCGGAAACATTCGGGGGTGGAGGACGTCATGTACAGTATCACAACAATTGCATAATAGTAATCAAAGTACAACAACCATGCACTTGACAAAGTATAAGTTTTACATATGTGTTCAAACATTGTATATTGACACCAATATATATATATATATATATATATATATATATATATATATATATATATACAAAACACATGAGTCTTAATGCTCCATCTTCTCAAAAACATGAGGGTGTACCTGATTTACCGGTTTCCTGAGAATACAAGTTATTTGAGAAAAAGTGTCAAAATTTAAGTTGGTGAATTCATAAGTATTTTTATGAAAAATAAATACCATTCAAAGAGATGAAATCACATTCGTTTCCAGAAAATCCGATATTTTCTATAAAACTGAGTTGTAAGTTGTTTGTTTGTAAGAAATCGTATTTATCCAGGAAAATCCTATATTTTCCATAAAATTGAGTTGTAAATAGTAGTCTTAATTGTATCCAAGACTAAAACATGTACAAGTAATTCACCATACTTGAATTAATGATATATATATATATATATATATATATATATATATATATATATATATATATATATATATATATATATATATATATCAGACAGTACGACGCCTGAAGAACGTCAAGGCAGGCAAATCATTTGTTAGTACAGTTATAAAAACTCACATAGGGAAAACGAATATATACATAAACACTTCTCTTCAAATAGTCTTATTTTCGAATATATATATATATATATATATATATATATATATATATATATATATATATATATATACAAAACACATGAGTCTCAATGCTCCATCTTCTCAAAAACATGAGGGTGTACCTGATTTACCGGTTTCCTGAGAATACAAGTTATTTGAGAAAAAGTGTCAAAATTTAAGTTGGTGAATTCATAAGTATTTTTATGAAAAATAAATACCATTCAAAGAGATGAAATCACATTCGTTTCCAGAAAATCCGATATTTTCTATAAAACTGAGTTGTAAGTTGTTTGTTTGTAAGAAATCGTATTTATCCAGGAAAATCCTATATTTTCCATAAAATTGAGTTGTAAATAGTAGTCTTAATTTTATCCAAGACTAAAACATGTACAAGTAATTCACCATACTTGAATTAATGATATATATATATATATATATATATATATATATATATATATATATATATATATATATATCAGACAGTACGACGCCTGAAGAACGTCGAGGCAGACAAATCATTTGTTAGTACGGTTATAAAAACTCACATAGGGAAAACGAATATATACATAAACACTTCTCTTCAAATAGTTTTATTTTCGAATATATATATATATATATATATATATATATATATATATATATATATATATATATATATATATATATATATATATTCGAAAATAAAACTATTTGAAGAGAAGTGTTTATGTATATATTCGTTTTCCCTATGTGAGTTTTTATAACCGTACTAACAAATGATTTGCCTGCCTCGACGTTCTTCAGGCGTCGTACTGTCTGATATTTGTCACCCCAGGGACTGTAGCTAACAGTCAGGGTGCGGGGTCATCAATCCCATATAGATCTATACATAAGTATCTAGCTCTTCGGAAGGAGATTCAGGTTATAATACAAGACTTGTTGTTATAACTTGATAGGTACAATGAAGACGAATGACTCACAATTTCCCAACGAAATACATATTTGTATATGAGAATATTCATATATAAAGTTGTTACTCTTTTTGTAATGGTTATAACATATAAAAATAAGCATATTTTTATATAACTGTTTTATTTGTCCTGAAAGAGTAAAATATAATGAGAATGTAACCCAAACTATATCTATTATAGTTTACAATATATGTTTCAATTAAATTGATAATTGTTGTGTCATAAGATGTTCCATATGTATATGTTTTCATGTAAAAGTTATATAAACTGAAAGAAAACATAAACCACGATTTATATTTAAACACTAGTATTCTAGTGTTTTACTTGTATTTTCCCCCTTTAAAACTTATAAAAAGTTATAAAAAGTGTATGAGTATGAACTCACTTGATTAGTGGTGAATTGTGTAGCACTTCGTTGCTAGAAAAAGGCTTTATTGTTGAAAACCGTGCTTTGAGAGGGTCGGGTTTCGAAACCGAAAGACTCTTTTCTTGCGGACTTTTGCCGCCTCGGGATGTTCTACAGGTGTTGGATATGATACATTGGCTTCGGGGGGCTATAAGGAGGTTTGTGGAGGTGAAAGAAGTGAAAAAGGTGTGAAAATGAGCTAAAAATGGTGAAGGAACCGGGAGATCTTGCACCCTTTATATAGGTGCTAATGGTTTAAGCCAAAAGAACATCCTATGTGCTCATGCAAACCCTAATGCTTGGATCTAGCTTTCTCTATTGTACAGCATTCATCCAAGTCTTGCAAACCCTAGATCTAGTAGGTATAATTCGAAATTAACATTACAAAACAGATCTAGATGATTACCTCTTCTTCAAAGCTTGAATCTTCTTGTCCTTGGAGCTTAGAGTCACAAATGTCACTCCTTTAACAGCTTACAAACACTACAAGAAAGAGGATGATCTTGGAGAGAGGTTGGAGGCTCTAGAATTCGGCTCTTGCACTCTTAGGAATAGGGTTAGCCGATTTCTGAAGCCTAAGGGGTCTATTTATACTTGTGTTGCTAGGGTTTTAGTCAAAACCCTAATTGGATAGCTTAGGCCTTAAGCACTCCAAAGAATCTTCCAGAATAAGGCCATGTACGAAAATTATATGGGCTCTCACTCTATTTTCGTCCACCCCTTAATCCCAAAGGATTCTCAACCCAAATCCAATATCACACAATTGACAGTTCCAGTCCCCTTTATTGAATTAATCTCTTTTAGCCACAAAATTAATTCTTAATTAATTCTTGTGTAATATTAATTAAATTATATGATTTATCTTTTAATATATCACTCATATAACATATTAATAAATCATAATAATGTCACACCAGTCAAAATAGGTCAATAACATTCACATGTGATTATGCCAATCATGTAATGTGATTTTGTGAAACTAGTAAAGTAACAAACTTACTATGTATTTCATGATTAATCGAAATACAAATATGAACTTTCTTTATGATATAACTCAAAGTATACATCCATACGATTCCAAAAATATAGAGAACGTCTGAATCTAACTTCGCGTGAAGAAGTTATGATAAACCGAACACTATAAACCTCTATAATAATAGGAATTTAATATAGACTTATAATTAGCTATTGATGTATAAACAAGAGTTATAGTACTCGTAAATACCTACGCGTGCATATAAAGAACGTCAAAACCGGAGTTCGTATGCAAAAGTTACGACCTTCCAAAGATTCAGCTGTCATAAACCTAATTTGACTGAACTCACGACGTAAGAACAGAAAGTCACGACGTGAGGAGTCATTTTGCTACATTTCGGATCTAGAAGGTGCGTGACGAGGCTACGAAGTGATAAGATCCAAACTCACGACGTGAACATTGAGATTTCACGACGTGAGGAGTCATATGGCCACGTTCGGAAGCTAGAAGACGGATGGCAAGTCTACGAAGAGATAAGCTCGAAACTTACGATCTGAGACTATAAAACTCACGACGTGAGAGTCCAAAATCCTTACTATAAATAGCAGGTCCGACTTCAGCTATTCTTACACCTAAACTTCTTTCTCCTCTCTCTATTCCTGAAGCCATCTTGCATACCGAGCCCCGATGACCTCGTACGCTGACCGTTTATGCTTAGATTACATAAAATCACGCTAATAGGGTGAGTTTTACGGCCCCACTTTCTAATATTTTGGGGGAAAACGCATGCTAAGTATTATATATATGTTATTATTATGTCTATATGATAGCATATTAGTATCAACGTAGATAGTTATAATAACTGGGATATAGTTATTTCGTATCTGAAAATATACAACTATCGTAAAGTTATTAGCATGTTATTGTTATAGTAGTATACTAATGTAGATCTTGAGTTATACTTAGGATTCTATATATATGTTGTGTGTGATATAGTTCCGAAGTTATATTCGGAAGTTCTATATGTTAATTTATAAAGTATGTTGTTATTGTTAGTTTTATGACAAGATAAAACTTGGTATGTTATATGTTGTTGTTGTTATTGGTTTTATGTCAAGATAAAACCTGGTTTTACTTCAAGTTATAGCTGTTATACTGCCTAAATGTTATGAAGTTAGGAGTACTATTTAAAAGCATAGTCTAGTAACTTAGGGTTTTAGACATGAAAATGCTTTTGTTGTTAGGACTATAGAACGCCGTCAAAGTCTACATGAGCTACCTCATTCATCAACTAAGATTGGGGATCTTAGTGGAAGTCCTCTGACCTGTAACCGTTAATCCCGTGTGAGCGAGGAAGTCGTGTTTGAATAAGATACGGGTTGACGACCCCACTCGTGGTTGTTAATTACAAACCAAGACAAGTGAGTAACGATCCGTTCCTTTTATTTGTTATTGTTCCGGCGTCGATGAAGCGCGCGGTATTGTTTCTCATGGTAAATCATGAGTGTATTGTTTCTCATGGTAAATCATGAGTGTGTTTTGTCAGAGGTTTTGTTTTCAAGCAGCCGTTACAGACTCATGGTAGCAACTTGTTAGAAACATTATACTTTGTCGTATACAAGTATTAATGTTAAGTATAAGTTTCCCCCTACTTATACCCTAGGTACTACTTGTATATTAAGTAGATAATTATACCTAACACACATACTCGTATAGAATTGAAATAGATTTATACGTAGTGGTTTTTACTCGTATAAAATTGAAATAAGATTTATACGTAGCAACTTTCGTTTGTATGGAATTACAAACACTTATATTTATAGTATATGAGACTTATAGGTAAACTACTTATTTGGTAAGTAAACTTTTATACGTAGGATATATATAATAAACGTTGGAGACTCAAAATGATACTTTCAAAACTATACTTTTGAACATGGAAAATGTATTATTTTATGGAGTCAAAACCTGTGAACTCACCAACTTTATGTTGACGTATTTTAAATTTCATGTGTTTTCAGGAAGTTGATAACTATGATACAAGAAATGTCGTTACACCGCTCGGTGTTTCCGCCGACGGCCGGGGTGTGACGGATTGGTATCAGAGCTATTAACTATAGTAAATTAGTACTTTCTTAAACTCTAATTTCGGGACGAAATTCCCTCTAACGTGGGGATGATGTGACAACCCGAAATTTTCATTCGTACAAACCCTAAAGTCCAGAACTGCAATTAAAAGTTAAATACCTTTCTGCTAATTTATAGCCAGTTTAAAGTCCGTTTGAGTATTTTATTTAATTATTCATGAATCGAACGGATAAAAGGAAGTGAATTCTAGAATATCGGGATAGCAATGGAGCAACCAACACCTTAGTTAGGTGTTCACGGCCAAAAAAAGGTAGTTTGGGCCATGAACTCTATCATGGCCGTGAACTCATGCCTTAGGCATGAGTTTACTCCCCAAATCCCTCATTTCTCACTTCCACCCTCAAGAACACTTACAATTCTCTCTCAAGTAGCATCCCGTTCTTCACCCGATCTTCCGAAAACGTAAGTTTCACTTGACTTGATTTGTTGTTATAACCTATCACCTAGTGTTTATACATCATTTCATCCATTCATTGTTGTTTTTCACTTAGATCTTCAAAACACCAAGAACACACACTAGTGTTCTTGGACCTTAAACACCCAATCGAGCTTCTATCTTGTAAGTACACTTGCCCTAGCTTCTTGTGTTCTTAGTATGATCTTAATAACACTTGAAAATCATCAAGAATCATAAGAACAAAGGAGTTTACGGCCAAGGATGTTCTTGGGCCGTAAACCCCTCTTAAGGTGGCTAAATGGACCCTAGTTCCTTCCTAAGCCTTGGATGCCAACCTTGAACCTTCCTAGAAGTGTTTAAGACCTTAAACAACAATCAAAACAACTCCCCATAAGAGTTTACGGCCGTAAACACATAAGGATATGGTCCTTAGGCCGTAAACTCTACAAGGTAGTATTATTGTTCCCCTAATGCTTTCCTAAGGCTTGAACTTGATCATTGGATGCTCAATCTTGACTTATAAGACCTTAAATCACCAAATGGCACTTAGTACCATGATTTTATGGCCGTAAACTCATGGGGGAAGTGACCTTAGGCCGTAAACTCCATAAGGAGTGGTTCTTGGGCCATAAACTCCAATGCCATGCCATGCAATCCTTAGATGCAATCCTTAGGACTTTCAACACTTAAATAAAGTGTTTTACATGTCTTAGGATGTCTTAACTTTGTTAATTAGTTGTTTAAAGACTAATTGGATACATATATGTGATATTATATGTTAACTAGGATCATTGAGTGTGTACAAGTCTTCACTTGCCACCTAGCATCCTATACATTCCGTTCATCCAAACCACTCACTACAGGTGAGTTCATACCCCTTAATTAACCTTTTAAATGTTTTTAAATGCTTTTATGGGGGGGAATACAAGTTGAACAATTATAGTTATTATATCAATCACATGTGATTAATAACTACCAAACAAGTGGATTTCTTACTTTTCAAACTCTGTTACCAAACTGTTTTACTTCAAACTGTTTTACAAACTCCTTTGCATGTCAAATACTTTTATTAAACTCTTTTAACTTATATTCTGTGTATCTATATGGATATAATTATATAAGTAGGATTGGAAGGACTTAGGACTGATAGCTCACCTTACTTCCTGTTCCTTGTTTGGTTGTGGACTTAGGGTATTCGGGTTATTTGTCCGAAGGTCGTTTGAATCCTAGTTATATATCATGTATATGTGTTTAGATATAAAAGGTTACTTTGTTTATTCAGTTCAATGCCTTTGGGTAGCAAAGCTGTACAAACATGTTCATATACACAAACAACATTACTAGTAAACTATAATAGGTATAGTTTACGAAGATACTATTACTAGAACAATGAAACATACAATGAGTCAGTTCATTCGTAAATAATACATAGTGATGAGAAGCAAACATAATACATAGTGATGAGAAACAAACATAATACATAGTGATGAGAAACAAACGTAATACATAGTCATGAGAAACAAACATAATACATAGTGATGAGAAACAAACATAATACATAGTGATGAGAAACAAACATAATACACAGTGATGAGAAACAAAACATACAAGCTAGACAGAGAAAGAACACAAAATACAGCTAGCACATACACATACATATACATATACATATACATTACATACAGTTATGTGAGCCACTTAACGGGGGGACATGGCACTACCTGTCATGACCCGTTTTGTATCCAGAATCTCCTTAATTGGGGAGCGTATGAGTTTGTGTATAGATCTATACTGGATTGACTATCCTACACCTTGCTGCTCGCTACAGTGGGACTTGCAAGTCTACGGGTGCCAAACGTCATTTCTTACGACGTCTTACATCGTCGTTTTACTATAGAGTCCGTAGCAGGATACAGACCGATCACATGGTACTTTAAATAACAATAGGTTTAAATTAATTAGTACAGCAGTAGTTACTTAATACAACACTACAGTACTATTTCATTTTCCCTTTACATTTACTTTGTGATATTCACATAATAAACAATAATGTAAGAACTATATTTTTGGTTAATAATAGTCAGATATGGGAAAATATACACTCTTACAAGAGACACACACACAGATACTAGATGCCTTGGTAAAAGGCTACTTTTAGTAGGAAACATAGGGTTTTCTAGGAAAGTACAAACAAATACAAACTTTTACACAACTTATACATTACAAACATCTTGCAAATGCTTTCATACAAACACAGACACTAATATACTTATGATCTCACCAGCTTTAAAGCTGATAAACTCTTTCAAAATAACTTGTATTCTCAGGTCACCAGTAGACAGGTACCGGTGCCAGGTTCTGAGAAGATGGAGCTCGTTCAAGACTCATCTTTTATTTTTGATGTATATTTTTGGTGTCTATATAACTTGTCAGAACAAACTTGTATGAAATGATATTATTAATGCAATGGATGATGTTGTTGCTTGTTTACTACTTTGCATTGTTGTGATACTGAACATGACGTCCTCCACCCCCGAACGTTTCCGCCGTTCCGGTTTTGGGGTGTGACAGATTGGTATCAGAGCATTGTTTATAGTGAATCGAGTGTATCAACCCATAAAAGATATACGAACTATAAACATAGCAGGATTAAAATACTCTAATAAAGAGTTTATACTTTTAAATAATAAAATATTTAACCAAGTATACATACCTGCATTCATACTAAAATCAGTGTCACTAGGACAGAACAAAAGTATTACGATTGTTGGACAGCACAAGTAGACTTAGAGACATACGGTCAACCCTGGGAAGATGTAGCCTGATCAACTACATTATCCGAGGAGTGATTAGCATGTTCCTAAGTATGGTTGTGAGGTTGCAACAAGTCTAAAAACTTACCAACACTACTACAACGAGAACAGTAGAACAGAACATAAACTTAAAATACTATAGGAGTATTTTGTGTTACTATTAATTACTTATCTGAGAACCTAAAAGGTCTTTATTGGTATGTTAATAGTTGCGGGGTGGATACATTAAGGTTATAGGTAACTAGGATGGCATAGACTTAGAATCTGTGATATTTGCTCTACTTCCTGCTCCTTGTTTGGTTATGGGCATAGAGTTAGGGTCACTTATTCGAAGGTCTATCCTGTCTAGGTTACCTATGACTGGTATGCACTACGCAAACGTTGGAGTAACTGATAAAGATCATCTTATAATTATCCAGTTAGTTCGTCTATTGATTATTTCCTTATCCCTTTTCCCGCGTAGATATAATGGCTGGATTCCATTTTCCCGGAGACCCGTACTTTCCCAACCACGGCAATGTTGGATGGCTTGGAGAAGAGCTAGAAGATGATCACCCAATCCCTTTGGATGATCACGAAGCTGAAGGCTTTACTGATGGTTCTGACTCAGAGCATGAAGTCAACAACCTACCCCCAGCTGCTCAAGACCCAAACCTGAACCCTCGTCCAGCATTTCAAGGACCCACTCCTCTGTGGGCCACAAACTTGAACAGATGGAGTCAGGAACAGGGTCAACCCATACCCTACAATGGAGACAGAAGCTTCTACAACCTCACCGAGGGAGGTTCAGCTGACAGGGTCCTACCCATAATGGTCCGTAAGATTGCTCGGAACACCGAGCAAGGTCGAGCAGCTATCGACCGATTCGTGGAGATTGACGCCAACTCTGGCGTTAACACTGTCCGCATTCGCCAACTAGAGTCTGCTCATGAAAGGACTCAGGTCCGCAATGCAGTTCTACAGAGGGAACTTGCTGAAACCCAAGCTGAAGTCAGGGAACTTCGAGCTCAGCAAGCAAGATCTGTTAGGCGCGTGAGAGACATATAACGCCTTCTGTCGGATTCAAGAACTCACTCTAGTAGTTCTCGTCGCCGATAGAGTCTTATAGACTTCTCTTTTGGATATAACCTAGTTTGTGTAAAAACTCTAGTCTAATTTCCTATCTTTGTAAATCTTAGACCCGTTAGGTCTTGATTAGGTAGTAGTCTGTCAAAATTTTCCATCTTGGTTGATGTAAGACCTACTTCTAGGTCATTTTTCCCCAACTCATTACGTCTGTAATTCCAGTCTTATTGACAGATATCTAACCTTATGGAAAACAATATCCAATTGCTATCATCTATTAGTACTAGATCTTCATTCAATCATACTATTCAATCGTGATATTCATTTGTGCTGTTGGACTATGGAGAGTTAGTCCATGAGTCATTCTTATCTACTTCCTACTAAATTCTTATCAATATCTTCATCTTTCTAAACTTATAGTTAAAAGATGCGTCCACGTAAATCAACAAGACGCGATCCTCCCGCACCAACACCACCTGCTCCTCAATTCGACACGGCAGCCCTGAATGCTGCTGTAGCTGCGGCCGTGGCTACAGCCATGGCTCAATATCATTCATCTGGTTCCACTGGAGGAGGAACCCCTGTCCTATCTACTCATGGTGAAATCCATGTGCGCTTGAAAGAGTGCTCTTACAAGGACTTCACCAATTGCAAGCCATTGTCCTTCAAAGGGACTGGCGGAGTCATTGCCCTCTCGCAATGGTTCGAGAAAACCGAATCGGTTTTCAAAATCTGCTCCTGTCCAGAGGAGAGTAAGGTCAAGTTTGCTGCTTGCACCTTTGAAGTAAAAGCCCTAACATGGTGGAATAGCCATGTTAAGTCACTATCTCTTATAGTGGCTAATGCTATGGGCTGGGAAACTTTGAAAGACCTCATGATTGAGGAGTACTGCCCGAGGGGCGAGATCCAGAAGCTGGAGGAAGAACTGTGGAGCCTAACCATGAAGGGCTCCAACGTAGTCGCCTACACCGCCAGATTCTATGAACTGGTGGCCCTCTGTCCCAACATGGTTCATACTGAGGGAAAGAAAATCGAGAGATATATATGGGGGCTGATGCCACCATACCAGGGAAATGTTTTGGCATCACACCCCACTACATTTGATAGTGCCAAACGATTGGCACAACGGCTCATAGACCATGGGGTTCGTACCCCGGCCGCAACAACAACCCTGGCCATCTCAGAACCCGTCAGAACCGCTGATTCCAAGCGGAAGTTTTGGGATGACAAGAGAAAGACAAAGGCTGCTAAAAAGCAGCAGGTCATGGCAGTTCATGCTGTGATAGCACCTGCCGCTGCTGCTCCGGTAAAGCAGTACGCGGGAAGTTTGCCCAAGTGCAACTTCCACCACGTCGGATCCTGCCGGGAAATGTAGTGTTTGAACTGCAATAGAAAGGGGCATACTGCCCATTTCTACAAAGCTCCGGCGAGGCCAATCACCCAAGTCCCCGGCGCTGGTGTGAGCCAAACTTGCTACGGTTGTGGCGAGGTGGGCCACTACAAAAGGAACTGCCCGAAGGCAGGGAATGCCGGTGGAGTGGCAAGAGTTCTGGCCATAGGCCATGAGGAAGCGGTTGCCGACCCCACGGTGGTCACTGGTACGTTTCTCCTCGATCACTCTTATGCATGCATATTGTTTGATAGTGGAGCGGAGAGGAGCTTCGTGAATCAAAAATTTGCTCATTTACTTCAGCAAAAATCACGAGCACTTAAAGAACCGTTCACCGTAGAAATGGCTAATGGAAAGACAGAGAGCACTAGCAATATATTCATAGGGTGTACCCTAACACTTGATAGCCATTCATTTTCGATCGACCTCATGCCGGTTTCTATTAAAAGTTTCGACGTCATTATCGGCATGGATTGGTTGAGTCTTCATCGTGCCGACATCATGTGTTACGAAAAGGTTGTACACCTTAATCTACCGTCTGGCGAAACTCTAGTAGTTTATGGCGACAAACCCGGCACGAACCTTCGTATCATCTCGAGCATTCAAGCTCAGAAATTCTTGCGAAAGGAATGCCGAGCATTCCTTGCTCATGTGGTCGATGTGAGCCAAGAAACGAAAGACATTCAGAACATTCCAGTAGTACGCGACTTTCCTGACATCTTTCCAGAAGAACTCCCAGGATTACCTCCGCAACGTTAAGTCGAGTTTCGAATCGACTTAGTTCCAGGGGCTACCCCCGTAGCCAAATCGCCCTATCGTCTAGCACCTACAGAGATGCAAGAACTGTCCTGTCAACTTAACGAACTGCTCAGCAAGGGCTTTATAAGACCAAGCTTCTCACCCTGGGGAGCTCCAGTCTTGTTCGTCAAGAAGAAAGACGGATCGTTTCGTATGTGCATCGACTACAGGGAGCTCAACAAACTGACCATCAAAAATCATTATCCTTTGCCTCGAATTGACGATTTATTCGATCAACTTCAAGGGGCGAATTTCTTTTCAAAAATCGACTTAAGGTTCGGATATCACGAACTACGAGTGCTAGGGGAGTATGTTCCGAAGACAGCCTTCCGAACTCGTTATGGGCACTACGAATTCGTAGTGATGCCGTTCGGATTAACAAACGCACCTGCTGTATTCATGGACTTAATGAATAGGGTGTGTCGTCCTTACTTGGATCAGTTCGTCATCGTCTTCATCGATGACATACTTATCTACTCTAGTAGTAAGGAGGAGCATAGTCAACATCTGCGACTAGTCTTAGAAACCCTTCGTTCGGAGACTCTCTATGCGAAGTTCTCGAAATGCGAATTTTGGATCCGACGAGTCGAATTCTTAGGGCACGTGGTTAGCGAAGAGGGAATACACGTGGACCCTTCCAAAATTAAGGCCATTGAGAACTGGTCAGCACCGAAGACGCCTACAGAAATTCGTCAATTTCTAGGTCTCGCTGGCTACTATCGCAGGTTCATTCAGAACTTCTCCCGCAATGTGAAACCTCTTACAACACTGACCCAGAAGGGCGTGGCCTTTGACTGGGAAGAAAAGCAGGAGAGAGCGTTCCAAACGTTCAAAAGAGCCTTGTGCACCGCACCAATACTATCCCTCCCCGAAGGGATAGAAGACTTCGTTGTCTATTGCGATGCGTCGAATCAAGGACTCGGATGTGTTCTGGTGCAGCGAGGTAAGGTCATCGCCTATGCCTCGAGACAGCTAAAGACACATGAGGTCAACTACACTACCTACGATCTTGAACTAGGAGTAGTTGTGTTTGCTCTGAAGATCTGGAGACACTACCTGTACGGTACAAAGAGCACAATCTTTACAGACCACAAGAGCCTGCAACACATATTCGACCAGAAAGAGCTCAACATGAGACAACGACGGTGGGTCGAGCTACTCAGTGATTACGAATGCGAAATTCGTTATCATCCGGGTAAAGCCAATGTAGTAGCTGACGCCCTAAGTCGGAAAGAATATTCCGGTCGTAGAGTCAAGTCATTGAGTATGACTATCCATTCACACTTGTCCACGCAAATTAAGGAGGCTCAGCTCGACGCTTTGAAACCTGAAAATGTGGCGGGTGAATCCCTGAGAGGGATGGATAAGAACTTGGAGGTTAAGGGTGGCGGAGCTTATTTTCTCATGGATCGGATATGGACCCCGAAACTTGGTGGTTTCAGAGACTTGGTCATGAACGAGGCGCACAACACTCATTATTTCGTCCACCCGGGTTCAGATAAGATGTATCTGGATCTTAAAAAGCTATATTGTTGGCCTAACATGAAAGCAGAGATTGCTACCTTCGTAAGTAAATGCCTTACTTGCGCAAAGGTCAAGGTCGAATACGAGAAGCCCTCAGGTCTTCTACAACAGCCTGAGATACCGGAATGGAAGTGGGAGCGGATCACTATGGATTTCATAACCAAGTTGCCCAAGACAACGGGTGGACTTCATACCATATGGGTCATCGTCGATAGATTGACCACGTCCGCACACTTCCTGTCTATCAAGGAAACAGACAAGATGGAGAAACTTACAAGAACTTACATTAGGGAGATTGTACGACTGCACGGTATTCCCATATCCATTATCTCAGACAGAGATAGTAGATTCACTTCGAGGTTCTGGCAGTCGTTACAAAGTTCCCTAGGAACTAGGCTGGACATGAGTACAGCCTACCATCCACAGACAGACGGGCAAAGTGAGAGGACTATCCAAACCTTGGAAGATATGCTGCGAGCCTATATGATCGACTTTGGGAAAGCATGGGATACCCATTTACCCCTTGTAGAATTTTCTTATAACAACAGTTATCACACGAGCATAAAGGCTGCTCCATTCGAGGCCCTCTATGGCCGAAAGTGCAGATCCCCTCTGTGTTGGGCTGAGGTGGGTGATACCCAGTTAGCTAAAGGACGAGTTCTTGACAGCACTCTCACAGGTCCGGAGATCATTCGGTAAACGACAGAGAAGATCGTTCAGATTCGTGAACGATTGAAAGCCTCTAGAGACCGACAGAAAAGCTACGCTGATAAACGAAGGAAATCCAGGTGGGCGACCGTGTTCTATTGAAGGTCTCACCCTAGAAGGGCTTGATACGCTTTGGAAAGCGTGGAAAGCTAAATCCAAGGTACATAGGGCCTTTCGAGATTCTCGCAAGAATCGACCCTATAGCTTACAAAGTTAACTTACCGCGCGAACTCAGTAACGTACATTCTACTTTCCACGTCTCGAACTTGAAAAAGTGTCTGTCCGACGAGACTCTTGTAATTCCGCTCGACGAGATCGAGATCAACGAGAGCCTCAACTTCGTGGAAGAACCTATAGAGATCATGGATCGTGAGGTCAAGCGAACGAAGCAAAGCCGCATCCCGATAGTGAAGGTTCGCTGGAACGCCAAGCGAGGACCTGAATTCACTTGGGAGCGAGAGGATCAGATGAAACTGAAATATCCTCGTCTTTTTACTTAGTTATTTGTAACTATTTATTTGCTTAAACTCTAATTTCGGGACGAAATTCCCTCTAACGGGGGGATGATGTGACAACCCGAAATTTTCATTCGTACAAACCCTACAGTCCAGAACTGCAATTAAAAGTTAAATACCTTTCGGCTAATTTATAGCCAGTTTAAAGTCCGTTTGAGTATTTTATTTAATTATTCATGAATCGAACGGATAAAAGGAAGTGAATTCTAGAATATCGGGATAGCAATGGAGCAACCAACACCTTAATTAGGTGTTCACGGCCAAACAAAGGTAGTTTGGGCGGTGAACTCTATCATGGCCGTGAACTCATGCCTTAGGCATGAGTTTACTCCCCAAATCCCTCATTTCTCACTTCCACCCTCAAGAACACTTACCATTCTCTCTCAAGTAGCATCCCGTTCTTCACCCGATCTTCCGAAAACGTAAGTTTCACTTGACTTGATTTGTTGTTATAACCTATCACCTAGTGTTTATACATCATTTCATCCATTCATTGTTGATTTTCACTTAGATCTTCAAAACACCAAGAACACACACTAGTGTTCTTGGACCTTAAACACCCAATCGAGCTTCTATCTTGTAAGTACACTTGCCCTAGCTTCTTGTGTGCTTAGTATGATCTTAATAACACTTGAAAATCATCAAGAATCATAAGAACAAAGGAGTTTACGGCCAAGGATGTTCTTGGGCCGTAAACCCCTCTTAAGGTGGCTAAATGGACCCTAGTTCCTTCCTAAGCCTTGGATGCCAACCTTGATCCTTCCTAGAAGTGTTTAAGACCTTAAACAACAATCAAAACAACTCCCCATAAGAGTTTACGGCCGTAAACACATAATGATATGGTCCTTACGCCTTAAACTCGACAAGGTAGTATTATTGTGCCCCTAATGCTTTCCTAAGGCTTGAACTTGATCATTGGATGCTCAATCTTGACTTATAAGACCTTAAATCACCAAATGACACTTAGTACCATGAGTTTACGGCCGTAAAATCATGGGGGAAGTGACCTTAGGCCGTAAACTCCATAAGGAGTGGTTCTTGGGCCATAAACTCCTATGCCATGCCATGCAACCCTTAGATGCAATCCTTAGGACTTTCAACACTTAAATAAAGTGTTTTACATGTCTTAGGATGTCTTAACTTTGTTAATTAGTTGTTTAAAGACTAATTGGATACATATATGTGATATTATATGTTAACTAGGATTATTGAGTGTGTACAAGTCTTCACTTGACACCTAGCATCCTATGCATTCCGTTCATCCAAACCACTCACTACAGGTGAGTTCATACCCCTTAATTAACCTTTTAAATGTTTTTAAATGCTTTTATGGGGGGGGGGGGAATACAAGTTGAACAATTATAGTTATTATATCAATCACATGTGATTAATAACTACCAAACAAGTGGATTTCTTACTTTTCAAACTGTTTTACTTCTAACTGTTTTACAAACTCCTTTTCATGTCAAATACTTTTATTAAACTCTTTTAACTTATATTTTGTGTATCTGTATGGATATAATTATATAAGTAGGATTGGAGGGACTTAGGACTGATAGCTCACCTTATTTCCTGTTCCTTGTTTGGTTGTGGACTTAGGGTATTCGAGTTATTTGTCCGAAGGTCGTTTAAATCCTAGTTATATATCATGTATATGTGTATAGATATAAAAGGTTACTTCGTTCATTCAGTTCAATGCCTTTGGGTAGCAAAGGTATACAAACATATTCATATACACAAACAAAATTACTAGTAAACTATAATAGGTATAGTTTAGGAAGATATTATTACTAGAACAATGAAACATACAATGAGTCAGTTCATTCGTAAATAATACATAGTGATGAGAAACAAACATAATACATAGTGATGAGAAACAAACATAATACATAGTGATGAGAAACAAACGTAATACATAGTGATGAGAAACAAACATAATACATAGTGATGAGAAACAAACATAATACATAGTGATGAGAAACAAACATAATACACAGTGATGAGAAACAAAACATACAAGCTAGACAGAGAAAGAACACACAATACAGCTAGCACATACATATACATATACATTACATACAGTTATGTGAGCCACTTAACGGGGGGACATGGCACTACCTGTCATGACCCGTTTTGTATCCAGAATCTCCTTAATTGGGGAGCGTATGAGTTTGTGTATAGATCTATACTGGATTGACTATCCTACACCTTGCTGCTCGCTACAGTGGGACTTGCAAGTCTACGGGTGCCAAACGTCATTTCTTACGACGTCTTACATCGTCGTTTTACTATAGAGTCCGTAGCAGGATACAGACCGATCACATGGTACTTTAAATAACAATAGGTTTAAAGTAATTAGTACAGCAGTAGTTACTTAATACAACACTACAGTACTATTTCATTTTCCGTTTACATTTACTTTGTGATATTCACATAATAAACAATAATGTAAGAACTGTATTTTTGGTTAATAATAGTCAGATATGGGAAAATACACACTCTTACAAGAGACACACACACAGATACTAGATGCCTTGGTAAAAGGCTACTTTTAGTAGGAAACATAGGGTTTTCTAGGAAAGTACAAACAAATACAAACTTTTACAAAACTTATACATTACAAACATCTTGCAAATGCTTTCATACAAACACAGACACTAATATACTTATGATCTCACCAGCTTTAAAGCTGATAAACTCTTTCAAAATAACTTGTATTCTCAGGTCACCAGTAGACAGGTACCGGTGCCAGGTTCTGAGAAGATGGAGCTCGTTCAAAGACTCATATTTTATTTTTTATGTATATTTTTGGTGTCTATATACCTTGTCAGAACACACTTGTATGAAATTATATTATTAATGCAATGGATGATGTTGTTGCTTGTTTACTACTTTGCATTGTTGTGATACTGAACATGACGTCCTCCACCCCCGAACATTTCCGCCGTTCCGGTTTTGGGGTGTGACATGATACCATTAACTCGGAGTACAAGAAGACGATGTTCCGAAGACAACATTTAGGACTCGATATGGTCAATCTAAGTTCCTAGTTAAGTCTTTGGATTGACCAGCGCTCCAACAATGTTTATGGATCTCATGAATAGTGTTTGCAAAACCGTACTTGGATAAATTCGTGATAGTGTTTATCGGTGATATATTGATATATTCACGAACCAAGGAAAAACACGCTCAACACTTTCAAATAATCTTGCAACTACTAAGAAAAAAAAAGTTGTACGCCAAATTCTCCGAATGTGAATTTTGGATTAGAGAAGTACAAATTTTTAGAACATGTAGTTAGTAACAAAGGGATTCATGTCGCACCCTCCAAAGTTGAAGCAATCAAGAATTGGGAAGCACCAAAGACGCCAATAGAAGTGCGTCAATTCTTAGGATTTGATGGCTATTACCAAAGATTCATAGAGAATTTCTCCAAAATAGCCAAACCGTTTACAACACTAACCCAGAAGGATATGAAGTTCAACTGGGAAGTCAAACAAGAAGCTGCTTTTCATAAACTGAAGCAAATGTTGTGTAGTGCACCAATCCTATCCCTTCCAGATGGGACAGAAGATTTCGTCGTATACTGCGACGCTTCAAATCAAGGATTGGGATGTGTGTTGATGCAAAGAGGAAAAGTTATCGCCTACGCATCACGACAACTTAAGGTACATGAGAGTAATTACATTACCCATGACCTTGAATTGGGAGTTGTAGTTTTTGCACTGAGAAGTTGGAGACACACAATTGGTCAGAGAACATATAGGTGATACGTTATGTGTCGAGCCAGAAATAATCCACGAGACAAACTCAAAAGATCGTGCAAATTAAGGATCGATTCAAGGAAGCACGTGATCGTCAGAAGAGCTATGTTGACGTAAGACATAAGCCTTTGGAATTCCAAGTTCGAGATAGAGTAATGTTAAAGGTCTCTCTTTGGAAAGTCGTAATTTGATTCAGGAAACAAGGCAAACTAAACCCACGGTATATAGGACCTTTTTCTAGCGAGAATTGGTTTTGTCGCATACCAACTCAAGTTGCCTCAAGAGCTAAGTAATGTGCACGATGTTTTTCACGTATCAAATCTCAAAAGATGTCTTTCCGATGACACTCTTGAGATACAAGTCAATACGAAACTCAACTTTGTAGAAGAACCTGTCGAAATCATGGATCGAGAAACCAAACGATTAAAACAAAGCCGTATTCCCATAGTGAAAGTTCGATGGAACTCTTTACGAGGACCTGAATTTACTTGGGAATGTGAAGATCATATGAAACAAAAATACCCCCAACTATTTAACAAAACCCCATCCACAAGATAAATTTTAGGACGAAATTATTCTAACGGGGGGAGAATGTAACACCCGTCAAAATAAGTCAATAACAATCACATGTGATTATGCCAATCATGTAATGTGATTTTGTTAAACTAGTAAAGTAACAAACTTACTATGTATTTCATGATAAATCTAAATACAAATATGAACTTTGTTTATGATACAACTCAAAGTATACATCCATATGATTCCAAAAATATAGAGAACGTCTGAATCTGACTTCGCGTGAAGAAGTTATGATAAACTGAACACTATAAATCTCTATAATAAGAGGAATTTAAAATAGACTTATAATTAGCTATTCAAGTCTAAACAATAGTTGTAGTACTCATAAATACCTACGCGTGAATATAAAGAACGTCAAAAACGGAGTTCGTATGCAAAAGTTACGACCTTCCGAAGATTCAGCTGTCAAAAACCCTAATTTGACTGAACTCACGACGTGAGAACAGAAACTCACGACGTGAGGAGTCATTTTGCCACATTTCGGATCTAGAAGGTGCGTGACGAGTCTACAAAGTGATAAGATCCAAACTCACGACGTGAACATTGAGATTTCACGACGTGAGGAGTTATATGGCTACCTTCGGAAGCTAGAAGTCGGATGGCAAGTCTACGAAGAGATAAGCTCGAAACTCACGACGTGAGACTATAAAACTCACGACGTGAGAGTCCAAAATCCTTACTATAAATAGCAGATCCGACTTCAGCTATTCTTACACCTGAACTTCTTTCTCCTCTCTCCTTTGCTGAAGCCATCTTGCATCCCGAGCCCCGACGACCTCGTACGGTGACCGTTTCTGCTTAGATTACATAAAATCACGATACTAGGGTGAGTTTCACGGCCCCACTTTCTAATATTTTGGGGGAAAACGCATGCTAAATATTATATATACGTTATTATTATGTCTATATGATAGTATATTAGTATCAACGTAGATAGTTATAATAACCGGGATATATAGTTATTTCGTATCTGAAAATATACAACTATCGTAAAGTTGTTAGCATGTTATTGTTATAGTAGTATACTAATGTAGATCTTGAGTTATACTTAGGATTCTACATATATGTTGTGTCCGATATAGTTCCGAAGTTATATTCGGAAGTTCTATATGTTAATTTATAAAGTATGTTGTTATTGTTAGTTTTATGACAAAATAAAACTTGGTATGTTATATGTTGTTGTTGTTATTGGTTTTATGTCAAGATAAAACCTGGTTTTACTTCAAGTTATAGCTGTTATACTGCCTAAATGTTATGAAGTTAGGAGTACTATTTAAAAGCATAGTCTAGTAACTTAGGGTTTTAGACATGAAAATGCTTTTGTTGTTAGGACTATAAAACGCCGTCAAAGTCTACATGAGCTACCTCATTCATCAACTACGATTGGGGATCTTAGTGGAAGTCCTCTGACCTGTAACCGTTAATCCCGCGTGAGCGAGGAAGTCGTGTATGAATAAGATACGGGTTGACGACCCCACTCGTGGTTGTTAATTACAACCCAAGACAAGCGAGTGACGATCCGTTCCTTTTATTTGTTATTGTTCCAGCGTCGATGAAGCGCGCGGTATTGTTTCTCACTGTAAATCATGAGTGTATTGTTTCTCATGGTAAATCATGAGTGTATTGTTTCTCAGGGTAAATCATGAGTGTGTTTTGTCAGAGGTTTTGTTGTCAAGCAGCGTTTACAGACTCATGGTAGCAACTTGTTAGAAACATTATACTTTGTCGTATACAAGTATTAATGTTAAGTATAAGTTTCCCCCTACTTATACCCTAGGTACTACTTGTATATTAAGTATATAATTATACCTAACACACATACTCGTATAGACTTGAAATAGATTTATACGCAGTGGTTTCTACTCGTATAGAATTGAAATAGATTTATACGTAGCCGTTTTTACTCGTATAGAATTGAAATAAGATTTATACGTAGCAACTTTCGTTTGTATCGAATTACAAACACTTATATTTATAGTATATGAGACTTATACCAAACTACTTATTTGGTAAGTAAACTTTTATACCTAGGATATATATACTAAACGTTGGAGAGTCAAAATGATACTTTCAAAACTATACTTTTGAATTTGGAAAATGTATTATTTTATGGAGTCAAAACCTGTGAACGCACCAACTTTATGTTGACGTATTTTAAATTTCATGTGTTTTCAGGAAGTTGATAACTATGATACGAGAAATGACGTTACACCGCCCGGTGTTTCCGCCGACGGCCGGGGTGTGAGAAATAACCTCTTTATTCATAAATTATCCTATGATGTTGCTTTGGTGAAGGCAACCCAAATGGACCATGCACAACCGGGTCAAGTACTTACCAAACATAGTTACGGGCTTAGACACTAATCCAACAGTCTCCCACTTGGATAAGTCTAGTAACTACAAATGCAAATACAATCCGATTAGCAATCGTAGCTCTCAAAGACGCTATCAAAGTTTGATCTTATCTGTAACCTGTCCTTTAGATAAGGGATCGTATAATCCTCTGTTCTATATATCGTGCGAACAGTTACATGGAACATAATCATACTTATTGTCCAGCAGTTAGTTTCTCGATCTCTGATTTATTTGACATAGAAGTTAATTGAACACATCAATTCCATCCTGAATGGGCCCGCCACATAAGTCAAACCAAATCATTGAGGGGCCCTGATATCGCTTTCACCCTCTTAGGATAAAAGGAATAGCTAAACTTCGACTTATATGCATTTACTATCCACTAATCAAATCATACACAACAATGCGTTTTATGACATCAAGTTACTGATGCGTTTACGCATTATCAATGCACAACCAATTAGCAAACAATAAACCATATATCTAGGTTTTAAGACCATATGATATTATCGTCTTGCGATCACTCATGATAAATTCCATGAAGTGATTCCAGCAAGCGTGGGTTTATTCTAATGCTCAAATCAAGTTCATTAGCACTCATGAACGTTGTAGCAAACGTTTGCTATGTCTAATACTCTTTACACAATCTACACACCAATTCATGACAGTCTTCATTCATACCTACTTCCAACATATGAACAACTGTGGACCGTTCGAATAATCTTGTTATTCAAGAAGTCAAAACATGCAAAATGAAACAATAGGTAAATAATTAACATAAGACAGTAACATTACTAATAAATAATACTCTTTTATTTAATCATAGAATGTTAATTACAATTTATCTATTACACATTTCTAAACTATCTAATCTAAACTAATATCGTCCTTCAGCCCGATGCTCCTAGCGTGCTGCAAGTGCTTAACCCTGCTCAGTCCCTTCGTAAGCGGATCTACTGGGTTATCCTCTGACGATACCCTCTTCACTACGAGGAGTCCTTCTTCCACCCGATGTCGAATAAAGTGATATTTCCTATCGATATGTCGAGATCTGCCTTGATATCTGGGTTCCTTGGTCAAGGAAACCGCTCTGTCATTATCACAGAAAATTTCCATGGGCTCCTTTATGGCTGGCACAACTCCAAGGTCTCCGATGAAGTTCTTCAACCATATTGTCTCCTTTGACGCTTCGATCGCCGCTATATATGCTGATTCGCACGTTGAATCAGCTACGGTTTCCTGCTTAGAACTCTTCCAAGTCACTGCTCCTCCATTTAGGGTAAATACCCAGCCCGAATGCGAACGGTAGTTGTCTCTGTCGGTCTGAAAGTTGGTGTCACTGTACCCTCGCACTTTTAAGTCATCACTCCCACCGAGGACTAGAAACCATTTCTTGGTCCTCCGAAGGTACTTAAGAATGTTCTTGACAACGGTCCAATGTTCTTTGCCAGGATTTCCCTTATATCTGCTGACCATGCTCAAAGCGAATGCTACATCTGGGCGAGTACAAGTCATAGCATACATAATCCAGCCAACTGCGGAAGCGTATGGTACTCGACACATTTCTGCTATCTCGACTTCAGTACTCGGTCTTTGAGTCTTACTCAACTTGGCATTACTTTGGATTGGTAACTCCCCCTTCTTTGAATTCTCCATAATAACTGTTTTAGTACCTTGTCCAAGTAAGTATTCTGACTAAGTCCTATTAGTCTCTTACTTCTGTTTCTCACTATCCTTATTCCAAAAATATAGGCACCCTCTCCGAGGTCCTTCATAGCGAAGCACTTCCCGAGCCAGGACTTAACTTCCTGTAGTGTCGGGATGTCGCTTCCTATGAGTAGTATGTCGTCGACATACAATACGAGGAAGCTTACTATACTCCCACTGGCTTTGACATATACACATGATTCAGCTTCGCTTCGCAGAAAGCCAAACTCTTTAACTTTCTCATCAAAACAAAGATTCCATTTGCGAGATGCTTGCTTAAGTCCAGAAATGGACTTCTCAAGATTACACACTCTATTGGGATGCTTCGCATTGACAAAACCCTCTGGCTGAGCCATGTAAACATCCTCAGCCAACTTCTCATTAAGGAAAGTAGTTTTGACATCCATTTGCCATATTTCATAATCATTAAATGCGGCAATGGCTAGCATCACCCTGATACACTTTATCTTCGCAACTGGTGAGAAGGTTTCATCATAGTCAACTCCGGGAGTTTGAGTGAAACCCTTCACAACCAATCGTGCCTTATAGGTGTGTATATTCCCATCCATGTCGGTCTTCTTCTTCAAGATCCACTTGCACCCGACCGCTTACGACCTGGTACATGGTCAACCAAATTCCAAAATTGGTTGTCATACATGGACTAAATCTCGCTGTCCATCGTCTCTTTCCACTTTGTAGATTCCGGGCCTGCCATGGCTTCCTTATAGCTGTTAGGTTCGTCCATATTCACTAGTGTACTATCACTAATGAACGTATCCCCTTCGGTAGTAATATGAAAACCATAAAACTGGGGTTGAACCCTAACTCTTTTGGAACGTCTAAGAGGTAATGAATGACTCGTCAATCGGTTCAACGGGAGTTTCCTCCTCGGGTTTAGCACCAGTGCTAGAGGTTCCTTCATCGCTCGACTCTTGAAGCTCTTCAAGATCGATTTGCCTCCCACTGTCCCCTTGGCTTATGAGTTCTCGCTCTCGGAAAACCCCTCTCCTCGCAACGAAGACAACATTGCCACTTGGTCTATATAATAGATATCCAAAGGACTTCTATGGGTAGCCGATGAAAATACATCGCTCACTACGAGGTTCGAGCTTGTCGTGAGTCTCTAGTCTTACGAAAGTCTCGCAACCCCAAACCTTGATATGTGCTAACGAGGGAGCTTTCCATGTCGACATCTCGTGAGGTGTTTTGGCAACCTTCTTCGTAGGGACTTTGTTAAGGATATGGCCGACAGTCTCTAAGGCATACCCCCAGAATGAGATATGTAGCGAAGCACGACTCATCATGGAATGAACCATGTCTAGCAAGGTTCGATTACGCCTCTCATCCATACCATTCAACTGTGGTGTCATAGGTGGCGTCAATTGCGAAACAATTCCGCATTCCTTGAGGTAGTCGTGAAATTCAAGACTTAGGTACTCTCCACCTCGATCAGATCGAAGCATCTTGATTTTCCTGCCCAACTGATTCTCCACTTCTTGCTTGAACTCTTTGAACTTTTCAAAGGTTTCTGACTTATGCCTGATTAAGTAGTTATAACCATATCTGCTATAATCATCGGTCAAAGTCACGTAGAAGTGGCAGGCATCCCTTGTGGTGGATCTAAATGGTCCACATACATCTGTATGTATGAGGTCTAATAAACCCTCACCCCTCGCACAAGTTCCAGTGAAGGGTGACTTGGTCATCTTTCCAAGTAAACAAGATTCGGACACGTCATCGTCCCTAAGGTCGAATGACTCCAACACTCCATCCTTTTAGAGTTGGGCTATGCGCTTCTTGTTGGCATGTCCAAGATGACAATGCGACAAGCATGCTTTATCCAAATCATTGGAAGAATCAATACATAACATATCATTTCCTAGTTTGTCTACAACCATCACAGTTTCATATATTCCATTACAAGGCAATGCTTCAAAATATAAAACACTATGAAGATAAGCATAAATAGAACCCTTTTCATTATCAAATGAATATCTAAATTCTTGTCTATATAAACCATGAAATGAAATGATGTTTCTTGCCATATCTGGCGAATAGCAACAATTATTTAAGTCTAAAACTAATCCATTACTAAGCAGTAAGGAATACACTCCAATCTTGGTGACATGCGACGATCTTCTGTTTCCCATGATTAGGTTTATCCTTCCACGCTCCACATCCCTATTTCTTCTTAGTCCCTGCAAATCAGAACATATGTGAAAACCACATCCTATATCAAGAACCCAAGAAATAGCATGCGATGAATCATTAGATGTAATAGTATAGATACCTGCGAAGGACGGCTTGATCTACCCATCCTTGATAGCTTGAAGATATTCAAGCCAGTTTCTTTTCCAATGCCCTATCTTGTGGCAGTGGTGGCACTCTGCCTCCTTAGGGTTAGAGTTGGGTTTAGCAGAACCAACTTTGGTTCCACTAGAAGAGGTACCATCTTGGGCATCACGCTCATGGGCTTTCGTGGTATCACGCTCATGGGCCTCAAAGGCCGCGATCTCTTCAGCAGTAGCAGTGTTGAGGTTGATTTCCTTCAGCTTCTCATCAAGGACATACTCTTTGTCCTCGTAACGAGTGACCATGCGAATGTTGTGGATCCAATCATTGAAATTTGACCCGTCAAAGATCACTCTCCCACACAAGTTCATGAGTGAGAACGAGCCAGAGGAAGTTGAAGCAGAAGCGTTGTTGTTGACGTTCAACATCTGAAAAGCAAAAAGAACAAGGTTTGATTAGAAATGAATTCCCCAATTAAACACCCAAATGAGAAATTAGGGCTAGGAACCAACAACATTATTCACAAATTAGAAAAAGGGATGCCGTAATCTAACAAGCAAATAATTTGAAGGTAAGTGAATGACGATTCACTAATTCTCCACCATGAAATACGAAAAAGAGATTAAGTTTTAAATGTATTGAAAACTCCTAGATCTTTTAAGATTCATTGAACCTTTCAATGGCATGTTTAAATCTCGATATGCCCCTCTAGTTTTTGATTGGGATGCCGAGGATCACAAAGCGGGTGTGAATAACCATGCAAATATACATGGTGCCCTCATTGTTACAGTCACCTATTCGATGTGCCGGTTAACCACACACGCTCCATCGAACTATGACAAACGATGAGTCGACCTTTGCCACCTTTGCTTAGAACCCAATTAGTGTGCCGGTTAACCACACATGCTCCACTAACGTCTTAGCAAGGGTACAAAGTGTAATTTCATGGAATTGCATCAATTCACTTTTTCTTAAAGTAACTAAGATTGGGAATTTTTGAAAAACATTTAGTTACTTTTATAATTTATTATACTTATTAATGAGGAAAGGGTTGCCCTATCCTACCTGTTTGGCTGACGACCCTCCACCAATCAAGGAAGCGGTGGGTGAGAGTGGACACCCATTAAACGGCCATTTTATAGGCCATAACCTTATACCCCCTTACAGATCGGCTTCGTGAATGATGCCTACTAACGGTAAGACTAGCCTTTAAGTTATACATACATACATATATATATACATACATATATATATATATATATATATATATATATATATATATTAATCTTATAATATTATAAAGTATAGGTTTGAATTTTAAACTTGTAAAATTCTAAGGTTTGAAATTTAAATAGTTCAAATTAACCTCTTAATCATAAAATTTAAATTTCAAAGCTTGAGAACAAGTTTTGAACTTTTCAAAACACAAAGGATAAATAGCAAATAATTTAAATTAAACAACTAATTTAATGATTATCTAAATTTGACCTAGTCAATTTTACTTGCAAGATAATTCAACAATTAATTCAAATAATCAAATATTATCAAATAAGGAATTTATTATTTAAACAATTGGTAATTATCTTTTGATTTGGTAAGGATAATCATAAAACAGTAATAAAATTCGGATTTTATTAGTTAAAAACGATTTAGGTAATTATCCTTAAGCAAAACAGCAAGAAATCCCGAAAATCCCTCTGACAGACGCTCCGACTCGCCGAGTCTGTTAGTCAGGGGGCAAAAAATTCTATTTTAAAGATTGAATGAAGACACAAAGCATCAATACAAAAGAAACCAATCAAGGCTCTGATACCACTGATGGATTTAAGCCAAACGAACATCCTATGTGCTCATGCAAACCCTAATGCTTGGATCTAGGTTTCTCTATTGTACATGCATTTATCCAAGTTTTGCAAACCCTAGATCTAGTAGGTATAATTCGAACTTAACATTACAAAACAGATCTAGATGATTACCTCTTCTTTAAACCTTGAATCTTCTTGTCCTTGGAGCTTAGAGACACAAATGTCACTCCTCTAATGGCTTACAAACACCACAAGCAAGAGGATGATCTTGGAGAGAGGTTGGAGGCTCTAGAAGTCGGCTCTTGCACTCTTAGGAATAGGGTTAGGTGATTTCTGAAGCCTAAGGGGTCTATTTATACTTGTGCTGCTAGAATTTCAGTCAAAACCCTAATTGGATAGCTTAGGCCTTAAGCAGTCAAAATAATCTTCCAGAATAAGGCCATGGATGAAAATTAGATGGGCTCCCACTCTATTTTCGTCCACCCGTTAATCCCAAAGGATTCTCAGCCCAAATCAACAATCACACAATTGACAGTTTCAGTCCCTTTTATTTAATTAATCTCTTTTAGCCACATAATTAATTCTTAATTAATTCTTGTCTAATATTCATTAAATTATATGATTTCTCTTTTAATATATTACTCATATAACATATTAATAAATCATAATAACCTCTTTATTCATAAATCATCCTATCTTGCTGCTTTGGTGAAGGCAACCCAAAAGGACCATGCACAACCGGGTCAAGTACTTACCAAACATAGTTACGGGCTTAGACACTAATCCAACAGGTGCGAGGGTTCGGTTCGAAGCGGAGAAGAGGGACACGCGTCGTCTCGCATGTGAAGGGAGGGAACACGCGTCGGAGGCTCGCAGGCGCGACGTGTCTCGGATCGGATGCTCCACGGATGCGACACGCATCGGAAGCTGGTTAGACCTTCGTTTCAGACGTGTCATCTGATCGGACATGGGGCAGCTCGCAAGGAATGGGCGACGTGGCCGAACCCGGACCATGCACATGCGAAAATTCTCGGTTTTTGTGCCCCAAACTTCAAAAAATCATAAGTTTTGCATACAAGCTCCATTTTCGACGTTCTTTATATGCATGCGTAGGTGAGATTATACTCTACGACTTTCGTTTAGACTCTGTCGACTAATTTTGAATTATTTTTAATATTCCTATTTTTAACAGTCTGGGACAGGAAAATCCGTTAAAAATTCATAACTTCTTCATCCGACGTCCGTTGTTGTCTATCTTTGTACCCTTCTACTACTACTGACGAGACGTTTGATTCTCGTTTAGGTTGTGTCGGCTAAAAATCACCCGATCTATACCGAATCTTAGAAAAATCATAACTTCTTCATACGAAGTCAGATTTGGACGTTCTTTTTATGGACACTCTCGGTTTAACGTATAATACAACTTTCATTTAGACACTTAAGGCTAAAAAGCATTTTATTGAAATCTCGCTTTTTACGCTTAACAGTGTTTTGCCGGTTTTGTCGCGGATCTTCGATTGGTCTTAACTTCTTCGTTATAACTCGGATTTCAGTGTTCTTTATACTTTTGGAAACCTTTTTACAATCTCTACCACTTTTTTCATCCCAATCAAGATTATTTAATACTTCATTTTTGACCCTACTTTTCATCTCAATTAATTTCTATTTTTATTATTTCAAAATAAGTTACAATTTGACCTAGACTATTACATTGGCCTGAAATATTGGGTTGTTACATTACGCCCCCGTTAGAGGGAATTTCGTCCCGAAATTATTTCTAAGGTAATACTCATGGACTAGGGAAAAGATGTGGATACTTTTGTTTCATCTGATCTTCCCGTTCCCAAGTGAATTCAGGTCCCCGCGTAGCATTCCAGCGAACCTTCACTATTGGTATACGGCTTTGTTTTGTTCGTTTCACTTCACTATCAATGATTTCTACTGGTTCTTCCATGAAGTGTAGACTCTCGTTCAATTCAATTTCATCGAGTGGAATCACAAGAGTCTCGTCAGATAGGCACTTCTTTAAATTAGATACGTGGAAGATAGGATGTATATTACTACGTTCTCGAGGTAGTTGTAATTTGTAAGCTACAGGACCAATCCTTGCGAGAATTTCAATTGGTCGAATGTACCTTGGGTTTAATTTACCATGGTTTCCGAAGCGTATCATGCCCTTCCAGGGTGAGACCTTTAACATAACACGGTCACCAACCTGAAATTCCAAGGGTTTTCGTCTTTTTTCTGCGTAGCTCTTTTGTCGATCTCGAGAGACTTTCAGACGTTCACGAATTTGAACAATCTTTTCGTTCGTTTCTCTGATGATTTCCGGACCAGTGACAGTGCTGTCTGGAACTTGACCTCTAGCTAGTTCCGTGTCACCCATCTCAGCCCAACACAGAGGGGATCTGCACTTACAGCCATAGAGGGATTCAAATGGAGCAGCCTTGATGCTAGTATGATAGTTGTTGTTGTAAGAGAACTCGAACCATGGAAAATGAGTATCCAAGGACTTGCCGAAGTTGATAACACATGCTCGCAGCATGTCTTCTAGTGTTTGAATGGTTCTCTCACTCTACCCATCAATATGTGGATGATAAGCTATACTCATGTCCAACTTAGTTCCAAGAGCCTACTGAAGTGTCTACCAGAATCAAGAGTTAAACCTACTATCTCTATCCGAGATAATGGATATAGGCACACCGTGCAGTCGTACTATCTCTTGAATGTAGGTTCTAGTCAGTCTCTCCATCTTGTATGTTTCTTTGATTGGCAAGAAATGGGCGGACTTGGCCAATCTGTCAACGATCACCCAAATAGTGTCATAGCCACTCGGAGTTTTGGGTAATTTGGTGATGAAGTCCATTGTAATTCGATCCCACTTCCACTAAAGTATTTCTGGTTGTTGGAGTAAACCTGAGGGCTTCTGATATTCCACCTTCACCTTGGCGCAAGTTAGGCATTTACCCACGTAGGTAGCAATTTCAGCTTTCATGTTCGGCCACCAATATAATTTCTTAAGGTCCAGATACATCTTGTCTGAACCTGGATGGACAGAGTATCGGGTCTTGTGTGCTTCGTTCATGACAACTTCTCTAAATCCACCAAACTTTGTTGTCCAGATTCGATCCATGAAATAATGAACTCCGTCACCCTTGATTTCTAACTTCTTTTCCATTCCCCTTAAGGTTTCATTCGTTATGTTCTGCGGTTTTAAAGCTTCCAGTTGAGCCTCTTTGATTTATGTGGATAAGTGAGAATGGATGCTCATGGTCAGAGACTTTACTCAAAGGCCCGAGTATTCTTTCCGACTAAGGGCATTTGCTACCACATTGGATTTGCCTGGATGATAACGAATTTCACATTCATAATCACTAAGTAGTTCAACCCATCGTCGTTGTCTCAAGTTTAGCTCCTTCTGATCGAATATGTGCTGAAGACTTTTATGGTCTGTAAAGATGGTGCACTTTGTGTCGTAAAGGTAGTGTCTCTAGATCTTTAGAGCAAATACTACTACTCCCAACTCAAGGTCATGAGTAGTGTAGTTGACCTCGTGCATTTTTAGTTGTCGTGAGGCATAGGCGATAAATTTTCCTCGCTGCATAAGTACACATCCAAGTCCTTAATTGGATGCATCACAGTATACAACGAAGTCTTCTGTTCCTTCAGGTGGAGATAGAATAGGCGCGTTGTACAGATCTTGTTTCAGGGTTTGGAATGCAACTTATTGTTTCTCTCCCTAGTTGAAAGTTATACTCTTCTGAGTCAGAGTAGTAAGTGGTTTACCGATCCTTGAGAAGTTTTGTATGAATCTGCGGTAATAGCCAACAAGACCCAAGAATTGACGAATTTCCGTGGGTGTTTTCGGTGCTGACCAATTCTTGATTGCTTTAATTTTGGAGGGGTCCACTTGTATTCCTTCTTCGCTGACTACATGACCAAGAAATTCTACTTTTTGAATCCAAAATTCACATTTTGAAAACTTCGCATAAAGTTTTTCTGCTCGCAATGTTTGCAAGATCTGGCGAAGGTGTTGACTATGTTCCTCCTTGCCTCGCGAGTAGATGAGTATATCATCTATGAATACAATCACAAATTTATCTAGGAAAGGACGGCATACCCGGTTCTTAAGTCCATGAACATGGCAGGAGCATTGGTTAGACCAAAAGGCATTAATACAAATTCGTAGTGACCATAACGTGTTCGAAACGCCGTTTTGGGAACAATTCTTGCATCTCAGCTGGTGCTAGGCGATAGGGGGATTTGCCTACTGGGGTAGCTCCAGGGATAAGATCGATTCTAAATTCGACCTGTCGTGTAGGAGGTACTCCTGGAAGATCCTCAGGAAATTTGTTAGGAAAATTACAGACTTCAGGAATGCTCTTGAGGTCTTTCACTTCTTGTTTCTCATTCACGACGTGTGCCAAGAATACTTGATATTCTTTGTGTAGGTATATTTACGAGCTTTAATACAAGAAATGAGGAAAATACTTGTATTGGGTTTATCGCCATAAATGATGAGGGCTTCGCTATTTGGCAGATTAAGGCGAATGGCCTTTTCGTAGCACAAAATATCAGCACGATGGGGACATAGCCAATCCATGCTGACGATGACATCAAAACTTTTTATCGATACTGGCATGAGGTTGATTTGAAAAGAACGATTGTTTAGTGAGAGGGTACAATATACGTATATATTGTTAGTGTTTTTCGTCTTTCCATTTGCCATTTCGACGGTGAATGTTTTGTTTAATGGTTTCGGTGTTTGATTATGTAAATGTTTAAACTGGTGGCTCACAAAACTCCTCTCCGCTCCACAATCAAATAGTATGCATGCGTAAGAGTTATTGAGGAGAAATGTACCCGTAACCACGGTCGGGTCTGCCACTGCCTCCTCATGTTCCATTACCAGAACCATTTTTACTCCTCCTGCATTCTTTGCTTTCGGGCAATCCCTCTTAAAATGCCCTGTCTCTCCACATTCGTAGCAAGCGCGACTTGCTCCTGTATTCGAGGTTGAGGCATTTTGTTGATCTGGTTCTTTGCAGAAACAGACAGTGTGTCCTTTCCTTTTGCACCTCATACAATACATTTCTCTACATGCACCAAAATGGTGGTAGTTACACTTATCACATTTCTGAAAATTCCCAACATATTGTTTAGCGGGTGTGGCGGCTGCTAGGGCAGTGATGGTGTGAGTGGTCACCACTTGCTGTCTTTTAGAGTTTTCTTCTGTTGCTTTGTTCTTCCTTTTGTTCCAAGGCCTTCTTTGACTGTTACTTTCCTTTGGTTGTTCAGGGGCGGCTGTTATCGATCCCTGGCGAATTCCATGATCAATGAGCTGTTGTGCCAATCGTTTCGTGCTGTCGAAATTAGCAGGTTTGGAAGCCATTACATACCCTTGAATTTGGGGTGACAGTCCCCAAAGGTATCTTCCCACCTTTTTCGTTTCCGGGGTTATCATCCCGGGACATAGTATAGAGAGATCACAGAATCTGGTCGTATAAGTAACGAGATCAGATCCATTCATTCTAAGAGTCCACAATTTATGTTCCAATTTTTCCACTTCACCTCTTGGACAGTACATGCTGCATATTTAACTTTACTTGTTTCTGGGCAAGTACATATTTCAAAGACTGTTTCAGTCTTTTCAAACCACTGCATCAATGTGATTACTCCTCCACTTCTGTTGAAAGTCATAGGTTTCCCATTAGTAAAGTCTTTATATGAACACTCCTTAGGGTGTCCAGGGTTTTCTCCATGATTCGGAGGATTAGCACCATTGCCTGTTCCACTAGCACTGTTTGTGTTTATTTGATTCATAGCGGCTGCTACATCAGCTGCTACTGCTGCTTGAAACATGGCAGCATCAAACTGAGGTGGTGGCGGTGGATTATTTTTGTTAGGTCTGGGATTCTTTCTTGGCGGCATCTTTTCTACAAGATTTTATGAGGAAATAATGATAAGTTCCTTATGGTAGCTATAAGTCAGGTGATATTGAACAAGACACATCTTAATTTTAAATGTATCATATCCTGACTGATATAATGTTTTACTTAGTGATTTAATAAAAATCTACTAATATAAGTGAACAATCGCAAACAACACTTGTAATGAATTTGTCATGAGTAAACAAAATGTTATGAAAATTATGCTAATTTCCAATGAAATAAAGTACTTGTTATTTGATACATATATATTTTTGGTACATACTGTTGGAAACAAATATATATCTATGTAATTTACATAAGGAAAAATTTCAACATTGAGAATTACGAGTAGTATAAACACTACCTACGACAAGTACTACGTCGATGACTAGATTCATCCTCATCTTTATTCTTCCAATACCTTTCATGGGTAGCCTGATATTCACTTAGTGCCCTTATCTCTGCTTGGCCATCATTCACTTGCCTTTGAAGTGCTTAAGTATGATTTTGGGTATCGTCCTGAAGTTCATCTAAACGAAGAATATCAACAACGTTGGCCTGTGCAGTAGCATTCACTTCCAAGATTCGATTGATCGAAATCCACGCCTGATCAATTTGACAGGTTATGCGGTCTACTATGACCGGAAGAGTTCTGTCAGCTGAACCTCCTCTGGAGAGGTCATAATAGCCTCTTTCCATTCCGTAAGGTGGACGTTGACCTTGTTGCTGACTCCAATGGTTCAAGTGTTCGCCCCATATTGGTATAGGTCCTTGAAAATCTTGTCTTACTACGGGGTGTTGTCCAGCTTGAGGTGGATTGTATATTTGAGGCTTTGTGTCTATACCACTAGAATCACTATCACTGACTTCAAGTGATTCTTCATCTGAATTGACGATCCAACCCCCATCTTGCTGGTTGTAGGGGTCTCCGGGTAAATTATATGCAGCCATGTTGTCTTGTACGAGAAATATGGATAAAAATTTTATAGTATCTCAAAATACTCCTATAGTATTTTATAGGATAAAGTTCTTTATATAGTTTATTGGTAAGTTTTAGACTTGTCATTCACTACGAATATTTCTTGGCATATACTAATCATGTCCCGGATAAATATAGTTGATCAGGCTATATTCCTCCTAAACATGATTACATACTCCGAGATTTAATCATAGTGTCCAACTCATCATAAAAACTTTGTATTATTATAAAAATGTTACTTCAGAGATTTTTAGTCCCTTTGTATTTATAGTTTGTATATCTTATGTGGTTAGATATACTTAGTTCACTATAAACAATAGCTCTGATACCAATCTGTCACACCCCTAAACCTGAACGGCGGAAACATTCGGGGGTGGAAGACGTCATGTACAGAATCACAACAATTGCATAATAGTAATCAAAGTACAACAACCATGCATTTGATAAAGTATAAGTTTTACATATGTGTTCAAACATTGTATATTGACACCAAAATATACACATATATACAAAAGACATTAGTCTCAATGCTCCATCTTCTAAAAAACTTGAGGGTGTACCTGATTTACTAGTTTCCTGATAATACAAGTTATTTGAGAAAAAGTGTCAACATTTAAGTTGGTGAGTTCATAAGTATTTTTATGAAAAATAAATACCATTCAAAGAGATGAAATCACATTCGTTTCCAGAAAATCCAATATTTTGTATAAAACTGAGTTGTAAGTTGTTTGTTTGTAAGAAATCGTATTTATCCAGGAAAATCCTATATTTTCCATAAAACTGAGTTGTAAATAGTAGTCTTAATTGTATCCAAGACTAAAACATGTACAATTAATTCACCATACTTGAATTAATGATATACAGATTTATTCGAAAATAAAACAATTAGAAGAGAAGTGTTTATGCGTATATTCAGTTTCCCTGTGTGAGTTTTTATAACCGTACTAACAAATGATTTGCCTGCCTCGACGTTCTTCAGGCGTCGTACTGTCTGGTATTTCTAACCCCAGGGACTGTAGCAAACAGTCAGGGTGCGGGGTCATCAATCTCGTATAGATCTATACACAAGTATCTAGCTCTCTGGAAGGAGATTCGGGTTATAATACAGGACTTGCTGTTATACCTTGATAGGTACAATAAATACGAATGACACACAATTTCCAACGAAATACATATTTGTATATGAGAATATTCATATATAAAGTTGTTACTCTTTTCGTAATGTTTATAACATATAAAAATAATCATATTTTTATATAACTGTTTTATTTGTCCTGAAAGAGTAAAATTAAATGAGAATGTAACCCAAACTATATCTATTATAGTTTACAATATATGTTTAAATTAAATTGATAATTGTTGTGTCATAAGATGTTCCATATGTATATGTTTTCATCTAAAAGTTATATAAACTGAAAGAAAACATAAACCACGATTTATATTTAAACACTAGTATTCTAGTGTTTTACTTGTATTTTCCCCCTTTAAAACTTATAAAAAGTTATAAAAAGTGTAGGAGTATGAACCCACTTGATAAGTGGTGAATTGTGTAGCACTTCGTTTCTAGAAAAAGGCTTTATTGTTGAAAACCGGGCTTTGCGACGGTCGTGTTTAGAAACCAAAAGACTCTTTTCTTGCGGACTTCTGGCGCCTCGGGATGTTCTTCAGGTGTTGGACATGATACCGGGGCTTCAGGGTGTTGTAACGAGGTTTGTGGAGGTGAAAGAAAAGAAAAAGTTGTGAAAATGAGCTAAAAATGGTGAAGGAACCGGGAGATCTCGCACCCTTTATATAGGTGCGAGGGTTCGGACCGAAGGGGAGAAGAGGGACACGCGTCGCCTCGCATGCGAAGGGAGGGAACATGCATTGGAGGCTCGCAGGTGCGACGTGTCTCGGCTCTGATGCTCCACGGGTGTGACACGCGTCGAAAGCCGGTTGGACCTTCGTTTCAGACGCGTCATCTGATCGGACACGGGGCAGCTCGCGAGGAATGGGCGACGTGGCCGAACCCGGACCATGTACATGCGAAAATTCTCGGCTTTTGTGCCCCCAACTTCAAAAACTCATAAGTTTTGCTTACGAGGTCCGTTTTCGAAGTTCTTTATATGCACGCGTAGGTGAGATTATACTCTACGACTTTCGTTTAGACTCCGTTGGCTAATTTTGAGTTTATTTTTAATATGATTATTTTTAACAGACCGGGACAGGAAAATCCATTAAAATATCATAACTTCTTCATCCGACGTCCGTTTTTGCCTTTCTTTTTACCATTGTACTACTATTGACGAGACGTTCGATTCTTGTTTAGGTTGTGTCGGCTAAAAATCACGCGATCTTTATTTCGAGTTTTTAGTTGTATACTTGTTGAGTATATGGGTTGCGCCTTTGGGCTTAGATAGTTCTGTCCATTTGCAATCACGGTTTTTATTATCATATAAATTAGAATTTTCATAAATTAATAATTAATTCAAATTAGCATGTCTGCCACGTAAGGTATCCTCATGTTATCACAAATATACGAAATCAAAGTATTTTGGCGCTGTCAATCCAGAAGTCTGTCCAATCGGGTGCTTGTTTTTAGGGTTTTGTATTTATGGTGCATGCATCATGTTGGTTACGCTTCTTGATTATTTTCTTAGACAAGTACAGTAACCCTAGCACGCCTCTAAAGTAGAAGTTCTTCATCGAGCTCTTCTGAGGTGTTGCTATTTTAATCATTCGACATCCGTTTGATTCACAGTTGTGTTCATTGTTTTCTATTGCTTGTTATTATCTCATTGATATCTGTTTGAATCTATCGATCTAAGAGAACTTTATTGTCATCAATACTGCTATACCGAATCTTAGAAAAATCATAATTTCTGCATACGATGTCAGATTTGGACGTTCTTTTTATGGACCCTCTCGGTTTAACGTATACTACAACTTTCGTTTAGACACTTAAGGCTAAAAAGCATTTGCTTGAAATCTCGCTTTTTACGCTTAACAGTGTTTTGCCGGTTTTGTCGCGGATGTTCGATTGGTCATAACTTATTCGTTATAACTCGGATTTCAGTGTTCTTTATATTTTTGGAAACCTTGTTACAATCTCTACCACTTTATTCATCCCAATCAAGATTATTTAATACTTCATTTTTTACGCTACTTTTCATCTCAATTAATATCTATTTTTATTAATTCAAAATAAGTTACAATTTTACCTAGACTATTACATTGACCTGAAATATCGAGTTGTTACATTTTCAGACGGAAATCATATTCCAAAAAAATTGAATTGCTGGATCTTGTCGTGCAAAAATGTCTTGGGTTTAAAACATTTTATCAAGACCACTTATGTCGAAAGAGTATGATTTTGAATATCAAAATATGGTACTTAAACAAGTGTTTTGTTAAAATCTTAAACGTGAAATTCACCGTCAATTCCTTAAAGATTTCGAAGTTTTGGGTTTCACCATCATCACGATCTCATGAATCAGGATCATAAACACAGACTTTTACATACCTAAATCTTGGTTAGTTTGAACTAGAGATCTCTTGGGTATATGTCATAGCGTGTGATCGTGAAATAATTTGATGGTGAAAAACATTGGTTTAAGAAACGAAATGTACCTCTGCTATATGTGGACCAAGCATGAAACTCTTAACACGACATGAGAATAGTAAGGAGCTCATTGACTAATGTGAGTATAGCCTGATTGGGAAGGAATATATGTGATGAGAGATCCACTAAGTCTTCGAAACACATTGAGTCTAGGAAGCTTGAGACAACATGATGCACATTGCTTCTAGGGACACCTACATAGTGCAAAGTATCGAGGTAATACCTTTCCCTAAAGCTACAAATGCAAGTGCCACCAAGAGACATTGAAAACAAGCTACAAAAAACAAGTTAACCAAACACAAAAAAAAACAAAAAATATTTTTGGCTTTTTGTTTTTGAAATGAAAATAACAAAAAAAAAAAAAAAATCTTTTTGGTATTTTTGATTTTTGAATTGAAATAACAAAATAAGAAAATCTTTTTAGTATTTTTGATTTTTGAACACACGATGTAAATATGATCTATATGGCTCAATTACGTTTTAACAAGATACAGAGAGAATGCAGAGAGTACAAGTCGAAGACTCTAAAAACTAACTCTAACTCTAGTACCCATCCCATATTTATAGGGATAACAAAAGCATACAAAAATATAAGGGACTAAAACATTACAGTTTCGAAACATACAATGCCCTTACACAAAACATACAAACAAACGTTCGACACAAAGAATGACCTAGACAAAGTTCGACACCTCACAACTACTTTCGACCTCAACATTCTCCCCCTTTGTGAGAAGTGTCAAATCTAAGTCTGGTGCATCTGAGCTGCTTGATGTATCACTCTTCAAATATCAGAGTACCAGTTGATCAGCTTGCGAATTTCAGCTTTGTCGCCCTCATTATTCTTTGCATAACTATTCATTTGAACAACAAGGTTTGTATAATGAGGAGTGGTATATCTTTCAACATCACAAGCTTGGAACAAAAATTTTGTGTTATTTCCCTTCTTGTTTTTCCCAACAAACACAATCCCAAGAGTCTTCAAACAAATCTCCCCATCTTCAAAGCTCTTCAAACTAGCTTGACTTTTCAACATAGGTTGGGGAACTGTCATTCGTTTTCCTATTGCCAAGGCTAATTCGACATCAGTTAATGCAAGTCAACCATAGTAATTGTCAATAAACAACTTGATGTGAGCAAATCCGATTAAGAAACCTTCTTTGCTTGTTAGTTGAAGCTTTGAGACATCGGTTCTGTCACACCCCCAAACCAGACGGCGGAAACATCCGGGGGTGGAGGACTTCATTTGTAGTATTACAACACATGCATTATAGTAATTAGAGTACAAACAACCACTGTATTTAAAAAGTAAATTATCTACATGTGTTTCATCATTGTATATTGAAACTAAATAGTTGTACAAAAGAAGAACACAAGACATAAATAGCTCCATGAGAATACAAGTAATTTCAAAAGTTGAGTGAGTGCGTAAGTATTTATATTTTGAAAGAATGTTTTCTGTTTCTTGAATATGTAAACTGTTCCAGAAAATCCTATATTTTCTGTTCTATATGAATAGTAGTTTTCTTTTCATAAAACTATTCTATTTGTAAACCAATGTTCTGTATTTGTAATCCTTTTGTAAACTTGTATCTGAGAGTATGCCTGGTTTCATTAACTGTTATTGTAAACTGTAATGTAATACTGTAAACTATATCTTGTAAACTAGTACTTTAAAAATGTACCTAAGTTTAGTTAATTATACACTAACGTATTCTTAATATCTTTAATGAGTTATTATAACCATACTGACTAGATGGCCTGACCCAACGCTGTGAATGCGCTGAAAGCTGTTGATAACAATTTGTCACTCACAGGCGTGAATGCCTGACTATAGCTAACAGTCCGAGTGTGTGGTTGTCAATCCCAATATAGATCTATACACACATTGTTTCGATCCCCCGCGTGAGATTCTGGTTATAATATCAGGACTTTAACTATGTTGTTTAAAATGAATTAAACAACCTGAACTACTTGTCTCATAAAAGCATATAAACGTTACATGTATAATAGTTATGAAAACCCAATCATTATGAAAAAAATGATTGATAGTATGTTCTTGCATTAGTGTTCTTAACATGTATCTGAAAGAATGTATACCCTTGAATAGTTTTGAATCAAACCTTTGTTCTTGTAAAACTTTAGTATACTTAAATCGTGAATTTAATGTTCTGTGAATCATAAATTATACCTATTATAATTTATATGTACTTTTTGAACTGATACTGATTATTCATGAATGTAACCCCTTGCTCAACATGTTACAAAGGGTAATTGAACTTAATGAACTAACTTTTATACCTGTATACATATACAAATATATATAAGTAAAATTTAAATAACACTCGGACAAATAACTGATGCTTATAATCCCACATCCAAACAAGGAAAAGGAACCAAAGTGAGTTATCAGTCCTAAGCCTTTTAAATCTTTTTTATATAAATATATGTATACTAGTATGATTTTTGGGAGAAATAAAAGTTTATAAAAACATTTAAAAGAAGTTTGATATTTTGAAATTCATTTTGGTGACTTGATGTCATTTTGATACAATCATTGAAAACCATTTGATTTGATGATAATTGAAATCCATTTTGATAAGATGTTTGAAACCATTTGTTTATAACACAAAATCTTTGTGTTAGACTTGTATTTCCCCCCTTAAAACAGTAAAAACTATGAAAATACGGGGGTATGAACTCACCTTTTAAGGGGTGATTCAAATGATGATTTGGTATAGGATGTTTAGTTACACGAGTTTAATCCCGCAACAAAACAAGTCCTATATAGTTATTTGTATAACATATATGCATCTAATTTGCTAAAATAATTATGGAATGATAAGAAACCGGACTAATTTGTAAGTATAACTTACAAATTGAAGTGTTTGAAGATAGATTGGAGGTTGATATGGGTTTACGGCTAGGAGTTTACGGTCAGGAGTTTACGGCCAGGGGTTTACGGCCAGGTGTTCTTGAAGGATGAAGAACACTTGATGATCCTAGACCAGATTCTAAGAAGATTCAAAGGTTTTGAGGTGCTTGTTCTTCGTGTTCATCATGTGTTCTTCGCGTTCTTTGTGAAAACTAGTAAAATCAATGGATTTTAGCCTAATAATTGAAGATGGGAGGGTGTTCTTGAAGTGATAACAAGATCAAGAATTGATACATGTTAGATTATGTGATGAACTAGTGTTTAATCACTTGAATAAGATGAACAAGGATGATCTTGGTGTGTTCTTGAGGAGATATGATGTTCTTGGTGGATGATACTAGAGAGAGTTTGAGAGTTCTTGACTAGAAGATGTGATAAATGAAGGAAAAATGAAGGAAATTTATATATATGTGCGAGGGTTCACGGTCAGAGGGGTTTACGGCCATGAACCTTGTTTACGGTCCGAGGTCGGCTAGAGTGTACGACTGTGAACAAGTTCCAATGCGAAAAGGTTCGACTTCCGAGAAGATAAGATCCGAAGAGTATACGGTCGAAGTCGTTTACAGCCTCGTGTATGGCTGCGAGGAGTGTACGGTACGAGGAGTATACGGCTGTAAACTCTTTCAATCCGAAGTGTTAGCGGTCCGAAGCGAATGAATTAGATGCGAAGTTTCTCGGTTTTCAAGCCTTTTCCTTCCAAATTCAATTGTAGATATTTTAAGGATTTTAACAAATAAAGGTTATCATCATTACCTAAATAAAAAGCCAAATAATAAAAAGGACTTTAGTTGACCTTTGTTTGAGTTTGGTTGACTAAAGTTGACTTTACAAACAGAAGATAACGGGATGTTACATTATCCCCTCGTTAGAGAGAATTTCGTCCCGAAATTAAAGTTTTAAGCAATTAAGCAATGACAAATAACTAAGCGAAAAGATGAGGATATTTCAGTTTCATTTGATCCTCGCGTTCCCAAGTGAGTTCAGGTCCCCACTTGGCATTCCAGCGAACCTTCACTATAGGAATACGGCTTTGCTTTGTTTGCTTGACCTCTCCGTCCATGATTTCTACTGGTTCTTCCATGAAGTTGAGGCTCTCGTCGATCTCAATTTCGTCGAGTGGGATAACAAGAGTCTTGTCGGACAGACACTTTTTCAAGTTCGAGACGTGGAAAACAGGATGTATGTTACTTAGTTGTTGACGTAGTATGAGTTTGTAAGCTACTGGACCGATTCTAACGAGAATTTTGAATGGTCCTATGTACCTTGGATTCAGCTTGTCACGCTTTCCAAAGCGTATCATGCCCTTCTAGGGTGAGACCTTAAACATGACACAGTCACCAACCTGGAACTCCAAAGGTTTTCTTCTTTTGTCAGCGTAGCTTTTCTGTCTATCTATGGAAGCTTTAAGTCGCTCCCGGATTTGTACGATTTTCTCCGTGGTTTCGCGAATGATTTCCGGACCAGTGAGAGTATTGTTAGGGACTTGTCTTCTAGCCAGCTGCTTGTCACCCACTTCAGCCCAGCATAGAGGTGATATGCACTTGCGGGCATAGAGAGCTTCGAAAGGAGCAGCCTTTATGCTAGTGAGATAGCTATTGTTGTAAGAGAATTCGACAAGGGGTAAATGAGTATCCAATGCCTTACCAAAGTCTATCACGCAAGCTCGCAACATATCTTCTAAAGTTTTAATCGTCCTCTCACTTTGTCTGTCAGTTTGTGGATGGTAGGTTGTACTCATGTCCATCCTAGTTCCCAAAGATTTTTGTAAAGACTGCCAGAAACGAGAAGTGAATCTACTATCTCGGTCAGAAATAATAGATATTGGCACACCATGTAGTTTAATGATTTCCTTGAGGTAAGTTCTTGTTAGCTTCTCCATCTTGTCGGTCTCTTTGATTGGTAAGAAATGTGCGGATTTGGTTAATCTATCGAAGATTACCCAAATAGTATCATAACCACCCGATGTCTTGGGTAACTTGGTTATGAAATCCATTGTAATCCGCTCCCACTTCCATTCAGGGATTTCAGGTTGTTGCAATAAACCTGAAGGTTTCCAGTATTCTACCTTGACTTTGGCAATAGTAAGGCACTTGCCCACAAAGGTAGCAATTTTGGCCTTCATGTTAGGCCACCAGTATAGTTTCTTGAGGTCCAAATACATCTTGTCTGAACCTGGATGAATGGAGTATTGGGTTTTGTGTGCTTCATTTATAACCACGTCTCTATAACCACCGAACTTTGGTGTCCTGATCCGGTTCATGAAATAATAGACTCCATCATCCCTGACTTTGAAGTTTTTATCTATTCCTCTCAAGGCTTCACCCGCTACGTTTTCAGGTTTTAAGCCCTCAAGTTGAGCCTCTCTGATCTGTGTGGATAGATATGAATGGATTGTCATTGTCAACGACTTTACTCGGCGTCCCGAGTATTCTTTTCCACTAAGGGCATCAGCTACTACGTTATCTTTACCAGGATGATAAAGAATCTCACAATCATAGTCATTCAGTAGCTCCCCCCATCGTCGTTGTCTCATGTTCAGCTCTTTCTGATCGAAGATGTGCTGGAGACTTTTATGGTCCGTGAATAATGTGCATTTCGTGCCATATAAGTAATGTCTCCAGATCTTCAGAGCAAATACTACTGCTCCTAGCTCAAGGTGATGTGTTGTATAGTTGACTTCATATGTCTTTAGCTGTCTTGAGGCATAGGATATAACCTTTCCTCTTTGCATAAGAACACATCCAAGACATTGATTTGAAGCATCACAGTACACTATGAAATCCTCTGTCCCTTCAGGGAGAGACATGATCGGTGCACTACACAAAGCTCGCTTCAGTGTTTGGAATGCTGTTTCTTGTTTTTCTCCCCAGCTAAAAGTTACACCCTTTTGCGTCAGGGTGGTAAGAGGTTTAGCTATTCGAGAGAAATTCTGGACGAATCTGCGATAAAAAGCCAGCAAGACCTAAGAATTGACGGATTTATGTACGTGTTTTGGGTGCTGACCAGTTTTCAATTGCCTTTATTTTGGAAGGGTCGACATGTATTGCTTCAGAACTGACCACATGACCTAGGAATTCAACCTTCCTGATCCAAAATTCCCACTTTGAAAACTTCGCATAGAGTTTCTCTGGTCTAAGAGTTTGCAATACTTGACGAAGATGTTGGCCATGTTCCTCTTCACTTCGTGAGTAGATAAGGATGTCGTCAATGAAGATTATGACGAATTTGTCCAAGAATGGACGACATACTTTGTTCATTAGATCCATGAACACAGCAGGTGTATTCGCCAATCGAATGGCATCACTACGAATTCATAATGACCATAACGAGTTCTGAACGCGGTTTTGGGAATGTCATTCTCCAAAATCCGTAACTGGTGATACCCGGATCTTAAGTCTATTTGTGAGAAGTAGCTCGCACCTTGAAGTTGGTTGAACAGATGTTCAATGCGTGGCAGAGGCTATCGATTCTTAATGGTAAGTTTATTTAGTTCGCGGTAGTCTATGCACATACGGAATTTTCCATCTTTCTTCTTTACGAATAAAACTGGTGCTCCCCAGGGTGAGAAGCTTGGTCTTATGAAACCTTTTCTAAGGAGTTCGTTAAGCTGGCTGGATAATTCCTGCATTTCAGAAGGTGCAAGACGAGAGGGAGATTTGGCTACTGGGGTAGCCCCTGAAATTAAGTCGATTCTGAACTCGACTTGTCGTTCAGGAGGCACTCCTGGAAGATCATCGGGAAAAACATCGGGAAAATTGCATACTTTAAGAATTTTCGCGATATCTTTCACTTCTTGCTTCTTGTCTACCACATGAGCTAAGAAAGCACAATACTCTTTGCGAAGGTACTTCTGTGCCTTGATGCAAGAAATGATCTGGAGGTTTGTTCCGGGTTTGTCGCTGTAAATAACAAGAGTTTCGTTAGTTGGAAAGTTCAGACGAATGGCTCTTTCATAGCATAGGATGTCAGCATGGTTAGGACACAACCAATCCATACCTATTATGACGTCAAAACTTTTGATAGAGACCGACATAAGGTCTATTGGGAATGAAAAGTTATTCAAGGTAAGAGTACATCCTATGTATATATCGTTGGTGGATTCGGATTTCCCGTTAGCCATTTCAACAGTGAATGTTTCTTTTAATGGTTGGGAGTTTTGATTTAGCAAGTGTTTGAAATTATGGCTCACAAAGCTCTTCTCAGCACCACAATCAAATAGGATGCATACATAAGTGTTGTTGAGAAGGAACTTACCCGTGACTACGGCAGGGTTTGCCACCGCTTCTTCATGACGAAAAGCTAAAATTTTCCCAACTCCACCGATATTTCCAGCTTTAGGACAGTCTTTCTTGAAAATGTCCCACTTCACTACATTGGTAGCATGCTTGACCTACTCCAGCAGCAGGTACTTGGTTAAGTGGTTGGGGTGGTGTTCTACAGAATCGGGCAGTATGCCCTTTTCTGTTGCAGTTACGACACTGCATTTCTCGAAACTTTCCATTATGGTGAAAATTGCACTTGTTGCACTTGGGGAGATTACCAGCATAAGTCTTAACTGGTGCAGGGTTAGCAGGAACAGCAGCAGGTACAGTAGAAGCGTTGAGTGCAACTAGTTGTTGCTTCTTTGAGGAATCCTGTGAAAACTTGCCCTTCCTCTTGTTCCTACCCTTCTTCTTGCTGTTGTTGTTGTCATTGTTGTTGTTGTTGTTTCCCTTTGGTTGTTCTGGTACAGTAACCACTGAGTTTTGACGGGCTCCGTCATCTATAAGAGATTGTGCCAGTTCCTTGGCACTGTCAAAACTAACAGGCCTCGAAGCTAAGACACTTGACTGAATTTGGGCGACAGTTCCCAAATATATCTCTCAATCTTCTTGCTCTCCAGAGCAACCATATATGGACAAAGAATTGCCAGATCACAGAATCTACTGGTATAGGTTGATATGTCAGAACCAACCATTGTAAGACCCCAGAGCTCCTGCTCGAGTTTCTGAACTTCTCCTCGCGGACAATATTCCCGTATAAGCATAGCTTTGAAGTTCTCCCAACTTATCGAGTTAGCCACTACCAGAGTAAGTGACTTAACATGGCCATTCCACCACGTTAATGCTCTATCTGAAAAAGTACAAGTAGCGAATTTGACCTTGCTGCTCTCAGGACAGGAGCAGATTTCAAAAATTGCTTCCGTCTTTTCTATCCACTGTCTTAATGCCATAACTCCTCCAGTTCCATTAAAGGTCCTGGGTTTGGCATTGGAAAAATCTTTATAAGTGCACTCTCGCGAGTGCCCATAACTCTCGCCATGGTTAGAAGGATGTGCACCAGCTCCCGACCCACTAGCACCAGGAGTATTAATATGAGACATGGCAGCAGCTACAGTCACCGTGACCGCCACTTAGAACATAGTGGGGTCGAACTGAGGAGGTGGTGGCGGAGGTGGCACCGGTGCTTCATTAACATTGTTACGTCTTGGATTTCTACGAGGAGGCATCTTTTTCTATAAAAGTCAAAAGATACAAGGATGGTAAGATATCAAGAGTGAATATGAATTTTGATATCTTTGAACTAAAACATATAGTTCAACATGAATCTTGTAATGAATTGGAAATAGAAGTCTACGACATTGTAACAGAATGATAAGAAAATGAATGGTTATTTTTCAAAGACTATGAAATGCATGTCGATTGAATTGGCATATTGATTACATAAAGTCTGGAAAACATGACCCCAAACAGGTCTACAATATACCAAATTCTAGGAAAAACATCGACATCATACTGACCTACCGAAAATAAAATTTTCGTGGTAGTACTAAAAAACATGAAAAATAACGTTAGAACCTATTCGTAGACATAAACTATAACCAAAAGAGAGAATAGGAAATGAGTAGAGCATCTTCTACTGGCGACGAGTATCACTTGGATGAAACCTCATCTCAGCCAGTTGACGCTCCACAGCAAGTAGATGTCTTTCATACACTGTCAGACGTGCTCGGAGTTCTATGAATTCTGCTCGAGTTTCAGCTAATTCTTGCAGTAGAGACTCATTGTCCCTCGTAGCTCTCTCGCAAGAATATTCAAGACGACGAATGCGGACTGTATTAACTCCCGCGTTGGCATCAACTTCCCTAATTCTGTTGATGGCTGTCCTACCCTGTATTTCATTTCGAGCAATCCTGCGGACTAGAATTGGCAAAACTCTGTCTCCTGCGCCTCCTTCGCTCAGGTTGTAGAAGCTTCTGTCTCCGTTGTATGGAATGGGTTGACCCTGCTCTTGACTCCATGTTTCCAAACTTTCCACCCACAGAGGCGTCGGGCCTTGAAAAGCCGGACGAGGGTTAGGATTTTGAGCAACTGGTGGTGGATTATAGGCTTCTGATTCGGAATCATTGTCTTCAGGAAAATTTTCCGCAAAATCATCATCTAAGGGAATTTCGTTCTGGTTCTGCATCTTGTCCTTTACCGGGGAAGTACGGGTCTCCGGGTAGGTGAAATCCAGCCATTGTTATCTAAGCGAGAATAGGGATAAGAGATATAGAATATAGTTAGTAACGATTGATTAAGGATATAAGTTTCTACGAGAAAGACCTACAGTTATCAAATAATGTATTATTTATGACTTGTTCTAGGTATTAGTATAACTATAAAGTGTATACTAATTATATATAACTTAAGTATAACCGATTTTCGATTAAATGAACCGGCTCTAAATCCATAACCAAACAAGGAACAGGAAATGAAGCTAAATCACATATTCTAAGTCTATATAACTTTAATTATATATTTTTGTAATATACCCTTAATATTTATAGTTCTACCCTTAATTGTTCTATTGTTTTCATATGTTTGTTTTTAGTATATAGTGCCTAAAATACCCCTATAGTATTTTAATCTTTTATGTTCTGTTCTAGGATTCTTCTGAATATGTATGACTGGTAAGTTTTAGACATGTCGCAACACCACTATCACTCCCAAACACATTTTGGTCATATCTCAAATTAATATAGTTGATCAGGCTATATTAATCCCAGATATGATTACATAACTGCCCAGGTTTGACTGTAATGTTCAACATCCAAATACTTTTAAGTTCTTATGATTGTGATACTGTACTTGTAGGTATGAGTGTTAGTATACTTCTTGTAAAAATACTTAAATTTTTAAAAGTATACTTGTAGTCAGAGCTCTTAGCCCCAAATGTATTTATAGTTTGTATATCTTTTATGGATTGATATACTGAGTTCACTATAAACAATGCTCTGATACCAATATGTCACACCCCCAAACCAGACGGCGGAAACGTCCGTGGGTGGAGGACTTCATTTGTAGTATCACAACACATGCATTATAGTAATCAAAGTACAAACAACCACTATATTTAAAGAGTAAAGTATTTACATGTGTTTCATCATTGTATACTGAAACTAAATAGTTGTACAAAACAAGAAGACAAGACATAAATAGCTCCATCTTCTCAAAATCTCGAGGAGTACCTGTCTACTGGTTCCCTGAGAATACAAGTAATTTGAAAAGAGAGTATCAACAAATAGTTGAGTGAGTGCATAAGTATTTATGTTTTGAAAGAATGTTTTCTGTTTCTTGAATATGTAAACTGTTCCAGAAAATCCTATATTTTCTGCTGTATACGAATAGTAGTTTTATTTTCATAAAATTGTTCTATTTGTAAAAAAATGTTATGTATTTGTAATCCTTTTGTAAACTTGTATCTGAGAGTATGCCTGGTTTCATCAACTGTTATTGTAAACTGTAATGTAATACTGTAAACTGTATCTTGTAAACTAGTACTTTGGAAATGTACATAAGTTTAGTTAATTATACACTAACGTATTGTTAATATCTTGTTGAGAGAAAAACTTGAGAAACACACTTGAACAAACGTTAGAACAAATTTATATTGCGGAAATTAAAGTTAATCTCAAAGGATCATAAAGCTCAACAATAATATAAGTTAGAGTTAGATAGTTAGATGATTAGTTGCGGAAAGATAAGGAAATATAAAAGACAGCAAGTATTATATCAAGTATGCACTTAAGTTAATTCTTAACAAGGAATGCAATCAGACCAAGTTAGTGAGTGAGATCAAACTTAGTGATTAAGTCTAGAAAAGACTTACTCTTGAAGAGAGATTACAAGGAGTGTCACACCCCGAAACCGAACTGATAGAAACATTCGGGGGCGTTGGACGTCATGCAGTATAGTAATCAAAGTACAACAACCATTGCATTAATAGTATAAGTTTTTACATAGGTTACATGTAACAACAACATTTAAAGTAGATATAGAGAATAACATAAGATGCAGTTCGGTACAAGGCTGACTTCGCAAAAGCTCCCGGAGTGTACCTGTCTACTGACGACCTGAGAATACAAGTTATTTTGAAAGAGAGTATCAGCATTTTAATGCTGGTGAGTTCATAAGTATTTTAATGACATTGATATAAATACATGTTTTTCCTCAAAATAATCTCATTAGATGATGGTGATAAGAGCTTATAAAGTATTTGAATTCCTTCCAGAAAACCCTATATTTTCTAATAAAAGTAGTCTTCTACCAAGACTCGACTGTTTCATGTTTAAAAGAATGAGTTCCTCTACTAAAAGCAGTCTTCTACCAAGACGCGACTGTTTCATGTTTAAAAGAATGACTTCCTCTACTAAAAGCAGTCTTCTACCAAGTCCCGACTGTTTCATGTTTAAAAGAATGAGTTCCTCTACTAAAAGCAGTCTTCTACCAAGACCCGAATGTTTTGAGTTTATAAGAGCATTTTCCCAAATGTTCCAATCATTATCAAAATATAGTTTTACATTATCGTTTTATATCAAAAACGTTCTAAGTTTAATGTATTAGGGAAAATATTATAGTACCGTAGTTTTATATGTAGAAACTACCGTGGTACTAATTACCTTAAGGCCATGAATTATAAGGTAAATGTGAAGATACTCGTAACCACACTGATTGACAGATGTAAACACGACGATCTACTGGCGTCGAAATAAATGTGACATTTGTTACCCCTTGGCTTGGTTGGCCAGGACTGTAGCTAGCAGTCAGGATGTGGGATGGTATGTCCCGTATAGATCTATACACACAATGCCCGCTCTCCCTCCAGGAGACTCTGGTTACCACTCGACAACGGTGAAATCCGCGTCATGAGGATGTATCTCATGCTCTGATTTCTATATACGTTTCTTTTTACTAAAAGTACATGTTTTAGAATATTGATATAGCTAGTTTCTCCTCATAAAAGTTATTGTTGGTTTCTAAACTATACCTAATATAGTTTACTTGAGAGGTTATCTAGGTACCTTTGCTACCCAAAGGCGCTGAACTGGAGTAAGAGCTTTAATATCTAAACAAATATACATAATATATAACTAGGATTTCAACGACACTCGGACAAATAACCGGATACTCTAAGTCCACAACCAAACAAGGAACAGGAAATAAAGCGGGCTATCAGTCCTAAGTCCTTCAAACCCTACTTATATGACTATATGTATATAGACATGAATCTAACTAGAATATAAGTTTAAAAGACTTGGATAAAAGTTTAGTAATTTAAAAAGAGATTTGAAAACAAGATTTGAAAACCTTTAGCTGGATAAAACAGTTTAACATTCAAAATCTATTTGATTGACATTTATTAATCACATGTGATTGATATAATAACTTAATAGTTCAACTTGTATCCCCCCCCAATAAAAGCATTTAAAATCATTTCAAAGGTTGATTAAGGGGTATGAACTCACCTGAAGTGAGTAACTCGAAAGAAAGATTGATATAGGATCGCCGGGCGTCGAATGAGGTCGTGAGCACAAACGGATCCTAGTTTAACATGTAATAACACATATATGAATACACTTAGGGTATATAACCACTAATAGATACATGGACACACCTTAGGGACATGAAAACACTTAGAATTAAGTGTTACAAACACCTATTGAAGTCCCTAAATGAGTGTAGGGCTTTAGATTTGAGTGTAAGGCCACCAAACTCGACTTTTATGTGTGTGCGGCCAGGTGTACGGCCAGGGTGTGCGGCCAGGCCTGTGTACGGTTGTACATGGGAGTGTGCGGCCGTACAGAGTGTGTGTGCGGCCGTACACAGGGATGTGCGGCCGTACACTCTTCATTGATGCCCAAAACGTCGATTTTTAGGTGTTTCAAGGCCAATACCAAGTCCAACTAGCAGATAGGGGGGTCAAACTCTCACTTTGGAGATCTTTTGAGGTGTGTACGGCCACCTTATGAAGGTGTGCGGCCGTACACCTTCAAGTGATGAAGAACACGAAGAACAAGAAGAGTTTTAGGCTTAGATTAAGGTGTCTTACCAGTATTCTTGGGTGAAGATTCTAGAGAGAGAAAGTAGTGTGCAGCCAAAAGAGAAAAAGAGTGAGTGAAGGGGTCTCCTCCTTTATATAGAGGTGGGTGTACGGTTGAGGGGTGGGTGTGCGGCTGGCTGTGTGCGGCTGGCTGGCCACACACTCGGGTGTACATCCGCACACACCTTGCTTGGTGCGTTTGGCCCAATTTTTTGATGCTACACTCATTCTAACCCTTCCTAAAACTCATATCTAGGTTATTCTAAGCCTAGAACACTCATATAGACCCACAATTTCGTTATAAGATAGCAAAACGAAGGCAGACACTCGGCTGAGTTGAATAGATGAACTTTACAAGACAAGAATTTTCGGGTTGTCACATTATCCCCCGTTAGAGGGAATTTCGTCCCGAAATTAGAATCTTAACGAATACTCAGGGATAGGTGCGAAAGATGCGGATACTTCATGCACTATCTGATCCGCCCATTCCCTTGGGGAATCAGATATATACTGGGATCTAACAAACATTTACTACGAGGTATGGCTTCTCCTCCGATCTCTAGGCTACACGGGATAAGGTTTCATCAGTTTCCTTTACCGAGCTAGATTTCTCCTGTTTCCCTTAACGAACGTGTTTCTGGTTTTTATGGATCTAGTCGAGCAAATGATGAGAGTTTTGTCGGGTACTACTGGTTCATTTGCTGAGACGTGGATAGGTTAGGGTGGAATTTATGGAATCCCTAAAGTAGTTGGGGTCTGACGGATGCTGGACCAATTCTTATCAAGGATCTCTGATGGTCCTAAGTTCTTGGGAAAATAGAACGTTCCGTACCCAAAACATAATGTACTTCCATGGTGAGATCATCACTTGGCGTGATCACCATTCTGAAGTTCCAAAAGTTTTCTCTTACTGGAGGTGTAGTCCTTCTGATTGGTTCCTAGGAGTCTGAGGTCGTATTCGGATTCGTATTTCCTACTGGTTGGCTTTCGGAGGTTTTCTGGATCATTGAAGATGTTGGCTATATGTTGGCATCTATTGGTTGCGCGACATCTACCTCAGTCCAATGCAGAAAGGACCTGCACTTTTGACTCATGAGGGGCTTCGAACAGAAATACCTCAAATGTCGGGATGATAAAGAATTCTACCAGATTGCACTTAGGCAACTCCTACTTCATCATAGTCTATTAGATGCTTTCTCAGCATGATCCTTAATCAGAAGAATCGTTCTCTCATTTGGTTCGTTGTTTCATGGATAGCAGTCTCTGATCAGGGCTAGCTTCGCCCTTTGAGATTTTTTTTGAAGTGATTGACTATCTCGGGAGGTGGTTCTTCTATCTCTTATAGATAATGTCCTTGGAACATTTAGTACTCTAACAAATCTCCAAGACATGCTCCATTCTTCATTGTTTCTGTTTCCTCTAGTTTGTAGGAAGCGCGTGATCTTGTGTAACCCGTCGACTAACACCTAGACTGGTGTCGAGTCCACAATCTCTTTATGACCTGGGTTATAAAGCTTAACGCAACTTGCTGTCTTCTTTACTCAAGTATTCCTGGTCGCGGAGGTAATCATGTGGTTCTTAGCATCCTAGTATTAACTTTGGTGAATGCAGACTATCATCTATAGGGCGACGGTAACTTTTCTCTCATGACGAGGCACTATCACAACTCTTTCCGACCTAGGCACTTCTTGTATGTATTAGGATAAACGAAGTGCTTGAGTAGTGCGAGCATCCCTTGCAACTACTCTCCCGATGTTACCGAGTTTCTCTATCTCGATTAAATCTAGATTGCATAAGACTCTGCCACTCAGAACCTCTAATTTCCTCATCCATTCTTCTCAGAGTTTAACCTGTCACAGCTTTCCAGGTTTCTTGGCTCACTACTGAGATGCTTAATTTGTGGAATCAGGCGTGAATGGATGGTCGTAGTCAATGTTTTTGACTCTTACGACTTCAGTTACTTTTCCTAACTGAGGGTGTCAGCTACTATGTTGGCTTAACCGGGATGACAACAAATTTCGAATTTGTAGTCATATTAGTAGCTTAACCCACAATTGTTTTCTTGACTTCAGCTCCTTTCCTATTGGCATATGATGAAGGGTTTTATTTTAAGGTTCATGGTAGACCTCATACTTGGGTCAATCACTATTACTCAGTGTATACAAGTCGTATATAATTGAGATTGACAGGATGTTCAGATGTGTTGCCCCACCCCAAACCCACAACCAAACAAGGAACAGTGAGTAGGGCGGAAACACACATCTTAAATCTTATCGATCTAGATTATATACCACTCTTAATGCATATACTCAGTAGTAGTAAGTTAATCCCATGAGTTCTTACTCTTGATTCACGAACTTGATCGTGCGATGCAAGTGGCCTTTCCGGAGGATCTATTGTGTAGGTCTAGGGTAGTTATTGTCTTCTGGAATATTTGCAGTTCCTTTCGCTTCCTGTTTTAATGTCTAATGGGGTTGGTTAACAATACGTGGTACCCCTCTCCTAGATACTTCTGAAGGTTGGATGAGAGAGACGACCGATGGTTCGCATTAGGTTTTCTTATTAGGTTCGAAAGAACCTTTATTTGACACCTATGATAAGGTGAAAGTTCTTTTTACACAGCACTAGGAATTCTCGCATGGTCGAACCAAGTCAAACCATGACCGACGGGGGTGTCGAAATTAATAGACATCAACACAATATGGAATGAACTTTGTTAGGACCATGTGTTGAACGGGGCACACAAGTTCTTAGCGTCTCGGGTTTCGTCCATGGTATTACTATCATGGATACTTGGACCGACATGATTGACGCTGAACACTGGGGGTCCTGATGTTTTGGAATAATGTACTTTTCATGAACGGATTTCTCACGAGGCCTCTCTATAACCGCCTAGTATACACTAGTCATGTACAATTAAGATTAAAAGGACTGTTGACTGAGCGACTCCACCCTAAATCCACAACCAAACAAGGAACAGGAGATAAGGCCGCATCACTCACTCGAGGTCTATCAATCCTAATTATAAATGGCCTTAACGTATATACTAAGCCATCATAGCTTTACCTGATGGGTTTTTACGTTTTACAACAGTGCTGCGACTTTTGCCTTAACGAGGGAGTAATTACAATTAGAATTGATTATTTAAAGTTTTCGATTAGCTTCTTAAGGTTGAGAAGCATACCAAAATTCTACCGGGTTCCTTGATGTTCCTCTAGGTATCAGGGTTAAACTCCTCCTGCGTCTTTGTCATTTATTTCAGTTCGACAGTCCCTCTTGAAATACCCAAATTCGCCACAGAGGTGGCATATTGGACTGGTCCCAACATTGGTGGTTGATGTAATGAATTCAACCGGAGTTCTGTAGTTGCGAGCGGTATTCCCCTTCAGGTTGCACCTAACACAAAGGGGTTCTCGATAGACTCTATAATGACGGTAGTCACACTTGCTGTAGTGGGGGAAGTTTCCTAGGTATGGTCTTCTTGGTGTCGAGACAGGCGGGTTGACAGGGGTATTGACTACCTCAGCTTGCTGCCCTTCGGAAGGTCCTTGAGTCGAGGTACTCCCCTTCTCGTTCCCAAACTTTCTTTTCAGGGGATTAGGTTGGAGTTCTTAGGTGGCTTTACACACCGGTGCTGGTTGCTGTTGTCCATTGCTATGATCGGGATTCCCGATAGTCCTCCTACTAACATTTGCGTTGTTAGCATTCAGGTGAGCCATGACAACTGTTACGGCTGCTGAAATTGCAGCTTGGAACGTAGCTTCATCGATCTGCAGAGTCGGTGTCTTGCTAACGGGTTGGTTACATTTCTTCGGAGGCATGGTTTTTCCTACACGATGAGGAACACAAGTTGATGAGAAACGATGGTTACCCCTAGACGTATCTTTCTTTACTATAATAGGCATAAATTTTTCCCGCGCTTTGAGCTATGGTTCTCTAGGGGTCGACCTACATCCCTATGATGCAGTCCTGGTAACAGGGTAGAAACAAGTTTATCGGAAAGCCATAAATCGGGTTTCGTTCCAACTAAGTTATCTTTATATTGGAGAGGTTCACTCTCCGGCTTTGAAAAGATTTGAAAGAACTTCGGAACGAAGATTACACAAGAAAAGACTCATGAAAGTTTAGGGCTAAACACTCTCAATCGAGATTTTGTGATCCGATCTATTTATCTTAGTCGCGACACGAAAGACGATTTGCCTAACTCATAGTGTGAGTAGTGTAACCACTAACTCACTAAGTTGTATTAATTTATAGGTTATTAGTGTGACTTATAGGGGTAGAACACTTCTCGGGTTTCATACATTGGCTCCTTCTGTTCTACGTTTACTCTTGACTGGAATAAACGTTGGTTCTCTTCGGGTACTTATATAGGGTTCTTTTCTCCTGTAAACATATTGAATTTCCGCTCCGTTTTACTTCCGATTCTGACTCTGATCGTCATCACTTCCTAATGGATGACTGGAATCTCGGAAGTTCAGGCGAATTTCCCACCGATGTCCCCAAATGGTATAGGCACATGGTGATTTCAATAGTCTCATCACTGTTCATTTATTTCCTACTTGGAAATCTTTCTCAATGAACCTCTTCTGGGTCTTTATCGACTCCTCTGCCGATTACTGAAGTAGATATGGTTTTCTAAAGGGGTTTATGCGAGAATGGGAATGTCTAAAGAATGTTAAGAGATTATTAAAACATTTTAATGTGTGATCCATATCGAGTCCTTCTACAATTACATAGTGTACACCAATCATATATATAACTTAAATCTACTAGGCCTTCGAATATGTGATACTACTCTATATCCACATCCAAACAATGAAAAGGAAGTAGAGCGAAACCACACATTCTTAGCCTATGATATCCTCACTATATATAACCTTGGGAGCATACACTCTGTAATCATAGACCAATCAATAAGGGTCTTTTTAGTTTTCACGCAAGGTTATTTATGGTTTCTAAAATACTCCTATAGCATTTTAATTACATGTTTGATTCTAGAATTTCTGGACGTGTTTTCTGGTTTATTGTTAGTCTATAGTATCATAAAATAGTCCTATACTATTTTAAACTTTATGTTCGGCTCTAGCATTCCTATATGGTAAGTTTCAGATTCATTGCAACACCACCATCACTCCCAAACACACGTTGGTCGCATCTCGGATAAATATAGTTGATCAGGCTACATTTATTCCAGGTTACGATTACATAACTGTCCAGGTTTGACGGTAATGCTCAACATCCAAAGACTTTTATTCTAGTTCTTCTTGTGATACTTGTTCTGGTATATATATTATGGATGTACTTATACTTTTGTAAAATATGGTTATATTTTAAAGTATAACTCTTGGTAAGAGTGTTTTTATCCCATTGTATTTATAGGTTGTATATCATTTATGATTTGATATACTGAGTTCACTATAAACAATGCTCTGATACCAATCTGTCACACCCCCAAACCGAAATGGCGGAAACATTCGGGGGCGTTGGACGTCATGTCAAGTATCACAACACATGCAGTATAGTAATCAAAGTACAACAACCATTGCATTAATAGTATAAGTTTTTACATAGGTTACATGTAACAACAACATTTAAAGTAGATATAGAGAATAACATAAGATGCAGTTCGGTACAAGGCTGACTTCGCAAAAGCTCCCAGAGTGTTTCTGTCTACTGACGACGTGAGAATACAAGTTATTTTGAAAGAGAGTATCAGCATTTTAATGCTGGTGAGTTCATAAGTATTTTAATGACATTGATATAAATACATGTTTTTCCTCAAAATAATCTCATTAGATGATGGTGATAAGAGCTTATAAAGTATTTGAATTCCTTCCAGAAAACCCTATATTTTCTAATAAAAGTAGTCTTCTACCAAGACTCGACTGTTTCATGTTTAAAAGAATGAGTTCCTCTACTAAAAGCAGTCTTCTACCAAGACCCGACTGTTTCACGTTTAAAAGAATGAGTTCCTCTACTAAAAGCAGTCTTCTACCAAGACTCGACTGTTTCATGTTTAAAAGAATGAGTTCCTTTACTATCATTATCAAAATATAGTTTTACATTATTGTTTTATATCAAAAACGTTCTAAGTTTAATGTATTAGGGAAAATATTATAGTACCGTAGTTTTATATGTAGAAACTACTGTGGTACTAATTACCTTAAGGCCATGAATTATAAGGTAAATGTGAAGATACTCGTAACCATACTGATTGACGGATGTAAACACGACGATCTACTGGCGTCGAAAAAATGTGACATTTGTCACCCCTTCGCTTGGTCGGTCGGGACTGTAGCTAGTAGTGAGGATGTGGGATGGTCTGTCCCGTATAGATCTATACACATAATGCCCGCTCTCCCTCCAGGAGACTCTGGTTACCACTCGACAACGGTGAAATCAGCGTCATGAGGATGTATCTCATGCTCTGATTTCTATATACGTTTCTTTTTACTAAAAGTACATATTTTATAATATTGATATAGCTAGTTTCTCCTCGTAAAAGTTATTGTTGGTTTCTAAACTATACCTACTATAGTTTACTTGAGAGGTTATCTAGGTACCTTTGCTACCCAAAGGCGCTGAACTGGAGTAAGAGCTTTAATATCTAAACAGATATACATAATATATAACTAGGATTTCATCGACACTCGGACAAATAACCGGATACTCTAAGTCCACAACCAAACAAGGAACAGGAAATAAAGCGGGCTATCAGTCCTAAGTCCTTCAAACCCTACTTATATAACTATATGTATATAGACATGAATCTAACTAGAATATAAGTTTAAAAGACTTGCATAAAAGTTTAGTAATTTGAGGCCTTTGGAGTGTTCTTGGGTGAAGATTCTAGAGAGAGAAAGTAGTGTGCAGCCAAAAGGGAAAAAGAGTGAGTGAAGGGGTCTCCTCCTTTATATAGAGGTGGGTGTACGGTTGAGGGGTGGGTGTGTGGCTGGCTGTGTGCGGCTGGCTGGCCGCACACTCGGGTGTGCGGCCGCACACACCTTTCTTGGTGTGTTTGGCCCGATTTTGTGATGCTACACACATTCTAACCCTTCCTAAAACTCATATCTAGGTTATTCTAAGCCTAGAACACTCATATAGACCCACATTTTCATTATAAGATAGCAAAACGAAGGCTGACACTCAACTGAGTTGAATAGCTGAACTTTACAAGACAAGGATTTTCGGGTTGTCACAAGGCGTTACGATTATATTTAAGTAATAAGATAGTAAAGAGAAAGATGAGTGATAAGATTCAAGATGCGTAAGAGAGGTGTTTTCATTGAGAAATAGAGAACTCTATTTATAGAGTCTTGAAGATTACATACAGCTTAATTTGTTTGAGTTGCCACGTAGGCCACTAAGGATAAAAGAAAGTACTTATACAAGGAACAGGTAAAAGACTGAATCTAAGAACTGATGACGATGACTGCGGTTGCTGAAGCAACTTCGGATCTCTTTTTAATTTAAGAGGGTCACTTTTAATGTTTCAACAATTTCCCCCTAAGTGACCTCTTCAACTTTTCTTTCAAGTGTTGAGCTTGAGGAACTTGATAAGAATCCACCAGAACTTCCTGACTTCCTTAAGCCATGCAGTCCTCCTTGACATCTCAAACTTTACTTCAGGAGTCGTATGTTTGGATTTGTTGACTGCAGCCTGAATAACCTCCAACTGCTTCCGGGTCATACGATTCGTGGCAGTCATCGGGATGAAGTATTTAGTTTCATCATTTAATCGTTTGAAGATGACTCCAAGATCCAGAAAGTTGGTTGCTCCAAAGGATCTATCTTGAAAGCCTTCAGTTAGGACCGAAGCTGGTTCAAGAGGAGGAAGGTTGAATTTATGAGCAAGGGCAGGGTGGATATCAGCATCGATCTTTGCAAAGTCACACACAATCTCTTTGAGAAAGGTACAGGACCTTTCATACGCAGTCTCTTTGGAAGGGATATCAGCATCGATCTTTGTGAAGTCACACACACTCTCTTCATCCTAGGGTGCTTTTCAGACTTATTCTGCAATACCTTTGCAATCAAGAAGATTTCTTCCGGGTTCATGCAAGGGAAGTCAGCTTGGGTTCGGACATAGTCTGAGCTTCTTCTGGCAAGAGTGTACTGGATGAATTTTGCCTTCAAGAACTTTCGAGGCTTGTAATTCTTGACTGTGGAGGGTCTGTCATTTGACCAGATTTTCTCTATAGAAGACCCATGTTTGGCATGAAAGTTGTTGAGCCTCTCAAATTCTAAGGGTAACCTCTTATCATCGGGGATACTGCGGTCAAATGGTTCAAATGCAGTGAAGTATTTTGTGTTGGGAGAGATAGGAATGTCCCAATAACGGTCAGTAGGAGGTTCAACGTATGTGAGGTAGGGCTTGTAATCATCATCCTGTAATCTTCTGTGCGGATTGATCCATGAGTTGATGAGGGATTCATCCATTGTAATATCAACTCCATTTTCCCTCCAGATCATCTCAGCGAATTTAGTTGATCTCCAGTCAACTTTCTTTTGTTTGGTTGCGGGGGAGTCGTTTGAGTGATCTAATGACATGTGGGAAGCTAAGTTTTTGAAATGAGGGGGAGTCTTGGGTCTTTTAGGAGAAGAATGAAGTTTTTGAGTTGGTGAATGTGGTGTGGATTGCGGTGGAGTTTGAATTGATGGTTGTTGCGGTGGAGATTGATTACTTGGACTCTTGTGAGGAGAAGGTTGCGGAGAAGGTTGAGGAGTAGGAACTTTTTCATTGATGACGGGAGAGGAATGCTGATGAGAGATTTGATCCGAGCTTTGGTCTTCACTTCCCCCTCTTGAGGGAGGAGCCACAGGTACTTCCTCAAGCCATTGCTTAAGTCCATCAATTTTACCACAGACTTGGTCAAACTGAGCTTTTAGAGCATCAGCAAGTTGTTTGTCGTTTCGAATTGCTGGGTTGAAGAGCAATCGGTGAATCTCCTTGGTAAGTTGCAGGATTTCGGGACCGTGAAAGTTTGAGGATAGTGACCTGCGGAGATTGTTGATTGTTGACTGTAGAACAGAGATTGCGGATTCATACGCATTATGCATTTCTTCAACAACTTTCTGAGATTGTGCAGACTGATCCTTGATGATGGTCTGAAGATCCGATTTGATGGAGGATACTTCAGAAATGAGTTTTTCGGTAGTGGAGATGAAGTGTTGATGATCAGCTTTGCGGTTGTTGTCTAGGACCCGGATCCCCATTTCCACTTTAAGGGAGATGCGTTCTGCAGCAAGACGCTCTCTGGCATCCAGTCTTTCGATGTGGTCGATGAGAGACTGCGGGCCAGACGATTCCTCAGATTGTGGTTGGGAAGATTTTACTGCAGCCAGAATCTGATCTACTTTGTTTAGTAGAGACAGAAATTCTTTTCTCGAGACAGCTTGCTTCCTTTTCTTCTTTTTTCTCTTGGTCTTAAAAGTGGAATGTTGAGATCTGCTTGACCCTTCCTCTTCATCAAAAATCATCATGCCATCATCAGATGGGTCCAGTTGATTGATCTCATTTAAGTCGACTTCATCGAAGCCAAAAGTTGGAGCTGATCTGACTTCGATGGCAGTTCCATCCTCTTGAGAGTTGTTATCAGCGGTGGTTGGAGGGGGCTTGGATGTACCTGCACCAACTGGATTGGCCTGAGCTAAGCGGATTGTCTCAGCCATTTCTTCCATCCAGTCCTGGACTTTGAGTATTGTGGCAACCGTATTGGCATCGCTGAAAGCGTTGGCCCAGTATTTGGCTACGGTTTCAATCTCCTGCTACTTCTGTTGGAGTTGCTTGGTTTGTTGATCCTTTCTTGCTTGAAATGACCTACGGAAAGAGGCATACTTTTGAATGTCGGATTCTGAGACTGGAGTGTAATGCCTCCAAGAATCATTTGATTCATCACCGTCAAATCCTTGAAAACGCACCAAGGTGTCCCTCGGGTTCACATATCCTTGCACATTTGTGCTCTCTGTGCCTAAACCACCTGGATTTAATGTAAGTAGAGTAGGATTTCCGGAGCTTCCTCTGTCTCCTTGACCCGTGGTCAAGTTTGGCCTCGGCTCCGTTCTGGCATGGGCTAAAGAATCGCCCTGCGGTTGGGTACGTGTTTGGAGTGTTTGGATTATAGAGTCTAAAATGGAGCGCAACTCCGATTCTTGAAAGAAATGAAGTCTGGAAGCCCTGGAGACCTTAGGGCGAGAAGAACCAATTAGATACTCTTGGGATCTAGTTGGGGGTGAGCCCACGTTGAGATGAAACTAGCACACTTTCTGTGTTAGAGTTGCTGGAGGGGTAGTAGCGAATGGGTCTGCGGGGACCCCAAGGACTACCGGAGTCTTTTAAGAGACTTCGGTATCAGTCCGGTCACGCATTTGGCTAGTGGATTTGGTTTTTCTTTTCTTGAAAATGGCAATAGGAGCAGAGTCAGGATCAGAATCGTCAGAAGATTGATTGGATTGAGAGTTACTTTTTGATGATACAACCTGTTGGATTTTTCGTTTCTTTGAGGGTTCTGTTTCCTTGGGAGCTTCAGCTTTCTTGGACGCTTTGTGTTTCCTGCGGGTTTTACCTGGTGAAAGTGTTCTTCCTTTGCTGTGGGGGCCTTTTTTGGGAGAAACTAGTTGTTTGAGCCTTGAAGCATTGTGTATAGTAGTAGACGATGGGACTGTGGATCGTTCTGGTTGATTGGGTGCGGTTGAGACTAAAATGTTTTGACTTGGGAGAGGCGGGGTAGAAAGGTATGGGTCAATACCTTCCGTAGCATCGATGTGGTCCCTGACAATTTGGGTCTCAAGTCCCACCGTAGTCAGAATGTGGATGGGTAAACGTCTTATTGGTCCAAAAATAGACTAATCTTTAGAAGGAGTGTACCTTTTGAGATCACGGGTGATGAAAAAGTTTATGTCGTTGCCCATACTGATCTTGGCGTCGGAATGAAGGTCTGAGATGCAGAGAGCCCAAAACCTTGCAAAGGTAAGCTCGGTTGGGTTTTCCTTTGGGTTCTCCTTAGGGATGTACTGAAGAAAATCATCCCAAAGAATTTGACCGTAGTTAACATCGTGGCCTGAGAAGATGCTCCATACGAGCTCAAGAAGCTTGAGGCCCATGTTGTCGATGCCTCCGGTTCGTCCTGAAAGGTTGCAGATCACGTAGTGGCACACAAACTGCCATACCGCATGCAGTTGGTTCTTCTTGAACTCTCCTATGCCCTTGATTTGCTTCTGGTATCCCATTCGATACAGTGTGGATGTGATGTCTGTAACACTTGGTGATAAGAACTTTGTCGAGGGATGTACCAGTAAGTTGATTGAAGCAAGAAACTTGTCTTTGGTCAAGATGACCAAAGAGTCATCTACTAAGTTCAGATGAACTTCTTGAAGGTTGTTAAGAGGACGATATGCAGAAAAGGTGCACTTGAACAATGTGGAGATGGGAACCACGTCAGTGAAAGCGTCGAAAGGTCCAAACAGAGGATGATTGGAGATGAACTTGATCATGAGGAGAATCGAGTCATTGTATGAAGAGTGGTCATCGAAGATTTCCCTAAAATTGCTAGATGCAATGGTAGGCGATTGGTTCCGAGTAGCAGAATCGGAACCGGTGGGTTGAACAGAGGCTGATGCTTTCGATTGTTTCTTGGAGATTCTTGATTTCACCATTTTGAAAAAGGTTGAAGAAATTGCAGAAAAAGCTTGAGTTGCAAGGGGGAAGAAGATGAAGTTGTTCGCCTTGAGGGATCAGAGAGCGTAAAGCTTTCTTGAAGAAGAAAAAAGTTTTTATAGTGGCGGATTCCAAAAGTTATTGTTTTTACCCTAAAAAGTGATTAAGGGTAAAAAGAAATATTAAAAAAAACATTATCTACCACAAAATTCGAAAGGTTAATTTTTTTGTTCATTTCAAAAAGAGCATTTAATGAAGTGTCGGGCTCAACACCCCATGTCTGCTGAACGTGTGGTGAGGGGTGAAAAATCCGTTGAATAAAGGTGGAATTTGAAACGGATTTGACGTTATGGGGTAAGTGGAAAAGACAGTTTAAGGAAAACATTTTCTAAAAAGATTTCTTTTATTGGAAACGGATTTATTTTGGCATCACACCTAAAATAGGTCTGACAAAAGGTTTATTTGAAAAGAGAAGCAGAAACAATCATATGCGACAAAACGAATATTTTAGAGAATGTTTTTCTTATTTAATGAAAGATCATTAAATAGCACACATTGTTTCACGAGTTTATGAAGCAGTTGAAAGTTTAATTATTGAGATTGCGGTTTGAAACTTCATTGTGGATTGAGATTACATTGCGGATGAAGAGTTCATTGTGGATGAGTGGTTAGACAACTGCAGTAGGAGAAATTGAGAAGAACACTTGAACACAATCAGAAATAACAATCAATAAAGACCCTTGAAATATAAGTATGATATATGGTTGAGGTATATACTATATATTACGGTACAAAAGATGTATTGTAGTATACAAGATATGCCATAACTATGTAAGATAGATAAATTTAGTTAGGACCGCAATGGTGACCAAGAGTGGTCTGCGGTACCTATCAATTCAAGAAGAATTGTGGATCCGGATTCATCATTCTTAACATTTGTAAGAAACTGTTGAGTTTTGTAGAGTCAAGTTCCTTTGTGAATACATCAGCAATCTCTTCATGAGTATGGACAAAAATTAGTTCAATGTTACCTTTTAGGATGTGGTATTTAATGAAGTGATACCGTAGCTCAATATGCTTTTTTTTGGAGTGATGAATAGGATTATGAGAAATTGCTATGGCACTCTCTGAGTCACAGTAAATCGGTATCCGCAGCATCCTGTATCCGTAGTCCATAAGCTGCGTTTTTATCCACAAGACTTGTGAGCAATAGCTGGCTGCTGCCACATATTCAGCTTCTGTGATAGACAGTGATACACAACATTGTTTCCTTGATGACCAGCTAACGAGTCTTCCACCGAGAAATTGACATCCACCGGAAGTGCTTTTTCTTTCCAATCTACATCCAACATGATCCGCATCAGTAAATGCTTGAAGGCTGAAGTCGTTCCCTGTGGGGTACTAGAGACCTAGAGATTTGCTGCCCTTTAAGTATCTAAGAATCTGCTTGGCTGCGGTCATGTGAGATACTTTCGGATCGGCTTGGTATCTTGCGCATACTCCTGTTGCAAAGACAATTTCTGGTCGAATTGCAGTGAGGTACATCAATGATCCAATTATTCCTCTATAAGTCTTGTGATCCACTGATTCGCCGGAAGTTTCATCAGATATCTTATATCCGAAGGCCATAGGTACCTTGGCTGAAGAACAGTTGTCCATTGAGTATTTCTTCAGTAGTTCAGAGGTGTATTTTTCCTGATGGATGAATATCCATTGAGGGACTTGTTTCACTTGAAGTCCTATAAAGAAATTTAATCTCTCTATTCATGCTCATTTGGAACTTGTTGGTCACGAGCTTAGCAATATCATCCACCATCCCCTGATCACTCGATCCGAAGATGATATCATCCACATATATTTGTACAAGCATAATGTGATTACCATTTTCCTTTCTAAATAAGGTGGGATCGATCACTCCTCTTTTGTATCCAGACGAGACAAGAAATTTAGAGAGAGTCTCGTACCATGCTCTAGGTGCTTGTTTTAGACCGTAGACTGCTTTTTCAAGCTTGTAGCAGTAATCTGGGAATTCAAGACATTCGAAGCCCGGAGGTTGATGAAGATAAACCTCCTCTTTCAATTTACCATTCAGGAAGGCACTTTTTACATCCATTTGATGTACCTTGATATTCTTGTGAGCAACATACGCTAAGAAGATGCGTATGGCTTCCATTCTGGGTACTGGGGCGTATGTTTCATCATAATCAACACCTGCAAGTTGACTATACCCCTTTGCGACTAGTCTTGCTTTGTTTCTAATTACTGCACTAGATTCATCCAATTTGTTCTTGTACACCCACCTGGTACCAACAATAGTGTGACCTTTGGCTTCGGAACGAGTTTCCACACTTTGTTTCTTTTAAACTCTTCCAGTTCTTCTTGCATTGATGCTAACCAATCAGGCTCCATTAATGCTTCTTTGATGGTCCTGGGTTCGACCGAAGACATGAATGTTGCATAGTGACAGTGATCAGATAAGTCTTGTGAAGATCGAGTTAGGATGCCTGCTGATGGGTTTCCGATGATTTGACATGGTGGGTGGTCCTTCGTCTATACGTGTAGACGGGGTTGAAGGTGGTCAGCGGCTGCGGTGGAAGGAATATCTACAATATCTGAAGATTTTGCGGTTAGGGACGGTAGTTCCCCCTATACATGTGAACAGCCTGCTGAATTGTCTTGAATTGGAAAGTTTTCTTGGGCAGATGGTGAAGGTTCCCCCTGGATTGCGGACGGGAGTTCCCCTTGAACCTGAGAGGGTTCCCCCTAGATTGTTGGAAATGTGATAATTCTTCAGTCTGTTCTTGTGTCGATGTTCTCTATGTCTTCATCATCTGAGTCAGAAAAGATATTCGATGGTAAGGATTCTCTGCGGATAGGAACTGGAACTACATCATCAAGTATTAGAACCTCGATGGTTGTCACTTGATCCGGAGTAGAGCTTTCCCCCTCAACCGGCGAGGTGGAAGGATTGAGTGATACTACATCGGATAGAGATGGACCAGATACGTCAGCATGTTGTTGTTGAGCTTCTGGGGACATAAAAACTTCGGATAACTTGACTGTTTCTACAAGGTCAAAGAGATCGTCATAGTTTACTTCAACTATGTTTAGTGGACCCGAAGAGGCAGGAATAACACTTTCTAGGATTGCTTTGGTTTCGTTTGATGGAGCGGTGTTGCGGACGTAATAGTCATCGAATTTGACATCGAAGCTTTCAACTATTAGCCTTGTGCATCTAATGAGAACCTGTCACACCCCACAACCGGAACGGCGGAATCGTTCAGGGGTGGAGGACGTCATGTTTAGTATCACGAGATATGTATATGGTAAGCAAGTAATGAACAACCATTTCATTTCGAAAGAAAGTGTTTACAATGTGTGTGTTCACAAAACATAGAATTCATAAGCAAATAACAAAATAAGACTTGAAGCTACTATGCTCCATCTTCTGAATTCCCAGCACGAGCACCTGTCTAATAGTCTCCTGAGAATACAAGTTATTTGAAAGAGTTTATCAGCAATTAAGCTGGTGAGTTCATAAGATTTTAGTGATGTAATAAAGTTGTAAAATGTTGTTGAAAATGTAGTTAAAAATGTAGTTGTAACATGTAGTTGTAAAATGTTGTGAGTTGTAAGTTCTGTTTTCAAAAGTTAGCATGTTCCTCTAGAAAATCCTATATTTCCTACTTTGATGGAAGTTTAAGTAAAATGACACTACAACCCTTTCTATGGGTACTAAGTGGATACGAATTATATAAGACTCACAGTAAACAAACAATCGATTGTGCGCATCTGCCCCAAGCTCCCAACCAAACGAGGAATAGAAGTTAAGGCGGATAGCACACATCCCATTGGTTGTTAGATCATCGTCGTATACAACCCTGGTGTATTCACTTGTTACTCATGGAGTTAATTGTAATGGTTCCTTTATATCTAATGAAAATGTTCTTTAAGAAAACCTACATTTCTTATAATAAAATGGTGACCACAGTGACTACTTTTATAATAGCTTAGTTTATACTGATATATATAATCTAATACCGGATAGAAAGTTAATTTGGTGAATCTGCCCTAAGCCCACAACCAAACGAGGAACAGGAAGTAAGGCGGAAAGCACGCATCCAACCACCTATTGGGTATTAGTTTTATATATAAACCTGATGTATAAACTAAGGTATTATAGAGTTACTCACCTAAGGTCCGTTAAATTGTACTGGTTTAATAAAATGGATTAAACCCTTTACTGGGAAGTTTCTAGTTTTGTATACCAAAAGTACTGATTTTGGAAAGTATGTTTTGTACTAGAAAAACTGTGCTTTGACTCTGTGTCCTATAACTTGACCCATATCTGGTACCCTTATGATGACTTAATGTATACTGAGCATACATATATATAGAATCGAATAGAAAATAGATTGGGTGAATTCGTTCCAAGCCCACAACCAAACAAGGAACAGGAAATGAAGCGGAGAGCACACATCTTATTACCTATCGGACCGTATTGGTATATATATATATATATATATATATATATATATATATATATATATATATATATATATATATATATATATATATATATATATCATGTGATGTATACATTAAGGAATCATAAGACTAGCATTATGGTCCTTTCTTTTAAACGTAGCCTTCTACCAAGGCATCTTCTGTTAAACGTAGCCTTCTACCAAGGCATATTCTGTTAAACGTAGCCTTCTACCAGGCATCTACTGTTATGTGCTAGACTTGACGGTTCCGTTTGTCGTTTGTAAAAATGTATGTTTTCCCTAGTTTATAACTATCTTAATCTCGAAAATAGTTTGAGTTTGACTTTCAAGTGGTACTGTCACTTTATGAAAGTAATGGGAAATGTAAGTACACAATTGTCGTTTATAATGACATGCAGATGTACTAATGACCTAAAACATGTTTGTTTTATTATGGTCATAATGTGAAGGCTAGTACCCCTACTAAACGCTCTCCCTGTCTAGAGATTAAGGGAACCAAACGCGACCTCTGCAAATTCTTGCAAGTCGTGTAATTCACATTGAAGTTATATGATCATGTATACCCAATATAACTATCACCTTTTGTTTACAACAATGAGTCAATGATTCATTGGTATAATTAGATCCTGTAGTAGTTCCATGCTATAGCAACTTAGTTTGTTTGTTCTGTATGGTATTGTTTGTTTCTCAACATAGTATCTCTCTCTCTATATGTTATTGTTTCTTTGTATGCTTCATTGTACTAGAAGTAATGCATAGTATCCTCCTAAACTATACCTATTATACTTTACTAAAGTTTTACTTGAACTGCTATTGAAAAGACTCGTTTATCTACTAAGTTATGCTTGTACTTTAAAAACGGAGTTTTGTATAACTATAAAGTAACATAACTTTAAAAGAGTTTTTGAAATGTTTTGACAACTTATAAATGACATAAGTAACATTTTGAAAGATGTTTATAACAAACAGTTACACAGTTATCATTGTGTTCAACTTGTATTCCCCCCCCCCCCCATAAAACATTTAAAACAGTTAAAAGATTCATTACGGGGTATGAACTCACCTGATGTGGGTGATTCAAACGGTTATGCGTGTAAGGATGAGAAGTTCCACGAATGAAGTCCCGAGACACAATAGATCCTAAATGACATATAATGACACATATTGGCATGAATATAGTGTTTATAAACAACTATATGAAAGGAAACACCTTCCGGGACTAGGAAACACTTTGACCAAGTGTTGGAATCACATGTGATTCAACAAAGGAGGGTAGAATGGCCCTCACATGAGTTTATGGCCATGGGTTTATGGCCCAAGGGAGTTTACGGCCATAAACTCATGGTCAAACATGCATGTGTGTTGGTTTGAAAGCTAGGGAAACTTTAGGGACTTTTGCCCTACACAAGTATGAAAAAGACCAACCCATTGAAGGCTTTTGATGAGTTTACGGCCCAAAGGAGTTTACGGCCGTAAACTCATAATCATTTATGTATTTGAGTGAATTTTAAGGTCCTTCAATCATCAAGAAAGGGTTCTGGGTCACTAGCTTTGAATCTTATAGGGTTTATGGTCCATACATGCTTCAACATTGAGTTTACGGCTAAGGGAGATCTTGGGCCGTAAACTCAAGATGTTCTTGGGAAAAGCATGTTTCAAGGGTGTGATTCAAGGCTTCTAAGTAGATATGAAGTATAGGGAGGAGTACTTACGATCTAGAAGCTTGAAATGGTTGGTTTTGGCCTAGAACACTAGTGTGTGTTCTTGGTGTTCTTGGTGAAACTTGAAGATCTAAGAAAAGAATTATTTTCATGGATGAAATCATGGAAGGATACTAGATTAAGAGATGTATCAACAAATCTAGGAAGAATACTTACTTATATGAAGATCTTGGAAGGAAATCTTGATGATACTTGAGAGGATTTGAAGGAAAATCGGCCAAGGAAGGAAAGAATGAGAAAAATGGCCAAGTATCATCTATATATACTTGAGTTTACGGCCACATGAGTTTCCGGCTGTAAACTCATGGTCTTATGGCCGTGAACTCATTTTGATGAGGTTATGGTTTTATTTGCTACACTGTGGTTCTAGCAGGTACATTCTAACACTCATTCTATAAATGTACTAGGCTAAAACTCCTTAGAATGACCTTAAACCGGGCTAGAACTCATTTCCAATGAGTCTGACACTCAGCTGAGTTGATTGACTGGGGTTTAAAAGTAAAACATTTTCGGGTTGTCACATCATCCCCCCGTTAGATGGAATTTCGTCCCGAAATTAGCTTTCTTAGCATTACTACTGGGGTTGCGCTCCTCTGATTGGCAGAATACCTACTCGTAGACCTGGCAACTTTGCCCTTCTGTTCATGATAGGATTCGTACTTGGTCCATCTATCATTTCTTCGTGTATACAAGTCGTATATAATTAGGGTTAGTAAGACGTTCGGATGTGCGACTCTGCCCCAGGTCCACAACCAAATAAGGAACAGGAGATAGGGCGGAAACACACATGCTAAATCTGCGTAATTATAATCATATACCACCCTCGCGTATACACTAAATAGTGATAGGTGGGCTATATTCGTCCTTAGCCTCTGTGCTCGAACTTGGTCTGTTGGACGAGTGGTATTTCGTGACGGTCTGCGGACATCCGATGATAAGGCTTTGGAGGACAAAGTACTCCTCACACGAGTACTTCGGGGTTTAGAATACGAAAGATAAAACTGAGGTTTAGGTCGGATCGTCGATACGAATGATGAAAATTTCGAGAACTTGCCGATCGAGGTGATAGAAACATATGAACTTATTATGGCGAGGACCACGCCAATTCATGACGAATGATGGTAACGGACTCCTTACTGAACAAAGTTTTGGCCAATTGATAGAAACGTCTGTTATACGATGATGTATCCCTAGTGTGTTCGATAATGTACTGCTAGTGTGTTCGACAATGTACCCTTTGCAAATGACCCAGGGCTTACTGTTTTTCCTTTGATGTTAACACTCCTACGTATCGTACCGCTATGTGCGCATACATACAAATGAAAGTGCTTTAATAACTGGTGGGGATACTTTATATCATGATCCTCCCTGGTACCACTACAATCGCTTGCCATATACAAGTTATGAATATTTAAGGTGAATCAGGCAGTCGACTGAGTAACTCTGCCTCAAATCCTCAACCAACTAAGGAATGGGGACCTAAGCGGAGTCACTCACACTAACTCTGCAACATCTTAGTTATGCACAACCCTGATGTATATGGTAAGCCATAATAGCTTCTCTAAATGGATCTTTAGTTCTCTGGAATACTGTGACCTATTTCAATATGTGGGTTATTATAATTACTTTTAGGTGTTGTCCCCAAATTTTAATCTTATATCAATATAAATTAATTTTCAAAGTAATTACTATTTCGAAAACGTACCGCTGCTCGTCGACGACTACGGGGTAGATTTTCCTGCGGTGATCATCAGAATGCGTACATCCGCTCCTGAGTTCTTTGTTTTCGGGCAGTCCCTCTGGTAATGTCCAGTCTAGCCACAGCCATAGCAGGCTTGGTTTTCTTCAGCTCCCGGGACATGGGAGATCGGTTGAGCTGGTGCCCTGCAGAAACAGACTGTGTGTCCCTTCCTGTGGCTGTTCAGACGCTGCATTTCCCGGCATACTCCGGTGTGGTGATAATTGCACTTTCGACACTTCGGGAGGGTTCCAGCATATCGACTGGCAGGTGCTGGAGCAGTAGGCGTTGTAGCGGCGTACATAGTACTCGCTCGTTGCCCTTGCAGGGTGTCCTGTGTTGTTCGCTTCTTCTTCCTCTTGTTCCCCGACTTCTGATTAAAGTCCTCTTCCCTCGATGGCTCGGGAATAGGGACTTTTACACCATGGCGAACACTATGGTCAATGAGTCGTTGAGCCAGGCGTTTAGAACTACCGAATATGGCTGGGTTAGAAGACAACACATTTCCTTGGGTCGGAGCAATCAGACCCCAAATGTATCTTTCTATCTTCTTGCTCTCTGGGGTAACCATTGTTGGGTTTTGAGCATTCTAACACTCCTATGGTGTACATGCAACCCTATAAACCTTGGATCTATGTTTTCTCTATTATACATGCAAATATTAACTATTCCAAGGTTTCATCCTAACTAGCATATTATGAAGCACCTATACTACAAAGTTCTAGTTAGATGACATACCTTTTGATGTAGCTTGATGTCTTCAAGCTTTAAGAGCTTAGCCCCAATAGTGTGGAAGCCTCAAATGGAATCACAAATCACCAAAACACCATGGAAGAACTTGAGAGAATATGTATGCACACTAAAATCGGCCCACTCTTATTTTCACACACTTGTTCCAATTTTGTGAGCCAAGGACCCCTTTATATATTATGAAGGATTAGGGTTACATCCATGTAAACCCTAATACCCATGACCTTTCATTTACATAGGATCCATGCGTTAAAAGCTCCATGGACCATCCATGAAAGCTTAGCCCAACCTAAATGAACTTGGCCCATTCCATATATATAAGAGTCCATATTTAATTAGTTCTTTTTGATCACTTAATTAATTCTAAATTAATTCTTGATCAATACTAATTAAATAATATGATTCCATATTAATATATTAGAACTTATAATATATTAATATAAATCATAAATATACTATTCTCAAAAGACTATCCATATAAATTATGCCGGTGAAGTGCAACCCAAATGGACCATGCCGGGTCGGGTCAAGTACATACCAAATATAGTTATGGACTTAGACATTAATCCAATAGTCTCCCACTTGGATAAGTCTAAAACTATTATTGAGTATGACTTCAAAACCTAACTGGCAATCGTTGCTCTTAAAGCCGCTGTCGAACTCTGACCTTGTCAATGACTTGTCCATTAGATAAGGGATCATATATTCCTCCATTCTAGATATCATATGGACTGAGACATGGATTATAATCATTCTCTCTGTCCATTTGTTGTTTCCCGATTTTCGATTTATCATTACTGACTGATTGAACAAATCAAATCAGTCCTGGCTTGGCCAAGCACTCACATGTGTCATCGCTAAATCATCGAGGGGCCCACAGATATCGCTTTTATCCCGAAAGTAAAAGGAATGGATAAACTTCGACTCATATGGCTTGTTCTACTACTTGTTGAATCATACACAAAGGCACGTTTTATAACATCGAGTTACCAATGCGTTTTCGTGCAATCAATGTATAACCAACTCATAATAACAACTCATATCTCTAGGTTTTAAGAATATAAGATATTATCGTCTCATGATCACTCGTGATAAAATCCATGAAGTGATTCAAATGAGCGTGGGTTGAATCCAATACTCAGAACTTATGAGCACTCATGAGTGTTGTAGCACCACTTTGTCCACCAACTTGGACCTCTACAAACCAACCCATGACAGTCTTGATTCATATCTACTTCCAACATATGACCGACTGTGGATGGTTTGAATAACTTAATCATTCAGGAAGAGCGACTTAGTTATTCTGGAAGTCAAAACATGCAAAGTGAAACACAAGAATAAATGAATCAAATATGGTATCCAACCCTATGAATATAACTAAACACTTTTATTTATCACCATACTGATTACTCATTATTCATTGTTTCGGTTTTATCAACATTATACTTGAATTAAAAACACTAGTTGTCCCATGCTCCAAGCATGTACACTATGTTTTTCTTAAACAATAGCTTTACGATACACCAAGTATGCACTCTATGTTTGTCTATGATCCTTACTTTGTGAAATAAACCAATTGAACATAATTTCAATGATTCTAATTTCACACTCCCAAATCCTAATCGAAAAATGTGAGAATTTCAAATTCCTATCATTTATCGAAATCTGTTTAGATTTTAAACTTATATGCACCGACCCTCCTGTAATGAATATGTACAAAGTCACAAAGACTTGTCAACAGTCATTATAAGGTATTCCAATGGAGATCAACTCCATGGAAACTAAGTCTCATATTCAAAGTATATTGCTTTGGACATGCTTCTTGCATTAAGTTTTCTAATCTTACACAGATAACTTCCACCTATGGAGACAACTCCATATTCTCATTTTGACTATCACTTCTGAATAAGAGATGCCTCTTTTCAGAATATGTCAATATGGTCCTTCCAAAATTAGCACTATACTTCCAACTGTCCCTGAGCAACCAATCTTTGGTAAACCTCAGATTGTCCTCGACAATTGCTTAATCATTTTAGTCATATCCAATTCTAGACCTTTTCCCTTCTTAATGCCTCTAGGCATTTGGAAAAATTTAGAAATGACAAATATTATAGCACATGCAATCGATCCTATACCCAAAGCAAATGGTACACGATTCATGATGTCTCACATAAAGACATGATTCTAGACCAGTCTTTTGCTACAATATTTTTATTTGCCATGTTTTCAAAATTTGACTATGAAGAGGGATGCCGTAATCATAATCGAATTTTGAGAACGCAATATCTAGAATTTCCTTAAGTTGAACCAATCCAACATGAAATTCATATATATATTCTTGACTAAAGATGATTAAGGTCTCAATCTAAGCCTTTAGAACTGAAATGAAGTATATCCTCTCCCTTAATTATAGCAAAACAACTTTTTCAATCCCTGCAACCTCACGAATTGAAACTTTTGTTTTCTATAATTAACATTGCTAACTTGCAACGCTAACAATAATTATCATGCTCCCACTAACATGATGATTATTAGCATAACACTTATGCTCCCACTAGCTTTGACATGTACTCAGAAATCAGCTAGACTTCTAGAAATCAATACTTTATTGACTTTCTTACCAAAGTTCAGATTTCTGATACGAGATGCTTTGATAAAACTTTATCAAAATCATACACCTTTCCTTAGATAGCATGCATGTGTGTCTAAACAATTTCAGAACTATGAAAAGGGATGCCGTAATCATAGTCTCAATTGTTTAGACCTTTTGCCATCTGCTTCAAATCTACTTGGTGGAAGTGTTTCCTCGCCATCATTTTCATGAATCGGAGAGAAACCTTATGACCCTTAGATTTTATGGTGTATGTGTTCTTATCCATGTGAATCGTCAAAACCATAGTCATAAGACAAGGATAATGACAAATCCAAACTCATATGGATTGAACTTATGCAATCTTAACTTCTTGCCACCTGGCAGTACAGGGCCTGCCATTGCTTCCAAGTTGTTATGCAACCAATTGAGAACTTTCAGAACTCCTATGCAAAGCCAACTTTAACTGGAATGGGCACAGAATATGTCAACACGATAGGTTATAAACCTCAATTTGTGTGCTAGTGAAGAACCTCAGGTTTTATTCTTGATTAGTTCTTGAAATTCTTTTTAGGATCTTTAAGACTCCCACTATCCTCTTGACATATAAGACTATCTTGCCAAATATTCAAGAGATAGTGCGGATTCTTTATCAAGACAAACACTTCACACAATTGGCATTAGTTGGTCTTTGTTTTATCCAAAACATCACAACTTACCAATTTCAAATGTACAAGAGTAGGAAACTTTTACTCTTACATTTGACAAGTGTTTTAAACCTTTCTTTAAGATATGTCACTCAAGTTACAATCTTGGAGTATGACTCTAAGAATTGTTTTGGAACGAAGTATGACTCATCTTCCTGATCTAACCATTTCAACAATTCATGACTCCTCTTCTTAGTCATAAGAATGCACTAAGATGACCTTTAGAGGACTAATTGTGATATGATTTCTAAATCATTAAGATGATCACAAACATGATACTAAAGTACTCTCCCATCTTTTCAGATTTGAGAAACTTTTATCTTTCTGCCTAATTTGATTCTTCCCATTCGTTCTGCCATACATTGAGACTTTTCCAATGTTTCAGAATTATACTTAAACTTGTAAGTATAACCATATTTACTAAACTTTAGTAAATCAAATAGTCTTTAACGAGCTTTGTGGTGGACATGACCAGTGCACAAGAATGTGTACTCGATCCCTTTAGTCCTTCACTTGACTCACACATCCATGTGAACAAGTAATTAGTCTTGATTTTCCAATGCTTGAAAGTTCTCATTCATCATACTATTCAACTTGCATGATTCCAAGTTTCGGTCCAATTGAAACTTGGGTGATGAGGAACTTTCCTGATTTGGTAAATTTAGACACTACCACAAATGAAAGAATCAAATCCATTTTCCAATATTGCTGTCAGTGGAATCATATAAGCAACAATTTTCCACAAATGTCATTGTAAGGATACTTCAAATAAATAAAATTAAACAATTTTCTTTTATTTTAAAACTTTGCGGAAAAACTTATCCTTACAATCCACATGGAAAATTGTTGTTATCTATTCCTTAGCAATATATCATAACTTCTTAAGCAACTGCTCAAAATTCTGATGCGATCGAAATCCACCTTCGCGATCAGAATCAGCATATACTTCCTTTAAGATTTCTCTATATTCTTTGATTCTTAAAACATCAACATGTGACCCAGTCACATCATGTAATGAGGATCTCATAATAGAACTTAACAGAGTTAGATAATGGGCTCTACCTGATGTAGAGTCAAACTTATTAACTTTAACATCCTTACGTAAATTTGGCAGCTTTGCAATCAACGCCCCTTCCTTTGGCAAAATAAACATATGGACCCTTTGGTAATGGGACTATCTCAGACTTAGCCTTTCTCTCTACCATTTGGTCAACCGGGTTGACTATGGCCAATCCCTTTCCATTGGGAAGAGAATGATTTTTTTGGATTTCCAGTGTCACCATTGTCACTGTCCATAATGTTTTTGGGAAGTTGATCTTCTAATCAAATTTGCTTTACTATCGTTTCAAATCATTGCTGATTCAGCAGCACCCAGCAAATAGATATGATCATTAAGGTTCATGTCATAGTCTGTTTCATAGTAGTCCCAAAGGAACTCACTATGTGACTTAGAAAGTGATTGAACATCCAACTTTCTCAAGACTTTGACACCCAACTCTCCCGGCTTGTCAATATGTGACTTCATCTCCAAGATGTGATCACACATAGACCTTGCTTGCCATTAGGGCTTGAGTGACCTTGAACTTGTGGGTTAGGGAGAATAATTGGAGGAGGTGGAGGAAGAGAAGTATGACTTCCATGAGCCAAACTCGGGAAGTCATATTCATTAGGAAAGCTTGGTTTGGGAAGATCATTGTTGTCTAAACCAGACATCAACAATGGGAGAAATTCACGTAAAGTTGATTTAAGTCCTTAATATAACACCCAATATGATATATTAAGGCTAGGACCCAACAAACTATTTTATAACTTGGAAGAGGGATTCCGTAATCCAAGCTATAAAATATTTGAAGGTAGGTGAATGACGATTCACCAATTTCCACCAAGATAAACGAAATGTATTATTAGGTTTTAATTGGTTTTGAAACTCCTAGATTCTTTTGAGATTCATTGAACTTTTCAATGGCATGTTTCAATCTCGAGTGTGCCCTTCAGGTTTTGTGACTGGGATGCCGAGGATCACAAAACAAGGTGTGAAGTAACCATGCAAATATACTTGGTACCCTTAATATTTACCCCTCAATCGATGTGCCGGTTAACCATACACGCTCCAACGATACTATGATAAACATTAAGTTACCCTTTGCCTACCTTGTTAAGTCCAGGTTAGTGTGCCGGTTAACCACACACGCTCCACTAACAGCTTAAACAAAGTGCAAAGTGTAATTTCATGGATTAGCACCTTATTCACATTTTCCTAAGTAACTAAGATTGGGAATTTATAAGTGTTTAGTTACTTAGTATTTATCATTATACTTATAATGAAGGGATAATTAAAGTCCTTGTCCTACCTGTTCGGCTAACGACCATCCACCGGTCAAGGAAGCGGTGAGTGAGAGTGGACACCCATTAAACTGCCATTTTATAGGCAGTAACCTTATACCCCCCTTATAGACCGGCTTCGTGAATGAGGCCTACTAATGGTAAGACGACTTGCTCTTATACATATAATATATTAAACTTTTAATATTATAATAGTATAAGGGTGTATTTTAGACATTTAAAATACTTGGTGGTTTAATCTATTAATTAAACTAGACTTTTAATTTAATTAAACTCAAACCATATATTTATGGATTAATAATACTCTTTTAATTAAACGCTTTAATTAACTATTAATAAAGTCCATAAGAGTTAATTTTAACTATTCAACAAAACATCATAATTCCAATTATTAAACTCAAAATTAAAACCATTTAATTAATTGTTTAAGTTATGAACCCAAGAGTTTTAGAATTCAATTCTTTTTTTCAAAAAAAAACTTTTCTCAAATTCCAAAACTTGAGGGCAAGTTTTGTAATTCTTGAAAACCTTTGGATTCCATAACTTATGGAATTAATGGTGTTTTATGATGAAGCTTTCCATGTTCCATAACTTAAGAACAAGTTATGGAATTCTTTAAAACATTAACACCAAATTTTGTCACTCCATAAAAACTTTGAATCAATTTTTTTTTTTTAAAAAAAAAACTTTCATATCCATAACTTATGGAAATTTCAAAAACCCTTAAGATCACAACTTAAAAAAAAACTTTTGAGCTCCAAAATTTTATGACAAAATATGTAACTCCTTAAAACATTTAGATCAAACTTTTAAAACTAATAAAATAATCATATCATTTTATCTTTTACTAAATTTGACCTAATTCAACTCATATAACAAATGATTCAAATTTTACAAATAATTCGTTTTTCACAAAAGAAGTAATTATTTTAAAATTTGACAAACGTCATGTTTTTTTTTCCTTTTTTTTCCAACTTGAAAATAAAATATTTGCATCAATATAACAGAAAACAACCAGGCTCTGATACCACTGTTGGGTTTTGAGCATTCTAACACTCCTATGGTGTACATGCAACCCTATAAACCTTGGATCTATGTTTTCTCTATTATACATGCAAATATTAACTATTCCAAGGTTTTATCCTAACTAGCATATTATGAAGCACCTATACTACAAAGTTCTAGTTAGATGACATACCTTTTGATGTAGCTTGATGTCTTCAAGCTTTAAGAGCTTAGCCCCAATAGTGTGGAAGCCTCAAATGGAATCACAAATCACCAAAACACCTTGGAAGAACTTGAGAGAATATGTATGCACACTAAAATCAGCCCACTCTTATTTTCACACACTTGTTCCAATTTTGTGAGCCAATGACCCCTTTATATATTATGGAGGATTAGGGTTACATCCATGTAAACCCTAATACCCATGACCTCTCATTTACATAGGATCCATGGGTTAAAAGCTCCATGGACCATCCATGAAAGCTTAGCCCAACCTAAATGAACTCGGCCCATTCCATATATATAAGAGTCGATATTTAATTAGTTCTTTTTGATCACTTAATTAATTCTAAATTAATTCTTGATCAATACTAATTAAATAATATGATTCCATATTAATATATTAGAACTTATAATATATTAATATAAATCATAAATATACTATTCTCAAAAGACTATCCATATAAATTGTGTCGGTGAAGTGCAACCCAAATGGACCATGCCGGGTCGGGTCAAGTACATACCAAATATAGTTATGGACTTAGACATTAATCCAACAACCATCCCGGGGCATAGAGCTGCTAGCTCGCTGAACCGGTCAGTGTAGGTCACTATGTCTGAGCCGACCATAGTGAGCTCCTACAGCTCTTATTCTAGTTTTTGAATTTCGCCTAACGGGCAGTATTCCTCCCGCATTAACTCTTTTAGGTTTTCCCAACCTAATGAGTTAGGCACTGATAGAGTCAGTGACTTAACATGGCTGTTCCACCATGTTAGGGCCTTGCCAGAGAAGGTGCAGGCAGCAAACTTCACTTTGCTTCCTTCTAGGCATAAACAGATTTCGAAGATCGACTCTGTTTTATCGAACCATCGCATCAGAGCGATGACTCCGCCAGTCCCATTAAAGGACAATGGCTGGCATTTGGTGAAGTCCTTGTATGACAACTCTCTCGAGCGCACGGGGACCTCACCTTGAGTAGAATCAGTAGGCGTTTCACCTCCGTTGGTACTGATGGAGTGATATTGAGCCATGGCTGTTGCCACAGCCGCAACCACTGCGGCGTTTATAGCTGCCATATCGATTTGTGAAGGAGGTGGTATTGGAGTTATCAGAGTAGTGCGTCTGTTAGATCTGTGAGGAGGCATCTCTGCTAAAAGAATACAAAGATGAGACGGAATATATCTAAAGCAATGGACACAAGCCGAAAGCTGAAAAGACAAGGTTATCCTAGTTATGGGTGTATCGGGTCCTGACTTCCACAGGGTTCTAGAAACAATTCATAAAAGAGTCTATACCTAATAAACTCTATGAATTTGAAATGGCTATCCTCGAATGAATATATGTTGCCTGAATAACTGTTACCAGTTGCATGTAAGAAAATAATCCTAACATATAATGAGAGATGTGTTTCCACTCGCTCATTAAGTTAACAAGATTATTATTTATTTGTGTGACGGGTAAGACGTTTTGGTTACTTCTGTTGATCCTTCTTTGAAAACTTCTCATGAACTTGTTCTTGTTCCTCCTGTATTCTTCTGTTGTCTACTATGAGGAAGTGGTTACATCTATTTGGGCTTGTCATGCGAAAATGAAAGTGACTAAAGAATCTATGAGCTTTAAGGTAACTTTATGGGGTGATCCTTACAGGGTCCTCTTATAATTGTACAATGTATACAAGTCTGTATATAATTGAAGATTAAATAGACCTTCGAATAAGTGATCCTACTCCTACTCCACAGCCATAAGAGGAATGGGTAGCGAAGCGTACACCACAGATTCTAAGTCTATAAGATCTTGATTATATATAAACCTTTAGAAATATACATTGCAAGATTATAGACCTATCCGTAAGGGTCTTTTAAGTTATCAAATAAGTTATTTATATGGACTAAAATACTCCTATAGTATTTTAACGTAATGTACTTGGTATGTTCTAAACTTGTTATTGTGCTATGGAATCATAGAATACTCCTATAGTATTCTAACTCTAATGTACTTGTTCTAGTATTCTTTTGACTGGTGTTCAGGTAAGTTTTAACACTGTTGCAACACCACATCATTCCCAAACACATGTCGGTCACATCTCGAGTGAATATAGTTGATCAGGCTATATTGATCCTAGTTATGATTACATAATTGTTCAGGTTGACGACAGTGCCCAACCATTAAATACTTTAGTTTTGTTCTCCCCGCGACACTAGTTCTATTATGTACATGTATAAGCAAGTAGGTATATTTTTATAACTTATAGTTAAACTGTAAAAATATATCATTATCCAGAGCACTTAAGCCCCATTGTATTTATAGTTGTATATCTTTTATCGGTTGATATACTCAGTTCACTATAAACAATGCTCTGATACCAATCTGTCACACCCCAAAACCGGAACGACGGAATCGTTCAGGGGTGGAGGACGTCATGTTTGGTATCACGAGATATGTATATGGTAAGCAAGTAATGAACAACGATTTCATTTCGAAAGAAAGTGCTTACAATGTGTGTGTTCATAAAACATAGAATTCATAAGCAAATAACAAAACAAGACTTGAAGCGACTATGCTCCATCTTCTGAATTCCCAGAACGAGCACCTGTCTAATAGTCTCCTGAGAAGAATACAAGTTATTTGAAAGAGTTGATCAGCAATTAAGTTGGCGAGTTCATAAGATTTTAGTGATGTAAGAAAATTGTAAAATGTTGTTGAAAATGTAGTTAAAAATGTAGTTGTAACATGTAGTTGTAAAATGTTGTGAGTTGTAAGTTCTGTTTTCAAAAGTTAGCATGTTCCTCTAGAAAATCCTATATTTCCTACTTTGATGGAAGTTTAAGTAAAATGACACTACAACCCTTTCTATGGGTACTAAGTGGATACGAATTATATAAGACTCACAGTAAACAAACAATCGATTGTGCGCATCTGCCCCAAGCTCCCAACCAAACGAGGAATAGAAGTTAAGGCGGATAGCACACATCCCATTGGTTGTTAGATCATCGTCGTATACAACCCTAGTGTATTCACTTGTTACTCATGGAGTTAATTGTAATGGTTCCTTTATATCTAATGAAAATGTTCTTTAAGAAAACCTATATTTCTTATAATAAAATGGTGACCACAGTGACTACTTTTATAATAGCTTAGTTTATACTGATATATATATAATCTAATATCGGATAGAAAGTTAATTTGCTGAATCTGCCCTAAGCCCACAACCAAACGAGGAACAGGAAGTAAGGCGGAAAGCACGCATCCAACCACCTATTGGGTATTAGTTTTATATATAAACATGATGTATAAACTAAGGTATTATAGAGTTACTCACCTAAGGTCCGTTAAATTGTACTGGTTTAATAAAATGGATTAAACCCTTTACTGGGAAGTTTCTAGTTTTGTATACCAAAAGTACTGATTTTGGAAAGTATGTTTTGTACTAGAAAAAACTGTGCTTTGACTCTGTGTCCTATAACTTGACCCATAGCTGGTACCCTTATGATGACTTAACGTATACTGAGCATACATATATATAGAATCGAATAGAAAATAGATTGGGTGAATTCGTTCCAAGCCCACAACCAAACAAGGAACATGAAATGAAGCGGAGAGCACACATCTTATTACCTATCGGACCCTATTGGTGTATATATATATATATATATATATATATATATATATATATATATATATATATATATCATGTGATGTATACATTAAGGAATCATAAGACTAGCATTATGGCCCTTTCTTTTAAACGTAGCCTTCTACCAAGGCATCTACTGTTATGTGCTAGACTTGACGGTTTCGTTTGTCGTTTGTAAAAATGTATGTTTTCCCTAGTTTATAACTATCTTAATCTCGAAAATAGTTTGAGTTTGACTTTCAAGTGGTACTGTCACTTTATGAAAGTAACGGGAAATGTAAGTACACAATTGTCGTTTATAATGACATGCGGATGTACTAATGACCAAAAACATGTTTGTTTTATTATGGTCATAATGTGAAGGCTAGTACCCCTACTAAACGCTCTCCCTGTCTAGAGATTAAGGGAACCAAACACGACCTTTATAAATTCTTGCAAACTGTGTAATTCACATTGAAGTTATATGATCATGTATACCCAATATAACTATCACCTTTTGTTTACAACAATGAGTCAATGATTTATTGGTATAATTAGATCTTGTAGTAGTTCCATGCTATAGCAAATTAGTTTTTTTGTTCTGTATGGTATTGTTTGTTTCTCAACATAGTATCTCTCTCTATGTATGTTATTGTTTCTTTGTATGCTTCATTGTACTAGAAGTAATGCATAGTATCCTCCTAAACTATACCTATTGTAGTTTACTAAAGTTTTACTTGAACTGCTATTGAAAAGACTCGTTTATCTACTAAGTTATGCTTGTACTTTAAAAACGGAGTTTTGTATAACTATAAAGTAACATAACTTTAAAAGAGTTTTTTAAATGTTTTGACAACTTATAAATGACATAAGTAACATTTTGAAAGATGTTTATAACAAACAGTTACACAATTATCATTGTGTTCAACTTGTTCCCCCCCCCCCCCTTAAAACATTTAAAACAGTTAAAAGATTCATTACGGGGTATGAACTAACCCGATGTGGGTGATTCAAACGGGTATGCGTGTAAGGATGAGAAGTTCCACGAATGAAGTCCCGAGACACAATAGGCCTAAATGACATGTAATGACACATATTGGCATGAATATAGTGTTTATAAACAACTATATGAAAGGAAACACCTTCCGGGACTAGGAAACACTTTGACCAAGTGTTGGAATCACATGTGATTCAACAAAGGAGGGTAGAATGACCCTCACATGAGTTTACGGCCATGGGTTTACGGCCCAAGGGAGTTTACGGCCGTAAACTCATGGTCAAACATGCACGTGTGTTGGTTTGAAAGCTAGGGAAACTTTAGGGACTTTTGCCCTACACAAGTATGAAAAAGACCAACCCATTGAAGGCTTTTGATGAGTTTACGGCCCAAAGGAGTTTACGACCGTAAAATCATAATCATTTATGTATTTGAGTGAAGTTTAAGGTCCTTCAATCATCAAGGAAGGGTTCTGGGTCACTAGCTTTGCATCTTATAAGGTTTATGGTCCATACATGCTTCAACATTGAGTTTACGGCCAAGGGAGATCTTGGGCCGTAAACTCAAGATGTTCTTGGGAAAAACATGTTTCAAGGGTGTGATTCAAGGCTTCTAAGTAGATATGAAGTATAGGGAAGAGTACGTACGATCTAGAAGCTTGAAATGGTCGGTTTTGGCCAAGAACACTAGTGTGTGTTCTTGGTGTTCTTGGTGAAACTTGAAGATCTAAGAGAAGAATGATTTTCATGGATGAAATCATGGAAGGATACTAGAATAAGAGATGTATCAACAAATCTAGGAAGAATACTTACTTATATGAAGATCTTGGAAGGAAATCTTGATGATACTTGAGAGGATTTGAAGGAAAATCGGCCAAGGAAGGAAAGAATGAGAAAAATGGCCAAGTATCATCTATATACACTTGAGTTTACGGCCACATCAGTTTACGGCCGTAAACTCATGGTCTTATGGCCGTGAACTCATTTTGATGAGGTTATGGTTTGATTTGCTACACTGTGGTTCTAGCAGGTACATTCTAACACTCATTCCTTAAGTGTATTAGGCTAAAACTCCTTAGAATGACCTTAAACCGGGCTAGAACTCATTTCCAATGAGTCTGACACTCAGCTGAGTTGATTGACTGGGCTTTAAAAGTAAAAAAATTTCGGGTTGTCACAGAACCCTATGAGCTACTTTGTTTGTTGAGTAGCCAAGAAAGATGCCTTCATCAGACTTCAGTGCGAACTTGTTAAGATGATCTCGGTTGTTAAGGCCCTCATAAGGAGTTTTACCAACATGCTTGCAGATGATGCTTCGGTTTTGAACAAAGCAAGCTATGGCCACTGCTTCGGCCCAGAAGTAAAGAGAAAGATGTGTGAAGTTAAGCATAGATCTGGCCGCTTCTACCAGAGTTCAGTTTCTTCGCTCAACTACTCCATTTTGTTGCGGTGTGTAGGGAGCTTAGAAATTGTGAGTGATACCCTTTGAAACCAAGAAATTGTTTAAGAGATGGTTGGTAAACTCGGTTCCATTATCACTTCGGATGCGGCGTACTGGTAACTTGATCTAAAGTTCAATTTCTTTGATAAAATTGATCAGTATCTACGGAGTTTCGGATTTGAGTCTTAATAAAAAGACCCAGGTGAAACGAGTGAAGTCATCAACTATAACCAGTATGTATCTCTTGTGATGAAGACTGGCTACGGTAGATGGACCGCAGAGATCAATGTGCAAGAGTTCCAGTGGTTCAGAAATTGAGGAATCAATTACCATTGGGTGACTTGCTTTGGATTGCTTTCCACATTCACATGCAGGACAGAGTGTACCATTGCTGAACTTGAGAATTGGAAGACCTCGGACGAGTTCTCCGGTGACCAGATTGTTGATGTATCTGAAGTTAAGATGAGCTAGCTTGCAATGCCATAGCTAGCTGACTTCAGATACTGCTTTGGATAGAAAGCATAGCTGCGGTTTCCCAATGATCAGAGAGACGTCTAGAGGATACATGGTTCCTTCGGAATTGGATTTGATCAAACAACTGCTTCTATCGCTGGTCATTACATAGCAGTATTTGTTGTCAAATTCAACCCTGTGGCCTGCCTTACATACTTGGCCTACACTGATGAGATTGTGTTTAAGGCTTTCTACATAAGCAACCTTTTGAATAGAGAAGTTTCCCGTAGTAAGAACACCATAACCTCGGATTATCTCATTCGCATTGTTGCCGAATGTGACGTTTCCACCGTTGCAAATTGGCCTGAAATCCCGAAGGTATTCTAACCTTCCGGTCATGTGCAAGGAGCTGGCATTGTCGATTACCCATTCTTCTTCTTGTTCCTCCTTGCACAAAGCCTGAGAATTACACGGTTAGTTTAGGCATCCAAAATAGTTTGGATCCTGGGACAAAAGATGTATTTCTGATTGATGCGTGAGCCGAGGTTGCAGGGACAGGTTTCGTGTCAACTTTTATGCCTAGTCCTGGGTGTTTGAGAGTTCTTGGAGTTTTGCGAGATTTGGAAAAGTTACGAGGTTTTTGAAAAGAACCAGATTTGACATGAGATGAACCGTTTTGACAATTACACTGACATACACAAATTTTGTCATTTACCCTGCCATTTTGTTTAGTCAGCGGTCTAAATGACGAGGTAGGCTTGTGACCAGTCCGGGAGTGGTGAGATCTGACAGTAGTTGTGTTGGTATTTGAAAAAGTACGTTTTGCAGAAGTGAGAGCACAGAAGGATTTCTTGGAAAGTGATTTCTGAAAACTTTGATGTGATATTTAAAGTGTTGGAGTTGGTAAAATCCCCTTCCATTTTGGGTCATCTAAGGAATAGATTTGTAAACCATTGCTTCGAAAAGACTATACTCTCTTTTGGGTTGTGTTAGATGTTTTGGAGATGGCTGTTGAAACTGTATATTCCTTTTTGTATATTTTCTTGATCAGAGAGTTTTTTGAAAAATAATGTGAGAAACGAACTTTTCTGGACTCTTAGATTTTGGAAATCTGACATGTTTTTTGTTTTTTTTAAAGATTTGCCGACTTTTGCCTCGGGATCGAATTTCCTCTTTGAAAGCCTTTTTAGCTACGTTTTTTGGAGAACCGCAGTCATTGGTGTTCAACTGCGGTTTCCTAGAAACCTTTTAAATTTTTTGAAAACGAGGGCTAGATTCATCTGAACTAGAAGATTCAGGGCTTTGAGAGCATTGACCCACTTCAAAGTTTTCTATGGGTAATTCATGATGAATTGGCTGAAGAGTCACAGAGCTTTTGACTGAGGACTGCGGTAAAGATGATTTGACCACTGCAGAATAAGACTGAGTTAGGACTTCTGTGGGATTTTTGTGGGACTTATGTGGTTCATGACTGCAGTGAGAGACACTGCGGTCTGAGGGCAGAGATGGAAAGTCCTTAGAGACTTCGGGACTTTCTACGAAGATTTCCTCATCAACAACTGATGAAGTCTGAGAATTGGGATAGATTGTTCCACAGATAGGAATTTGATCACTTGAGTGACCCGAAAATTCAGGCAAAATTTCCTCAATGACACAGTTGTTCCATAGGTTATGAAGTCTACCGAAGTGAGTTCTGATGTTTTCGGGAAAGGTTTTGTCATTGACTGGGAAATGGAATTCTCGGTCCGGAGGGACATAAAGTCGATCTTTGTTAAACCGAGGTGAGGAATCCTTTGCGGTAGGATATCCATTAGACCAACCCCAATTATAGGTATTATCTACGATTCCACTGTTCACCAAATTTTCAATAGCTTCACTTTCATTGAACATTTTTTCTATTAATAGATTTAATCGTACAATCTCACTCTGAGCTAAATCTCTTTGGTTCAAAGCTATCTCTAGTTGTGTTTCACTCAACATTGTCGCATCTTTCTCTAACTCTAAGTCCTTTTCTAACATAGCTACTTTGAGTCTTTTGTTATCCAGTCATCCTCTTACATGAAACATCTCTTGGGACGCTATGTTCTTCTCATCTAGAGCTTTGTTATAGTCTGTAAGGACGGCCGCACATGTGTCATTAAGATTATCTATGAAGGGTTGACAGTCATGCATGATATAGTTTAGAGTTTGAATCATAAGTTTTACCTGTTCGACGATGCTTAGAGTTCCATCCTTTGACATGTAGTAGTAGTTCTTTTCTAGCTTTATAGATCCATCGTCATCCGCAGTTGCTAGCATGCAGATCTTGCCTTTTCCTTTGATGTTGCTGATGTCTTCGTCTTCATCTCTGGATCACCAAACTTGATGGTCTCTTTTTACATGGGCTACGTATTCCCTTGCCTTTTCCTTTTCCTCCAATTCTTGAGCTATTCTAAGGTAGAATGCTCTGTCTTTCACTATGTTAGACTTGCAATCGTTTGCAAAGTGATTATCCTTGTTGCACTTGTGAGAAATTACAACATCACTTTTATCTTCTAAAGAGGTACCAGAGTCAGTTGGATTGATGGGCTTCGGTGCCTCTTTGGGTTGAGTAGTCTGAGGTTGCGGTGGTGGGTGAGAACTTTTGGGATATCGAGAGTGGTTATTCTGCATGTTGAAGTTGCGGTTGAATGGAGGTTTGTTGAACTGCTGATTCTTACGAAAAAAAGGAGGTGGTAGCCGGTTGAGTTGTTGGCTAACAAGAGCAATAGCCTTCTGAAATTATTCTTCATCATCATACTCTGAGTCAGCTTCGTATGACTGCGGAGGATTGTTATTCAAGGTAGAGTAGGATTGTGTATGTGGAGCTTGTTGTGACAATCCGATATTTCAAGTCAATGTAATGTTCAAAACTTATATATTATAAGCTATATTGGAATCAATAAAAATAGCGTCAAAAATGTAATGTTCAAAAGTCTCCATTGGGATACATAAAATGTTAGATATCGTTTCAAGGTTTTCAGAAATATAAAGAACACCCAAATCCGAGTTATAAGGAAGAAGTTATGACCAACCGAAAATCCGCGACCCAACCGGTAAAACACTGTTAAGTGTAAAAAGTGAAATTTCAATAAAATACTTTTTAGCCTTAAGTATCTAACTGAAATTCATAGATAATAACAAACCGTGAGCGTACATAAAAAGAACGTCCAAATCTGACTTCGTATGAGCAAGTTATGATTTTTCTAAGTTTCAGAAGAGCAGTAGACAACTAAAAATTCGAAATAAAGATCGATCAATTTTTAGCCGGCGCAACCTAAACGAGAATTGAAGATCTCGACATTAGTACTACAACGGTAAAAAGACAGACGAAAACGGACATCGGATGAAGAAGTTATGATTTTTTAACGGATTTATCCTGTCCCAGCCTATTAAACAAAATATAATTAAAAATAAAATTCAAAATTTGCCGACGAAGTCTAAATGAAAGCTGTAGAGTATATTCTCACCTACGCGTGGATATAAAGAACGTCGAAAACGGAGCTCGTATGTGAAAGTTACGTACTTTTGAAGTTTTGGGCACACACTTCGAGGCTTATGCGAAGGATTACGCCCCGCGTACTTCGGAGTACGCCCAGCGTAACCAATGCAAGGCCTCGGATCGGCCACATCGCCCCTATGCCCTTTACTTCCATCCCATCCAAAGACCGGTGACCGGTGACGTTATCTCTAACGTACGCCCCGCGTACGAGGGTACGTCCAGCGTACGAGGTACACCCTGCGTACTTCGGAGTACGCCCATCGTACGAAGCCTGGCAGCCCTCCTACAAATAGCATGCGAGACTTCCGACTTTTACTTGCTCATTTACCACCTTCTCTCCCAAACTTCATACTTCTACCCTCTCGAGACTATCCCGACATCCCGGTTTCATATCCAAGCTCTGACGGAAGTTCGAAGCCCCGAGAGTCCCGAAAAATTCACCACTTTCCGGTCGGACTGCTGCCCGAGAAAATCTCGTTTTCTTCAAATCACCACACTTTCCAGGTGAGTTCATACCCCTACATTTTCACGTCTTTTTCATGTTTTAGGGGGGGGGGGGGGGGAAATACAAGTGAAACATGAGAAAAACTTATGCTAAAATACGCATCGTTACATATGGTTTCAAATGCTTTACCCACATTTTGTTCATAAATGTAAAACAAACATTAATACCAACGTTACACTTTACATGCAAAGTTGGTATTACATCGAGTTTTTATCACCAAATGGAACACACTTAAAAAACTATAATGGGTATAGTTTACGAGTTATTCATGACATCTTTACATAAACACTGTAAAAAGGAAATACTTTCATTTACAAGAAATGTGGACTTTTCATTCCGTAAATCTATTGATACTAAGTTTTGTGAGACATCCGGCTTCACCGTACTCTCAAGTACGCATTTCAAGTCCTGTATTATCAACCATAATCTCTTGTAGGGAGAGCGTGATACTTGAGTATAGATCTATACGGGATTGACAATCCCGCACCTAAACTGTTAGCTACAGTTAGACCGGCAGGTCTGGGGTGACAAATGTCATAACACTGCAACGCCTGAAGAACGTTGTTACAGGCAGTCTGGGTTAATAGCATGGTTATAAAACTCACATGGAGTATCGAAATATTTTTGATTTACGAGACTGTTAAATGCATTCAGTAAGCACATTGTATATGTATAAATCCACTTACACCATTTTTAGTACGGAAGATACTTATGTATTCCAGTCTTTGGAACTTTTTCAAACTACCACACATACATGGAAAATATTGGATTTTCTAGAAACACGCTCAGTACTTTTTACCGAAAGGCATACCATTTTACTACAAAAACACTTATGAACTCACCAACTTAATTGTTGACACTTTTCAAAACTACTTGTATTTCTCAGGGAATCTGTAATACAGGTAAAACATCAGCTTTTGGAGAAGGAACGCTAAGGCGTCAGTTATCAAAACATTTTATAATCATCATATTTGTAATATTCTTTTGAAACATGTATCACATGCAACAATTTAACTTTTAAATTATATTTATGATGGTTGTGTTTACTTTCTTTACGAATATTCAACTGTTATGATACTACGTGAAGTCACCCACCCCCAAATGTTTCCGCCATTCTGGTTTGGGGGTGTGACAGATTGGTATCAGAGCATTATTTATAGTGAAGTAAGTATATCAAACCACATAAGATATACAAACTATAAATGCAAAGGGACTAAAACCCTCTGACAAAACGTTTTCACAACCTATATTTTAAGAAAATAAAATGCTAGTTTTATAAAAGTATAAGTACATGCATGCATCGGTCTAGTATCATAGCCAACAATTTTACAAAAGTATTAAGGCAAGTTGTGACGTTACGATTAGGCCTTGGGGTATGTAATTAGATCGAAAATATATATAGCCTGATCAACTATATTTATCCTAGATGTGACCGACGTATGTCGAGGAATGGTCGTAGTGAGCAACAAGTCAAAAACATACCAAATAAAATACAAAAAAATCAAGCTTACAAAATTGAAATACTATAGGAGTATTTTATAAAACTATGAGAACTGATTAAATCGTGCGAACCTCGATATTTAGTTAGAAATAGGAATCGTGAAATAAATAAAAATTATACCTATCAAAAATTTCCCTTTTTACTCCCAAGTTTTATATATAATTCCCTAGCTTGCCTCTATTCTCGATCAGACGAAATGGCAGGATTTCACATTCCTGGGGATCCCTACTACCCTAACCAGGGTAATGGAGGCTGGATTGAGGAGGACCCAGAAGAAGATCCCAAAGAGGTTCCCGAGGAAGAGACAGAAGAGGATTCCGAAGAGGATCCCGAGGAAGACCCAAACGAAGATTCAGAAGAGGAAGGAGATGGTGGGAGCACCGACTCGGAACCCGAGATCTACAATCCTCCCTGAGGAGCAGCAAATCCCCGAAGGAACTTTCAGGGCCCGGCGCCCCGCTGGGCTATGGACCTGAAACGATGGAGCAAGGAACAAGGACAACGACCACCTTACGGCATGGGACGAGGCTTTTATAACCTTAGCAACAGGGGTTCGGCTTACAGGGCACTCCCTGTCATGGTTCGTCGCATTGCCAACCAAGGCGAGCAAGCAAGAGTGAATGCCAGCCAACTCTTGGACATTGGGGCCACCGCTACTGTCACTGCGGTACGTCTTCGTCGTCTGGACGAAGAACATGAGCGAACAATAGAGCACACCTTTTCCCTTCAGAAGGACATTATTGCTGCTAGAGCCGAAGTAAGGGAGTTTCGTAAAAGCCAAGCCGCATTGGAAAGGCGCGTCATCGAGGCTGAACGTCAGGTAGCCCGAGCTCAGACTTCCACAACCACATACCATGGTGCATAGCGTACCACCCGTTTGGAGTAGAGCGCGTACTTCAGGCGCTATGTATATACTTATCGACTAGGCGTTGGTGCCACTCTTTCTTTTATAAACGTAAACCCGACGGATTGTGAGTGCACAGTTCGGAGCTCCGAATGCTGTCAAAATTTTCCCGCTTTCATTGATGTACTCTAGACCTATGTAAGGTCAAATTTTCCTGATCGTTGTATCAAATATTAATATCAATGAGATGGACACGCATTTATTATTTCTTTGAGTATTCCATTAAGTTCTTAAAATACTAAGGAAATCATACACTTATTATCGTGAGTTTCCATTAACTTACAAAATTGGGTAATGTTCAGAACGCAAAACATATAATACTAAGACTTTCCATTTTTGAAGACTTATCAAGAATTCGTCTCTTAACTTATGGCAGAATCATGCCACCAAGAAGGAATCCCCGACGCTTCAATACTACAGGAGCACCAACACCACCTCCACCACCACCTCCATCAATGGATGCTGCTACCTTTCAGGCTGCTGTAACGGCCGCCGTAACCGCAGCAATGGCACAAATGAGTAACAACGGATCAGGAGGAGGAATAAACAGCTCTACTAATGGCCAAAACCAGGGTCGTTCTGGGGAATGTACTTACAAGGACTTCTCCAACAGCAAACCCATCCCCTTTAATGGATCTGGGGGAGTAATGGCTCTATCCTAATGGATAGAGAAAACGGAAGCCGTATTCGAGATCTGCTCATGCCCCAAAGAGAGCAAAGTAAAACTTGCCGCCTGTACTTTCTCCGAACGAGCCCTAACGTGGTGGAATGGCCACGTCAAGTCACTAACTCTGGTGGTGGCAAACTCCATGGGTTGGGAGAACCTGAAGCAAATGCTACTGCGAGAGTACTGCCCAAGGGGCGAGATTCAGAAGCTTGAATAGGAGCTTTGGGGCCTTACTATGGTGGGTTCGGATATCACAACCTATACAAATAGGTCCAACGACTTGACGATACTTTGCCCAGGGATGATGGCCCTAGAAAGCCAGAAGGAGGAAAGGTATATCTGGGGACTGTCGCCCCAGCTTCGAGGAAGTGTCCCTCGTTGATCATGGGGTCTGCCAAGATGTCACGACCGTCGTCCCGGAACCAACCAGAGGAAGCAACAACAATAACAGCAATGCCAAAAACAACAACAAGAAGAAGTTTTGGGACAAGAGGAAAGGTCAATCTTCGCAAGAACCTTCAAAGAAACAACAGATAGTGGCGGTCCATGCCATTACTGCCCCCACTGCTGTCCCTGTTACCCCTACGCCAGCGAAACAAAATGCTGGGAACCTACCAAAGTGCAACAAATGCAATTACCACCACAACGGAAATTTCCGGGAGATGCACTGTAAAAACTGCGACAGGAAAGGGCACACTGCCCGTTTCGGTAAAGCACCGGCGCGACCAATCACCCAAGTTCCTGGTGCTGGAGTGAGCCACGCATGTTCTGGGTGTGGGGAAACTGGGCACTACAAGAGGGATTGCCCTGAGGCAAAGAATGTTGGCGGCGTAGGAAGAGTGCTGGCAATAGGGCAGAACGAGGCAATAGTCGATCCCATAGTGGTTATGGGTACGTTTCTCCTCAACAACATTTATGCATGTATACTCTTTGACTGTGGTGCGGAGAGAAGTTTCGTAAGCCATAAATTCAAACACTTACTTAATCAAAAACCCCAAGAACTCAATAAGATATTTACAGTAGAAATAGCAAACGGTAAAACAGAAAGCAGAAACGATTTGTATGTAGGCTGCACACTAGCTCTAAATGAACACTTTTTCCAAATCGATCTAATGCCAATCACAAAAAGAAGCTTTGATGTCATCATCGGTATGGATTGGTTAAGCCTTCACCATGCCGATATACTGTGTCACGAAAGGGTCATTCGCCTTAATCTGCCAAGGGGCGAAACTCTTGTCATTTATGGTGACAAACCCGATACCAATTTACAAATCATCTCTTGCGTCAAAGCCCGAAAATATCTGCGCAAAGAATATCATGCCTTCCTAGCCCATGTGGTAGACAAGAAACGAGAAGTGAAAGACACTAAAGACATTCCAGTCGTCTGCAATTCCCCCGACATTTTCCTTGAAGATCTTCCATGAGTCCCACCAGAACGTCAAGTCGAGTTCAGAATCGACTTGATTCTCGGAGCTACCCCAGTAGCAAAATTGCCGTACCGTCTAGCACCGGCAGAAATGTAGGAATTATCCAGCCAGCTGAACGAGCTTCTAAGCAAAGGATTCATCAGACCGAGCTTCTCACCTTGGGGAGCACCGGTTCTATTCGTAAAGAAGAAGGATGGATCTTTTCGCATGTGCATCGATTACCGGGAACTGAACAAGCTCACGATTAAGAACCGATATCCCTTACCACGCATAGACGATCTGTTCGACCAACTACAAGGAGCGAGCTACTTCTCAAAGACCGATTTAAGATCTGGGTATCACCAGCTGCGAGTCCTGGAAGGAGACGTTCCCAAAACGGCATGCCGAACTCGCTATGGTCACTACGAGTTTGTAGTAATGCCCTTCGGATTGAAAAACGCACCAGCGGTGTTCATGGACTTGATGAACCGAGTATGTCGTCCTTTCCTGGACAAATTTGTGATCGTGTTCATAGATGATATACTCATCTATTCAAGGAGTAAAGAGGAACATAGCCAACACCTCCGACAGGTCTTGGAGACATTACAGATGGAGAAGCTATACACAAAATTCTCAAAGTGCGAATTTTGGATTCGGAAGGTAGATTTCCTAGGTCACGTGGTCAGCAAGGAAGGGATACACGTGGACCCTTCCAAAATCAAGGCAATCGAGAGCTGGACAACTCCAAGGACTCCAACAGAAATCCGACAATTCTTGGGCCTCACTGGGTATTACCGAAGGTTCATACAAAACTTCTCGAAGATTGCTAAGCCACTTACCACCCTGACTCAAAAAGGTGTAACCTTCAGCTGCGGAGAAAAACAAGATGCCGCGTTCCAAACACTGAAGCGAGCCCTATGCAGCGCACCTATATTATCCTTACCAGAATGAACATAAGACTTTGTGGTCTACTATGATGCATCAAACCAGGGACTTCGATGTGTCCTAATGCAACGAGAAAAAGTCATCGCATACGCCTCGAGACAGCTCAAGACGCACGAGGTCAACTACACCACGCACGATCTCGAACTAGCAGCAGTCGTCTTCTCTCTAAAGATCTGGAGACACTATCTCTACGGCACGAAATGTACAATCTTCACCGATCATAAGAGTCTTCAGCACATCCTCAATCAAAAGGAACTCAACATGAGACAAAGGCGGTGGGTAGAACTACTAAACGATTACGAATGCGAAATTCGTTATCATCCCGGAAAAGCTAATCTAGTAGCTGATGCCCTCAGCCGAAAGGAATACTCGGGCCGCCGAGTGAAATCCTTAACCATGACAATCCATTCAAACTTGTCCACACAAATCAAGGAAGCTCAATTAGAAGCCTTGAAATCCTAAAATGTGGCGGGTGAAGCCTTAAGAGGAATGGATAAGAATCTTGAAGTCAAGGATGACGGAGTTCGTTACTTCATGAATCGGATCTGGACGCCGAAGTTTGTTGGATTCAGAGATGTTGTCATGAATGAAGCCCGTAAGACTCGATACTCCGTACACCCCGGTTCGGACAAAATGTACCTGGATCTCAAGAAACTGTATTGGTGGCCAAACATGAAAGCCGAAATTGCTACCTATGTAGGCAAATGTTTGACCTGCACGAAAGTCAAGGTAGAGTACCAAAAGCCCTCGGGGTTATTGCAACAACCTGAAATACCCGAGTGGAAGTGGGAGCGGATAACCATGGATTTCATAACCAAGTTACCCAAGACAACGAGTGGACTTGACACTATCTGGGTAATCGTCGACAGGTTAACCAAATCTGCACACTTCCTACCAATAAAGGAAACGGACAAGCTGGAGAAACTAACTAGAACATACATCAGTGAGATTGTACGACTGTATGGTGTACCAATATCCATTATCTCGGACCGAGATAGTAGATTCACCTCGAGGTTCTGGCAGTCACTACAAAAATCTCTAGGAACGAGGCTGGACATGAGTACCGCCTACCACCCACAGACCGACGGTCAGAGTGAGAGAACCATTCAAACCTTGGAAGATATGCTAAGAGCTTGTGTGATCGATTTTGGTAAAGCTTGGGATACCCATTTAGCATTGGTTGAGTTCTCGTACAACAATAGCTATCACACTAGCATCAAGGTTGCTCCATTCGAAGCCCTCTACGGTCGTAAGTGCAGATCACCTCTGTGCTGGGCTGAAGTGGGTGACACGCAACTAGCTAGAGGTCAAGTACCAGACAACACTCTCACTGGCCCGGAAATCATAAGGGAAACTACCGAGAAGATTGTCCAAATCCGAGAACGACTAAAGGCTTCAAGAGACTGACAAAAGAGTTATGCGGATAAAAGACGGAAACCCTTGGAATTCCAGGTTGGGGACGGGGTACTATTGAAAGTCTCACCCTGTAAGGGATTAATACGTTTCGGAAAGCGTGGGAAACTAAACCCTAGGTATGTCGGACCATTCGAGATCCTTGCCAGGATCGGCCCGGTGACATACAAACTTCGATTATCGCAGGAACTCAATAATGTACACCCTACCTTTCACGTGTCGAACCTAAAGAAGTGCTTGTCCGATGAGACCCTCGTCATCCCTCTGGGCGAAATTGAAATCAACGAGAGTCTCCACTTCGTAGAGGAGCCAGTAGAAATCATGGATCGGGAAATTAAAAGAACTAAACAAAGTCGAATACCCATTGTGAAGGTCCGTTGGAATGCCAAGCGAGGACCTGAATGCACCTGGGAGCGCGAGGATCAGATGAAACAAAAGCACCCACATCTTTTTCCTAGTCCATGAACTTTGTCTTAGATTAAATTTTGGGATGAAATTCCCTCTAACGGGGGGACGATGTGCAATCCGATATTTCAAGTCAATGTAATGTTCAAAAGTCAAATATTATAAGCTATTTTGGAATCAATAAAAATAGCGTCAAAAAATGGAATGTTCAAAAGTCCCCATTGGGATACATAAAATGGTAGATATCGTTTCAAGGTTTTCAGAAATATAAAGAACACCCAAATCCGAGTTATAACGAAGAAGTTATGACCAACCGAAAATCTGTGACCCAACCGGTAAAACACTGTTAAGCGTAAAAAGTGAAATTTCAATCAAATACTTTTTAGCCTTAAGTATCCAAACGAAATTCGTAGATAATAACAAACCGTGAGCGTACATAAAAAGAACGTCCAAATCTGACTTCGTATGACGAAGTTATGATTTTTCTAAGTTTCAGAACAGCAGTAGACAACTAAAAATTCGAAATAAAGATCGAACGATTTTTAGCTGGCGCAACCTAAACGAGATTTGAAGATCTCGACATTAGTAGTACAACGGTAAAAAGACAAACAAAAACAGACATCGGATGAAGAAGTTATGAATTTTTAACGGATTTATCATGTCCCGGCCTATTAAACAAAATATAATTAAATATAAATTCAAAATTTGCCGACGAAGTCTAAATGAAAGTTGTAGAGTATATCCTCACCTACGCGTGGATATAAAGAACGTCGAAAACGGAGCTTGTATGCGAAAGTTACGCATTTTTGAAGTTTTGGGCACACACTTCGAGGCTTATCCGAAGGATTACACCCCGCGTACTTCGGAGTACGCCCAGCATACCCATTGCAAGGCATCGGATCGTCCACGTCGCCCCTATGCCCTCTACTTCCGTCCCATCCGAAGACTGTCACACCCCAAAACCGAGAACGGCGGAATACGTTCTGGGGTGGAGGACGTCATGTACAGTATCATAACAAAGCATAATAGTAATGACAAGCAACAACATCCATTGCATAAAGATAATAATTGTAATACAAACGTGTTCAGTACAAATGTTAGACACCAAAAATACAATCAAAATAAAGTGGAGTCTTATGTGTGCTCCGTCTTCTCAAAAGCTGCATCCGTACCTGTCTACTGATGACCTGAGAATACAAGTTATTTTGAAAACGTTTATCAGCCTAAAGCTGGTGAGTTCATAAGTATTTAGTGTCATTTCCTGTATAAAAATATTCACAATTATACATTGCAAAAGAAAGTTTCAGTGTTCGAAAATAGTATGAGCCCTAGAAAACCCTATGTTTTCCAGAAAAATTAGTCTTCACCAAGACCCGATGGTTTGCTTGTTCCTTTGATAATGTACAAGTTTTCCCAGTAGTTATTAGTTTGAAAATATAGTTTTAGACTTTATTCATGTATAGTAATGAGAAAAATGTTTTACCCCAACAGTATCACTGTCGGCCATATGTAATGAAATGCAGGCTCCAGGTAGTGTTAAATGTACAATACTCCTCAGGGAGTCTGTTGCCTTTAATTCTTAAAGTATTAATTAAAGGTTTGAATGTGAACTCGTACGTAACCATGCTGATTGACGATCGAATCCCTTTGACCCTCCAAGTCATATGTAGTGATGTGACATTTTGTCACCCCTGGGCCTAGACGGCTCGGACTGTAGCTAGCAGTCGGGATGTGGGAGTGTCTGTCCCGTATAGATCTATACACATAATGCCCGCTCTCCCTCCAGGAGACTCTGGTTACGCGGTGATAGCACAAAGATGTGTCGTATCGAGAAATAGTATGCCACATTCTATTTTAGTAAGTTCTCTTGTATAGTATGTATTGTTCTCTTTGTATAGCATATAGTGTTCTCTTTGTATAGTATGTAATGTTCTCCTTGTATAGTATATAGTGTTCTCTTGTATAGTACATAGCATATATTGACTCACAACTGAACTGACTTTGGTAGTTGTCATGGCAACAGCAGCACTGAGTAGTAATCCTTAACTATACCTATTATAGTTAAATAGTGATGTTGGTTGTATGTCCTTGATATTCAAAGGCATTGAACTGATATGAAAACTTTTATATCTGACACAAATATATAAGATATATAACTAAGAATTCAACGAGAGTCGGACTAATAACAAAATACCCTAAGCCCACAATCAAAGAAGAACAGGAAATAAGGTGAGCTATTAGTCCTAAGTCCTTCAAGTCTTACTTATATAAATATATTGGTGTAGATATGGTTTGAGAATAAAAATTAGTTTAAACGAATTTTGGAAAATAGTTTTATAGTGATTTAACACGAAAATGAATTTGGTAAGCATTTGAAAACAATTTAATTGGCAATATAGTTGAAAATATAGAAAATCCCTTTTTGGTGGTAAAAACAGTTAATAGTGTAGAAAATCCTTTTGGTTGCAAGTTATAATTCACATGCAATTGTTACTATAACTTATTTGGTTCAACTTGTATCCCCCCCATAAAACAGTTAAAAACATTTAAAAAGGTTCATTTAGGGGTATGAACTCACCTGTAGTGAGTGAAGTGGATGGAAACGTCGGGTAGGATGCTAGGTGTCAAGTGAGGACTTGAACACACACACGGATCCTATGTAACATGTAGTGATGTATAAGGTATCTAATTAGTTGTGTAATCACTAATTAAGTGAGTAAAGGCACTTTAATGTATGAAAACACTTTGTTTCAAGTGTTAGGAGTGCTAAAGGTTGCATCTAAGGAGTGTATGGCCTCACTATGGAGTTTACACTTTACTTGGCCACACTTAAGTGTTTTTACGGTTGGGAGATCATTTCCCCCATGAGTTTACGGCCGTAAACTCATGGAAATGGTGAGTTTGTGTGTCTAAAGGTCCCATGTATCATAAGGAAGGCTTCTAGGATCAATTCAAAGGCTTGGGAAGTGATTAGGGTTTACTTGGGTACTCCCTTGGAGTTTACGGTCCTTGGACCACTCCTTGGGAGTTTACGGTCGTAAACTCTAGGGTTTACGGCCGTAAACCCTTGACCACTTCAACCATTTCATGTTTTAGGGTCCTAAGCTCATCTACACTAGTTTCTAGTTCATCAAACAAGCTAAGGAAGGGTTTAGGGGCATCAAAACACCATTTGAGGTGTTTACGGTTTTGGGTTTACGGTTCTTGAATGTTCAAGAACCGTAAACTCAAGTTTATGGCCAAAAAGTCATGATCTTGGGTTCCTTAGTCCATGCATGCAAGTATCTAAGCTATATCTAAGCATTAGAGAAGGTTTGGAAGTGTTTTGGGGCTTCAGAACCCTCACATAGGAGTTTACGGTTTTGGGAGGCTCCCCAAACCGTAAACACATGCATGTTGGGGTATTTGGATGATCCAACTCGAAATAGCATGAATACCAAGCTAGAAAATCAAGTTAGGGGGTTTGCCTTTGATTTTTGAGGCTTGAAAGTGGTGATCCTTGGCCAAACTCGATTTTAGAGAGAGAAGGTAGAGAGAGAAAGCTCCAAGGTGGGGAAAAGACTCTAAAGGTGGACACTCCTCCTTTATATATGGCTGCCTAGTGGGGACCCACCATACACTGTCGTTTAAACGGAGCTAAATGTTTTTACCCGGTAAACTAACCGTAACCCGACTTAGATGCTTTTATTCCGTCATTAAATATATATTATTTTAATAACTCAAAATGAATTATTTTAATAAATAAAAGTTAACGGAAAATTTTAATAGAACTAACTTTTATTAACGGAAACGGGTTACAGTGACGGAGTAAATTTCGGGTTGTCACAAAGACCGGCGACCGGTGACGTCATCGCTGACGTACGCCCCGCGTACGAGGGTACGCCCAGCGTACGAGGTACGCCCCGCGTACTTCGGAGTACGCCCAGCGTACCAAGCCTGGCAGCCCTCCTATAAATAGCATGCGAGACTTCCGACTTTTACTTGCTCATTTACCACCTTCTCTCCCAAACTTCATACTTCTACCCTCTCGAGACTATCCCGACATCCCGGTTTCATATCCAAGGTCTGACGGAAGTTCGAAGCCACGAGAGTCCCGAAAAATTCACCACTTTCTGGTCGGAGTGCTGCCCGAGAAAATCTCGTTTTCTTCAAATCACCACACTTTCCAGGTGAGTTCATACTCCTACGTTTTCACGTCTTTTTCATGTTTTAGGGGGGAGGGAATACAAGTGAAACACGAGAAAAACTTATGCTAAAATATGCATCGTTACATATGGTTTCAAATGCTTTACCCACATTTTGTTCATAAATGTAAAACAAACATTAATACCAACGTTACACTTTACATGAAAAGTTGGTATTACATCGAGTTTTTATCACCAAATGGAACACACTTTCGAAAAACTATAATGGGTATAGTTTACGAGTTATTCATGACATCTTTACATAAACACTGTAAAAAGGAAATACTTTCATTTACAAGAAATGTGGACTTTTCATTCCCTAAATCTATTGATACTAAGTTTTGTGAGACATCCGGCTTCACCGTACTCTCAAGTACGCATTTCATGTCCTGTATTATAAACCATAATCTCTTGTAGGGAGAGCGTGATACTTGTGTATAGATCTATACGGGATTGACAATCTCGCACCTAAACTGTTAGCTACATTTAGACGGCAGGTCTGGGGTGACAAACGTCATAACACTGCAACGCCTGAAGAACGTTGTTACAGGCAGTTTGGGACAATAGCATGGTTATAAAACTCACATGGAGTATCAATATATTTTTGATTTACGAGACTATTAAATGCATTCAGTAAGCACATTATATATATATAAATCCACTTACACCATTTTTAGTACGTAAGATACTTATGCATTCCAGTCTTTGGAACTTTTTCAAACTACCACACATACATGGAAAATATTGGATTTTCTATAAACACGCTCAGTCATTTTTACCTAAAGGCATACCATTTTAGTACAAAAACGCTTATGAACTCAGCAACTTAATTGTTGACACTTTTCAAAACTACTTGTATTTCTCACGAAATCAGTAATACATGTAAAACATCAGCTTTTAGAGAAGGAACGCTAAGGCGTCAGTTATCAAAACATTTTACAATCATCATATTTGTAATATTATTTTGAAACATGTATCACATGCAACAATATAACTTTTAAATTATATTTATGATGGTTGTGTTTACTTTCTTTACGAATATTCAACTATTATGATACTATGTGAAGTCACCCACCCCCGAATGCTTCCGCCATTCTGGTTTGGGGGTGTGACACTTGTGCTATAAGAGCAAGTGGTCCTCCGAAGTCAGCACAATCTTTGAGGATAGTGGATTCTTGTGCTTGCAGTTCCCCGTAGAGCTTGTAGAGAGACAAAGAATGAATCTTTCTATCTCCTTGGACTATCATCTTAGCAGTAGTCCAGTGTCTTCCCAAACCATTGAGAATCTGAAGGTTTGTTTCATGGTTGCTGCGGATGGTGCCAGCATTAGATACTATCAGGTTGAACCTTTTGAAGGAGTCTTCCAAACTTTCGCCAGTATGAGCTTTGAAATTGTTAAACTCATTGAGTGCAGTTGTGAGCTTCTTATCTTGAGCTAGTTTTGAGCCCTCATACAAGTTTTTGAGAACCTCCCAGATCTCTTTTGCTGATTTTCAGTTTATGATAATGTCGAAGTTGTCAGGAGCAACTCCACAAGAGATTTCATAAAAAGCAACAACATCATTTTCCATTTTATCGAGATCGTCTTTGGTGGGACGATTCATGACTGGTTGACCTCCTCCTAGTCTGGCTGTGGCGCCGTCGGTTTGACTGGTGTAAGAACAGGGACATGTGGTCCTTCTTCTACTAATCGCCATACATCTCTACCAAAAGTCCTTAAGTATCTTTCCATTCTCTGAGACCAGTGATGATATTCATTTGCCATCAATATTGGGGCTCTATTAGAACCACCAACATTGTTGGAAACATTGAGAGATAATGCTTGTGCCATATTTCCTTGTTTTTTTTTTTGAAAAGTTTTTTTTTAAGAAATGAGCTCCAGTGGTATAGAAGGCCTTTTGAAAATCAGAGTTTTGCTTCAAAAAGCAACCACTTTGGCTCTGATACCAATTGTTGAGAGAAAAACTTGAGAAACACACTTGAACAAACGTTAGAACAAGTTTATATTGCGGAAATTAAAGTTAATCTCAAAGGATCATAAAGCTCAACAATAATATAAGTTAGAGTTAGATAGTTAGATGATTAGTTGTGGAAAGATAAGGAAATATAAAAGACAGCAAGTATTATATCAAGTATACACTTAAGTTGATTTTTAACAAGGAATGCAATTAGACCAAGTTAGTGAGTGAGATCAAACTTAGTGATTAAGTCTAGAAAAGACTTGCTCTTGAAGAGAGATTACAAGGAGTTACGATTATATTTAATTAATAAGATAGTAGAGAGAAAGATGAGTGATGAGATTCAAGATGCGTAAGAGAGGTGTTTTCATTGAGAAATAGAGAACTATATTTATAGAGTCTTGAAGATTACATACATCCTAATTTTTTTGAGTTGCCATGCAGGGCACTAAGGATAAAAGGAAGTACTTATACAAGGAACAGGTAAAAGACTGAATCTAAGAACTGATGACGATGACTGCGGTTGCTGATCTGACTGCGCGGAAAGATTGACTGCGGTTATTGAAGCAACTTCGGATCTTTTTTTAGTTTAAGAGGGTAAATTTTAATGTTTCAACATATCTTTAATGATTTATTATAACCATACTGACTAGATGGCCTAACCCAACGCTATTAATGCGCTGAAAGCTGTTGATAACAATTTGTCACTCACAAGCGTGAATGCATGACTGTAGCTAGCAGTCCGAGTGTGGGGTTGTCAATCCCAATATAGATCTATACACACATTGTTTTGATCCCCCGCTGGAGATTCTGGTTATAATGTTAGGACTTTAACTATGTTGTTTAAAATGAATTAAACAACCTGAACTACTTGTCTCATAAAAGCATATAAACGTTACATGTATAACAGTTATGAAAACCCAATCATTCTGAAAAAAAAATTATTGATAGTATGTTCTTGAATTAGTGTTCTTAACATGTATCTGAAAGAATGTATACCCTTGAATAGTTTTGAATCAAACCTTTGTTCTTGTAAAACTTTAGTATACTTAAATCGTGAATTTAATGTTCTGTGAATCATAAATTATACCTATTATAATTTATATGTACTTTCTGAACTGATACTGAGTATTCATGAATGTAACCCCTTGCTCAACATGTTACAAAGGGTAATTGAACTTAATGAACTAACTATTATACTATTATACATATACAAATATATATAAGTAAAATTTAAATGACACTCGGACAAATAACTTATGCTTATAATCCCACATCCAAACAAGGAAAAGGAACCAAAGTAAGTTATCGGTCCTAAGCCTTTTAAATATTATTTATATAAATATATGTATACTAGTATGATTTTTGGGAGAAATATAAGTTTATAAAAACATTTAAAAGAATTTTGATATTTTAAAGTTCATTTTGGTGACTTGATGTCATTTTGATACAATCATTGAAAACCATTTGATTTGATGATAATTGAAATCCATTTTGATAAGATGTTTGAAACCATTTGTTTATAACACAAAATCTTTGTGTTAGACTTGTATTACCCCCCCCCCCCTTAAAACAGTAAAAAACTATAAAAATACGGGGGTATGAACTCACCTTTTGGAGGGTGATTCAAATGATAATTTGGTATAGGATGTTTAGTTCCACGAGTGAAATCCCGCAACAAAACAAGTCCTATATAGTTATTTGAATAACATATATGCATCCAATTAGCTAAAATAATCATGGAATGATTAGAAACCGGACTAATTTGTAAGTATAACTTACAAATTGAAGTGTTTGAAGCTAGATTGGAGGCTGATATGGGTTTACGGCCAGAAGGTTACGGCAATGTTTACGGCCAGGTGTTTTTGAAGGATGAAGAACACTTGATGATCCTAGACCAGATTCTAAGAAGATTCAAAGGTTTTGAGGTGCTTGTTCTTCGTGTTCTTCACGTGTTCTTCGCGTTCTTCGTGAAAACTAGTAAAATCAATGGATTTTAGATTAATAATTGAAGATGGAAGGGTGTTCTTGAAGTGATAACAAGATCAAGAATTGATACCTGTTAGATTATGTGATCAACTAGTGTTTAATCACTTGAATAAGATGAACAAGGATGATCTTGTGTGACAACCCGAAATTTCTATCTTGTACAACCATTCACTTCAATCAAAGTCAGAATTGTTTCTGCTAACTTTTAGCATTGTTTAGAGTCTGTTTGAGCATTATGAGCCTAGTGCATCAAGGGAATCAGTGTTTGGATTTATCAGTTAAGGTTCCAAACAATCTAGCAAACCGTAAACCTCCTGAAAAGGAGTTTACGGTCAGGAAGATTAGAGCTTATGGTCATGGTGACCGTAAACACCCTATATATACATAATTCATGATCATTTTGATCATTTCTTTCCTTTCCAAGCCTAGAATCCCGAATTCACTCTCAAGTATCATAAGATCTTCATCTTGATCTTCCAAAAATTTAAGAATTATTTCCTTTGATTTGTTGTTACATCTCTTTATCTAGTGATTATACATGATTTCATCCATGAAATCTCTTCATTTTGAGTATAGATCTTCAAGATCCTCAAGAACATCAAGAACACTTAAGTGTTTTGAGCCGAAAACACCCTTCTTTGCTTCTAAATTGTAAGTATCTATCTTCTATACTTGATAACTGGTTAGGATTCTTGATTAAGGCCTTTAAATCATCATTTATCCAGGAACAAAAGGTGTTTACGGTCTAGTGCACCTTAGACCGTAAACCCTTATAAGTGGTGCATTGTGACCATTAAACCCTCCTAAAGCCTAGAATGGAACTTAGAACCCTTCGAAATGCTTGGAAATCATCCTATGCACAAAAGGATGTGAGTTTAAGGTGGTAAACTCACTAGACCGTAAACCTTATGACCGTAAGGTCATAGGACCGTAAATACATGGGACCGTAAACCCATTTGAACCGTGAACTCAATAGACCGTAAACCCATTGAACCGTGAACACATAGGACCGTAAACCATCTTGACCGTAAACACTTATGGTCATGCCATTTGGACCGTAAACTCTGTAGGGTGACCGTATACCCTAGTTATGCAATCATATGTGATTGTATCCCTTCAAACTAAGAGTTTCCTAGTCTTTTAGGGTGCTATCCCTTATAATTAGTTGGTTATATACTAATCAAATACACATACATGTCATTATATGTTTATTAGGATCTTTGTGTGCTCGAGGTTTCACCTGACACTCTACATCCTATTTCCAAACATACTTCGGTATCACTCACTACAGGTGAGTTCATACCCCTTAATCTATTTTTTAAATGATTTTAAATGCTTTTATGGGGGGGGGGGGAATACAAGTAGAAAACATGTTAGTTATATAATCAATCAAATGTGATTTATAATTATGTTTCAAACAAAGGGTTTCATATACTTCAAACTGTGTTTCAAACAAAGGATTTCTTATACTTTCAAACTGTATTATCAATCAAACTGCTTTTAAATCGTTTTATAAATTGACATCAAGTCATCAATATTTGTTATTAAACTCTTCAAATGTTTTACAAAACTTCTTTTTAAACTTATATATTATCAAATGCATGTCTATATATGTATAGTTATATAAGTAATGTTTAAAGGACTTAGGACTGATAACTCGCTTAATTTCCTTTTCCTTGTTTGGATGTGGCCTGAAAGTATCGGTTATTTGTCCGAAGGTCGTTTAAATATCAATTATATATTATGTATACATATGTAGATGTAAAAGTACTATCAATCAGTTCAGTACCTTTGGGTAGCAAAGCCATACCTTCCTTCATTCAAACTATAGAAATTACTAGTAAAATATAATAGGTATAGTATAGGAGAATACTATCATATACAAATACTATAACAGAGAATACTATAACAGAGAATACTATAACAGAAAATACTATAACAGAGAATACTAGACAGAGAATACTATACAAAGGATACTATACAGAGAATACTATACATAGAATAATATTACTATAACAAGTATACTATAACAAGATTCAGAGATAACATAATGTGAGATACTACTTCATGACACATCGACCATTTCGTTATGTCACGTTTTGTAACCAGAATCTCCTGGAGGGAGAGCGTGAGTTTGCGTATAGATCTATACTGGATTGACTATCCTACACCTTGTTGTTCGCTACAGTGGGACTTGCAAGTCTACGGGTGCCAAATGTCATTTCTTTTGACGTCTTTCATCGTCGTGTTATAGTCGGTATAGTATGGTAACAATCTTATCACATTTGCCTTAACTAAACCATTGGTTTTAAGGTAGTTATTACTTCAGTAGTTAATACAAATAATACTTCAGTACACATACATTTTTCCCATTATATTTTTATTGTGATCTTCTCACATAAAGGGTAATATAAAACTATATTCTGGTAACGATAGTCATATTTGGGAAAAGCTTCCACTTTTACAGAGAAACAAACATACAAAACAGTCGGGTCTTGGTAGAAGACTACTTTTTATACTAGTGGAAAATATAGGATTTTCTAGGAGTTTTTCAAACATATACAAACATTTACATTGAACATTTACAAACATTTTCATCATACTTATACAAACATTAACACTAAATACTTATGAACTCACCACTTTAAATGCTGATCTACGCTTTCAAAATAACTTGTATTCTCAGGTCACCAGTAGACAGGTACCGATAACCAGGTTTTGAGAAGACGGAGCATGTTCAAGACTCGTCTTTTATTTTGATTATTCATTTTGGTGTCTTATTACTATTAAAGAACACACTTGTATGAAATTATACTATTAATGCAATGGATGATGTTGTTTCTTATTTACTACTTTGCATTGTTATGATACTGTACATGACGTCCTCCACCCCCGAACGTTTACGCCGTTCCGGTTTTGGGGTGTGACAGATTGGTATCAGAGCATTGTTTATAGTGAATCGAGTATATCAACACATAAAAGATATACAAACTATAAACAAAACGGGATTAAAATACTCTGACCAAGAGTTTATACTTGTAAGTACTAAAATACTTAACTAGAAGTATACATAATTACATACCTACATACTTACTATAGAACAGTGTCATACTAGAACATAACAAAAGTATTACGATTTTTGAACATCACAAGTAAGCTCAGGGATGTATGGTCAGTTCTGGGAGTGACATATCCTGATCAACTATGTTGGTCCGAAAAGTGATTAGCATATGCCGAGAATGGTTGTGATGTAACAACAAGTCTAAAAAACTTACCAACACTACTACAATGAGAACATTAGAACAGAACATAAACTTAAAATACTATGGGAGTATTTTGTGTTACTATAATTACTTTTTTGAGAACTAAACAGGTCTTTATTAGTATGTCAATAGTTGCTGAGTGGATACACTACGGTTATATGTAACTAGCGTGTCATAGACTTAGATTCTGTGATCATTGCTTTACTTCCTGTTCCTTGTTTGGTTGTGGACTTAGAGTTAGGATCACTTATTCGAAGGTCTATCCTGTTTTGGTTATATATGACTGGTATGCACTACGCAAATGTTGGAGTAACTGATAAGGATCATCTTATAATTATCTTAGTTAGTACGTCTATTAACTATTTCTTTTATCCCTACTTCTCACATAGATAACATGGTTGGATTCCCTATCCCCGGAGACCCGTACTTCCCAAATCAGGGCAATGCTGGATGGCTTGATGAAGAGCCAGAAGATGATCATCCAATCTGTGACAATCGTCAATTTTTGGCCAAGTCAAAGTCAACTAAAGTCAACAAGTCAAGCCGGTCAACTCATCTCACCCATGTACATTAGGGTTTCCATTATATTTCTTATTGAACAACTCGCAATCTTAATACAAAGTACCACTTAGAGTTTTCACGTGTTCGGAAATTCTAAACCCTAATCAGGACAAGTAATGAATCTACTTGATAAACCATTATTCCATACCCCTCAAGAGCGTATAACATTTATAACGAGGCTTAACAGAGTGTAAGAACCTTGCGTTACGAAGCCGAACACTCAAAGAGGTCGCAAACGAAATCTCTCTCAAACTCTTTCACTCTATCTCTCTCTATTTGAAATCTCTCCCAAATCTCTCTCGGTATGAGAAATCTCTCCAAGAATGTGAAATCTCTCCCAAATCTCTCTCGGTATGAGAAATCTCTCCAAGAATGTGAATCTCTCCCAAATCTCTCTCTGATTGAGAAATCTCTCCAAGAATGTCAAATCTCTCCCAAATCTCTCTCAAAAGTTCCTTTAACTTTTTATAATCATTCGGGTCATCCCGACCCTTAATCGGGTCAAAAATCGCTTAAAACGAGGTAAAAACGAGTAAAATAGCGTTAAGGAACCGAAACCACCCACTAAGGAGCGAACTCTCTTAGGACCGAAGGTCCCTTATAGGGACCGAACCTGCTGAGACCCGAAACCTCCTTTAACCGAACCCGAAACCTCCTTGAACCGAACCCGAAACCTACTTCGGACCGAACCTCCTTTCGCCATCGCTTCTGACGCTTCGTCTTCGCCCCATTTCGGTCCTAGCCACACAAACGAAGTTCGGTCCCACCCTCCAAGGGCCGAACCCTCGCACCTTCGGTCCACCATGCGAGAAGCCTCGCAGAATTAGCTTATTTTCCCGGTTTTCGACTACGAGTTCAGTTTAGGCCCGTTTTTCATCATTTGAACGCGGGATTTTCACCCAAAACTTTATTTTAAAAATTAAAGCCCCATATGTCATTAATCCCCACGTTTTTAGTGCCAATTATATCCAAGATTTAGTGGGTGAAGTACAAGGGGGTGGAGTGTTGACTTATCTTTGATTTATGACACAAGCAACCACCCATACCCACTCTATGACCAACCCACACCCCTCCCCACCATACCTAGTCACATCCTTGTACTTTTCCATCAATCTCCAGCCATCCCCACGTCCTAAGAGCTGGAAAACTCACCCTCTCTCCTCATTCTCACTCATTTCTCTCATTTCCACCCAAAGAGCAAACACTTTTCTCTCAACTTCTCTCTTTCAATTCCGAGATTTCCAAGGCTTTTTCCAAGACTTTTCTTCTTCATTTGGTAAGTATCATCATCTTTCATATGATTATTACACTTCATCACTCAAATCATGAGTTCCTTACACAAATATCGTCATATTTGTTGTTAGATCTTCGAAATCTTCAAGCATCATCTAAGTGTTCTTGAGTTGAACACTTCTTTACTTCATCATCCATTTACTGAAATCACTCAAGGTGAGTTCATACCCCTATCTTTTCATGTTTTTCTTAAGTTTTAAGGGGGGGAATACAAGTTAAACCACCAAGAACACAACTAAACTCATTTAACAGCCTTCATCAGAAAAGTTCAACTCCATTCACGGACTGTTTTGGTCAACTTAAACATTTTAGGTTTCAAAACTGTATTAGGTGCAAATAGTTCCGGTTCATACCTTTAAAATTACTATTTGCACATCTCCATACGATTTTTCTACGATTTATGGTGATTTTTACAAAACTGCCTATCATTCCAGAAACAAATTCGGACCAGTCTGTGAATATGAACATTTTAACGCAAGTTAAAGACTTCTAAAAATCATAATAAAAATTATGAATAAACTAGACACATTTTATGAACTCTCAGAATTTACGGATTCAGTTTTCGACTTCGTATGATTGTTTTATGATTTTTCTAAAACAGTGCAGAAACCTTAAAAAACTAGTTAACAGCTTATAACTTTCATAACACTCTGTATTATGTTGAGCAAAGTGTATAACAATAAGTTCTAAATATTGAATGTAATTTCTTGTTAGTTTATCGTCATAAACTGAAATTTAGTCATTCATGATAAGACTTTTCATTCATTTCGAGCACATATAATAAGCTATAATAAGCATAGTTTATGGATTCATAACACTAATGTATTTTCATAAAAGAGTCCTTTTTCAGTACAAATGTTTTGGATAAACTATAATAGGTATAGTTTATGTATCATTTACATTTCAAACTCATTTACCAAAGGTTTTCAGTTAAGTTCACGTAAATCTGTTAATGAATAAATTTGTGAGTCATTCGCTTCGAGTTACCTTCATGGTAATAAATCAAAAAGTCCTGTAAATTATAACAAGAGTGTCTTGTAGGGAGAGCGTGATAGTTGTGTATAGATCTATATTGGGTTTGACAACCCACACCTAAGCTGCATGCAACAGCTAGACCGGCAGGTCTGTCGTGACAAGTATCATTTAACGTGCGACGCCTGAAGAACGTCGTGTTACGAGGCCATCTAAACTAGTCTTAGCATGGTTATAATAGCTCACATGTTGTATTAATAAATCATAAGATTTACGGGTTCTGTTTAAATTAGCGAGTTATGTCGATTTAACTCACATGAAACATCTTTATGTATGGAAATATACTTGTTTTCGGTCCTGTGATTTAGGACCACCTAACTTTAAAAAGGGATTTATGCCGATCTAAAATCACTTTTATATCTTTAAGTATGGAAAATACTTGTTTACTTTCGGTCCTGGGGTTTAGGACTACGTAACTTTTATAAGGAAAATATAGGATTTTCTTTGGATCATAATTCTATCAAAAATATTTCATCTAGAATTGTTAGACTTCAGCTATAATTGCTAAGTGTATATGATACAGTTATATAAGAATTTAGTCACAATCGACTTAGAATTGGTGGGCCCGCCTCATCTCCTGTTCCTTGTTTGGTTGTGGACCTAGGGCAGACCCATTATATTCAACGGTTTATTTAACTTAAATTTTGTACAACTTATATACGCTGGGCGATTATAGAAGAAATCTATGGGTCTTTCTAGGGTTCATTATCGCATAACATAGAAGCATTCATTTCACTTAATAAAGAAAATATTGGATTTTCTGGAAACATACTTTGTCGCTTTTACAAGGAAAACGGTTTCTTTCTCGAACAAAACTCTTATGAACTCACCAACTTAATTGTTGACACTTTTTCAGAACTACTTGTATTCTCAGGAAATCAGTGAAACAGGAAAACCAACAGCATTTTGAGGATGGGACGATAAGTCGTCAAACGTTTCATTTTGTCATCATAATGTAATTGATTTTGAAACATGTAAACTTATTCCATGGTGTAATCTTTTCAATTATATTTATGATGGTTGTATTTACTTTGATCACTATTATATTCGTTGTTGTGATACTATACATGAAGTCCTCCACCCCGGACGTTTCCGCCATCCTTGGTTTGGGGGTGTGACAGATTGGTATCAGAGCATTGTTTATAGTGAACTAAGTATATCGAACCACATAAGATATACAAACTATAAATGCATTGGGACTAAGGTCTCTGATGTAACATTTTCAAATAACTATACTTTTAGAAATAAATAATTTCTTGTTAAAAGTACATACATGCATACCGGTTTAGTGTCATGTCTAAGGAAAACACAAAAGTTAAAAATAGAGAAGTTGTGCAATGTGAATATGCCCCGGGATATGCAATCAAGTCTGGGAGGGATATAGCCTGATCAACTATATTCGTCCGAGAAATGACTAACATGTGCCGGGGGATAGTCATGGTGGACAACAAGTCTATCAACTTACCAACGCCCATACAAGAAAATCGTTAAGAACCAAACATAATATTAAAATACTATAGGAGTATTTTGTGATACTATAACCAACTTATGTGAAAACTAAAGACTCCTATTAGTAGGTCTATAATGCCTGAGTGCATACGCTAAGGTTATACATAATTAAAGATATTATAGACTCAGAATCTATGACTATTGCTCTATTTCCTGTTCCTTGTTTGGTTGTGAACTTAGAGTAGAGTCATTTATTCGAAGGCCTATTCTATCTCAGACCATGTATAACTGGTATGCACTATGTGATTGTAGACGTGACTGAGAAGGATCACCCCCTATAAGTAATTATAGGATTAGACGCCTATTAATTATCTCTCCCACTCCTATTCTTGCACGTATAACATAGCAAGATCCTACTTACCAGGCGACCCCTATTTCCCAACCAGGGAAATGGTGGATGGTTATGAGAAGAATCAGAAGCGGAACCAGAGGTAATCAACCCTCCATGCATAGCCAGGGTTTCCGCAAACCGTTTCGACTACATCGAACCTGTGCCCCGTTGGGCAACCGTGATCGAGGGTTGGAGTCGACGAAAATGACAGCAATCACCATGTGGAGACCAACGAGGGTGCTATGACCTCAACCATGGGGGACCGACTGACAGAGCCCTCCCGGCAAAGACCCGGCGGATCGCGAACATCGGGGATTAAAACAGGGAGACTGCAAACCGAGTTTGAAAACTGCGCGCTATTACAGACCCTACCGTCTCACGTACCCGAGACTCAGAAAGAGACTACTATTTCAGAGACCAACTTTCTTTTTAAGACCTTAACGCCGCTCGGGCAGAGGTAATAGAGTAGCAGGGTAGGCACACGACATTCGAAGAGAGAATGGTTGCAGCCAAGCGTCAATTGGCAGAGCTTCAAGGTGCATCGACTTTGCCTCAGGCATCGCAAGGGACGGATCATCGTGAGTAGAGTTCATACCGCTCACAAGACCTTGTAAATTAGGTTCATGAGTATGTGTTGGTGCTATTCTATTCTATGTGTAAGCACAACACTACGATTTAAACGGTTATACTAATCAAGAGATCTAATTGCCATCGGAACTCTTCCTTGCATGGATGTGAAGTAGACCTGCATCAAGGTCAAAATTTTCTCTGAAACCATAATTGCTAGAATCATATTAACAAGATGGGCTTAGGACATGCCTAACAGACTCGAAGGTCTATTAAGTCTTAATCATAAAAGTAAGCATACATCAATTGGTCGTAAGAAGGACCTAACTTGGATCAAATTATAAGGTTTCACTTGAATACAAAACTACTAAAATACATGGGTTTATTACATATATACACTTTCATTATGAATTGTTTTCAGAACACCATAAACAACCGAAATACGTTACAAATTGAACTAAGATAAACTTAGTTAGAAAACTCGCGACGTATAGCCATTCTAAAAACTCATTATCGTCTCACCTTTAAACATTTTGGTGGAAAGGTGCCTTCTTCGTAGACCTATAGGGTGTGATCATACGAGCGGTAATACACCGGGTCCCATCAAAACTCCTCAGCTAAGTGTGTTTGGACAAACATGATCCTAAGATGAGTAAAGTTTAACGCCTGTACGAAACCTACTTCTACCCACTACCATAACTCCGTCTCAGGAACGTTAGCAGTAACACTAAGAATAGTACAACAATGTGCAAAAATTTATATATGTGAATATAAATCGTAAGAATGCACTTGAGATAATTATCCCCACTCACGAAGTCGTTTTTCATCGTGAAACAAAGCTATGTCTTCACCAAGAGGCAACCAACCAACTAGCAAGACGCCAACCCTGCAGACAGACTCTGCTACTTTTCAAGCTGCAGTCACGGCAGCCGTGATAGCCGTCATGGCGCAACTCAATGCTAACAACGCCAGCAGAGATGGAAGCGGTACCGACAATATAAATCGTTGTAACAATCAGGAACACCGGCGGGTGTCTGCCAATGAAGGCGCCTCAGGCCACAAACCTACGAACAAGAAGCGAAAGTTTTGGAACAAAAAGGAGCACAACCAATCTCAAAGATTCTCTAAAAGGCAACAACCCATGGCCACCCCTACAATTACGACAGCAGTTACAACACATGCCTCGACATCAGCCACAACATCTATCGCTCAAGCACCAGACAGGAAATATATGGGAACACTTCTAAAGTGTAACAAGTGTAACTACCATCACACAGGAGATTGCCGGATTCCACGCTGTATCAACTGCAACAAGAAAGGGCATACCGTCCGCTTCTGTAGGACCCCGACCCAGCGCATCGCTTCAACCACCAATACTGGTGTAAGTCCAGTATGCTCCCTATGTGGTGAAACGGGACACTTTAAGAGAGACTGTCCAACTGAGAAGAATGACGAAGGAGCAGGAGGAGTGTGACAACTGAACCAGCGGAAGCCTATTAGGACTTTTCTAATATTTCCAACGACAAAAACGTTTAAGTACCATATGTTTGTAATGAATTTGGTGTGATTGCTAAAATTACCGTCTTTCTAAAAGTAGTTAAAATACTCTCTCGTTCGAATCAAATCAAAGACACTCATATATGACCTTAGAATCATTACCTGTAATCTGTGATGACTTTGTGCCTACATCGGGATTAATTATAATCAAAATACTAAAGACATAAAGCGAATAATTCCGTCTTGACTCCTGTTCCATGTCTAGCAGTGGGATTAGGGTACAGCCACTCACTCGACGATTTGACCAATATCAAATTACATACGACGTACATATACAGCTCGATCATAGAGTGACCTGTCAGGGATCATGATATAAAATATCATTACTAGCTATCAGAACCCACTCACTACCAGTGCTAGCTGCTGTAGTATGAATCATCTGCGGTAATAATAACATCGAACAAAACGGAACACACTGAAAAGAGACATCAGATACTCTATCACCCTAATGAGCACTTCTTACGAATACAGCTTAACACACGTTTTACCTAAAAAGATACTGTTGTCGTCATTCGATTCCAATTGATATAGTCCTCACTTTCCTGACTAAACGGCTACGAAAAGACCATTCACCTAATCTCGAAAAACCTTCGTCTCTCATAAACACAAATCCAACACGGACCTCCGGGCCATCTCTCGCTGCGAAACCCCAAAAACACTCACCAGAGGAGTATTATACCTTCTGAAACCTTACCACCAGTATTTCCAGAAGACCCTTCGGGAATGTCATGCATGCAGCAGATAAGGTTCAAGCACAGAAGCTTGGGACGAATACGGTTAGTCTATCACCACTAAGTGTATACGCGAGGATAATGTATAATTAGGATTCTACAGACATTGGATGTGTGCTTCCGCCCTATTTCATGTTCCTCGTCTGGTTGTGGACTTGGGGCAGAGTCACCCATCCAACTGTTTCGCCAACCTTAAGTACATACGACCTATATGCGCAAGTTAATGATAGATGGACCAGGTACGAGTCCTGCCACGAACTTCGGGACAAGGGTACCCAGGAGGGCGAGTGAACGTCCTATCATCCGAATAAGTCTAGTCGTGTGAACCGAACCCATATGTTCCTTACCGATCTAATCAAACGAGAAACACTAAAGCAGACCCTATGCAGCGCTCCGAGGAGAAGTTATCACGTATGACTTAGTACAAATTCGAGAAAGGCTTTAGCACCCCGAGAACCCGACAAAACCCGAATAAGTCTTACCTTCTATATAAAAACACAGGGTTTTTACTAGTGAATCTATGATGGCTAGTGTAAACATTATGGTCATGCCTCATTAAGATTCTATGGACTTAGAATGCGTGATTCCGCCTCATTCCCTGTTCCTTGTTTGGTTGTGGGTTTAAGGCGGGGCCACCCATTCGAATGCCCTTGCAATCTTAATGATATACGACTAGTTTACACCAAGCGATTATAAAAGAACTGGTAGGACTTATAATACAAATTTCATCACAAATTGTTGAAACATTCGTAATGCTGGAACTCGCTAACTTCATTATAAAATATTCGAAGTAGTAATACCAAGTATAGAGCGGAGAGCATAAAGGCACACATTGAATACACTATCATTCCAAAACAATAACTCCTTTTAAATCGACTCAGCTTAAGTTACAATAAGAAATTCCAAGGTCGTCATTTACCATCAGGCGGGTTATTCCCCACCATAATCAATTTCTTGTACTACGAAAAGTTCCCCCATCTTTCCTCCAAATTCTTGAAGTTTCAGTCAAAACGCTAATTTCGGGACGAAATTCTTTCTAACGGGGGGATGATGTGACAACCGTCAAATTTTGGCCAAGTCAAAGTCAACTAAAGTCAACAAGTCAAGCCGGTCAACTCATCTCACCCTTGTACATTAGGGTTTCCAATATATTTCTTATTGAACAACTCGCAATCTTAATACAAAGTACCACTTAGAGTTTTCACGTGTTCGGAAATTCTAAACCCTAATCAGGACAAGTAATGAATCTACTCGATAAACCATTATTCCATATCCCTCAAGAGCGTATAACATTTATAACGAGGCTTAACAGAGTGTAAGAACCTTGCGTTATGAAGCCGAACACTCAAAGAGGTCGCAAACGAAATCTCTCTCAAACTCTTTCACTCTATCTCTCTCTATTTGAAATCTCTCACAAATCTCTCTCGGTATGAGAAATCTCTCCAAGAATGTGAAATCTCTCCCAAATCTCTCTCGGTATGAGAAATCTCTCCAAGAATGTGAAATCTCTCCAAAATCTCTCTCTGAATGAGAAATCTCTCCAAGAATGTCAAATCTCTCCCAAATCTCTCTCAAAAGTTCCTTTAACTTTTTATAATCATTCGGGTCATCCCGACCCTTAATCGGGTCAAAAATCGCTTAAAACGAGGTAAAAACGAGTAAAATAGCCTTAAGGAACCGAAACCACCCACTAAGGAGCGAACCCTCTTAGGACCGAAGGTCCCCTATAGGGACTGAACCTGCTGAGCCCCGAAACCACCTTGAACCGAACCCGAAACCTCCTTGAACCGAACCCGAAACCTACTTCGGACCGAACCTCCTTTCGCCTTCGCTTCTGACGCTTCGCCTTCGCCCCATTTCGGTCCTAGCCACACAACCGAAGTTCGGTCCCACCCTCCAAGGGCCGAACCCTCGCACCTTCGGTCCACCATGCGAGAAGCCTCGCAGAATTAGCTTATTTTCCCGGTTTTCGACTACGAGTTAATTTTAGGCCCGTTTTTCATCATTTTAACGCGGGATTTTCACCCAAAACTTTATTTTAAAAATTAAAGCCCCATATGTCATTAATCCCCACGTTTTTAGTGCCAATCATATCCAAGATTTAGTGGGTGAAGTACAAGGGGGTGGAGTGTTGACTTATCTTTGATTTATGACACAAGCAACCACCCATACCCACTCTATGACCAACCCACACCCCTCCCCACCATACCTAGTCACATCCTTGTACTTTTCCATCAATCTCCAGCCATCCCCACGTCCTAAGAGCTGGAAAACTCACCTTCTCTCCTCATTCTCACTCATTTCTCTCATTTCCACCCAAAGAGCAAACACTTTTCTCTCAACTTCTCTCTTTCAATTTCGAGATTTCCAAGGCTTTTTCCAAGGCTTTTCTTCTTCATTTGGTAATTATCATCATCTTTCATATGATTATTACACTTCTTCACTCAAATCATGAGTTCCTTACACAAATATCGTCATATTTGTTGTTAGATCTTTGAAATCTTCAAGCATCATCTAAGTGTTCTTGAGTTGAACACTTCTTTACTTCATCATCCATCTACTGAAATCAATCAAGGTGAGTTCATACCCCTATCTTTTCATGTTTTTCTTAAGTTTTAAGGGGGGGAATACAAGTTAAACCACCAAGAACACAACTAAACTCATTTAACAGCCTTCATCAGAAAAGTTCAACTCCATTCACGGACTGTTTTGGTCAACTTAAACATTTTAGTTTTCAAAACTGTATTAGGTACAAATAGTTCAGGTTCATACCTTTAAAATTACTATTTGCACATCTCCATACGATTTTTCTACGATTTATGGTGATTTTTACAAAACTGCATATCATTCCAAAAACAAATTCGGACCAGTCTGTGAATATGAACATTTTAACACAAGTTAAAGACTTCTAAAAATCATAATAAAAATTATGAATAAACTAGACACATTTTATGAACTCTCAGAATTTACGGATTTAGTTTTCGACTTCGTATGATTTTTTTATGATTTTTCTAAAACAGTGCAGAAAGCTTAAAAACTAGTTAACAGCTTATAACTTTCATAACACTTTGTATTATGTTGAGCAAAGTGTATAACAATAAGTTCTAAATATTGAATGTAATTTCTTGTTAGTTTATCGTGATAAACTGAAATTTAGTCATTCATGATAAGACTTTTCATTCATTTCGAACACATATAATAAGCTATAATAAGCATAGTTTATGGATTCATAACACTAATGTATTTTCATAAAAGAGTCCTTTTTCAGTACAAATGTTTTGGATAAACTATAATAGGTATAGTTTATGTATCATTTACATTTCAAACTCATTTACCAAAGGTTTTCAGTTAAGTTCACGTAAATCTGTTAATGAATAAATTTGTGAGTCATTCGCTTCGAGTTACCTTCATGGTAATAAATCAAAAAGTCCTGTAAATTATAACCAGAGTCTCTTGTAGGGAGAGCGTGATAGTTGTGAGATCTATATTGGGTTTGACAACCCACACCTGAGCTGCATGCAACAGCTAGACCGGCAGGTCTGTGGTGACAAGTGTCATTTAACGTGCGACGCCTGAAGAACGTCCTGTTACGAGGCCATCTAAACTAGTCTTAGCATGGTTATAATAGCTCACATGTTGTATTAATAAATCATAAGATTTACGGGTTCTGTTTAAATTAGCGAGTTATGTCGATTTAACTGATAGGAAACATCTTTAAGTATGGAAATATACTTGTTTTCGGTCCTGGGATTTAGGACCACCTAACTTTAAAAAGGGATTTATGCCGATCTAAAATCACTTTTATATCTTTAAGTATGGAAAATACTTGTTTACTTTCGGTCCTGGGGTTTAGGACTACGTAACTTTTATAAGGAAAATATAGGATTTTCTTTGGATCATAATTCTATCAAAACTATTTCATCTAGAATTGTTAGACTTCAGCTATAATTGCTAAGTGTATATGATAGAGTTATATAAGAATTTAGTCACAATCGACTTAGAATTGGTGGGCCCGCCTCATCTCCTGTTCCTTGTTTGGTTGTGGACTTAGGGCAGACCCATTATATTCAACAGTTTATTTAACTTAAATTTTGTACAACTTATATACGCCGGGCGATTATAGAAGAAATCTATGGGTCTTTCTAGGGTTCATTATCGCATAACATAGAAGCATTCATTTCACTTAATAAAGAAAATATTGGATTTTCTGGAAACATACTTTGTCGCTTTTACAAGGAAAACGGTTTCTTTATCGAACAAAACTCTTATGAACTCACCAACTTAATTGTTGACACTTTTTCAAAACTACTTGTATTCTCAGGAAATCAGTGAAACAGGAAAACCAACAGCATTTTGAGGATGGGACGATAAGTCGTCAAACGTTTCATTTTGTCAGCATAATGTAATTGATTTTGAAACATGTAAACTTATTCCATGGTGTAACCTTTTCAATTATATTTATGATGGTTGTATTTACTTTGAGCACTATTATATTCGTTGTTGTGATACTATACATGAAGTCCTCCACCCCCGGACGTTTCCGCCATCCTTGGTTTGGGGGTGTGACACAATCCCTTTGGATGATCACCTCGTAGAACGCTTTCCGGAAGGTTCTGACTCCGAACCAGAAGTCAACAACCTACCTCAAGAAGTTCAAAACCCAAATCTCAACCCCCGGCCTCCATTTCAAGGTCCCACACCCTTGTGGGCGGCAAACTTGAATCGTTGGAGTGATGAACAGGGTCAACCATTACCCTTCAATGGAGACCGAAGCTTTTACAATCTCAGCGAAGGAGGCTCAGCTGACCGAGTCCTGCCCATTATGGTCCGCAGGATTGCTCGGAATAATGAGCAAGGTAGAGCAGCCATCGACCGAGTCATGGAAATTGATGCTAACTCTGGCGTTAACATGGTCCGCAATCGCCAACTCAAAGAAACCATGGAAAGGACTAGGAGAACCAATGAGGCTCTGCAGCAACAACTAGCTGCATCCCGAGTTGAAGTCATAGAACTTCGAGTGCGTTAGAGAGCTCATGAGCGGCATCTTCAAGACGTAGTACGTCAACTGGCAGATCTGAGGGTTCGCCCGAGGAATACCCGTCGCCAGTAGAAGATGTCTGACTCATCTTTTTCTTTTGGTTCAAGGAATAGCCTTTCGTATCGGTGCTCTATGAAGCACTTTTCTGTAAAATATTCTTGTCATTCAAGTACTTTAACTAGACTTCTAAGATGTCAAAATTTTTCTACTTCTGATATGATGTAAGACCTATTCTTAGGTCAATTTTCCCCAAACTAATTACATCCTTAATATCAATGATATTGGCAGTCAGCTAATCTTTTGTAGAAATCTTTGTTCAAATACTTTCATTCTTGTAATTCTAGAACTCTATGGAACTCATACTCTTATCTAGTTGTTGAACTATGGCGATTTAGTTCATGGGACTCATTCATTAACTTCACTATTGAATTCTTATCATTGTACTCATCTTTTAAACTTATAGTTGAAAGATGCCTCCTCGTAAGTCCACAAGGCGTAATCCTCCGATTATTCCAACTCAAACACCACCTCCCCCACCCCCTCCACAATTCGATACGACATCTCTTAATGCTGCGGTAGTTGCGGCTGTTGCTACAGCCATGGCACAATACCATAACAACCAGGGTACTAGTGGAGGTGGGACAGTCGTTCATTCCACACCAAGTGATGTCATTGTGCGCTCGCGAGAGTGCTCTTATAAAGACTTCACCAACTGTAAACCCCGAGTCTTCATTGGAATCGGTGGAATCATTGCTCTGTCGTAATGGTTCGAGAAGACGGAATTGATCTTTGAGATCTGTTCCTGTACTGAAGGAAGCAAAGTCAAATTTGCTGCATGCACCTTCAGTGATAGAGCCCTGACGTGGTGGAATAGCCATGTCAAGTCACTAACTTTAATAGTGGCAAATGCAATGGGCTGGGAAGCTCTTAAAAGGCTTATGATAGAAGAATACTGCCCGAGGGGCGAGGTTCAAAAACTGGAACAAGAACTCTGGAGCCTGACCATGAAGGGCTCCAACATAGTGGCATACACTGCCAGATTTAGCGATCTGGTGGCACTATGTCCTAATATGGTTCCCAACGAGGGGAAGAAGATTGAGAGGTACATTTGGGGGCTGGTGCCTCCATTTCAGGGGAATGTCTTAGCTTCAAACCCCACTACTTTCGATAGTGCCAAGCGATTGGCACAATGACTCATTGATCACGGAGTCCCTACCTCGACAACGACAACAACCCTGGCTATCGCAGAACCCTCCAAAGCCGCGGACAACAAGCGAAAGTTTTGGGATAACAAAATGGGCAAGTCGGCGCAAAACTCTGCCAAGAAGCAGCAAGTTGTGGTTGTTCATGCCGCGATTGCACCTGCTGCTACTGTGCCAAGGAAGCAGTATACTGGGAATCTGCCCAAGTGCAACAAATGCACCTTCCATCATAATGGTACCTGTCGGGAAATGCAGTGCACTAACTGCAATAGGAAAGGGCACACTGCCCGATTCTGCAAGGCTCCGGCGAGGCCAATTAACCAAGTCACCGACATTGTTGTGGGCCAGGCTTGCTACGGTTGTGGCGAGGTTTGTCATTTCAAGAGAGACTGCCCGAAGGCAGGAAATGCTGGCGGAGTGGGAAGAATTCGGGCGATAGGCCACGAGGAAGCCGTAGCTGATCCTACGGTGGTTACTGGTACGTTTCTCCTCGATAATTCATATGCATGCATACTTTTCGATAGTGGAGCGGAAAGGAGTTTCGTGAACCAAAAATTTGCTCATTTACTCAAACAAAAACCACGTGCACTAGATAAATCATTCACAGTAGAAATGGCAAACGGGAACACGGAAAGTACTAACTGCATATATATAGGTTTTACTTTAACTTTAGATAGTCATTCTTTCCAAATTGACCTCATGCCAGTCTCAATTAAAAGTTTCGACGTCATAATCGGCATGGATTGGTTAAGTCATCTTCGTGTCGACATCATGTGCTTTGAGAAAGCAGTTCGTCTTAACCTCCCTAACAATGAATCACTAATTATCTACGGCGACAAATCAAGTACGAACCTTCGCATCATTTCGTGTATTCAAGCTCGGAAGTGCTTACGAAAGGAATATCATGCATTCCTTGCACACATCGTTGATACAAACCAAGAAGTGAAAGACATTCAGAATATCCCCGATGTACGCGACTTTCCCGACATCTTTCCAGAAGAAGTACCGGGATTACCACCACAACGTCAAGTCGAATTCCGAATTGACTTAGTTCCAGGGGCTACCCCAGTAGCCAAATCGCCTTATCGTCTGGCACCAGCAGAGATGCAGGAACTTTCCAGTCAGCTTAACAAACTTCTCAGAAAGGGATTCATTAGGCCAAGCTTCTCACCATGGGGAGCACCGGTCTTGTTCATATAGAAGAAAGACGGATCGTTTCGTATGTGCATCGACTACATAGAGCTGAACAAACTTACCATCAAGAATCATTATCCTATACCGCACATTGACGACTTATTTGATCAACTTCAAGGAGCAAACTACTTCTCGAAGATAGATCTAAGATCCGGGTATCACCAATTACGAGTGTTAGAGGAGGATGTCCTCAAGACAGCCTTCCGAACTCGTTATGGACACTACGAGTTTGTCGTGATGCCGTTCGGATTAACCAACGCACCAGCTGTATTCATGGATCTAATGAATAGGGTGTGCCGTCCTTACTTGGATCAGTTTGTTATCGTCTTCATCGATGACATACTTATCTACTCCCGAAGTAAGGAGGAACATAGTCAACATCTACGGAAAGTTTTAGAAACATTACGATCAGCGAAGCTCTATGCGAAGTTCTCTAAGTGCGAGTTTTGGATTCGAAGAGTCGAATTCTTAGGCCACGTTGTTAGTGAGAAGGGAATACACGTGGACCCTTCCAAAATCAAAGCCATTGAGAACTGGTCAGCACCGAAGACACCTACGAAAATTCGTCAATTTCTAGGTCTCGCTGGCTACTATCGCAGGTTCATACAGAACTTCTCAAGCATCGCGAAACTGCTTACTTCATTGACCCAGAAAGGCGTGGCCTTTGACTGGGAAGAGAAACAAGAGAAGGCGTTCCAAGCACTAAAACAAGCCTTGTGCACCGCACCGATATTATCCCTCCCAGAAGGGATAGCAGATTTTGTGGTGTGTTGCGATGCATCCAACCAAGGGCTAGGATGTGTTCTTATGCAAAGAGGAAACGTTATTGCCTATGCCTCCCGTCAGCTTAAGACATACGAAGTCAACTATACAACACACGATCTTGAGTTAGGAGCAGTGGTATTTGCTCTGAAGATCTGGAGACACTATATGTATGGTACGAAAAGCACTATCTTCACAGACCACAAAAGCCTACAACATATATTCGACCAGAAGGAGCTCAACATGAGACAACGACAGTGGGTCGAGCTACTCAGTGATTACGAATGCGAAATTCGTTATCATCCCGTCAAGGCCAACATAGTAGCTGACGCCCTAAGTCGGAAAGAATACTATGGTCGAAGAGTCAAATCATTGACCATGACTATCGATTCGCAACTATCCACGCAAATCAAATAGGCTCAACTCGAAGCGTTGAAACCAGAAAACATGGCAGGTGAATACCTGAGAGGGATGGATAAGAACTTGGAAGTCAAGGGTGGCGGAGCCTTATATCTCATGGACCTGATCTAGACACCGAAACACGGTGGCTTCAGAGACTTGGTCATGACCGAAGCGCACAACACTCAATATTCCGTTCACCCAGGTTCGGATAAGATGTATCTGGATCTTAAAAAGTTATACTGGTGGCCTAACATGAAAGCAGAGATTGCTACCTTCGTGAGTAAATGCCTTACTTACGCCAAGGTTAAGGTCGAATACCAGAAACCATCAGGTTTACTTCAACAGCCGGAGATACCGGAATGAAAGTGGGAGCGGATCACAATGGACTTCAGAACCCAGTTTCCCAAGACAACGGGTGGACTTGATACCATTTGGGTCATCGTCGATAGATTGACCAAGTCCGCACACTTCCTTCCCATCAAAGAAACTGACAAGATGGAGAAGCTCACAAGAACATACATTAGGGAGATCATACGACTGCATGGTGTTCCTATATCTATTATCTCCGATAAGGATAGTAGATTCACTTCGAGGTTCTGGCAGTCGCTACAAAGTTCATTAGGAACGAGGGTGGACATGAGTACAGCCTACCTGTTGGGTTTTGAGCATTCTAACACTCCTATGGTGTACATGCAACCCTATAAACCTTGGATCTATTTTTTCTCTATTATACATGCAAATATTAACTATTCCAAGGTTTCATCCTAACTAGCATATTATGAAGCACCTATACTACAAAGTTCTAGTTAGATGACATACCTTTTGATGTAGCTTGATGTCTTCAAGCTTTAAGAGCTTAGCCCCAATAGTGTGGAAGCCTCAAATGGAATCACAAATCACCAAAACACCTTGGAAGAACTTGAGAGAATATGTATGCACACTAAAATCAGCCCACTCTTATTTTCACACACTTGTTCCAATTTTGTGAGCCAATGACCCCTTTATATATTATGGAGGATTAGGGTTACATCCATGTAAACCCTAATACCCATGACCTCTCATTTACATAGGATCCATGGGTTAAAAGCTCCATGGACCATCCATGAAAGCTTAGCCCAACCTAAATGAACTCGGCCCATTCCATATATATAAGAGTCGATATTTAATTAGTTCTTTTTGATCACTTAATTAATTCTAAATTAATTCTTGATCAATACTAATTAAATAATATGATTCCATATTAATATATTAGAACTTATAATATATTAATATAAATCATAAATATACTATTCTCAAAAGACTATCCATATAAATTGTGCCGGTGAAGTGCAACCCAAATGGACCATGCCGGGTCGGGTCAAGTACATACCAAATATAGTTATGGACATAGACATTAATCCAACAGTCTCCCACTTGGATAAGTCTAAAACTATTATTGAGTATGACTTTAAAACCTAACTGGCAATCGTAGCTCTTAAAGTCGCTGTCGAACTCTGACCTTGTCAATGACTTGTCCACTAGATAAGGGATCATATATTCCTCCATTCTAGATATCATATGGACTGAGACATGGATTATAATCATTCTCTCTGTCCATTTGTTGTTTCCCGATTTTCGATTTATGATGAATGACTGATTGAACAAATCAAATCAGTCCTGGCTTGGCCAAGCACTCACATGTGTCATCGCTAAATCATCGAGGGGCCCAAAGATATCGCTTTTATCCCGAAGGTAAAAGGAATGGTTAAACTTTGACTCATATGGCTTGTTCTACTACTTGTCGAATCATACACAAAGGCACGTTTTATAACATCGAGTTACCAAATGCGTTTTCGTGCAATCAATGTATAACCACTCGTGATAAAATCCATGAAGTGATTCAAATGAGCGCGGGTTGAATCCAATACTCAAAACTTATGAGCACTCATGAGTGTTGTAGCACCACTTTTTCCAGCAACTTGGACCTCTACAAACTAACCCATGACAGTCTTGATTCATATCTACTTCCAACATATGACCGACTGTGGATGGTTTGAATAACTTAATCATTCAGGAAGAGCGGCTTAGTTATTCTGGAAGTCAAAACATGTAAAGTGAAAGACAAGAATAAATGAATCAAATATGGTATCAAACCCTATGAATATAAATAAACACTTTTATTTATCACCATACTGATTACTCATTATTCATTGTTTCGGTTTTATCAACTTTATACTTGAATTAAAAACACTAGTTGGCCCATGCTCCAAGCATGTACACTATGTTTTTCTTAAACAATAGCTTTGCCATACACCAAGTATGCACTCTATGTTTGTCTATGATCCTTACTTTGTGAAATAAACCAATTGAACATAATTTCAATGATTCTAATTTCACACTCCCAAATCCTTATCGAAAAATGTGAGAATTTCAAGTTCCTATCATTTATCGAAATCTGTTTAGATTTTAAACTTATATGCACTGACCCTCCTGTAATGAATATGTACAAAGTCACCAAGACTTGTCAACAGTCATTATAAGGTATTCCAATGGAGATCAACTCCATGGAAACTAAGTCTCATATTCAAAGTGCATTGCTTTGGACATGCTTCTTGCATTAAGTTTTCTAATCTTACACAGATAAATTCCACCTATGGAGACAACTCCATATTCTCATTTTGACTATCACTTCTGAATAAGAGATGCCTCTTTTTAGAATATGTCAATATGGTCCTTCCAAAATTAGCACTATTGTCACACCCCCAAACCAAGGATGGCGGAAATGTCCGGGGGTGGAGGACTTCATGTATAGTATCATAACAACAATTGTAATAGTAATTCAAGCAAACACAACCAACATATATATAATTGAAAAGGTTACATCATTGTATGAATTACATGTTTACGAATCAATTACAATATGTTGACAAAATATGAAATAGTAGACGCCTTAGCGTCCCATCATCAAAAGCACTGGGTTACCTGTTTAATGATTTCCTAAGAATACAAGTTATTTGAAAAAGTGTCAACACAAAGGTTGGTGAGTTCATAAGCTTTTTTTTGGTATTATTAAAAGCCTTTCGTTTGTAAAAGTAGTATTTGTTTTAGAAAAATCCAATATTTTCCTTAAAATGTATTTGTAGTCTTAAATCCAAAGACCGAAATGTATAAGTAACTTTTCTTACTTATAATAAATAATGTAAGTTTAAATCGACATAAACTCGTTTAATTTTAATGAAGTTCCCGTAAATTCCAATATTCATTAATACTTTATGTGAGTTTATTAAAGCCTTTTCTTGTAAAAGTAGTGTTCGTTCCAGAAAATCCAATTTTTTCCTTAATGTGTAAATGTAGTCTTAAAACCCAAAGACCGAAATGTACAAGTAGTGTTCGTTCCTTATAGTAAAACTATGCAAGTTTAAATCGACATAAACTCGTTTGATTTTAGTGAAATCCCCATAAATTCTATGTTTGTTAATACCACATGTGAGTTATTATAACCATGCTATGACCTAGTTGGCCTGAAACGACGTTCTTCAGGCGTCGGAAATGTTATGACATTTGTCACCCCAGACCTGTCGGTCTAGCTGTTGCATGCAGCTAAGGTGTGGGTTTGTCAGACCCAATATAGATCTATACACAAGTATCACGCTCTCCCTCGAGGAGACTCTGGTTATAATACAAGACTTATTTGTAAATTGAATCGAATGTCTCACAGAAGTCATTAACGAATTTACGTGTAGTGTAATGAAAACTTAGTACCGTATGGCCGTACCTTGCTTAATGAAAATATCCTTTGTATAAATGTACCCTTTTTAAATGTATGTGTTATGTAATGTTTCATAAAGTCATTAACGGAATTACGTGTTATGAAAACTTGGTACCGTATGGCCGTACCTTGCTTAATGAAAATATCCTTTGTATAAATGTACCCTTTTTAAATGTATGTATTATGTAATGTATCATAAACTATATACCTATTATAGTTTATCAACCAAGGGTAGTACGTAGTAATGTATGCAAACTATATTCAAAATAGTTTATTAAATGTTTGAATGTATCGGTTGTACTTTGATTATAATCACTTGTTATTCTTTATATTTTATATGTCCAAATCCATTTGTAAACTGATGTGTGTCTAAATATTAAGATAAAATGTCATATATTGCAATAACATATAATCACATAAAGATATACACCTTGCTCAACATGTTACAAGGTGAAATGAAATTGACAGCAACTTTTTGTTGTATACAGTTTCTGTTACTGTTCTTAGAAAATTTATAGAAAATTCATCAAAGCTCTAAATCCAAATCCGCAAATTCTGAGAGTTTGGAATATGAGTCTAGTTTGTTCGTAAATTTTATCATGATTTTTAGTGATCTCTAACAGAGGTGAAAATGTTCATAATCACAGACTGGTCCGGGTTTGCCTTTGAAATGATAGGCAGTTTTGTAAAAATCACCATAAATTGTAGAAAAATCATATGGAGATGTGCAAGTAGCCATTTTAAAGCTAAGAGTTTGAGCTACTTTCACCTGGAACAGTTTTGAAAACTAAAATATTTAAGTTGACCAAAACAGTCCGTGATCGAAGTTCATCTTTTCTGATGTAATCTGATAGAAAAAGTTTAATTGTGTTCTTGATGATTTTACTTGTATTTCCCCCTTAAAACTTAAGAAAAACATGTAAATGTAGGGGTATGAACTCACCTTATGTGATTTCAGTAGATGAAAGTGAGATAGAGGAAGTGTTCAACCCAAGAACACTAAGAAGATGTCTTGATGATTTGAGAATCTAACACCAAATAAGATGGAATTTGTGTAAGATATCAATGATTTGAGTAGAATGGAGTTTAATAATTATGTGAATGATGAAGATACTTACTCATTGAAGAAAGAAATCCCAGCAGAAAGCCTTGAAGTTCTTGAAGTTGAGAGAAAAGATGAGAGAATTTTGGAGAGTGTTCTTGGTTGCTAAGTGTAGAATGAAAGGGCTTTTAAGGAGAATGAGGAGAGAGGACCAATCCTCCAGCTCTTAGAACATGGGAAAAGCTGGAGATAGGGTGTAAAGGTCCCCAAAGGAGACAAGGGGTGGTTAGAAAGAATGGCTGATCATAGAGTGAGGTGGTGGTGGCTTGCTTTTGTCATAAAATAAGGAAAAGCAAATATTCCCTCAATAATTAGTCCAACCACCAATTATTTTAATACATTTTTATAAAAACCCTGGAGATTTATATATTTTGGGGCCTTAGTTTATAAAATAAAGTTTTGGGTGAAAATCCCACGTTAAAATAATGAAAAATGGAGTTAAAACGAAGTCGTAGTCGAAAAACCGGTAAAAAGGGGCCGTCTGCGAGGCCTCTCGGATGGGGGCCGAGACTTCGGACCCTCGCATGCGAGGCTGCTGTCCGAGGGCTTCGGATTCGGTCTCCTGAGAGGCTTCAGCTTCGGTCCTGATGAGAGGCTTCGGATCCGAGGCCTCGGATGAGAGGCTTCGGTCCTGAAGCTTCAGTTCCAGGTCCTTAAGGCTATTTTACCCGTTTTTACCCCGTTTCAAGCGATTTTTGACCCGGTTAAGGGTCGATATGACCCAAATGATTACAAAAAGTTAAAGTAACTTTTTGAGAGAGATTTCAAATAGAAAGATATAGAGTGAAAACGATTTAGAGAGGTTTCGTTTGTGATTAATTTGAGTGTCCGGCTTCACAACGCAAGGTTCGTAAACCCCGTTAAACCGTGTTTTAGTGTCGTACACACTCCCGATGAGTGTGCAATAATGTTTTATCGTTTTGGTTCAATGTTTACTTAGGAAATTCAACACACGAACTTTCCAAATGATGTTTCTCTCATTAAGATATTGCATTGTACAGTAATTACATAGTGTAAACCCTAATATACAAGGGTTAATTGAGTCGATTGGTTTTGACTTGTTAACTTTGTTTAACTTTGACTTGACTCAATTTTGACGGTTGTCACATCATCCCCCCGCTAGAAGGAATTTCGTTCCGAAATTTGCATTTGACTGGGACATCAAGAGTTTGGGAAAAGATGTGGGTATTTTTGTTTCATTTGATCTTCGCGTTCCCAGGTGAACTCAGGCCCTCGTTTAGCGTTCCAACGGACCTTCACGATGGTAATACGACTTTGTTTCGTTCGTTTGATTTCCCGATCCATGATTTTGACTGGTTCCTCCACGAAGTGGAGATTTTTGTTAACTTCGATTTCGTCGAGTGGTATTACGAGGGTCTCGTCGGATAGATTTTGTCAATCATATTTTCGGGGTTAAAAAAAATAAAGTTTTATTAGTTACCTATAGCGACGACTTGTCGTCACCACAGGTTTAATCTATTACGATGACTTGTTGTCGCTATAGGTTTTTAACAAGAGCCAACGACATACCTATAGCGACACACAAGTCATAATTTGCATGTGTGAAGACTTGGAGTACTTTCTAACTGGTTCATGTGTGAAGACTTGGAGTACTTTCTAACTGGTTCATGTGTGAAGACTTGGAGTACTTTCTAATGAAAACTGTGCTACTGGGGAAATTGGAAACTGGTACGTAGCTTCAAAGTCAAGAATATGCAGTAGGCATGTGATGCATTAAATGCATGAGGCACACAAGTCATAATTTGCAGCAACATATACGTATATGTGTGTGAATTGAAGAAGGTTACGGCTCAAAGAATATATATATATACATTTTCTCTTCATTTGTTAGATACACAATAACCATAACATCATAGACTATATATATTCAATTTCATTTGTAATTTTCACTAGTTTATATTCCGCAAGTGTTACCGAAATTATTTATCAATTTTTCAGAAGTGATTAACTTGTTTTGTTGCATTCCCAACAATTTGCTATTAATTACTTCTCTCACTTTACTTATATAAATCATCACATTCTTACCGCGACTTTTAACTTCTCCCTCACAAATGGATCCACCTGCAGATCATCAAAACCCCATAGATGACCTCGATTGGTTTCAGTACTTTGATCATCAAGATCTTTTCAGGTATATACAAACGTCACTCATTACACCATCTTACGCACATAAAAGTGATTTTGTTGACATTGATTAAAACATGGTTTGTATTTGTAGTGATCAAAAAGAGTATTTCATCGTGTTGGATTTGATTATCTTGAGTTTTTTTTTTTTTTTTTTTTTTTTTTTTTGCAGTGGTGACATGCTCAACCATCATGATTACGAGTTGTCGGAAAAATTGCATGAAGTGCTCGATCAGAACGTTTCCACAGTACTTAACAAAGATCAAAACATCATTTCTAGAAATGAGTTTCACGATTTTGATCCCCTTGAAGATATAAGCTTATGGGATTGTTGGGAGGATGGTAATTTACCATTGGTTAGTTTCAGTGAAGACTGTAAATCCGGTGGTGAGGCTACATGTAGTTCTAGTGCTGCCACCACTGATCACGGTGGCCGGAAGGTGGCAAAGCGATTGAGACCATTGGAGTTTGAAGAGATAGAGAAGTACTTTGGGATGCCGATAATCATGGCAGCAAAGGAACTAGGGATAAGTTTAACAGTGTTGAAGAAAAGATGCAGAGAGTTAAACATAAACAGATGGCCTCATAGAAAACTTAAGAGCCTTCAATCCCTCATTGAAAATGCCAAGGTAAATTATGATAATAACCTTCTATACATTACTCATGCACTTGGTAACCAAAGTAGTTTTGGTATTTTCTAAAATTTTAATCGTTAGTTTCTTTATAACTAAACATAGGTCCTAGGCATATGCCACATCAAATCAATTGATTTACTACGATCTCCTGATTTATATTTATATAAACTTAACTCATTGTAAATTTTGTGAACTCACATGAAAAATATATTGTATCTACCTTTAAAAAAAAATTTAGGAGTTGGGATTAAAGGAGGAGATAGAGACGTTAGAAGGGCACAAGAAGATGATGGAGAAATTGCCAGGTATGGAATTGACAGAAAAAACAAAGAAGCTTAGGCAAGCTTGCTTCAAAGCTATTTATAAGAAGAGAGGACTTAACAATCCTTAGCCATTTTGTTATAATTAGTGGATGTTAATCTACATTGTATGTGTTTTTCTCTTGATAGTTTGATACCCTTTTTAGTTTCATTTTATGTATTTGTCTATTGATTTTTAATGCAGAAAATTTTGTATAATTTGGGTATTATAGTTTGTATTATGTATTTAGCCATATTCTAGATTGCCGACACGACTACGCCGACGACTCTATACCATAGGTCTATATAAATAGACTTATGAATTTAGTAGGAATAACTTGATTATAATCTTGTGATTTGTTCCATGTCTGATCCACTCCTAAGATTCACTTGACATGCCCCCAGTTATGTGTAATTAAAATTTTATTAGACTATTGATCCTAATGAGTCTACCCTAAGTCCACTATCAAACAAGGAACAGGTCCTAAGGCGGACTCACCATTTCTAGGTCAATCATTTCTTAATTACACATAACTTCGAGGTACACCTAAAGAATCTTAGAGTTACCAGTTGTAAATTGTTTGTAATACCAAGTAGTGAGATTCAATGAAATAAAATACATGCCTATTTCATTGATAAACCTTTTAGTAAATATCCTTACCATTTATATACACATGTATAATTTCGCACTTTAGTGAACTATTCTTGGTGTTTCTGTTAACGTCTTGGAGACAGAGTTATGGTAGTGGGTAGAAGTAGGTTTTGTACGGGCATTAAAATTTACACATCATGTTGCTCGTGCGAGAATAGGGGTAGAAGAGATAATTAATAGACGCCTAATCCTATAATTACTTATAGGGGTGATCCTTATTAATTACGTCTATAATCACGTAGTGCATATCAGTTATACATAATTTGAGATAGAATAGACTTTCGAATAAATGACTCTACTCCAAGTCCACAACCAAACAAGGAACAGGAAGTAGAGCAATAGTCATAGATTCTGAGTCATTAATATCTTTAATTATGTATAACCTTGGCGTATGCACTCAATTATCATAGGCCTACTAATAGAGGTCTTTAGTTTTTACATAAGTTGGTTATAGTATCACCAAATACTCCTATAGTATTTTTAGGTGTTTAGATTCGATTCTTAAAGTATTCCCTGTAGGGTGTAGTTAGGTTGTTAGATTTGTTGCCCATTATGACTATCCCCCAGTATATGCAAGTCACTCCTCGGACAGATATAGTTGATCAGGCTATATCCTTCCCAGACTTGATTTACATATACCAAGGCATACCCATAATGTACAACTCCTCTTCTTTTACTTTATGTTCTTCTAGTTATAACACTATGTGAGCATGTATGCATGTATTTATACTTTCAATAAGAAACCATTCATTTTCTAAAAGTATGTTTATTTGAAAAATGCACAAATCAGAGACTATTAGTCCCAATTGTGTTTATAGTTTGTATATCTTATGTGGTTTGATATACTTAATTCACTATAAATTGTGCTCTGATACCAATCTGTCACACCCCCAAACCAAGGATGGCGGAAATGTCCGGGGGTGGAGGACTTCATGTATAGTATCATAACAACAATTGTAATAGTAATTCAAGCAAACACAACCAACATATATATAATTGAAAAAGTTACATCATTGTATGAATTACATGTTTACGAATCAATTACAATATGTTGACAAAATATGAAATAGTAGACGCCTTAGCGTCCCATCATCAAAAGCACTTGGTTACCTGTTTAATGATTTCCTGAGAATACAAGTTGTTTGAAAAAGTGTCAACACAAAGGTTGGTGAGTTCATAAGCTTTTTTTTGGTATTATTAAAAGCCTTTCGTTTGTAAAAGTAGTATTTGTTTTAGAAAAATCAAATATTTTCCTTAAAATGTATTTGTAGTCTTAAATCCAAAGACCGAAATGTATAAGTAACTTTTCTTACTTATAATAAATAATGTAAGTTTAAATCGACATAAACTCGTTTAATTTTAATGAAGTTCCCGTAAATTCCAATATTCATTAATACTTTATGTGAGTTTATTAAAGCCTTTTCTTGTAAAAGTAGTGTTCGTTCCAGAAAATCCAATATTTTCCTTAATGTGTAAATGTAGTCTTAAAACCCAAAGACCGAAATGTACAAGTAGTGTTCATTCCTTATAGTAAAACAATGCAAGTTTAAATCGACATAAACTCGTTTGATTTTAGTGAAATCCCCGTAAATTCTATGTTTGTTAATACCACATGTGAGTTATTATAACCATGCTATGACCTAGTTGGCCTGAAACGACGTTCTTCAGGCGTCGGAAATGTTATGACATTTGTCACCCCAGACCTGTCGGTCTAGCTGTTGCATGCAGCTAAGGTGTGGGTTTGTCAGACCCAATATAGATCTATACACAAGTATCACGCTCTCCCTCGAGGAGACTCTGGTTATAATACAGGACTTATTTGTAAATTGAATCGAATGTCTCACAGAAGTCATTAACGAATTTACGTGTAGTGTAATGAAAACTTAGTACCGTATGGCCGTACCTTGCTTAATGAAAATATCCTTTGTATAAATGTACCCTTTTTAAATGTATGTGTTATGTAATGTTTCATAAAGTCATTAACGGAATTACGTGTTATGAAAACTTGGTACCGTATGGCCGTACCTTGCTTAATGAAAATATCCTTTGTATAAATGTACCCTTTTTAAATGTATGTATTATGTAATGTATCATAAACTATACCTATTATAGTTTATCAACCAAGGATAGTACGTAGTAATGTATGCAAACTATATTCAAAATAGTTTATTAAATGTTTGAATGTATCGGTTGTACTTTGATTATAATCACTTGTTATTCTTTATATTTTATATGTCCAAATCCATTTGTAAACTGATGTGTGTCTAAATATTAAGATAAAATGTCATATATTGCAATAACTATAATCACATAAAGATATACACCTTGCTCAACATGTTACAAGGTGAAATGAAATTGACAGCAACTTTTTGTTGTATACAGTTTCTGTTACTGTTCTTAGCAAATTTATAGAAAAATCATCAAAGCTCTAAATCCAAATCCGCAAATTCTAAGAGTTTGGAATATGAGTCTAGTTTGTTCGTAAATTTTATCATGATTTTTAGTGATCTCTAACAGAGGTGAAAATGTTCATAATCACAGACTGGTCCGGGTTTGCCTTTGAAATGATAGGCAGTTTTGTAAAAATCACCATAAATTGTAGACAAATCATATGGAGATGTGCAAGTAGCCATTTTAAAGCTAAGAGTTTGAGCTACTTGCACCTGGAACAGTTTTGAAAACTAAAATATTTAAGTTGACCAAAACAGTCTGTGATCGAAGTTCATCGTTTCTGATGTAATCTGATAGAAAAAGTTTAATTGTGCTCTTGATGATTTTACTTGTATTCCCCCCTTAAAACTTAAGAAAAACATGTAAATGTAGGGGTATGAACTCACCTGATGTGATTTTAGTAGATGAAAGTGAGATAGAGGAAGTGTTCAACCCAAGAACACTAAGAAGATGTCTTGATGATTCGAGAATCTAACACCGAATAAGATGGAATTTGTGTAAGATATCAATGATTTGAGTAGAATGGAGTTTAATAATTATGTGAATGATGAAGATACTTACTCATTGAAGAAAGAAATCTCAGCAGAAAGCCTTGAAGTTCTTGAAGTTGAGAGAAAAGATGAGAGAATTTTGGAGAGTGTTCTTGGTTGCTAAGTGTAGAATGAAAGGGCTTTTAAGGAGAATGAGGAGAGAGGACCAATCCTCCAGCTCTTAGAACGTGGGAAGAGCTGGAGATAGGGTGTAAAGGTCCCCCAAGGAGACAAGGGGTGGTTGGAAAGAATGGCTGATCATAGAGTGAGGTGGTGGTGGCTTGCTTTTGTCATAAAATAAGGAAAAACAAATATTCCCTCAATAATTAGTCCAACCACCAATTCTTTTAATACATTTTTATAAAAACCCTGGAGATTTATATATTTTGGGGCCTTAGTTTATAAAATAAAGTTTTGGGTGAAAATCTCACGTTAAAATAATGAAAAACGGAGTTAAAACGAAGTCGTAGTCGAAAAACCGGTAAAAAGGGGCCGTCTGCGAGGCCTCTCGGATGGGGGCCGAGACTTCGGACCCTCGCATGCGAGGCTGCTGTCCGAGGGCTTCGGATTCGGTCTCCTGAGAGGCTTCAGCTTCGGTCCTGATGAGAGGCTTCGGATCCGAGGCCTCGGATGAGAGGCTTCGGTCCTGAAGCTTCAGTTCCAGGTCCTTAAGGCTATTTTACCCGTTTTTACCCCGTTTCAAGCGATTTTTGACCCGGTTAAGGGTTGATATGACCCAAATGATTACAAAAAGTTAAAGTAACTTTTTGAGAGAGATTTGGGAGAGATTTGGGAGAGATTTCAAATAGAAATAGATAGAGTGAAAACGATTTAGAGAGGTTTCGTTTGTGATTAATTTGAGTGTCCGGCTTCACAACGCAAGGTTCGTAAACCCCGTTAAACCGTGTTTTAGTGTCGTACACACTCCCGATGAGTGTGCAATAATGTTTTATCGTTTTGGTTCAATGTTTACTTAGGAAATTCAACACACGAACTTTCCAAATGATGTTTCTCTCATTAAGATATTGCATTGTACAGTAATTACATAGTGTAAACCCTAATATACAAGGGTTAATTGAGTCGATTGGTTTTGACTTGTTAACTTTGTTTGACTTTGACTTGACTCAATTTTGACGGTTGTCACAACTATACTTCCAACTGTCCCTGAGCTACCAATCTTTGGTAAACCTCAGATTGTCCTTGACAATTGCTTACTCATTTTAGTCATATCCAATTCTAGACCTTTTCCCTTCTTAATGCCTCTGGGCATTTGGAAAAATTTAGAAATGACAAATATTATAGCACATGCAATCGATCCTGTACCCAAAGCAAATGGTACACGATTCATGATGTCTCACATAAAGACATGATTCTAGACCAGTCTTTTGCTACAATATTTTTATTTGCCATGTTTTCAAAATTTGACTATGAAGAGGGACGCCGTAATCATAATCGAATTTTGAGAATGCAATATATAGAATTTCCTTAAGTTGAACCAATCCAACATGAAATTCATATATATATTCTTGACTAAAGATGATTAAGGTCTCAATCTAAGCCTTTAGAACTGAAATGAAGTATATCCTCTCCCTTAATTATAGCAAAACAACTTTTTCAATCCCTGCAGCCTCACGAATTGAAACTTTTGTTTTCTAGAATTAACATTGCTAACGTGCAACACTAACAATAATTATCACGCTCCCACTAACATGATGATTATTAGCATAACACTTATTCTCCCACTAGCTTTGACATGTACTCAGAAATCAGTTGGACTTCTAGAAATCAATACTTTATTGACTTTCTTACCAAAGTTCAAATTTCTGATACGAGATGTTTTGATAAAACTTTATCAAAGTCATACACCTTTCCTTAGATAGCATGCATGTGTGTCTAAACAATTTCAGAACTATGAAAAGGGATGTCGTAATCATAGTCTCAATTGTTTAGACCTTTTTCCATCTGCTTCAAATCTACTTGGTGGAAGTGTTTCCTCACCATCATTTTCATGAATCGGAGAGAAACCTTATGACCCTTAGATTTTATCCATGTGAATCTGTCAAACCATAATCACAAGACTAGGTTAGTGACAAATCCTAACTCATATAGATTGAACTTGTGCAATCTTAACCTCTTGCCACCTGGCAGCACAAGGGCCTGCCATTGCTTCCAAGTAGTTATGCAAACAATTGAGAACATGTAGAGCTCAAATATATATAGCCAACTTAACTGGAATGGGCACAGAAATGTCAACACGATAGGTTATAAACCTCTAGTTGTGTGCTAGTGATGAAATACATGTTTTATTCTTGATTACTTCTTGAAACCCTTTCAGGATCTTTTAGACTCCCACTGTCTCCTTGACCTATAAGACTTTCTTGCCAAATATTCAAGAGATAGTGTGGATTCTAATCAAGACAAACACTTAACACAATTGGCCTAAGTTGGTCTCTGTTTTATCCAAAACATCACAACTTACCAAATTCAGATGTACAAGAGTAGAAAACCTTTTACTCTTACATTTCACTAGTGTTAATAAACCTTCTTTAAGATGTGTCACCCAAGTTACATTTGTGGTGGGCTTGATCAGTGCACAAGAATGTGTACTCGATCCCTTAGTCCTTTACTTGACTCACACATCCATGTGAACAAGTAATTAGTCTTAATTTTCCAATGCTTGAAAGTTCTCATTTATCATACTATACAACTTGCATGATTCCAAGTTTCTATCCAACTGAAACTTGGGTGATGAGAATCTTTCATTATTTGGAAAATTTAGACACTACCACAAATGAAAGAATCAAATTCATATTTCCACTCTTGCTATTAATGGAATCATATAAGCAACAATTTTTTTTCCTTTTCACAAATGTCATTGTAAGGATATTTTAAAATAAATAAAATCAAAATATTTTTTCTTTTATTTTAAAAACTTTGCGAAAAACTATCCTTACAGTGCAAAAGCACATGAAAAACTTTGTTGTTATCTATTCCTAAGCAATATATCATAACTCCTAAGAAACAGCTCAACATTCTGATCACAGAACCATGCGATCGAGATCCCTCTTCACGATCAGAATCAGCATATACTTCCTTTAAGTTTCTTCACTTTTCTTTGATTCTTAAAACATCAACATGTGACCCAGTCACATCATGTAACAAGAATCTCAGAATAGAAACTTAACAGAGTTAGATAGTGGACTTTAACTGGACTAGAGTCAATCTTCTTGACTTGATCAACCTTATGATCTTTCAAGTAAATAGGCTGCTTCGCAATCAATGCCCCTTCCTTTGGCAAGAGAAACATAGGGACTCTTTGGGAATGGTACATGGGACTATCGCAGACTTAGCCTTTCTCTTTACCATTTGGTCAACCTAGTTGACTATGGTCAATCCCTTTCCTTGGGAAGAGAAGGCTTTTCTAGATATCCAATGTTACCATTGTCAATGTCCATGGTAGTTTGGGAAGTTGATCTACTAATCAAATTTGCTCTCCTAGTGCTCCAAATTATTGCTGATTCAGCAGCACCAAGCAAATAGATAAGATCATTAAGGGTCATGTCATAGTCTATTTCATAGTAGTCCCAAAGGAATTCACTATGTGACTTAGAAAGTGATTGAACCACCAACTTTCACAAGAGTTTGACACCCAACTCTCCCGACTTGTCAATATGTGACTTCATCTCCAAGATGCGATCACACATAGACCTTGCTTGCCAATAGGGCTTGAGTGACCTTGAAGTTGTGGGTTAGGGAGAATAATTGGAGGAGGTGGAGGAAGTGAAGTTCCAAGAGATTTGGGAGGATCATAGATGTCTGAACCAGACATCTTTTTGGGAGATATTCAAGATAGTTGATCTAAAGTCCTTAATATAACACCCAATATGAAATATTAAGGCTAGGACCCAACAAACTATTTTATAACTTGGAAGAGGGATGCCGTAATCCAAGCTATAAAATATTTGAAGGTAGGTGAATGACGATTCACCAATTTCCACCAAGATAAACGAAATGTATTATTAGGTTTTAATTGGTTTTGAAACTCCTAGATTCTTTTGAGATTCATTGAACTTTTCAAAGGCATGTTTCAATCTCGAGTGTGCCCTTCAGGTTTTGTGACTGCGATGCCGAGGATCACAAAACAAGGTGTGAATAACCATGCAAATATAATTGGTACCCTTAATATTTACCCCTCAATCGATGTGCCGGTTAACCACACACGCTCCACCGATACTATGATAAACATTAAGTTACCCTTTGCCTACCTTGTTAAATCAAGCTAGTGTGCCGGTTAACCACACACGCTCCACTAACTGACTTAAGCAAAGTGCAAAGTGTAATTTCATGGGTTAGCACCAAATTCACATTTTCCTAAGTAACTAAGATTGGGTATTATTAAGAGTTTAGTTACTTAGTATTTATCATTAATACTTTTAATGAAGGGAGAGTTATAGTCCTTGTCCTACCCGTTCGGCTAACGACCCTCCACCGGTCAAGGAAGCGGTGGGTGAGAGTGGACACCCATTAAACTGCCATTTTATAGGCAGTAACCTTATACCCCCCTTATAGATCGGCTTCGTGAATGAGGCCTACTAACGGTAAGATTGACTTTATCTTATACATATCTATATAATTAAAATTATAATAATAGTATAAGGGTGAATTTTAAACATTTAAAATACTTGGTGGTTTAATCTATTAATTAAACTATACTCTTAATTTAATTAAACTTAAACCATGTCTTTATGGAATTATTAACTCTTTTAATTAAACAGTTTAACTAATTTAATGAAGTCCATAAAGTTTGAATTTTAACTTTTAAAATTGTAGAGTTTGGAATTAAAGCATTAATGTGTGTGAGACTTTACAAATTCCAAAACTTGAGGGCAAGTTTTGAAACTATTCAAAACCTTTCATTTCATAACTTATGAGTTTAATGGTTCATTAAAATGAAGACTCTTCATTTTTATGTAACCTCTTATTCTTTAATAACACTTTTAAAGAAGTGACTCTTAAACATCCATAACTTGAGGACAAGTTATGGAGTCATAAAAAAGTTTAATGAAAAAAAAAACTCTTCATTTTTGTGTAACCTATGGCACTTTTATGAGTTTTAAGATTTATAAATGTGACCTTTTATGTGACTTGAAGAAAAGTTACAAAAACACCTTTTATGAACTTCTTTTAGATTAATATGGATTGAAAGCAACTTAACAAATAATATTTTTCATCAATCTAAATTAACTCATAAAACAAGGTAACACAAAAAACTTTTCATGTTCCATAACTTAAGAACAAGTTATGAAATTTTAAAACATTAAGACCAAGTTTTGTAACTCCATAAAAAACTTTGAATCAATTTTTTTTTAAAACCTTTTCATATCCATAACTTATGCAGGTTTCAAAAACCTCTTTAGATCAAACTTTTAAAACTAATAAAATAATCATATCATTTTATCTTTACTAAATTTGACCTAATTCAACTCATATAGTAAAGTGACTCAAATTTTAAAAATAATTAGTTTTTCATAAAATCAAGTAATTATCTTAAAATATGACAAACTTCATGTTTTTTTTTTCTTTTTCTCTCCTTCAACTTGAAAAAAAAAATACATTTGCATCAAATATAATAGAAAACAACCCATGGCTCTGATACCACTGTTGGGTTTTGAGCATTCTAACACTCCTATGGTGTACATGCAACCATATAAACCTTGGATCTATGTTTTCTCTATTATACATGCAAATATTAACTATTCCAAGGTTTCATCCTAACTAGCATATTATGAAGCACCTATACTACAAAGTTCTAGTTAGATGACATACCTTTTGATGTAGCTTGATGTCTTCAAGCTTTAAGAGCTTAGCCCAAATAGTGTGGAAGCCTCAAATGGAATCACAAATCACCAAAACACCTTGGAAGAACTTGAGAGAATATGTATGCACACTAAAATCGGCCCACTCTTATTTTCACACACTTGTCCAATTTTGTGAGCCAAGGACCCCTTTATATATTATGGAGGATTAGGGTTACATCCATGTAAACCCTAATACCCATGACCTTTCATTTACATAGGATCCATGGGTTAAAAGCTCCATGGACCATCCATGAAAGCTTAGCCCAACCTAAATGAACTTGGCCCATTCCATATATATAAGAGTCCATATTTCATTAGTTCTTTTTGATCACTTAATTAATTCTAAATTAATTCTTGATCAATACTAATTAAATAATATGATTCCATATTAATATATTAGAACTTATAATATATTAATATAAATCATAAATATACTATTCTCAAAAGACTATCCATATAAATTGTGCCGGTGAAGTGCAACCCAAATGGACCATGTCGGGTCGGGTCAAGTACATACCAAATATAGTTAAGGACTTAGACATTAATCCAACACTACCATCCACAGACCGACGGACAAAGTGAGAGAACTATCCAAACCCTGGAAGATATGTTGCGAGCCTGTGTGATCGACTTTGGGAAGGCATGGGATATTCATTTACCCCTTGTCGAATTTTCCTACAACAATAGTTATCACACGAGCATAAAGGTTGCTCCATTCGAGGCCCTCTACGGCCGTAAGTGCAGATCCCCTCTGTGCTAGGCTGAGGTGGGCGACACACAGTTAGCTAAAGGACGAGTTCCTGACGGCACTCTCACAGGTCCGAAGATCATTCGGGAAACGACAGAGAAGATCGTTCAGATTCGTGAACGATTGAAGGCCTCTAGAGACCGACAGAAAAGCTACGCAGACAAACGAAGGAAACCTTTGGAATTCCAGGTGGGAGACCGAGTCCTTTTGAAAGTCTCACCCTGGAAGGGCTTGATACACTTCGGAAAGCGTGGAAAGCTAAATCCAAGATACGTAGGGCCTTTCGAGATTCTCACTAGAATCGGCCCTGTAGCTTACAAACTCAATCTACCTCGCGAACTCAGTAACGTACATTCTACTTTCCACGTCTCGAACTTGAAAAAGTGTCTGTACAACGAGACTCTTGTAATCCCACTCGATGAAATCGAGATCAACGAGAGCCTCAACTTCGTGGAAGAACCTGTAGAGATCATGGACCGAGAGGTCAAGCAAATGAAGAAAAGCCGTATCCCGATAGTGAAGGTTCGCTGGAACGCCAAGCGAGGACCTGAATTCACTTGGGAGCGCGAGGATCAAATGAAACTGAAATATCCTCATCTTTTCGTTTAGTTATTTGTAACTACTTAATTGCTTAAATTCTGATTTCGGGATGAAATTCTCTCTAACGGGGGGATGATGTGACAACCCGAAATTTCTATCTTATACAGCCATTCACTTCAATCAAAGCCAGACTTGTTTTTGCTAACTTTTAGCACTGCTTAGAGTCTGTTTGAGCATTCTGAGCCTAGTGCATCAAGGGAATCAGTGTTTTGATTTATCAGTTAAGGTTCCAAACCATCTAGCAAACCGTAAACCTCCTCAAAACGAATTTACGGTCAGGAAGCTTAGAGCTTACTGTCATGGTGACCGTAAGCTCCCCATATATACATAATTCATGATCATTTTGATTATTTCTTTCCTTTCCAAGCCTAGAATCCCGAATTCTCTCTCAAGTATCATAAGATCTTCATCTTGATCTTCCAAAAATGTAAGAATTCTTTCCTTTGATTTGTTGTTACATCTCTTTATCTAGTGATTATACATGATTTCATCCACGAAATCTCTTCATTTTGAGTCTAGATCTTCAAGATCCTCAAGAACATCAAGAACACTTAAGTGTTTTGGGCCGAAAACACCATTCTTTGCTTCTAAATTGTAAGTATCTATCTTCTATACTTGTTAACTGGTTAGGATTCTTGATTAAGGCCTTGAATTCATGATTTATCCAAGAACAAAAGGTGTTTACGGTCTAGTGCATCTCCTTAGACCGTAAACCCTTATAAATGGTGCATTGTGACCATTAAACCCTCCTAAAGCCTAGAATGGAACTTAGAACCCTTCGAAATTCTTGGAAATCATCCTATGCACAAAATGATGTGAGTTTATGGTGGTAAACTCACTAGACCGTAAACCTTATGACCGTAAGGTCATAGGACCGTAAACACATGGGACTGTAAACCCATTTCAACCGTGAAATCAATGGACCATAAACGCATTGAACCGTGAACACATAGGACCGTATACCATCTTGACCGTAAACACTTATGGTCATGCCATTTGGACCGTAAACTCTATAGGGTGGCCATATACCCTAGTTATGCAATCATATGTGATTGTATCCCTTCAAACTAAGAGTTTCCTAGTCTTTTAGGGTGTTATCCCTTATAATTAGTTGGTTATACACTAATCAAATACACATACATGTCGTTATATGTTTATTAGGATCTTTGTGTGCTCAAGGTTTCACCTGACACTCTACATCCTATTTCCAAACATACTTCGGTATCACTCACTACAGGTGAGTTCATACCCCTTAATCTATCTTTTAAATGATTTTAAATGCTTTTATGGGGGGGAATACAAGTAGAAAACATGTTAGTTATATAATCAATCACATGTGATTTATAACTATGTTTCAAACAAAGGGTTTCATATACTTCAAACTGTGTTTCAAACAAAGGATTTCTTATACTTTCAAACTGTATTATCAATCAAACTGCTTTTAAATCGTTTTATAAATTGACATCAAGTCATCAATATTTATTATTAAATTCATCAAATGTTTTACAAAACTTCTTTTTAAACTTATATATTGTCAAATGCATGTCTATATATGTATAGTTATATAAGTAATGTTTAAAGGACTTAGGACTGATAACTCGCTTAATTTCCTTTTCCTTGTTTCGATGTGGCCTAAAAGTATCGATTATTTGTCCGACGGTCGTTTAAATATCAATTATATATTATGTATACATATGTGGATATAAAAGTACTATCAATCAGTTCAGTACCTTTGGGTAGCAAAGGCATACCTTCTTTCATTCAAACTACAGAAATTACTAGTAAACTATCATAGGTATAGTTTAGGAGAATACTATCATATACAAATACTATAATAGTGAATACTATAACAGAGAATACTATAACAGAGAATACTATAACGGAGAATACTAGACAGAGAATACTATACAAAGGATACTATACAGAGAATACTATACATAGAATACTATTACAATAACAAGTATACTATAACAAGATTCAGAGATAACATAATGTGAGATACTACTTCATGACACATCGAACATTTCGTTATGTCGCGTTTTGTAACCAGAATCTCCTGGAGGGAGAGCGTGAGTTTGCGTATAGATCTATACTGGATTGACTACCCTACACCTTGTTGTTCGCTACAGTGGGACTTGCAAGTCTACGGGTGCCAAATGTCATTTCTTCCGACGTCTTTCATCGTCGTGTTATAGTCGGTTTAGTATGGTAACAATCTTATCACATTTTGCCTTAACTAAACCATTGGTTTTAAGGTAGTTATTACTTTAGTAGTTAATACAAATAATACTACAGTACACATACATTTTTCCCATTATATTTTTATTGTGATCTTCTCACATAAAGGGTAATATAAAACTATATTCTGGTAACGATAGTCTTATTTGGGAAAAGCTTCCACTTTTACAGAGAAAACAAACATACAAAACAGTCGGGTCTTGGTAGAAGACTACTTTTTATACTAGTGGAAAATATAGGATTTTCTAGGAGTTTTTCAAACATATACAAACATTTACATTGAACATTTACAAACATTTTCATCAAAGTTATACAAATATTGACACTAAATACTTATGAACTCACCAGCTTAAATGCTGATCTACGCTTTCAAAATAACTTGTATTCTCAGGTCACCAGTAGACAGGTACCGATGACCAGGTTTTGAGAAGACGGAGCATGTTCAAGACTCGTCTTTTATTTTGATTATTCATTTTTGGTGTCTTCTTACTATTAAAGAACACACTTGTATGAAATTATACTATTAATGAAATGGATGATGTTGTTGCTTATTTACTACTTTGCATTGTTATGATACTGTACATGACGTCCTCCACCCCCGAACGTTTACGCCGTTCCGGTTTTGGGGTGTGACATCTTGGTGTGTTCCTGAGGAGATATGATGTTCTTGGTGGATGATACTTGAGAGAGTTTGAGAGTTCTTGGCTGGAAGATGTGATAAATGAAGGAAAAATGAAGGAAATCTATATATATGTGCCATGAACCTCATTAACGGTCCGAGGTCGGCTAGAGTGTACGACCGTGAACAAGTTCCAATGCGATAAGGTTCGGCTTCCGAGAAGATAAGATCCGAAGAGTATACGGCCGAAATGGTTTACTGCCTCTTGTACGGCTGCGAGGAGTGTATAGTCCGAGGAGTATACGACCGTAAACTCTTTTCAATCCAAAGTGTTTGCGGTCCGAAGCGAATGAATTAGATGCGAAGTTTCTCGGTTATCAAGCCTTTTCCTTCCAAATTCAATTGTTGATATTTTAAGGATTTTAACAAATAAATGTTATTATCATAACCTAAATAAAACCCCAAACAATAAAAAGGACTTTAGTTGACCTTTGTTTGACTTTGGTTGACTAAAGTTGAGTTTACAAACGGAAAATAACGGGATGTTACAAGTTCCCTTCAAAATTCTTGCAACACTAATCAGATCATGAAGATTCATCAAAGGGAAGTCAGCCACTGAAAAGTCAAATGCCACATTAGTTGCTCTGACAGCATGAAAGCGATAATTCTACAACACACCCTCGAACAAAACGTCTTTGGAAATGTTGAGAAAACGAATTATATTGACCAATGACCAAATCTCCTCTTCCCTTTTTCCAAGAACTGTATGGAATCGAATCTTCAAACGTTTATATTCTTCTCTGTCTTCGAACTTATCAGCGATCTAATATTGTGCAACCATGAACATCATCTTGTTATGTCACACCCCAAAACCGGAACGGCGGAATCGTTCAGGGGTGGAGGACGTCATGTTTAGTATCACGAGATATGTATATGGTAAGCAAGCAATGAACAACCATTTCATTTCAAAAGAAAGTGTTTACAATGTGTGTGTTCACAAAACATAGAATTCATACACAAATAACAAAAGAAGACTTGAAGCTATAATGCTCCATCTTCTGAATCCCCAGCTCGAGCACCTGTCTAATAGGTCTCCTGAGAATACCATTTATTTGAAAGAGTTGATCAGCAATTAAGCTGGTGAGTTCATAAGATTTTAGTGATGTCAGTAAGTTGTAAAGTGTTGTTGAAAATGTAGATGTCTGTTTTGAAAAGTTCGCCTATTCCTCTAGAAAATCCTATATTTCCTACTTTGATGGAAGTTTAAGTAAAATGACACTACAACCCTTTCTATGGGTACTAAGCGGATACGAGTTATATGAGACTCAGAGTAAACAAGCAATCGATTGTGCGCATCTGCCCTAAATTCACGACCAAAGGAGGAACAGAAATTAAGGCGGATAGCACACATCCCATTGGTTGTTAGATCATCGTCGTACATAACCCTAGGGTAAACACTTGTTACTCATGGAGTTAATTGTAATGGTTCCTTTATATCTAATGAAAAGTTCTTTAAGAAAACCCATATTTCTTATAATAAAATGGTGACCACAGTGACTACTTTTATAATAGCTTAGTTTATACTGATATATATAATCTAATATCGAATAGAAAGTTAACTGGGTGAATCTGCCCTAAGCCCACAACCAAACGAGGAACAGGAAGTAAGGCGGAAAGCACACATCCAACTACCTATTGGGTATTAGTTTTATATATAAACATAATGTATAAACTAAGGTATTATAGAGTTACTCACCTAAGGTCCTTTAAATTGTACTGGTTTAATAAAATGGATTAAACCCTTTACTGGGAAGTTTCTAGTTTTGTATACCAAAGGTACTGATTTTGGAAAGTATGTTTTGTACTAGAAAAATTGTGCTTTGACTCTGTATCCTATGACCTGACCCATACCTGGTACCCTTATGATGACTTAATGTGTACTGAGCATACATATATATAGAATCGAACAGAAAATAGATTGGGTGAATTCGTTCCAAGCCCACAACTAAACAAGGAACAGGAAATGAAGCGGAGAGCACACATCCTATTACATGTCGGACACTATTGGTATATATATATCCTATGATGTATACATTAAGGAATCATAAGACTAACATTATGGTCCTTTCTTTAAACGTAGCCTTCTACCAAGGCATCTTCTGTTAAACGTAGCCTTCTACCAAGGCATCTACTGTTATGTGCTAGACTCGACTGTTCCGTTTGTCGTTTGTAAAAATGTATGTTTTCCCTAGTTTATAACTATCTTAACTCGAAAATAGTTTGAGTTTGACTTTCAAGTGGTACTGTCACTTTATGAAAGAAATGGGAAATGTAAGTACACAATTGTCGTTTATAATGACATGCGGATGTACTAATGACCTAAAAACATGTTTGTTTTATTATGGTCATAATGTGAAGGCTAGAACCCCTACTAAACGCTCTCACTGTCAAGAGATTAAGGGAACCAAACGCGACCTCTGCAAATTCTTGCAAGCCGTGTAATTCACATTTGTTATATGATCATGTATACCCAATATAACTATCACCTTTTGTTTAAAACAATGAGTTAGTGATGAATTGGTATAATTAGATCCTGTGTGTGTGTTCTCATGCTATAGCAACCTAACTTGTTTGTTTTGTACTGTATATTGTACGTTCTATTTGTTTCTCATAATTGTGTGTTCTCTTTGTATGGTATTGTTTGTTTCTCTTCACTATATGTTCTGTATGGTATTGTTTGTTTCTCTTCACTGTGTTATGTATGGTATTGTTTGTTTCTCTTCACTATATCTTCTGTATGGTATTATTTGTTTCTCTTCATTGTACTAGAAGTAATGAATAGCATTCTCCTAAACTATACCTATTATAGTTTACTAATGTTCTACTTGGACTGTTATTGAAAAGACTCATTTATCTACTAAGTTATGCTTGTACTTTAAAAACAGAGTTTTGTATAACTATAAAGTAACATAACTTTAAAAGAGTTTTTGAAATGTTTTGACAACTTATAAATGACATAAGTAACATTTTGAAAGATGTTTATAACAAACATTTACACAATTAACATTGTGTTCAACTTGTATTCCCCCCCCCCCCTTAAAACAGTTAAAATAGTTAAAAGATTCATTACGGGGTATGAACTCACCTGATGTGGGCGATTCAAATGGGTATGCGTGTAAGGATGAGAAGTTCCACGAATGAAGTCCCGAGACACAATAAGTCCTAAATGACATATAAGGACACATATTGACATGAATATAGTGTTTATAAACAACTATATGAAAGGAAACACCTTCCAGGACTAGGAAACACCTTGACCAAGTGTCGGAATCGCATGTGATTCAACAAAGGAAGGTAGAATGACACTCACATGAGCTTACGGCCATGGGTTTACGGCCCAAGGTACTTTACGGCCGTAAACTCATGGTCAAACATGGCTAAGTGTTGGTTTTAAAGCTAGGGAAGTTTTAGGGACATTTGCTCTACACTTGTATGAAGGAGACCACCTCAAATGAGGCTTTTGATGAGTTTACGGCCCAAAGGTGTTTACGGCCGTAAACTCATAATATTTTATGTATTTGAGTGAAGTTTAAGGTCCTTCAATCATCAAGGAAGGGTTCTGGGTCATTAACTTTGCATCTTATAGGGTTTATGGTCCATACATGCTTCAACATGGAGTTTACGGCCAAGGAAGATATTGGGCCGCAAACTCATGATCTTCATGGGAAAAGGCATGTTTCAAGTCTCTAAGCATGGATACTAACTAGATATGAAGTATAGGGAAGAGTACTTATGATCTAGAAGCTTGAAATGGTTTGTTTTGGCCAAGAACACTAGTGTGTATTCTAGGTGTTCTTGGTGTTTCTTGAAGATCTAAGAAAACATGATTTCCATGGATGAATCATGAGGATGAAGCTAGTTAAGAAGGATTATCAAAAAACTAGAGAAAGAACACTTACATAAATGAAGATCTAGGAAGAAAGTTTGATGATACTTGAGAGGATTTGAAGAAAAATCGGCCAAGGAAGGAAGGAATGAGAAAAATGGCCAAGTATCGTCTATATACACTTGAGTTTATGGCCACATGAGTTTACGGCCGTAAACTCATGGTCTTGTGGCCCTGAACTCATTTTGATGAGGTTATGGTTTGATTTGCTACACTGTGGTTCTAGCAGGTACTTTCTAACACTTATTCCTTAAGTGTAATAGGCTCAAAACTCCTTAGAATGACATTTAACTGGGCTAGAACTCAGTAATAATGAGTTTGACACTCAGTTGAGTTGATTGACTGGGTCTTAAAACCAAAAATTTTCCGGGTTATCACATGTTAATTGGGAAATCTATCTGATTAAAATCAGTATTCTCTATAGCATAACTCTTCTTGGGAACTTTCTCAAAATCATACATTTCCCCAGTTATAACCAGGGCTTCAATGTTTTCATAACAAAAATGCTTCGAAGGATCACCCTTGTCAAGACCAGGAGGGTCATTTGCCCGTTGATGAACAATACTTTGAATCTGCCTTTGTCTTTCCATTTCTTTTTCAACGGCAGCCTTTTTTTCTTCTACAGTGGGTTCTGTATAAATCCCTTTTCCTTTATTTTTCATTTCTTCTGTTGATGGAGGTGGCTTCGATGAACTTGAACCTCCAATAGCAGAACCCATCACAACACCTTTCGTCAATGGGCTTTTTGTTGTTGTTGTTGTTGTTGTTGAAGTAGTTGTAGATGAAGTCTTTGGCAACAAAGTGGGAATTTGAGTAGACATGACTTTCCAAACTACTTTTGCATCACCATCACCCTTCGAAGAACCACTTCCTCCCATACTGGCCTTCGAATCCATGCCCATGCCAACACTTACTCCTTCTCCCCCTTGCACCCCTATGCGAACAGGCGGGGCATCTGTTGGCATCAAATTTATCAACTTCGCAAGAGGAGCTAATTCAGCCTTGAGTGTGGATTCCAAAGCCATAAACTTATGAGACAAAGATACCAGAGTGAGCAATGAAGATGGTAAAGAACCAATCTTCGAAACTAGTTCCCTAAACGTCTCTTCAATTTTGCCAAAACTCTGAACATCAAGTTCAACCTTCTTATCAACCTCGGGAAGTAACGAATGATACCACTTCACCACATTCGTGACAGCATCAGTGATTATATCCACCTTGGTATTAAGAGAAGATTAATCATGAGTAAGACCTGCAACTCCTTTGCCATACCAACCCTAAGTTCCTCAATCTTCAGGTTGACATCTTCACGAACCTTTTTAACATCTTGGACAAACAAAATGTGCCTTTCTTTAGCAACAACTTTCAATTCCTTATGCTCAATATTGAATGTCGAAGATTGATCCTTTACACGGTTCTCATTGTTCCTGTCCAGTTGATCCAATTCATTTCTCAGTCGAAGCTCTTGATCCTTGAGCATTACATCCACTTAAGTCTCAAATACATGATTTCGACCCCCTGCATTAGCTTGAAACTGCAATAAAGAGTTAAGCTTCCTATTGAGAATCTTGAATTGTTTACCAGAAATTAACATATATCAAGAATATTTTCCTCTTCTGGATCAAATTCAATGTTAGCAAAAGATCCCATAAATTCACCATCTTCAATGGTTTCATCTTCTTGAATTCTTTTGGGGCCTTCGGTGGATTGTGATGGAAATAAAGAAGTGATGGGTTGATAAATGATGTTGTCAAAAGTAGGTGATTGTGTGGATTGAGGTAAGGTGGTAGAAATAGGAGTATGGAATGGTGGTAAAGAAGTAGTGGTATTAATAGTAGATGTTTCGAAGGAAGATGAAATGATAATAGTAGAAGTACCTTTGGCTTCGTTGGTCGACACTCCATCAACCACGTTAGATATGTTCGTAGTGATGCCTGAAGTCTTAATCTCCTTAGAAACTGATTTGGTATGTGAAACTTCAAGTGGTGTGAAAACAGTCTTCTCAGGAGTGGATACTTCCGAAGGATCACCTTGATTAGTGGTTGTGTCCACATTAGATGTTTTCACAGAGCCACCAGGACCTCCAGTCTCCTCGATAGTCGACTTGATCGGAGAGCCCCTCGAAGGTGATGGAATACCCATATCAACATCACAAAGTGGAGATTGAGACTTACCACTTTCATCCAAATCGGATTCGGGAACAACTTTGTCCATAGAATGAACAATCTTCTTTTTTTTTTCTAAATCTTCGTCACTATGTACTGAGCTCTTCGCTTCTTAGAAGCAGGAGCTGGAATCTCACGAAAGACAACTCCCTTACGATTGAGTTGAGGCTTATGAATCCTCTTTGATTTGGAATCAATACATAAAGGTGAATGATGAGGTCTGTGAGCCATTTTATTTAACCTCTTAAGTACCCCAGACTTCGAAGGCATGGTTTCCTTGGTTGGAATAGACGTTTCTTCGACAATTGGCTTAGCCACTTTCTTTTCAACTTTCTTTGGAGAAACCTTAACAACTCATTCAATTGGCTCAGGACTAGGCTTGGAAGGACTTGCCTTAACTTTCTTCTTAGAGCCTTTGATCTTCTTCGATGGACTTCCAACAAGTTTTGGTAACAACACTCCAGTTTCCATCCAAGGATTGATAATTGTGAGATAAGCCACCAGAACTAGATTTGTAGGATCAAGTTTTCGAAGGATAGCATCAGGAATGCGTGCAATCGATGGAAACTCATCCAGATTAGCCTCCATCATCGTTGGATGATGATACAAATCAAATTTGGCCTTGGGTTCATAATGATCATGAACAACAATACCTTCCTTTTCATATGCATACTATAAAATTAGACTCCAGTAACTAGCACATGAAATTTTATTTACCACATTCTTGTTACTTATGCTTTTTATAAATTCTTCCAACAATTGTGTCGTATAATCAACCTGTAAATCATAATAAATCCCTGCTACCATGGCCTATATTTCCAGTTTTGCCTTATCTAATCCAACGCTTCGACCCGTCAGTCGTCGAAGAAAAATGCCAAACAAGAAATTCCAGATGCAAGGCATATAAGATTTCATAAAATCACTTATCCTGGTTAAAGTTGGTTGATAACCCATTTCATTGAACGTGTGAAGCACTTGTTCATTCGAGACCTCACAAAAAGGTCCGACATTATGAATTTTCAGGATTTGAGTAAATGTATTCTTGGTTAACGTAAACTTCTTCTCAATTGTTAATTGAAAGTGAACCACCTTGATTGTCTTTTTGAACACCATAGTGGAACCAACAAGGGACAACCATGTTATCAGTACAGAAAAAGATACCAACATTGATGTAGACAAAACAGAGTGATTCAAAGCTACAATAACCATCTTCAACCCTTCAGGATACTATGAAATATCTGGTTGAACTCGGTAATTAGTGTTTTGAATCTTCATTAAAGGTTGAGAAGTAACATCGTCTCTTGTTTGAGATGGATCAACACGATCATGAGCAGCCGCCATTGTTAGGGTTTAAAAGAACTTGAGAGAACATAACGTATTAGGCAAGAAAATATTCGGGAAAATTTGATCGCGTAAAGTTGTAAAGAGGTAACCCAAAACACTTTTATACGTAAAGCCCAATTTGAATTTAAAGCAGTTTAGCATTAAATGCAGACCACATATCACCTTGAAAACCGGACTAGTAGCCGTAAAGTAGCCACATTTGAAAAGTGATGATTACTTTTTCCTTGAAAACCACAAGGTAACCAGAACGTCACATCAATCAATCTGTTCGCTTGTCCCAATCAGATAGGAATCGTCAGGAACTCTTCGGCATAGAGGCAAGGGTCTTTTGCTTTTGGGTTGAGAAGTGAAGTCATACGCTAGACTTTTCGAAATCATCAGCCTGAGTTGGTAGTACTCAAAACCTCAAGGATTTCGGTGTGTACTTATCTGTGCCAAAAATTGGGATGAGATCAAGATAAAAATAAAATATAGATTTGTGATGTCAATGAAAAATCGACATAAAGCAATAAGATCCCAGGGAAAGATCACTTCGTTCTACATCAAGAGAGATGTCGAACAGCTTGTGTGGTTCGCCGTGAATTACAATTGAATACTCATAGAGGAGTATCGAAGGGCATCTTTTGAAAGGCTTCGTGGGTTGGCTAAAATTTTGGTACATATCACAACTCAAAATAAGTGTGATTAAATTTAAACAAAATTACTTGTTTAAGAAGTGTAGTCAGTGACAAGTATGCTTTGGAAAAATTATATCAAGTAACGAAGAATCAAATTGATATTCACACTAAAATCATATTCCAAAAAAAATTATCTTGGATCTTGTTGGGTAAAAATGTCATTTGTGTCGAACATTATATCAAGGCCACTCAAAATGAAAGAATATCATTTTGAATATCGAAGTTAAGTACAGAAACAAATGTTTCGTTACATTCTTGAACTGAAAGTTTACTGTCAATTCCTTATTAGTTTTGAAATTTTGGGTTTCACCTTCATCACGGTCTCATGAATCGGGATCATAAACACAGACTTTGGACATGGGTAAATCCTGGTTGGTTCAAACCAAAGATCTTTTGGGCATATGTCATTGTGTGTGAACGTGTAAGAATATTTGATGAAAAAGATTGGTTAGAGAATCGAAAGTTCCTCTGATATTAGTGGACTAAGCAGGAAACTCTTAACTCATTTGAGAAGAGTAAGGTAGCTCGGGCACTAATGTGAATATAGTCTTATTGGGAAGGAATCCTCGTGATGAGAAATCCATTAAGGCTTCGAAACACATTGAGTCATGGAGGCTTGGGTCGACATGTTGCAGCATGCTTCTAGGGACATCTAACTTGTACTAAGTATCGAATATATACTTTCCCTAGAGCAGACATGTGAAGTGTAAAGTATTGACATAAGGAATGAATATATCGACATAACGCTTGGAATGAAGTAGCGAAGCGTGTGATGAATCGTTCGGAGGAATGTCGAAAGCGAAGTGTGTCTAACGCTGAATAATGAACAGTAACCTCTGAATGGATCAGCGAGATTTTACATCACTTGGCTTTATAACGAATTCAGACCTGGAACAGCATTTGCATCTAGCATGCCTAAGCCCGATAAATTCTAAGAAAATGCTTTTCATCCAATGGCTTTGTAAAGATATTAGCAAGCTGATTTGTTGTCTTTACAAAGTGAACTTCAATATTGCCATATTCAACATGATCTTTGATAATGTGATAACGAAGTGCCATGTGTTTGGTCTTCGAATGTTGCATAGGGTTATGGCAGATGCGAATAGCACTTTGTGAGTCACAATACAATGGAATTTTCTTCATGTTGATTGCATAATCACGCAGTTGACTTTGAATCCAAATGATTTGAGAAGTGCAAGCTGCCACAGCAACATATTCTACTTTTGCTTTAGAAATCGAAACACAAGTTTGTTTCTTTGATTGCCAGCTCACAAGATTCCCATCCAAAAGTTGACATCCACCACTTGTGCTTTTTCGATCAAGTTTACAATCACCCAAGCTTGCATCCGAAAATTCTTGAATAAAAACCATGTTGTCGAAGGATACCATAATCCTAAAGAAATTATGCCTTTGAGATAGCAAAAAATGTTCTTCACAACTGTGAGATGAGGTTCCCTGCGATTCGACTGGTACCTAGCACAATTGCAAACGGCAAAGATTATATCAGGTCGACTAGCTGTTAGATATAATAATGAACCAATCATGCTTCGATATAATGTGAGATCGACAACCGGCTTATCTAACAAAGGAACAAGTCTCGTTGCAACTGCCATCGGTACTCGCAACTTTGTGCTATTCGTCATGTCAAACTTTTCAAGTAGAGTTCGAGAGTATTTCTCTTGATTGATAAATATTCCTTCTCTAATTTGACGAATGTTCAATCCCAGAAAATTGTTGATTTTCCCCATGATACTCATCTCGAATAGACTCTTCATAAGATTCTCAAATTCACTTGATAAAGCAGGGTCAGTAGAGCCAAAAATAATATCATCAACATAAATTTGAACAAGAATGAGATGATTCCCAACTTTCTTTCAAAAGAGAGTGGGATCAACTGATCATTGTTTAAATTTTGATTGCTTTAAGAATGTGGTAAGAGTTGCATATCAGGCTCTTGGCGGTTGTTTTAACCCATAAACAACCTTATCTAAAATGTAACAGAGATCAAGGAATTCCCCATTAATAAAACCTGGAGGTTGCTTGACATACACCATCTCTTCGAGTTCACTATTTAAAAATGCACACTTGACATCCATTTGATAGACATCGAAATCCTTGTGTGCTGCATAGGCTAAAAATATTCGAACAACCTCCAGTCTTGCGACAGGGGCGAAAGTTTCCACATAATCTATACCTTCTTGTTGTGAATACCCTTTAACAACTAGCCTAGCTTTGTTGCGAACAACATTTCCATCTTTAACAGTTTTATTTTTGAAAATCCATTTTAAGCCTACGATTGAAACATCATCTTGTTTTGGAATGAGTCTCCAGACTTTGTTTCTTTCAAATTCAGCAAGTTAAGATTGCATAGAAACAACCCAATCAGGATGTTCCATCGCAACCTTGACTTTTTTTGGTTCGATTTTGAAAATAAAAACATTGAACATGCAAAATTCTTGATGAACATTAAGTACCTCATTCTTTGCACGAAGTTGAGCTCTTCTCAACACTCCATCGTGAGGATCACCAAGAACTTCTTCTTTTGGATGACTTTGAGTCCACTTATCCATTGGAGGATGTGACACCAGTCAAATTTTGGTCAAATAAATTGATCAATAATCTTAATTGGGATAAACCAAGTGGTAGAGTTTGTAACAAGGTTTCCAAAAACATAAAGAACACTGAAATCCGAGTTATAACGAAGAAGTTATGACCAATCGAAAATCCGCGTCAAAACCGGCAAAACACTATTCTGTGTAAAAAGTGAATTTTCGATAAAAGGCTTTTTAGCCTTAACAATCTAAATGAAACTTGTAGAATATGTTAATCCGAGAACGTTCATAAAAAGAATGTGAAAATCCGACTTCGTATGAGGAAGTTATGATTTTTCGAAGTTTCGGTTTAGCAGTAGACAGCTAAAAATTTGAAATATAAATCGATCGATATTTAGCCAACGCAACTTAAACGAGAATCGAAGGTCTCATCAAAACTAGCACAACGGTAAAAAGACAGACAAAAACGGATGTCGGATGAAGAAGTTATGAATTATTAACGGATTCCCGTCCCGGTCTGTTTAAAATAATAATATTAAAAATAAATTCAAAATCAGCCGACGAAGTCTAAACAAAAGTCGTAGAGTATGATTTTACCTACGCGTGCATATAAAGAACGTCAAAAACTGAGCTCGTATGCGAAAGTTATGATTTTCGCAAATTTGGCACGAAAATCAAGAAAATCTTGAAAACCGGGAAATTTCGCATGCAAGGCTTCGGACACGTCATCATCACGTGCGAGACTCCACGTGTCCTCCTCTGGTTGGACCGCAGTACACGTGTTACCTCCTGAGTGGACCGCAACCGAGGTCCAATGAGCTTCGGACAGCCTTGCATCGGACACCCCGGAGACACCCCGGAGACACCCCCCTTCGCACGTGCCTTCTCCCTATTGGACCAAAGCCTGACCAATCAGAAGCTGCCATATCCGAACCTTGGCCCTGTGGACCTCGCTCCTTCCGACGCGTGTGCTGCTGACTCGCCCCTCGCCTCGCCACCTGTCCTCCTCGGCCGAACCCTCGCACCCCTATATAAAGGGTGCGAGCCTTCTCGGATGGAAGGGTTTTTCACCCCATTTTTGGCCCTTTTTCACTCCTCTCTCTTCCATAACTTCACAAACAACCCCCAAGGCCCCGGTAACACGTCTAAAGCCCGAAGCAAGCCCTGGAGCCCCGGAATTCTCGAGAATTCATCCTCTCTCCTGTCGAAACTCTGCCCGTTTTGAGCCGGTTTCTCGTCAACTCTTTTCCGGGAAACGAAACGCTGCCCGAATCACCGCTTATCAAAGTGAGTTCATACCCCTATAATTTACCTTATCAATGGTTTTTAAATGCTTTTGGGGGGGGGGGGGGAGGGGGGAATACAAGTTTAACACAATATTAAATTGTGTTAATAACTGTGTGTGATAATAATCACACATAAAGTTTCCGTATGCTTTTAAGAATTACGAAATACTTCCAAAATAACGTAAAGCCATGTTAAATTCTTTGAAAAATGTTTTATAAACTATTTCAAAATATAAATGCCAAAGTCATGTTTATATATGTATAAATATATAAATAAGACTTGAAGGGCTTAGGGCTAATGAATTATCCTATATCCTTTTCCTTATTTGGATGTGGAATTTGGGTTGTATTATTTGTCCGAAGGTCGTTTCCTTCTTAATTATATATATATATATATATATATATATATATATATATATATATATATATATATATATATATATATATATATAAGTCTAAAAGGTTACTCCTTTTAGTATCATTACCTTTGTATCAGGCTGAGCAAAGGTGATATTCCATGAGAATTCATGCTAATCAGATAGAACATATAAATTATAATAGGTATAATTTATGATTCAAAACTAAATATACAAGTATGATTCATGAATGTATACTTTCCAAGGAAATTATCAAATACATGTTTGGAAAACTAAAAATATATTGTCAATCATTATTTCAGAATGATTGAGTTTTAATTCAAGAATATACTGTCAATCATTATTTCAGAATGATTGGGTTTTAATTCAGGAATATACTGTCAATCATTATTTCTGAATGATTGGGTTTTCAAAACTAATATACATGAACGTTTAATATGCTTTTTATGAGACTCTGTATTTAGGTTGTTTAATTCACTTTAGACAACATAGGAAGTCCTGACATTATAACCAGAATCTCCAGCCGGGGATCGAAACAAGTGTGTGTAGATCTATATCGGGAATTGACAACCCCGCACTCAGGCTACTAGCTACAGTTTGATGAGTGACAATTGTTATCACCAGTTTAAACGCCCGCAAAGCGTTTGTTTCAGGCCATCCGTCATAGTATGGTTATAATAAAAACTACTCATTAAAAAGGTATTAACAATACCTTAGTGTATAAACAAATAAACGAAAGTACACCTTCAAAGTACCAGTTTATAGAGTACAAAAATACAATGGTTTAATACAGTTTTCATTAACACCTGGTGGAGCCAGGCACACTCTCAGTTTCAAGTTTTCATAAAGGAATACAAATACAAAACAGTAATACAAAGAGAACGGTTTATGGGATTAAACCACTTATCCAATGGAACTTAGTCACTCAATCTCGGTAAACCAGTATAACATAAAAGACCTTTAGTGGTTAATTCTATAATTCCTTAGTTGATACATCATAGTTATACATAAATGATGTCCGATTGACAGTAAAGTGTGTGACTTCCGCCTTACTTCCTGTTCCTTGTTTGGTTGTGGGCTTAGGGCAGATACACCCAGTTGAATGTCAATTTGATATTATGTTATGTATAATCAGTATAAATTAAGTAATTACAGAGGGAAACCATTGAGGTTACCAGTTAATCACCTCAGGAGATATAGGATTTCCTGGAGAAACTAGTGAACTTATTCAAAGAACTTAGGGTATACTTAACAGAACTAAAATACTTATGAACTCACCAGCTTAAATGCTGATCTACTCTTTCCAAATAACTTGTATTCTCAGGAATCCAGTAGACAGGTACACTCCCGAAGCTTTTGAGAAGACTACCTAGTACCGTACCGCGACTCTTGTCTTCTCCTGTATCTACTTCAGTGTTTGAATATGTAATGTTTAAACACTTACGTAAAACTTATACTTATTAATGAAATGGTTGTTTGTACTTTGATTACAATGTTACATGTGTTGTGATACTTACCTAAGTCCTCCGCCCCCGAACGTTTCCGCCGTTCTGGTTTGAGGGTGCGACAGATTGGTATCAGAGCAGTGTTTATAGTGAACTCAGTATATCAGTCATAAAAGATATACAACTATAAACCCATTGGGATAAAAACACTCTGACCAAGAGTTATACTTTAAAAATATATCAATATTTTATAAAAGTATAAGTACATGCAGAGTATATATACCAGAATGAGTATCACAAGAAGAACAAAACTAAAGTATTTAGATGTTGGATATTGCAGCTAAACCTAGACAGTGATGTAATCATATCTGGGATCAATATAGCCTGATCAACTATATTCATCCGAGATATGACCACCACGTGTTTAGGGGAGTGATTGTAATGTTGCGACTGGTCTAAAACTTACCTAAACACCAAAAGAATTCTAGAACCAAAGACTAAAATACTATGGGAGTATTTTAGGATGCTATAACAAGAAAACTCAGAACTTGTTAAGTTCTTGTATCTAGGAGTCTAAGAATCAAACTCATAACTAAAATAACATGGAGGTATGTTACATACCTCTGGGGAAATGTTAAAAAGATCTTTTCTGATAAGTCTATATTTACTAAGTGGATACGTTAAGATCATATATAACCGAGATCTTATAGACTTAGAATATGTGATTTTCACTCTACTTCCTTTTCCTTGTTTGGATATGGTTTTAGTGTAGGATTACTTATTCAAAGGTCTATTTGATATGGATTATATATAATCGGTACACACCATGTGATTATAGAAGGACCAAAAAGAATCACCTTCGTAAAAATTTAAATTTTCTCATAGATTCCTTAGACATTCCCATTCTCGTATAAACCCGTTAGATAAACATAGCTACTCCCGCAATCAATAGAAGAATCAAGGAGGATCCAACATAATTTCATTAGGAGAATCCCAAGAAAGAAACATAGGAGAAGTAAACAAACTATAAAAATCATTTAGTGCCTTTACCCTATTAAGGACACCAATGAGATATTCGCATGAACTTTCAAGATTCAAAATCTTCATTACGAAGTAATGGGGATCAGTGTCAGAATCGGAAGTAAGACAGCTCGGGAATTCAATATACCTACAGAGGAGAAGGACACTCTATAGATACCAGAAGGAAACAAATCATTACCACCCAGAATAGAACGAAGGAAAACCACGCATGATTCATGTCAAGTGTTCGGACACCTTTTCATCTAAGTAATAACTAGTAAATCCGTCCAACCTAGTGAGTTAGTGATTTCATTACTCACATTAGGTTTGGAGCTTATCCTCTTTTCCTGTCACGGCTAATAACAATAAATCAGATCATAAAATCTTAATTGATAGTGATTACTTCTCAAATTCATAAGTCTATTTTATGTAGACATTGTTATGAATTATTTTCGAATATTTTCGAAAATTGGGAAACGATATCCACCAAACAAAGGTAACTTAGTTTGGATAATACTCGGTTCCTAACCATTCTAGAAACTTAACTATGTTCCTTACCAGGACTGCATCATAGGGATCCAGGTCGAATCATTAAGAACAATATAACAAAACGAAAGATTAATACATAGATACAAATTATTAGAATACATCTAGAGACACGATAGTCGCTCACGAGCTCATTTTCTTATCATGAAACAGAATCATGCCTCCAAAGAAGTGTAACCAACCCACCAGCGAAACACCAATCCTTCAGATAGGTGCGGCTACGTTTCAAGCTGCGCTCACAGCAGCTATAGTAGCTGTCATGGCACGCCTTAATGCTAACAATGCAAATGTTAGTAGTAATGCTATCGGTAACCTTGATCGTGGTGATGGCCAAGTACAGCCACAAGCACCTACTTATAAGAACACCTCGAACCTTAAGCCTAATATCCTTAAACGAAAGTTCGAGAACAAGGAAGGGAGTTGTTCAACTTAAGAACCTAACAGAGGGCAACGAACTGAGGCAGTCAATACCCCCATCAGCCCTGTTATTCTAGCACCGACTAAGTCGTACTTAGGAAACCTCCCACACTGCAGCAAGTGCAACTACCATCATCATGGAGTTTGCCGAGAGCTGCATTGGAATAAATGCAACATGAAGGGGCATACCGCCCGCATCTGTAGAACTCCGGTTGAGTTCATCACTTCAACTACCGATGTTGGAACCATTCCCATATGTCACCTTTGTAGTGAAATAGGACATTAGAAGAGGGATTGTCGAACAGAGAAGAACGACGGGGGAGCAGGAGGATTTTGATCCCAATACATGGGAAAGCATCAAAGAACCCTGCTATATTTTGGTACGCTTCCAAACCCCGACAATTATTTATAATTATGATTACTCTTCCGTTCAAATTAAATCATAACACCTGTATAAAATTTGAAACCCTAACATGTAAGCTATGATGACTTAGTGCATACATAAGGGTCATTTATAATTAAGATTTGTAGACTTAGAGTGAGTAATCCCGCCTCATTTCATGTACCTTGTTTGGTTGTGGATTTAGGGCAGGGTTGCTCAGTCAAAAGTCTTACCAATCTTAATTATACATGACTTGTATACACCAAGCGATTATAGAGAGACCTAGTAAGGATCGGTTCATGAAAGTTCATAATTTCAAATTAACAGAACCCTCGTATTGGTAGTACCCGCCAATTTTGAATCAAAAAGGGGTTCGTAGTGATAATAACAGAATAAAACCAGAAGCGCTGAAAACTTAGGTATATAGGATATCATTCTAGTAATCATTCGTCCCAGAATGACTTAATATCTATTTCATCGAGAAAATTCTGACATCCTCATTCGACATGGTTTGGCATGGCCCTTACCATGTGAAAATTCTTATGCTGTATAAGAGAACTTTTCCGTAATCAGCCGTAAGATGAAATTCTTCCAATCTATAACGCAAAACTCTTAGGTTGTCTCTCATTTCAAAACTTCAGAAGTATCCATGCGAAGAGTACCACGCCATTCTAGCCTACTCAGTAGATGTAACACCAGCGAAATTAGGGTTAAAATTTAACTTTTATAAAACAATAATTGGGATATACCAAGTGGTATATATCGTAAAGAGGTTTCCAAAAATATAAAGAACACTAAAATCCGAGTTATAACGAAGAAGTTATGACAAATCGAAGATCTGCGGCAATACCGGTAAAACACTATTAAACGTAAAATACGAAATCCCGATAAAATACTTTTTAGCCTTAGGTATCTAAATGAAAGTCATAGATATCATTAAACCGTGAACATACATAAAAAGAACGCCCAAATCTGACTTCGTATGAGGAAGTTATGATTTTTCGAAGTTTCTGACCTAGCAGTAGACAGCTAAAAACTCGAAATAGAGATTGAGCGGTCTTTAGCCGACACAACCTAAACGAAAGTTGAAGACCCCGACAATAGGAGTACAACAGTAAAAAGTCTGACGAAAATGAACACCAGATGAAGGAGTTATGGAATTTAAACGGACTTTTCTAGGCCCGGCCTGTTAAAAATAATATAATAAAAATAAAATCAAAATTAGCCGACGGAGTCTAAACGAGAGTTGTAGAGCCTTTTCTTAGCTACGTGTGGATATAAATAACGTCGAATACGGAGTTCGTATGCGAAAGATATGATTTTCTGAAGTTCAGGACACGAATTTCGACGTTGTGTCAGAATTGTCAGTGTTCACGACGTGAACACTGTGTTCACGACGTGAACAGTCTGACTGATGCATTTCAGAGCCACTTGACAGATGACGCATGCCATGACGAATTTGGGACAAACTAACGACGTGAATTGGCAAAACTCACGACGTGAACTTCGATTTTTAGCCTATATATAGAAATCGAAGCCTTTCGAGTTTGGCTGCTCATTCCTAACCTCTCTCCTACTTCTACTCTCTGTTAAGCCCGTCTAAACCACCCCAAAGCCCCGGTAACACTCCTGGAACACGACGCAAGGACCGACGCCCTGAAGTTCCCGAGACACTGCTTCTCTCCAGTCGAAGTACTGCCTGCGTGAAGCCCCGGGTTTTATACTCAAGCTCTGAAGGAAGTTCTATACTCCTAAGATCCCCGAGAATCTCGAGATTTCAACTCTCTCTAGTCGAAGTTCTGCTCGATTCTTCTCACGACTACTTCAAAACAACCACTTCAATCAAGTGAGTTCATACCCCTACAAACACACTTTAAATACGTTTTTAACCGCTTTTAAACACTTTTAAGGGGGGAATACAAGTAAACACACGGCTAAAATCATGTGAAACATCGATCTTTTGCTATACTTATCATACTGTTGTTTTAACTATCATATGAAGTAGTTATCATGCAAAACACCTCACAACACAACTTTACCCTCTTGGGATACAATATGTTTTATAAATAGAAATATGTTTTATTTATACGTTTGCATACTACATCATATCAAGGGTAACCATTTTCAACTATAACATGATGCTTTTACAAGAAAACTCAACTCATCATCACGCCTTTGTAACACGGTAGAAAAGGAAATCATTTCATACAAACGATTTTTCATCATATTACTCGTGAACTTGTTGTTAGCCATCATGTGAGTTCATACCCCCTTTTATACACTTTCAAATACTTTATAATGTACTTTTAATACATTTCGGGGGAGAATACAAGTAAACACACGGTTGATCCCGAGTGAAAACGTGAAAACTCTTGTTATGCTTTGCATGCATTAGACATATACAAAATGCATAGTATCCAGGGTATCATTCCCTGTTAAACCATTTTATGCATTCAAAGAACTATTGATTTATGCTTTGTCAAACATTGTGAAAGAGAATAAACATTGCATACAAAACTATTACTTTAATACAGACTTAGTTGAGAATCCGTGAGACGATTACATCTTCAAATGCTACCTTTGTGTTCAAAGGTACTACCTAAAGTCTTGTCTATTATAACCAGAGTCTCCCGTTTGGAGAGCGTGTCAAATGTGTATAGATCTATACGGGAAGTCATGATCCTGCGCCCTGACTGTTAGCTACAGTCCTTTGGGTTACAGTTTGGCGTAAACGTTACGACGCCTGAAGACCGTCGCCACAGGCATATTATGTTTAGTATGGTTATAAAACTCACCGGATAGACAATTATTATGGTATTCTGATTTTATGAACGAGTAGCTATTAAAACTATTCTTCATCTAACAAGTGCGATCTTCGTATAGCTTTATTATATAAAACTATGCCTCAACCTTTAAGCATGTCAGTTGCTTGCGATTTTCGGTCTTAGAGACTGCCTGTTACTTTAGGAAAATAAGGGATTTTCCTGTATCTAAAACAATCAACTAATAGGAAAATAAGGGATTTTCCTGGTGCAACTATTTACAATTCACAAACGCGAACATTTATATGCATTTCATACTTTTATAAGAAAATAAGGGATTTTCTTGGAAAACGCACGAACTTTGGAATGGCATACATTTTCTCAAAACCGCTTATGAACTCACCAACTTAATTGTTGACACTTTTTCTTTGAAATAACTTGTATTCTCAGGGAACCGCTAAGCAGGTTTGGGAATCATCTTTTGGGGATTAACGTTCTAGCGTTAATGACTTCTTTTGAAACATGTTATTGTATTTATGTTTTGAATATGTAACAACTACGATTATGTAAACACTTTTAAATATTTATATATTTGGTGGTGTGTACTTTCCTTACTATGCAATTGTTATGATACTGAATATGACGTCCTCCACCCCCGAACGTTTCCGCCGTTCTGGTTTGGGGGTGTGACAGATTGGTATCAGAGCTTTGTTTATAGTGAATTAAGTATATCAAAACCATTTTTGGTATACAACTAACTATAAACACAACTGGGCAAAAACACTCTGAGTAAGAGTCATACTTTTAAAATAAAATTTATTTAATTTTGTTGTAAAGTAGGCATGCATTCATTTCATATTAATAACAGGGTCAGTATCATAATTAAAACAATATAGAAGTATTATAGATGAGTTGTACAATACAGGTATGCCTTGAGATATGTGATCGGGACTGGGATGAATATAGCCTGATCAACTATATTTGTCCGAGAGCCGACCAGCATATGCCAGGGGATAGCTATAATGGACAACAAATCTAAAACTTACCAAACTTATCAACCTTAGAATCAAACATAACATTTAGAATACTATAGGAGTATTTTATGCATACAATAAGTTTAACTTTGATGTTCAAACTTATGTGCCTTAGTTCTAGACAATCCTTATCTCCCTATTCTCGTACAGACACAATGGATGGATTCCACCTACCAGGAGACCCCTACTACCCGAACCAAGACAATGGAGAAGGGATAGAGAATGATCCCGAAGAAGAAATGCAAGAAGAATGAATCAGATCCCGAGGACAATAACCTACCCTTAGCGGCTCCAAATCAAAATCCTAATCCTCGACCGGAATTTCATGGCTCGACACCGCTATGGGCAACCAACCTGAATAGGTGGAGTCGCGAACAGGGTCAAACCATTCCATCCAATGGAGACCGAAACTTTTACAATCTAAGCGAGGGAGGCTCAGCAGACAGAGTTCTTCCTATATTGGTTCGCCGAATTGCTCGCATTGATGAACAAGGAAGGACAACCATCCATCGAACTGATGAGAATGATGCGAACACTGGAGTCAATACAGTTCGCATCCGACAGTTAGGATTAGCTCACGGGAGAATCGTAAATCAAAATGAAGCTTGGCAGAGAGAGCTAACTGAAACTCAAACTGAAGTCTAGGAACTTAGAGCACGCCAGGCAAGGTATGAAATGCGTTTGCTCGAGATGGAACGTCAGTTGGCAGGTCAAAAGGCTCAGCAGAACAGTTCCCGCCGCCAGTAGAGGATACTCTACTCACTCCTTCTTTTGGGTTGTGAAATAAACCTTAGTATGTACTCTAAGTAGTACTCTTTTCATGTAATTATTCCTGTCTAGCAAGTACTATCTCGTTAAGTCTTTGTATTGTCAGGTTTTCCCTGTGTGGTATATTATAGACCTACCCCAAGGTCGAATTTTCCGAATTCTAAGTAACTGTATACCAACTAATATGACAGACCTCTTTCTTCCGTTAAAGATCCTCGCTATCAATTCATACTCTGGCTATGTAAGCAGTTCATGTCATAGACTGTTATAGCAACTCACTACGCTGTCCCTGTCGATCTAATCTATTGTAGTTCAATGTTATTGAACTCAACATCACTAGCGAAGTCTTGCCACCATTGCATCGGTAACCCTATAGTTGGAAAATGCCTTCTCGCTAATCAAACGGACTGAACCCTTCGATAAACCCAACTTTTCTATCACCTACACCCTTTCGAGAGAGAAACGGTTATCATAGGATAACAAACCTTTATAACTTCAACTAGGGCAATCGAAACAACGACGGAGATTAAAACATGCCTGAGGAAAAGCAAGGACGCCGTGTTTATAAGATACAGGATATAACAAATCGTTACCACCGAGGAGAGGACAAAGGGAACCACTCGTGAATCATGAGAGGTGGTAGAGAACCTGATGCGTCAGACTAATAAGTAATAATTATTATTACCTAATGATTTTGTAAGTATAATACTCACGCTTTGAGATGGATACATCACATCCTTCTTCATAACTCGAAAAAGTAAAGGATATATCCTCTCCCAAAACGCATGAAACTAGATCAACGTGAGATTTCAACCCTAAAGTATAAATACATCATAAGGAATGTAAGCCGGAACATTAGAAACCGAATATCAAAGTGAGGAAATTATACGTATAGAATCCAACTAACAACGATCCTAGTTATCTAACCAACTCGTTTCACATTATGTAACAGAATCATGTCTTCACCTGGAAGTAATCAACCAACCAACGACACACCACTTCTGCATATTGACTCAGCTACTCTTTGTGCTGCAGTCACAATCGCCATATCAGCCATCATGGCTTATATCAATGCAAGTAATGCTAGTAAAAATGGGAATGGTGGCGACAATTCAAATCTCTGCAACAATCAAGGAAACCAACAAGTGCGAGCCCATAAGAATACTCCAATCCACAAACCTTGTAACAGGAAACAAAAACCCTGGATTAGGAAAGGGAACAGTTTGAAACACGGGCCTTCCAAAAGACAACATATAGTGACAGCTCACACTGTTACTATTCCTACCACCCCAACACCCCTAAGGCCGTATAACGGCAACCAGCCTAAGTGCAACCGATGCAACTTTCATCATCACAGACCTTGCCGTGAAAGGTATTGCGCTAGGTGCAACAGGAAGGGGCACACCGTCCGCTACTGCAGAGGACCAATCCAACCACCCGCTCTAACCACGAACGTCAGAGTTGGCCATACTTGCTATGAGTATGGAGCAACGGGGCACTTCCGAAGGGACTACCCGAAAGCAAACAACAGAAATACTGGCAGGAGAGGTCGAGTATTCGCAACAGGCCAATAGGAAGCCGTTGCAGATCCCACTGTTGTTACGGGTACGTTTCCCCTCGATAACTCCTATACATGCATTTTGGTTATTAGTGGAGTGGAGATGAGTTTCGTAAGCCATAGAGTTGAAAATCTACTCAATCAAACAACCCAATCATTAAGCAAAACCTTCATAGTAGTAATAACAATAGACTGAAAGCACTGAAAACACATAAGTAGAATGCACTATCCCACTAATTAACACTTTTACTGATCGACTTCTCTATTAATACGACAAGAAGTTCCCAAATAGCTACTAGAAATGGATTAGCTTGGTCTTCACAATACCAATTGCATGTGCTATGAAAAGACCCTTCACTTTCGCCGTTGACTAACAAAAACCTTTCGATCTATAATGACAAACCCAACATAATTTCCAAAATCATAGTTAGGTTTCAAAACCCCGAGGCACTCATGTGAGGAGTACTATAACTTTACAACCTTCCCGTAGTATTTCCCCAACAGATCATTTAGAGATACCACGCGTACAACGAGTCAACATCAAACACAGAAACTAGGAGTGAATTCAACCATAAACTTCAAAACGAAGCCGCCCTAAGCATCGAGTGACTATGCTAACATTTAGAAGAACATAAGTAAATAAACCCCAAACCACATGATCCTTATCGGTCGAAGCGATAGACGGAATAATGAAGATCCGTCGGAACACCCACGCTAAGTGTTGGATTAAGTAGGGAACAAGAAGATTCAAATGGAACAGAAGTACGCTCACCTTTCCCCAACCATCGATGTCCCATTCAAATGCGAATTTCGGGACGAAATTCTCTCTAACGGGGGGATAATGTAACACCAGCGAAATAAGGGTCAAAATTTAACTTTTATAAAACAATAATTGGGATATACTAAGTGGTATATATCGTAACGAGGTTTCCAAAAATATAAAGAACACTAAAATCCGAGTTATAACGAAGAAGTTATGACAAATCGAAGATCCGCGGCAATACCGGTAAAACACTGTTAAACGTAAAATACGAAATCCCGATAAAATACTTTTTAGCCTTAGATATCTAAATGAAAGTCATAGATATCATTAAACCGTGAACATACATAAAAAGAACGCCCAAATCTGACTTCGTATGAGGAAGTTATGATTTTTCGAAGTTTCTGACCTAACAGTAGACAGCTAAAAACTCGAAATAGAGATCGAGCGGTCTTTAGCCGACACAACCTATACGAAAGTTGAAGACCCCGACAATAGGAGTACAACAGTAAAAAGTCTGACGAAAATGGACACCAGATGAAGGAGTTATGGAATTTAAACGGACTTTTCCAGGCCCGGCCTGTTAAAAATAATATAATAAATATAAATTCAAAATTAGCCGATGGAGTCTAAACGAGAGTTGTAGAGCCCTTTCTTAGCTACGCGTGGATATAAAGAACGTCGAAAACGGAGTTCGTATGCGAAAGATATGATTTTCTGAAGTTCGGGACACGAATTTCGACGCTGTGTCAGAATTGTCAGTGTTCACGATGTGAACACTGTGTTCACGACGTGAACAGTCTGACTGATGCATTTCAGAGCCACTTGACATATGACGCATGCCATGACGAATTTGGGACAAACTCACGATGTGAATTGGCAAAACTCACGACGTGAACTTCGATTTTTAACCTATATATAGAAATCGAAGCCTTTTGAGTTTGGCTGCTCATTCCTAACCTCTCTCCTACTTCTACTCTCTGTTAAGCCCCTCTAAACCACCCCGAAGCCCCGGTAACACTCCTGGAACACGACGCAAGGCCCGACTCCCCGAAGTTCCCGAGACACTGCTTCTCTCCAGTCGAAGTACTGCCTGCGTGAAGCCCCGGGTTTTATACTCAAGCTCTGAAGGAAGTTCTATACTCCCGAGATCCCCGAGAATCCTGAGATTTCAACTCTCTCTAGTCGAAGTTCTGCTCGATTCTTCTCACGACTACTTCAAAACAACCACTTCAATCAAGTGAGTTCATACCCCTACAAACACACTTTAAATACGTTTTTAACCGCTTTTAAACACTTTCAAGGGGGGGAATACAAGTAAACACACGACTAAAATCGTGTGAAACATCGATCTTTTGCTATACTTATCATATTGTTGTTTTAACTATCATATGAAGTTGTTATCATGCAAAACACCTCAGAACACAACTTTACCCTCTTAGGATACAATATGTTTTATAAATAGAAATATGTTTTATTTATACGTTTGCATACTACATCATATCAAGGGTAACCATTTTCAACTATAACATGATGCTTTTACAAGAAAACTCAACTCATCATCACGCCTTTGTAACACGGTAGAAAAGGCAATCATTTCATACAAACGATTTTTCATCATATTACTCGTGAACTTGTTGTTAGCCATCATGTGAGTTCATACCCCCTTTTATACACTTTCAAATACTTTATAATGTACTTTTAATACATTTCGGGGGAGAATACAAGTAAACACACGGTTGATCCCGAGTGAAAACGTGAAAACTCTTGTTATGCTTTGCATGCATTAGACATATACAAAATGCATAGTATCCAGGGTATCATTCCCTGTTAAACCATTTTATGCATTCAAAGAACTATTGATTTATGCTTTGTCAAACATTGTGAAAGAGAATAAACATTGCATACAAAACTATTACTTTAATACAGACTTAGTTGAGAATCCGTGAGACGATTACATCTTCAAATGCTACCTTTGTGTTCAAAGGTACTACCTAAAGTCTTGTCTATTATAACCAGAGTCTCCCGTTTGGAGAGCGTGTCAAATGTGTATAGATCTATACGGGAAGTCATGATCCCGCGCCCTGACTGTTAGCTACAGTCCTTTGGGTGACAGTTTGGCGTAAACGTTATGACGCCTGAAGACCGTCGCCACAGTCATATTATGTTTAGTATGGTTATAAAACTCACCGGATAGACAATTATTATGGTATTCTGATTTTATGAACGTGTAGCTATTAAAACTATTCTTCATCTAACAAGTGCGATCTTCATATAGCTTTATTATATAAAACTATGCCTCAACCTTTAAGCATGTCAGTTGCTTGCGATTTTCGGTCTTAGAGACTGCCTGTTACTTTAGGAAAATAAGGGATTTTCCTGTATCTAAAACAATCAACTAATAGGAAAATAAGGGATTTTCCTGGTGCAACTATTTACAATACACAAACACGAACATGCATATGCATTTCACACTTTTATAAGAAAATAAGGGATTTTCTTGGAAAACGCACGAACTTTGGAATGGCATATATTTTCTCAAAACCGCTTATGAACTCACCAGCTTAATTGTTGACAGTTTTCTTTGAAATAACTTGTATTCTCAGGGAACCGCTATGCAGGTTTGGGAATCATCTTTTGGGGATTAACATTCTGGCGTTAATGACTTCTTTTGAAACATGTTATTGTATTTATGTTTTGAATATGTAACAACTACGATTATGTAAACACTTTTAAATATTTATATATTTGGTGGTGTGTACTTTCCTTACTATGCAATTGTTATGATATCAGACGTCCTCCGCCCCCGAACGTTTTCGCCGTTCTGGTTTGGGGGTGTGACAGTAGACATGAAACATCAAACGAAAAGCACCGAAGTAGTCATAGAAGTCAGTAACTACAGAAGTACGTCAATAGATCTCATAGGAAAATCATTGTACCACAGGTCAAGTTCAAGAATAGAGACTAAGAACTCATTAAGTTAATCTATCACTGCTAAGTGTATACACGAGAGTGGTATATAAGTTAGACTTAACAAGATTAAGGATGTGTGATTCCGCCCTATCTCCTGTTCCTTGTTTGGTTGTGGACCTGGGGCAGAGTCACCCATCCGAACGTTTTGTGAAATCTAAATTATATGCGACTTGTATACACGAGGTGATGGTAGATGAGCCAGGTATGAGTCTTATCATGAACTTCGGAGCAAAAGCCTGCATCATGTATTCTACCAGGTGGAATTCAACATGAGACCACGACAGTGGGTCGAGCTACTAAATGACTACGAATTTGAAATTCGTTATCATCTCGACAAAGCCAATATAGTAGCTAACACCATAAGTCGGAAAAAGTACCCAGGTCATAGTTCCAATCATGGACTATGATAACCCTTTCAAATCTCTCCACACAAAGTAAGGAGGCTCAATAGGAAGCCTTGAAACCTGAAAATGTGGCAAGTAGAGAAGATAACTAGAACGTGTGAGTGCACGGTGAGCCAATATCTGTTATCTCCACTGAGATAATAGAATAATCTCCCAGTTCAGGCCGTCACTCAAAAACCTCTAGGAACCAGAGTAGTCATGATTCTATGGGATCGACTATGGTAAAGAATGGGATATCCATTTACCAATTAGTCGAGTCCTTTAACACGCTAGCATTTAAGTTGCTCCATTCGAAACCTTCTGTGGTCACAAGTGCAGATTCTATCTGCACTGGACTAAAGTAGGTAATACGCAACTAGCTATAGATCTAATTTCCACACAGCACCCTCGCTGATCTGGAAATTATCCGAGAAACTACCAAAAACAAAATACGAATCAGGAAATGCCATAAAGCTTCCAGAGTTAACCAGAGAAGCTACGGCTTCGATAAAAGAAAACCCTTGGAATTCCAGGATTGATGACCTTGTCTTATGAAGGTCTCACTCAGGAAGGACAAGATGCGCTTGAGAAAGTGTGAAATACAAAACACAAAGTACATAGGACCATTTGAGGTTCTTACCAGAATCGGTCTTGTACTTTTAAACTAAAACTACCACCAAAAACTTAATAGCATTCAAGTTAAAGAGGTGTCTATCCGATAAAACACTTGTTATTTCACTTAATGAAATCAAGTTAAATAAAAGTCTACACTCTGTAGAAGAAACAATAAAAACCATGGATAGGGAAATCTGAAGAACCACGCCAAGTCTTTTCCCGTTAGTGAAGGTTCACTGGAGTACAAACCAGGGACCTGAATTCACTTGGGAAGGAAAGATTAGACCTAGTCCATGAGTATCACTTTAGACTTAATTTCGGGACGAAATTCCCTCTAATGGGGGAATAATGTGACACCAGTCAAATTTTGGTCAAAATAAATTGATCAATAATCTTAATTGGGATGAACCAAGTGGTAGAGTTTGTAACAAGGTTTCCAAAAACATAAAGAACACTGAAATCCGAGTTATAACGAAGAAGTTATGACCAATCGAAAATCCGCGTCAAAACCGACAAAACACTGTTCAGTGTAAAAAGTGAATTTTCGATAAAAGGCTTTTTAGCCTTAGAAATCTAAATGAAACTTGTAGAATATGTTAAACCGAGAACGTTCATAAAAAGAACGTGAAAATCCGACTTCTTATGAGGAAGTTATGATTTTTCGAAGTTTCGGTTTAGCAGTAGACAGCTAAAAATTCGAAATATAAAGATATTTAGCCGATGCAACTTAAACGAGAATCGAAGGTCTCGTCAATAGTAGCACAACGGTAAAAAGACAGACAAAAACGGACGTCGGATGAAGAAGTTATGAATTATTAACGGATTCCCGTCCCGGTTTGTTTAAAATAATAATATTAAAAATAAATTCAAAATCAGCCGACGAGGTCTAATCGAAAGTTGTAGAGTATGATTTTACCTACGCGTGCATATAAAGAACGTCAAAAACGGAGTTCGTATGCGAAAGTTATGATTTTCGCAAGTTTTTGGCACGAAAATCAAGAAAATCTTGAAAACCGGGAAATTTCGCATGCAAGGCTTCGGTGTGACAGTCGTCAAAATTCGAGTCGGTTTTAGATTTGACTAAACTTAGTTGCACATATAGGCACTACACATACTAGACTTAGTAACTAGAAGCTAAGTTATAACCTACTAGAAACTTGGAAACAATTAGAATCAATGGATAGTGTGCATAGATTTCACATTGATATGTGAATTCTATAACTACTTAACTGTAGAGACTATCCATATTCGGGTCACTCTTTGACTCGAACACCTTTTCATGAATCATATACACACATCATGCACTTGACCTAGAAGTAGAAATTAGGTCAAAGTCTCATAGAAACTTAAGTCAAAGTTGAAGACTAGGACTAGTATACTTGATTCCTCAATTTCGCTTGAATCTCGGAATCACTACATAGAATGCCAATAAACTGATAAAAAGAAATTACAAACATTATTTATAACTATAAAAGAGTTATAATACCATAAAATAATTTAAAGTCTCAAATATTCTATTTATTTTGTTATCCAAATTTTTATAAACTCTCAAAAACCCTAAAAACCCTAAAACTTAAATTTTATAAAGTTTAACATCAAGAATTCTATAAAAATAGTTATGAAACTTATAATATTATCTTAAAACAATTAAATTCAGGGAAATATAATCAAGGAAAATAAAAATTTAAGTCATTAACATTCATCCATAATTTATAAGTCAAAAATCAAGGTTTCATGAATAAAAACTTGATTTTAGTGCACATTTTATATAAAATTTAGATATTTTATAAAATAAATTAAATTTTATAAAACAAAATGAATGGGAAAGGGTTATTATACTCAAAATTTCGGACCCCTCTCTTCCCATATCTCTCTCTCACACTCTCATTCTCCAACACACACACATCTCTCTTCTTTCTCTCTCTAGAAAACTCTCTCTACCTTCTCTCTAATTTTTTTTCTCCAAACACCACAACCACAGCCTATTAACCACAAAATTATGGAGATTCATAAGGGTTTTTCAAGCCACAAATAAATTTAAGGTAAAGAACATACATCTCTTGAAGATCCACAACAATGATTTAAGCCATGCATGTGCATTTTACTTCAAAAATCGACTTCTACTTCTTCATCTTCTTCAAACTTGTTTTCTTTTTGTTAAAATGGTTTTTAGAACATCATGGATGTGTTTTAACACCATGCATGTATGATAAACAAGGTTGCATGTTCATGATCTTAGTTCAAAAATCGATTTTAAGGATTAAAACATCAAACTCAAGTTAAGAGTTTTTGAGAAACAAAATTTTGTTCATAAATGAATGTATACATTTTGATAAGTTTTAATCTTTTGATCTCTGGAAACATGACTAGAATATAAGTTTATCATGATATCTTTTAAAATATTTCAAAAGATTTACTCAAAGAAATGATGAAAACTCATTTTTCTAACCAATCACCATGCATGCAATCTGCCAGATTTCTTTACCTGACTTTAAACTGTCATATCTCACTCATTTCTTAACCAAAATTCAGGATTCTTTTTCTGAAATATAATATTTTGAGTTAGCTTTCAAACCCATCTGACCTCACTGGAAAATTCAAATATTTCGAGTTTTAGCAATTTTTACAAAACTGTTGCTCAATCAGCACCTTTTTGTGAATACTAGTTTTGTATTGCATGTTCAAAGATCTTATTCATCACTAAAAATCAAGCAAAAATTAACTTGAGCACTTAACATCATGTATTAAGAGGTATAAAAATAACTTGATTCAAAAGCCTTTGGAACATGTTGCAAAAATTCTCAAAGTAACATCAATAATTTTTACCAAAATCACAAGAATCAAGTTTTCTCTATAATTGTTTGAGCCTTTAGGCATGTTTTTCGACATCAAAAATAAGAAACAATTTTTCATTGTTATTAAATTGTTTGAAGTTGCATTCTGGAAATTTTCAGCTCAATATATATTTTCTTTATTTTTACATGAAAATAATAATAAAATAGAGTGTTAAAGCATATAAAATACTTAAACTTATAAATAAATTCTGGAAATATTTGTGGATGACCCTTTAAGTTAATAAACATCTCTCATGAAGTTTCATCGATTTTTGTTACTGTTTAGTATGGTTTTTAATTTTCTTTTTATTTAGCTCTAATAAATCATAAAACCACTTTAGGGAATGTGAAAATATTATTTCTTATTTTTCGCAGCTTGTACCTTATATTTAAGACCCCGAAAAATATTTTGGGAATTTGTGAAAATGTATATCTATTTTTCTTGAATTTTTGTGTTTATAATGGACTAAAAACAGGAAAAATAGTTATGCTCATCCAAAATTCATGAAAATTTACCAGAAACTCTTGTAATAGGTTAGGATGATACATAAAAATTTTGATGAATTTTATCTTCTGTATGCTATTTTTCTTCTATTTTCCCAAGATTTAATACACTTAAATGTACAAAAATCAGAAAAATTGTGTTAAACTTTTTGAAAACACATATTAATATTTTTCCTAGATTATGTACACTGTAAAATAGTTACACAAAAATTACAAGAATTTTTCATGATAATTTACTATTTTTCCATGATTTTATGATTATTCATGGAATTAAATGGTGAAAAATAGTTAGACAAATAAAAAATTCAAGAAAATTTATCTTAAGGTGTTTGACTTCAAATAAAAAATGAAATACAAAGTTTGGGAAAGTTTAGAACTAAATTGATTTCGTTTTGAATATTTAATCATTGGAACACCTCTAAAATGTTAAATATTAACATTTCAATAATGGAAATTTTCCACTTAAATTGTTATATAACAATTGATTCTTTGAAACTTAATTTCCACAGAAAAATGTTTGTAACTTATCAATATTAAATTTTGACACATTATTGGCATAATTCTATTGTAGTAGTAAGTATACTAGTATTAGATTTCAATTAGAGACTCATTAATGTGTAACATCGTTGTAGGAAAACGATAGTGGTACGAGTAGAGCGTAGATCAAGGCATCATTTGCATCATCTCAATGCATTGTGAGTATTCACCACTCCCCTTTTTTTCAGTTTTTACGTTTTGGGGTGGAAAAGCATGTCCTAAACTATTTATGTTCGTTGTAATTATTTGACTCGTATAAACTTGGTTGCTATATTTTTCATATTGTGAGTATTCACGCACTCCCCTATTTTCAGTTTTTATGTTTTGGGGTGGAAAAGCATGTCCCGAAAAACTATTATTTGAATGTTGTATTTAAATTGATTTGTATCAAACATGATTGCTATTTTATTGCTATGTCTCTCTATGTATGTCTATGCAACACGGAACATGAGAACTTATCGTACTAAGGCCCTTCCCTTATCTCTAACCATTAACTCTTTGAGCCAATGGTCATTATGGGTAGCGCTATTAGGAATGGACAACTCCTCACTCGCCCTATTGCTGGAGTGCATGATACCATATTCATCTATGGAACGATAAGCATAGATCTTGATAGGGCTTCAGTCATAGGTTTGGTTGAGACTCATTGTTTGCTCATACACATACAAACTCGTTTCTCGTTATAGCAATAAACTTGTTATTAATTATAGCAATAGACTTGATATTAATTATAGCAATGAACTTTGTTTCTCATTACAACAACGAACTGTTATTACTGAAAACTTATATACATGTTTTAGCAATGAAATTGTTTGCTCCTTGTAGCAACGAAATTGATTGCTCATTTTAGCAATGAAACTTGTTTACTCGTTTGAGTAACGAACTTTATCTTCCATGAGAATATGAATGTTGCATCTTATTTGGGCAACATACCTTATCTCTCATGATGACAAAGAACTTTGTTTTTACAAACTTATTTACTCATTTTAACAATATACTTTTATTATTGGAAACTTTTATCAAAACTTTGATTTCAATTCATGGAACCAGTATTATTTTGTTTATCTGTGAGTACTCACCAACTATTTTTATAGTTGACGCTCGTTTTACATGCTTTTTCAGGAATCATCGAGTAAGTGGCACTTAGGGACACTTCACTTTTAGGAGCATTCGCATGTGTTGTATTTCAATTTACATTGTAATTTCTTTTAAAAGTTGTTCAAACCCATTGTGAATTTGTAATTATTTTTAATACTATGGTTGGTGTTGTCTTTTAACTTTTGCGATGAAACCCTTTGTACTGCCACGCCCTGTGTTTCCGCTTTAGCGGGGTGTGACATTCAGACACGTCATCATCACGTGCGAGACTCCACGTGTCCTCCTCTGGTTGGACCGCAGTACACGTGTTACCTCCTGAGTGGACCGCAGCCGAGGTCCAATGAGCTTCGGACAGCCTTGCATCGGACACCCCGGAGACACCCCGGAGACACCCCCCTTCGCACGTGCCTTCTCCCTATTGGACCAAAGCCTGACCAATCAGAAGCTGCCATATCCGAACCTTGGCCCTGTGGACCTCGCTCCTTCCGACGCGTGTGTTGCTGACTCGCCCCTCGCCTCGCCACCTGTCCTCCTCGGCCGAACCCTCGCACCCCTATATAAAGGGTGCGAGCCTTCTCGGATGGAAGGGTTTTTCACCCCATTTTTGGCCCTTTTTCACTCCTCTCTCTTCCATAACTTCACAAACAACCCCCAAGGCCCCGGTAACACGTCTAAAGCCCGAAGCAAGCCCCGGAGCCCCGGAATTCTCGAGAATTCATCCTCTCTCCTGTCGAAACTCTGCCCGTTTTGAGCCGGTTTCTCGTCAACTCTTTTCCGGGAAACGAAACGCTGCCCGAATCACCGCTTATCAAAGTGAGTTCATACCCCTATAATTTACCTTTTCAATGGTTTTTAAATGCTTTTGGGGGAGGGGGAATACAAGTTTAACACAATATTAAATTGTGTTAATAACTGTGTGTGATAATAATCACACAGAAAGTTTCCGTATGCTTTTAAGAATTACGAAATACTTCCAAAATAACGTAAAGCCATGTTAAATTCTTTGAAAAATGTTTTATAAACTATTTCAAAATATAAATGCCAAAGTCATGTTTATATATGTATAAATATATAAATAAGACTTGAAGGGCTTAGGACTAATGAATTATCCTATATCCTTTTCCTTATTTGGATGTGGAATTTGGGTTGTATTATTTGTCCGAAGGTCGTTTCCTTCTTAATTATATATATATATATATATATATATATATATATATATATATATATATATATATATATAAGTCTAAAAGGTTACTCCTTTTAGTATCATTACCTTTGTATCAGGCTGAGCAAAGGTGATATTCCATGAGAATTCATGCTAATCAGATAGAACATATAAATTATAATAGGTATAATTTATGATTCAAAACTAAATATACAAGTATGATTCATGAATGTATACTTTCCAAGGAAATTATCAAATACATGTTTGGAAAACTAAAAATATATTGTCAATCATTATTTCAGAATGATTGAGTTTTAATTCAAGAATATACTGTCAATCATTATTTCAGAATGATTGGGTTTTAATTCAGGAATATACTGTCAATCATTATTTCTGAATGATTGGGTTTTCAAAACTAATATACATGAACGTTTAATATGCTTTTTATGAGACTCTGTATTTAGGTTGTTTAATTCACTTTAGACAACATAGGAAGTCCTGACATTATAACCAGAATCTCCAGCCGGGGATCGAAACAAGTGTGTGTAGATCTATATCGGGAATTGACAACCCCGCACTCAGGCTACTAGCTACAGTTTGATGAGTGACAATTGTTATCACCAGTTTAAACGCCCGCAAAGCGTTTGTTTCAGGCCATCCGTCATAGTATGGTTATAATAAAAACTACTCATTAAAAAGGTATTAACAATACCTTAGTGTATAAACAAATAAACGAAAGTACACCTTCAAAGTACCAGTTTATAGAGTACAAAAATACAATGGTTTAATACAGTTTTCATTAACACCTGGTGGAGCCAGGCACACTCTCAGTTTCAAGTTTTCATAAAGGAATACAAATACAAAACAGTAATACAAAGAGAACGGTTTATGGGATTAAACCACTTATCCAATGGAACTTAGTCACTCAATCTCGGTAAACCAGTATAACATAAAAGACCTTTAGTGGTTAATTCTATAATTCCTTAGTTGATACATCATAGTTATACATAAATGATGTCCGATTGACAGTAAAGTGTGTGACTTCCGCCTTACTTCCTGTTCCTTGTTTGGTTGTGGGCTTAGGGCAGATACACCCAGTTGAATGTCAATTTGATATTATGTTATGTATAATCAGTATAAATTAAGTAATTACAGAGGGAAACCATTGAGGTTACCAGTTAATCACCTCAGGAGATATAGGATTTCCTGGAGAAACCAGTGAACTTATTCAAAGAACTTAGGGTATACTTAACAGAACTAAAATACTTATGAACTCACCAGCTTAAATGCTGATCTACTCTTTCCAAATAACTTGTATTCTCAGGAATCCAGTAGACAGGTACACTCCCGAAGCTTTTGAGAAGACTACCTAGTACCGTACCGCGACTCTTGTCTTCTCCTGTATCTACTTCAGTGTTTGAATATGTAATGTTTAAACACTTACGTAAAACTTATACTTATTAATGAAATGGTTGTTTGTACTTTGATTACAATGTTACATGTGTTGTGATACTTACCTAAGTCCTCCGCCCCCGAACGTTTCCGCCGTTCTGGTTTGAGGGTGCGACAGATTGGTATCAGAGCAGTGTTTATAGTGAACTCAGTATATCAGTCATAAAAGATATACAACTATAAACCCATTGGGATAAAAACACTCTGACCAAGAGTTATACTTTAAAAATATATCAATATTTTATAAAAGTATAAGTACATGCAGAGTATATATACCAGAATGAGTATCACAAGAAGAACAAAACTAAAGTATTTAGATGTTGGATATTGCAGCTAAACCTAGACAGTGATGTAATCATATCTGGGATCAATATAGCCTGATCAACTATATTCATCCGAGATATGACCACCATGTGTTTAGGGGAGTGATTGTAATGTTGCGACTGGTCTAAAACTTACCTAAACACCAAAAGAATTCTAGAACCAAAGACTAAAATACTATGGGAGTATTTTAGGATGCTATAACAAGAAAACTCAGAACTTGTTAAGTTCTTGTATCTAGGAGTCTAAGAATCAAACTCATAACTAAAATAACATGGAGGTATGTTACATACCTCTGGGAAAATGTTAAAAAGATCTTTTCTGATAAGTCTATATTTACTAAGTGGATACGTTAAGATCATATATAACCGAGATCTTATAGACTTAGAATATGTGATTTTCACTCTACTTCCTTTTCCTTGTTTGGATATGGTTTTAGTGTAGGATTACTTATTCAAAGGTCTATTTGATATGGATTATATATAATCGGTACACACCATGTGATTATAGAAGGACCAGAAAGAATCACCTTCGTAAAAATTTAAATTTTCTCATAGATTCCTTAGACATTCCCATTCTCGTATAAACCCGTTAGATAAACATAGCTACTCCCGCAATCAATAGAAGAATCAAGGAGGATCCAACATAATTTCATTAGGAGAATCCCAAGAAAGAAACATAGGAGAAGTAAACAAACTATAAAAATCATTTAGCAGCCGAGGTCCAATGAGCTTTGGACAGCCTCGCATCGGACACCCCGGAGATACCCCCCTTCGCACGTGCCTTCTCCCTATTGGACCGAAGCCTGACCAATCAGAAGCTGCCAGATCCGAACCTTCGCCCTATGGACCTCGCTCCTTCCGACGCGTGTGCTGCTGACTCGCCCCTCGCCTCGCCACCTGTCCTCCTCGGCCGAACCCTCGCACCCCTATATAAAGGGTGCGAGCCTTCTCGGATGGAAGGGTTTTTCACCCCATTTTTGGCCCTTTTTCACTCCTCTCTCTTCCATAACTTCACAAACAACCCCCAAGGCCCCGGTAACGTGTCTAAAGCCCGAAGGAAGCCTCGGAGCCCCGGAATTCTCGAGAATTCATCCTCTCTCCTGTCAAAACTCTGCCCGTTTTGAGCCGGTTTCTCGTCAACTCTTTTCCGGGAAACGAAACGCTGCCCGAATCACCGCTTATCAAAGTGAGTTCATACCCCTATAATTTACCTTTTCAATGGTTTTTAAATGCTTTTAGGGGGGGGGGGGGGAATACAAGTTTAACACAATATTAAATTGTGTTAATAACTGTGTGTGATAATAATCACACAGAAAGTTTCCGTATGCTTTTAAGAATTACCAAATACTTCCAAAATAACGTAAAGCCATGTTAAATTCTTTGAAAAATGTTTTATAAACTATTTCAAAATATAAATGCCAAAGTCATGTTTATATATGTATAAATATATAAATAAGACTTGAAGGGCTTAGGACTAATGAATTATCCTATATCCTTTTCCTTATTTGGATGTGGAATTAGGGTTGTATTATTTGTCCGAAGGTCGTTTCCTTCTTAATTATATATATATTATACATATATGAGTCTAAAAGGTTACTCCTTTTAGTATCATTACCTTTGTATCAGGCTGAGCAAAGGTGATATTCCATGAGAATTCATGCTAATAAGATAGAACATATAAATTATAATAGGTATAATTTATGATTCAAAACTAAATATACAAGTATGATTCATGACTGTATACTTTCCAAGGAAATTATCAAATACATGTTTGGAAAACTAAAAATATACTGTCAATCATTATTTCAGAATGATTGAGTTTTAATTCAAGAATATACTGTCAATCATTATTTCAGAATGATTGGGTTTTAATTCAAGAATATACTGTCAATCACTATTTCCGAATGATTGGGTTTTCAAAACTAATATACATGAACGTTTAATATGCTTTTTATGAGACTCTGTATTCAGGTTGTTTAATTCATTTTAGACAACATAGGAAGTCCTGACATTATAACCAGAATCTCCAGCCGGGGATCGAAACAAGTGTGTGGATCTATATCGGGAATTGACAACCCCGCACTCAGGCTGCTAGCTACAGTTTGATGAGTGACAATTGTTATCACCAGTTTAAACGCCCATAAAGCGTTTGTTTCAGGCCATCCGTCATAGTATGGTTATAATAAAAACTACTCATTAAAAAGGTATTAACAATACCGTAGTGTATAAACAAATAAACGAAAGTACACCTTCAAAGTACCAGTTTATAGAGTACAAAAATACAATTATTTAATACAGTTTTCATTAACACCTGGTGGAGCCAGGCACACTCTCAGTTTCAAGTTTTCATAAAGGAATACAAATACAAAACAGTAATACAAAGAGAACGGTTTATGGGATTAAACCACTTATCCAATGGAACTTAGTCACTCAATCTCGGTAAACCAGTATAACATAAAAGACATTTAGTGGTTAATTCTATAATTCCTTAGTTGATACATCATAGTTATACATAAATGATGTCCGATTGACAGTAAAGTGTGTGACTTCCGCCTTACTTCCTGTTCCTTGTTTGGTTGTGGGCTTAGGGCAGATACACCCAGTTGAATGTCAATTTGATATTATGTTATGTATAATCAGTATAAATTAAGTAATTACAGAGGGAAACCATTGAGGTTACCAGTTAATCACCTCAGGAGATATAGGATTTCCTGGAGAAACCAGTGAACTTATTCAAAGAACTTAGGGTATACTTAACAGAACTAAAATACTTATGAACTCACCAGCTTAAATGCTGATCTACTCTTTCCAAATAACTTGTATTCTCAGGAATCCAGTAGACAGGTACACTCCCGAAGCTTTTGAGAAGACTACCTAGTACCGTACCGCGACTCTTGTCTTCTCCTGTATCTACTTCAGTGTTTGAATATGTAATGTTTAAACACTTATGTAAAACTTATACTTATTAATGCAATGGTTGTTTGTACTTTGATTACTATGTTACATGTGTTGTGATACTTACCTAAGTCCTCCGCCCCCGAACGTTTCCGCCGTTCTGGTTTGGGGGTGCGACAGAGGATATGCAGGATCAAAGTATAATGGTGCATGTTCGAACATTTCGTTAGTTTCTGATCCTTCCCCTACATTCAACATATTATCAGGTATGTCATGAAAGACATCAGGTTGAACATTCGAAGTATTTGGTAGAGATCCATTTTGCTCCCCCTCAACAATTAGCTCATTAGTATGATGCTCCCCTTCAACATTGACATCCAGTTGATGTTGCTCTCCCTCGAAAGTATGCTCCCCTCAACACTACTAGTTGAAATAAAGTGCTCCCCCTCTACTTGAGCATTGGGTACCACTGGTAGACTTTCGTTTTTCATTTGAGAATTCGTTGTAGAGTTCATATCAACAGCATCCTGTGTGATAGTCGAATCATCAGTGTGCTTCGATGCTTCAGGTACTTGATTATCATTTGCATGAAGTTCTGTATCAATTGCCCTGTCAGGAACACCAAAAATTCAATCATAATCAAAATCTGATGAATTCCAACTATGAGATTCATCATTCGATTCATCAATGACTGGATTTTGTTCAAATCATTTTTCGACTCCTTTAACATAATAATCTTCAAAGGTAAGATTAAAAGGTTCGTTGATTTTCCTGGTTCGTTTGTTTAACACCCTGTATGCAACCGACTTATGAGAATATCCCAGGAATATCCCTTCATCAGCTTTTTCCTTAAATTTCAAAAGGTTATCCTTAAGATTCATAATCAAGCACCTGCAACCAAAAACATGGAATAATTTAACATTTGGTTTCCTATTGTTAATGATTTCATATGGGGTGATATTAAATCGACGATGAATGAAATATCGATTTTGAGTAAAGCAAGTTGTCGAAACTGCTTCAGCCTAAAGATATTGTGGAAGATTCGCATATGTAAGCATGGCTCTTGCTGCTTCACAAAGAGACCTGTTCCTCCTTTCGACAACACCATTTTGTTGAGGTGTGTAAGGAGAGGAAAAATTATGTGAAATTCCTTTGTCAGTTAAGAATGAATCAAGAACCTTGTTCTTCAACTCTGAGCCATTGTCACTCTTGATCTTACGAACCTTTTTCTTCAAACTCACTTCAATGTGCTTGATAAATTCAATCATTGCTTGAGCTGTTTCTGACTTCAAACATAGAAAATACACCTAAGTAAAACTGGAAAAATCATCAACAATAACCAAGATGTACCTCTGCTTGTTGAGAGTTTCAACAGTCGAAGGACCACAAAGGTCAATATGAAGAAGTTCCAAAGGTTTGACAATCTTTGAATCAATGACAATCGGATGACCTTGTCTATGTCGCTTCCCTTGTTCGCAAGCTGTACATAAAATATCATTATCAAATTTTAATACTGGCAAACCACGAACAAGATCATTTACCACCAATTTATTCAGATTCTTGAAATTCAAGTGAGAAAGACTTCGATGCCATAGCCAACATATGTCTGATGAAGCTTTCGAGAGTAAGCAAACCGAGGGAACACCAACGGTTGGTTTGATGTCAAGGGTAAACATATCGCTTTTTCTTTTGGATTTTAGCAAGACTTCTTTTGTTTCGATGTTCACAATCACACTTCCGTCTTCATTAAAAACAAACTGATTGCCAGTGCCAACAACAAGTTGCAAAACACTTATCAAGTTGTGTTGAAGACCTTCGACATATGTTACCCTGTTAACAGTGAACTTGCCATTCCTAACTTTACCATAACCTTTGAAATAACATTTGTGATTGTTGCCAAATTTCACCACTCCAGCATTATCTAGACTTCGATAGTCATGCAAATTTTCCTTTCTACCAATCATGTGACGAGAGCAACCATTATCAATGTACCATTTGTCATCATATTGCTCATCACACAAAACCTGCAATCAGTGAAAGAATTTAGGCCCCTAAGGCTGTTTGTCCTTGGTTATTAGAACAAAATGCATGATGAAATGAAGATCCGAAAACCGAGATTACGAACTTTAGATTTCAAACTATCAATTAAGTCCACTTCGTTAGATGAGGGTATTAAAATAAATTCATTCGTTGGTTTAGAATCAACACTGACTTTCCATTTAACCTTCTTAGTTTGTTTCACGTCAACTTTTGCTTTTGGAACAACTCTCCACTGTCGAATCGATGGATTCGACTCCTTGGATGATGAGCTTCCACTTGACGATTCATTCAAGTAGCTTTCATAAGCATACCTAATCTCTTCTTGAGAGAATTTCCCACTTTGATATTGTTTTCCTTTTCCTTCTAACCAGTAATTGATGTTTTTGACATCTGTTTTTCCTTTGGAAAATGAAGTATTACTTGACTTCTTCGAAGGATGATTGGGAAAATGAGGATGTGTTGGTTTGAATGTCTCATTTCTCTTTGCATTTACATTCAACTTTTCAAAATGTTGTTTGGAAAAACCAGATTTTACTTGTTATTGAAATCGATTTTGAAACCGTTTTTGATAAGCAACATTTGATCTTTGAAAAGCTTGTGCACCATTCGGAAATCGCTTTTGATTAGAAAATTGAGAAGAATTCCGTTGTTAATTTCGTTGAAAACCATTTCTTCGAAAGCTATTTTGTGAAAACCTTTTGTTTTGAGAATGAGGAACAAAATTGTTTGATTGTTGATGTTTCACAAAATTCTCTTTGTTTGAGTTTTGAAAATTTTATTTAGAATTGGCCGTCGAAGCTTGTGGTTGACTTTTTGAAAAATCTTTTTGTGATTAACTTTTTGACAATTCTTTTTGAGATTGAGCGGGTGTTTCCTTAACAAAAGACTTGTTTGGAGAATTTGTCTGAACTGTTTTGAGTCGATCGTTTCAGACGATTTATTGGACAAAACATTTTCTTTCTTTCAAGACTCAATATTTTGCCGATAAACCTTCTTTCTTGCTTTAGTCATCGAAATCCCATGTTCTTTTGAAATCTTTTCAATTTGTTCTTTGAATTTTTGAACATTTTGTTTTGACTTTTGAGAAACTGTGTCTTTTGATTGTTTTTCATCTTTTGGTTTGTGAGTTTTAACAACTCAGTTTCTTTGTGGTTTTTGTCGTTGAAAAGTTGAGGAGTTCTTGTTGAGATTATTTTCGACGGTGCTTTGGTTGAAGAAAAATCCTTCTTTCGAAGATTTCTTATTATCTTCTTCAATAATTCTGTTTATTTTAGGTTTAACTTTATCACCATTCCCAGAGGTAACAAACACCTGATTTGGAAAAATAACTTCATCTGTGCATATGATGTTTGGATACACAACTGAATTTGATTCAAGATAATGAGAGCCTTTTTCCTTCATTATTGTGTCGAACTTCTCATTTTCCTCATAGACCTGATCAACTACAACCCAGGGTATGGTTGTTTCTTTTGAAGTATCATCATTATAATCATCAATGTCTATTTGACTATCTTCGACAGTCACATGGTTAGGTTATGAACTTTCAAAGTTGAGGGTTCGTCAGTGTCAACTTTAACCGAAGAATCATAACATATTTGTTTACCCTTAGCTATCGAAGTGAAATTAATGATAGATAACTGAGAACAATCAACAACTTCCTCGTCCTCAATTTCACTAATATCATCAGAGTCATTTCGATATCAGCAAAATTATTTTGAGAGTAAGATTTCGAATTCTCAGTTCTTTTCAAAATTTTGATTTGTTCGTTTTTGGTCAAGGTCTTATTCACAATATCAACAAGATCATTTGCATCTAAACATTCATCAATTCTAACAACACCATATGCATATCTATCATCTGGAACCTTATTAAACTCAGAAATCTTCTTTTCACAGTCATAGGAAGTCGAATCAATTTTCTCCCTTTCGAAAGCTAAAAAGGGCAAAAGCTTCTTATGTTGTTCTTTGCTAATGTCTGATGAATGGTGTAATGCAGTTAATTTTCCATTCAAATGTTTAGATGAATTACAATATATATTTCGTTGTTTAAGCAAAATCTTAACATCAGAACTCAGACTGTCTCTATCACACATGATATTCTTTATTTGTAAATCTAAGTGTTCTATTCTAGCCTTCTTGGATTCCAAACATCTCTGAGTTACTACCAGCAAAGTCTTAGACTTTTCAGCATCACTACTAGCAGAAATAAGCAGATTATTAACATAAGTAGTTGATTCATCAAACTCAGATAACATCAAATTATATGCATTAGAAGTAATATTAAAGGATTGAAAACGAGAACGTACCTGCAAAGTAATAGGAGACTTGTGAGCAGTGGTCGAAATAAAGCATGTTCCTGTGACAATCTCTTCATCCACTTCCTTGAACCTTGTGAAAATTGCTCCGTGAGTTTGGTTTCTCATCTTCTTATCATCTGATCCTGATGACCAAATTTGATAAGTCCCCTCCTCATCATCTAACCCCATTCGCAACCAGAGACATACCCTTAGTCTTCGCTCTCACTTCCTCAAGCCTCTGCACGTAGTAGGCTTCGTCCTTGACTCTACTCTTCTTGTCATCTCACTTCCTCAGCATGCAATCACTTGCCATGTGATTCTCTCCATTTCAATAATGGCAATCGAATCCAGAATCTCCCTTGATCTTCTTGTCTATCTTTGCTTCCTCAGACTTCACCTCCTTCTTCTCTACTCTTTTATCATCATTCACATTCTTCCCAAAAAAACTTCCTTTCATCTTACTTGTTTTTGACTTCCGATTAAATAGCTTTCTGAATAATTTCTTCACTCGATTGTTCAAATAGAAAGCCACTGCTTCGTCATCAGAATTGACGATTAAACCTTCATCTTCCGAACCCTTTTTTTCAACAGCCTCTTTCTCAACATCTTTACTAGCAACTTTCGACATCAGTGCCAAAGGACCAACCAAACTACTTCTTGTTTCTTCAGATATCTCATTCACTTCACTTTCATGTGCCTTCAACACATTATAAAGATCATTGAGAGAAAAGTAGTCAAACCTGTGTTGAGTTTTTATCATTAAACTGAGATTGCGCCATTCTTTGCGAAGCCCCATGATGAAAGTCAAGTTGAACTCCATTGATGACCACATAACTCCATATCTGTTGCACTTGTAAATCAGTTCATTCAGATGATCGTAATAGAGCTCAATGGATTCTCCTTCTTTTTGCTTGAATTCTCCTAACTCCAATAGAAACTGGTTAACAGAGCTTATCTTCGTCTTCTGAATGCCTTGGTACTTATCCTTCAAAGTTTCCCAAATTTCCTTTGATGTCTTGAAACTACGTACATAGTTGTACACAACAGGTGGAAGAGCACCACGTAATTCACGCAAGCATCTTTTCTCATTTTTTTTGCAGTTTCTCAGCTTGTTGAGCAACATCTTGGATTGTTAGCGGTTGTTCCAACATTTTGCATCATAGTAGGAGAACGAACGTCTTCAGTCGAAGACTCCAAAAACTAACTCTAACTCTAGTACCCATCCCATATTTATAGGGATAACAAAAGCATACAAAAATTATAAGGGACTAAAAGATTAAAGTTTCGAAACATACATACCCTTACACAAAACATAAAAACAAACTTTCGACACAGATAATGATCTAGACAGACTACGACACCTCACAACTACTTTCGATCTCAACAAAATTCAAATTCTAAAGACATTAATAAAAATGTACTTGACAATTGAAATGTAATGTAGCACATATAGATTTGGGGCATCGTCATAATAAATGTGCTTTGAGAAACGAAGCGTAACATCTGAATCGGTCAGAGGAAAGTCGAAAACAAAGCGTGTCGAACACCAAACCGTGAACAGTAACATCTGAATCATTCAACGATATATCGGCACAACATGGCTTTATGATGAAGTCCCATTTGGAACAGCATTCGCATCAATCATGCCTAAGCCCGACAAAATCCTTTGAAAATTCTTTTCATCCAAAGGGTTGGTAAAGACATCCGCAAGTTGATCTGTTGTGTTTAAAAAATGAACTTCAATGTTGTCATCCTCAACATGATCTTTAATAAAGTGATAGCGAAGTGCAATGTGTCTGGTTTTTGAATGTTGCACTGGATTATGGCAGATGCGAATAGCACTTTGTAAATCACAATAAAACAAAATTTTCTTCATGTTGATTGCATAATCTGTAACACTAGTCAAAATAGGTCAATAGACAATCACATGTGATTATGCCAATAATGTAATGTGATTTTGTTAAACTAGTAATATGACAAGAGTGCTATGTAGTTCATGATAAATTCTAATAGAAGTATGAACTTTCTTTATGATACAACTCAAAGTATACGTCCATGCGATTCCAAAAATATAGAGAATGTCTGAATCTGACTTCGCATGAAGAAGTTAAGATAAATCGAACACTAAAAATCTCTATAATAAGAGGATTTTAAAATAGACTTATAATTAGCTATTGTAGTCTAAAAGGGAGTTGTAGTACTTGTAAATACCTACGCGTGCATATAAAGAACGTCAAAAACGGAGTTCATATGTGAAAGTAATGACCTTCCGAAGATTCAGCTATCAGAAACCCTAATCTGACTGAGCTCACGACGTGAGCACAAAACTCACGACGTGAGGAGTCATTTATCCACATCTCGGAATCTAGAAGGTGTGTGACGAGGCTGCGAGGGGATAAGGTCCAAACTCACAACTTGAGCAAAGATATCTCACGACATGATGAGTCACATGGCCACCTTCCGAAGCTAGGGACACAAATGGCAAGTCTACGGGGATAAGATCCAAACTCACGACGTGAGCCTTATAAAACTTACGATGTGGGGATCCAAAATCCTTACTATAAATAGCAGGTCCGACCTCAGCCATTCGTACACCTAAACTTCTTTATCCTCTCTCCTTTGCTGAGGCCATCTTGCATCCCGAGCCCCGACGACCTTGTACGCTGACAGCTTTTGCTTAGATTACATAAAATCACGCTACCAGGGTGAGTTTCACGGCCCCACTTTCTAATATTTCGGGGAAAACGCATGCTAAATATTATATATACGTTATTATTATGTCTATATGATAGTATATAGTTATATTAGCCGGGTATAGTTGTTCTAAATATAATATTTTGAATATATACAACTATTATCAACTTGTCGGCATGTTATTTTACTAATGTAGATCTTGAGTTATACTTAGGATTCTATATATATGTTGTGTGCGATATAATTCCGATGTTATATTTAGAAGTTCTCTATGTTAAGTTATAAAGTATGTTGCTATTATTGGTTTTATGCCAAGATAAAACTTGGTATGTTATATGTTGTTATTGTTAGTTTTATGTCAAGATAAAACTTAGTATGTTATTTATTGTTATTGATAGTTTTATGTCAAGATAAAACTAGGAATGTTATATGTTGTTATTATTGGTTTTAGGTCACGATAAAACCTGGTTTTACTTCAAGATATAGCTGTTATACTGCCTAAATGTTATGAAGTTAGGAGTAATGTTTAAAAGCATAGTCTAGTAACTTAGGGTTTTAGACATGAAAATGCTTTTGTTGTTAGAGCTATAGGAAGCCATCGAAGTCTACATGAGTAATTGTATTCATCAACTAAGATTGGGGATCTTAGCGGAAATCCTCTGAACTGTAACCGTTAATCCCGTGTGAGCGAGGAAGTCGTGTATATTTAGTATACGGGTTGACCACCCCACTTGTGACTGTTAGCTACAGTCAACCAAAAGCGAGTGATGAGCTATCCTTTTACTTGTTATTGTTCCGACATTGATGAAGCGTACGATGTTGTTCTCATGGTAAATCATGAGTGTGTTTATCTCTCATGGTAAATCATGAGTGTATTTTATCAGAGGTATTATGTCACAGCCGCGGTTACAGGCTCATGGTAGCAAATTATTAGAACCATTATACTTTGTCGTATACAAGTATTAATGTTAAGTATAAGTTTCCCCCTAATTATACCTTAGGTTTAAGGAATGTTTAGGTATAACACTTAATTGATACGTAAACTATTATACCTAATATACCTACTAAATGTTGGAGAGTCAAAATGATACTTTCAAAACTATACTTTGAACGTGGAATAATGTATTATTTTATGGAGTCAAAACCTGTAGACTCACCAACTTTATGTTGACGTATCTTAAAATGCATGTGTTTTCAGGAACTTGAAAAGCGCGTATGTATTCGAACAGAAGAAGTTTTACTATTACCTTTCTGTTCATTAAGAAGTATGCCATAGTCGGATATTATGTAATAGGTTCTAGAAAAACAGTTATGTAACTCTCAATTATCAATAAAGGTATGTATTTTCTTAGCACTGTTCAAAGTATGTTATATAACTATGATACGAAGAATGACGTTACACTACCCGGTGTTTTAGCCGATGGCTGGGGGTGTGACAGAAATTGGTATCAGAGCTATTAAGTATAGTGAACTAGTACTTTCTTAGGAAAGCCCGACTATAGTTTAGGGCTTACTCTATTAGTTTTAGGTATATCCCTTAGCCTACAATAAAAAGTATTATTAATTATTCTACTGAAGGACTACTTACGGGAGCGGTGTCAAGGATAGACATGTCGATTTGGGTTGCTGGATTCCAGAACGGCTATATGCTAAAATGATCTTGCCCTTTCGACTGTCCTGACTGGCCGGAGCCTTATTAGATAGACCTGAAGTAACAAACAATAGTTAAAACATGAATACAATAAATAAGAATATACAGTCATATATAAAGACTCAGACCCGTGATGAGAATACACCTTAATACCCAGAATGTTTTTGATCTCAAGGATTTAGATCAAATATTCCAACTAAAGTTTATATGTGCGTATAGCCTATCACAATTAGGTGTAGGTGCGCAACTACATTTTATTATGATCAGATCATATGAACTATTTAATTTGGGAGTAATATTTGATAGACTAAAACTCTTGGTGATCCAAAACGTATAGGAATTCGACATGGCACATTCACGAGAATGGATAATCATCGAGGATACGGATGAAGAAGAGGAAGTTTCATTCCCCATGACGGTAGGCGATCCCTACTACCCTATAAATCCAACCACCTTTCATCCAATACCTTTTGACGATGGAGCACCTTTACCCTCCAACGAATGGGAAGAGAGTGAACCAATGGAAGAAAGCGAATCCACGGAGGAGAGAGAGTCGGTCGCATCCTCTTTACCACCACTGAACACTCTTTACCGTAAAGTTCCAGCAGGAGTAAAAATGAAACACACAGCACGTAAATCCATACCGATATGGCAAAAGATTAAGAAGAGTCAGAAGGCGACGTCTTCAGGAAGTCATAGAGTTCAAGATGAACCTGTACGGATCGCACAAACCGTTGATAGGTGGGTGGCAGAAGAAAGAGCTGCTAAGATGTATGAGACTGGTCAATCATCTCGACCACATCTCCCACATTCTTCTGAAGATAACACTTTATCTCAATTGTTTGAGAAAAGTGTGAAAATTGAAGATAAGATGGAAATTGTAGAAGGAATGGCTACTCATCTCTCTGGAAGAGTACGAAGGCTAGAAGGACAAAGGACTCGAGATCAGGAATCGGTGATGGATGTCCATCATTGTATAAACTTCGCCTATAACGACATGATTACTCATGATGCGACATCTTCAGGAAGTCATAGAGTTAGAACTCTAGTGGTTGTGTAAATAGAGAAATCAGACTAGTTAAGGCGAAAAGAGGAAAGTTTATAGCAAGGATGTAGAAAACCTTGCAAATTTTGCAATGTTTATAGAAACTTTTCTCTTATAAACCTAAATAAACTGATGTAACCGCTGGTAATAATATGAAGCATATATTACAGTAATCATTGTGTTGTCCATTATGTTTTACACTTTGAAGAATAATTGAAGTATTTAGTACTCATGTATTAAATAATTAACAAAACTTATAAAATTCTTATTATTTTAGGAACTAAAACAAAATGCCTAGAAGGAGTAATCGGCTAAACCCTAACCGACCATCAGCACCACAACAACCACCAGAACCAAACCCTCCAATAGGTACAACACAACTGGAAGAAATCATAGCTCAAAGGATTGCTGGGGCTCTATCTAATGTCACAAGAGATGGAGTTAGAAATGAAGGCCATGTATGGACCGCTAGAACGTGTACCTACACAGATTTTATGAATTGCAGGCCAAAAAGCTTTTATGGAAATGAAGGGGTAGTTAATGTGACGAGGTGGATAGAAAAGACAGAGTCCATCTTTCAAATAAGCTTATGTCCAGATGATTGTAAAGTATGATTTGCAACATGTACTTTCGCTGATGCAACACTCACATGGTGGAACAACCATGTGAATACAATGGGAATTGATACTGCAAATTCCATGAAATGGGAGGAACTAAAAATGATGCTAGTGGAGGAGTATTGTCCTAGGGAGGAGATACATAAACTGGAACAAGAACTGTGGACCCTAACCATGAAGGGTTTAGAGATAAAAGCTTATACCGCTAGATTTAATGATCTGTCTGTAATGTGTCTAGCACTTGTAACCCCCGAATATAAGAAAATTGAGAGATATATTTGGGGTTTAGCATCGCAAATTAAAGGCATGGTGATCGCATCAAAGCCTACGACTTATGACAACACCAAGAGAATAGCTCATCAGCTAACCCTCACAAAGATCCAAGGAACAGAAGTGGTCTCAAAGGATGAGTGTCCCAAATCTGGGACAAGCAAGCGCAAGTTTAATAGGAAGAATCCCAAACAATCATCTGAGATAAGACAAGAATTGGCAACCAATTATGCAGCCACGACAGCAGTACCCACACAACCAAAATCTTCATGGCGCAATCAGTGCAACCGTCATCATCCAGGTGACTGTTTTGTCTGCACGACGTGCAAGAAAAAGGGGCATACTGCTAGTTACTGCAGGAGTGCAACACCTGCAACAGTGAATCAGGGAACAAATACTGGAGCAGACCATGGTGAAGGAAGAAAGTTCTATGAGTGTGGGGAGGTTGGATACATCAAGAAAGAATGTCCAAAGTTAAGGAGTCAAGGAGGCATAGGACGTGGCAGGGCGTTTGTGATCGGAAGCAGAGAGGCTATCCAGGACCCTTCGGTCGTATCTGGTACGTTTCTTATAGATAATTTATATGCTACTATACTCTTCGACTCTGGAGCAGATCGAAGTTTTATAACTCTAACGTTTAGAAAATTGTTAAGTCATGAGTCTAGCAGATTAAAAGAAATCTATGAAGTAGAAATCGCTAACGGTCAAACTGAGAAAACACATGAAATCCTAGAAAACTGTCTGTTAACTCTTAATAACTACCTTTTTCACGTCAACCTCATGCCAATGCCTATCGGTAGTTTTGATGTCATAATTGGCATGGATTGGTTATCTTCACACCGCGCCGAAATTCTATGTCATGAGAAAGCCACACGACTACCCTTACCAAACGGCGAAGCCCTGATTATCTATGGTGATAAATCTGGGAAGAACCTCAAAGTCATCTCTTGTACTAAGACCCAGAATTATCTACATAAGAAATGTAGCGTATTCTTAGCCCACATTGTAGATAGGAAGAGAAAGACAAAAGAAATCAAGGACATACCTCAAGTATGTGATTTCCCTGACGTGTTTCCTGAAGATCTACCTGGAATACCTCCCGTCCGACAAGTCGAGTTTCGAATCGACTTAATTCTAGGAGCAGCACCAGTAGCGAAATCTCCTTATCGGTTGGCTCCATCTGAAATGCAAGAATTGTCTAGCCAACTACTACAACTTTTTGACAAAGGCTTTATCCGACCAAGTTTTTCACCTTGGGGAGCGCCAATCTTGTTTGTCAAGAAGAAGGACGGATCCTTTCGAATCTGTATTGATTATCGGGAGCTGAACAAGCTAATGATCAAGAATCGTTATCCGCTTCCGAGAATTGATGATCTATTCGATCAACTGCAAGGATCCATCTACTACTCAAAGATAGATCTCAGATCAGGATACCATCAACTCAGAGTACAAGAAGACGACATTCCAAAAACAACATTTAGAACTCGTTACGGTCATTATGAGTTCTTAGTTATGTCTTTTGGATTGACCAATGCTCCAGCAGTGTTTATGGATCTCATGAATCTTGTTTGCAAACCGTACCTGGATAAATTCATGATCGTATTTATCGATGATATATTGATATATTCACGAACCAAGGAAGAACATGGTCAACACCTGCAAATAATCTTGGAACTACTAAGAAAAGAAAAGTTGTACGCTAAATTCTCCAAATGTGAGTTTTGGATTAGAGAAGTATAATTTTTAGGTCATGTAGTTAGCAACGAAGGAATTCATGTTGACCCATCCAAAGTTGAAGCAATCAGGAATTGGGAAGCACCAAAGACGCCAACAAAGGTGCGTCAATTCCTAGGACTTGCTGGCTATTACCGTAGATTCATAGAGAATTTCTCCAAAATAGCCAAGCCACTTACAACACTAACCCAGAAGGATACGAAGTTCAACTGGGAAGACAAACAAGAAGCTGCTTTTCAGAAACTGAAGCAAATATTGTGTAGTGCACCAATCCTATCCCTTCCAGATGGAACAGAAGATTTCGTTGTATACTGCGACGCATCAAATCAAGGATTAGGATGTGTGTTGATGCAAAGAGGAAAAGTTATCGCCTATGCATCACGACAACTTAAGGTGCATGAGAATAATTACACTACCCATGATCTTGAATTGGGAGCTGTAATTTTTGCACTAAAAATTTGGAGACATTACTTATACGGTACTAAGTGTACTCTTTTTACCGACCACAAGAGTCTCCAGCACATCTTCAACCAAAAAGATCTTAATATGAGACAACGAAGATGGGTCGAATTGTTGAATGATTACGAATGTGAGATTCATTATCATCTTGGAAAGGCAAATGTGGTAGCAGATGCCTTGAGCCGGAAAGAATATATTAAAACCCGACGGGTATGATCATTAACTATAACTATCCATTCTAACTTTACCGCACAAATAAGAGAAGCTCAACTTGAGGCTCTAAAAGAAGAAAACATCAAGAAGGAAGCTTTGCGAGGAATGGAAAAGCAACTTATACAAAGAGATGACGGAACGCGACACTTTATGAACCGAATTTGGACGCCTAAGTTCGGTGGGAAGACAAACAAGAAGCTGCTTTTCAGAAACTGAAGCAAATATTGTGTAGTGCACCAATCCTATCCCTTCCAGATGGAACAGAAGATTTCGTTGTATACTGCGACGCATCAAATCAAGGATTAGGATGTGTGTTGATGCAAAGAGGAAAAGTTATCGCCTATGCATCACGACAACTTAAGGTGCATGAGAATAATTACACTACCCATGATCTTGAATTGCGAGCTACAATTTTTGCACTAAAAATTTGGAGACATTACTTATACGGTACTAAGTGTACTGTTTTTACCGACCACAAGAGTCTCCAGCACATCTTCAACCAAAAAGATCTTAATATGAGACAACGAAGATGGGTCGAATTGTTGAATGATTACGAATGTGAGATTCGTTATCATCCTGGAAAGGCAAATGTGGTAGCAGATGCCTTGAGCCGGAAAGAATATATTAAAACCCGACGGGTATGATCATTAACTATAACTATCCATTCTAACTTTACCGCACAAATAAGAGAAGCTCAACTTGAGGCTCTAAAAGAAGAAAACATCAAGAAGGAAGCTTTGCGAGGAATGGAAAAGCAACTTATACAAAGAGATGACGGAACGCGACACTTTATGAACCGAATTTGGACGCCTAAGTTCGGTGGAGTCAGGGACTTGGTCTTAGAATAAGCCCACAAGTCCATATATTTCGTACATCCAGGCTCTGACAAAATGTTCTTAGATTTAAAGGTACATTATTGGTGGCCAAACATGAAGGCGGAAATTGCTACTTATGTGAGCAAATGTTTGACTTGTTCTAGAGTAAAGGCAGAACATCAAAAGCCATCACGTTTTCTTCAACAAACGGAAATACCTGAATGGAAATGGGAGCAGATATCAATGGACTTCATCACTAAGTTACCTAAAACTCCTAGTGGGTTCGGCACTATTTGGTTAATAGTCGATAGGTTGACTAAGTCCGCCCATTTCTTACCAATTAAGGAGAACGACAAGATCGAGAAGCTGACTATAGTTTATCTTAAGGAAATTGTCGGATTGCATGGAGTTCCAAATTCTATTATTTCTGACCGAGATAGTAGATTCACTTCACGATTTTGGCAATATCTACAAAAATCCTTAGGAACACGTCTAGATATGAGTACAGCTTACCATCCATAGACTGATGGTCAGAGTGAGAGAATCATTAAGACTTTAGAAGATATGCTCCGAGCCTGTGTAATAGACTTTGGAAATGCGTGGGATACTTATTTACCGTTAATTGAGTTTTCCTACAACAATAGTCATCACACCAGCATCAAGGCTGCACCGTTTGAGGCTCTTTATGGACGAAAATGTCATTCCCCAGTATGTTGGGCAGAAGTTGGAGATACACAGATGGCTAGAGAACGTACAGGCGATACCTTACGTACTGGACCAGAAATAATCCACGAGACAACTGAAAAGATCGTGCAAATTAAGGATCGATTAAAGGCTGCGGGTGATCGTCAAAAGAGCTATGCTGACGTAAGACGTAATCCTTTAGAATTCCAAGTTGGAGATAAAGTAATGTTGAAGGTCTCTCCTTGGAAAGGCGTAATTCGATGCTGGTGTGATGACTATTGTTGGCCAAACATGAAGGTACATTATTGGTGGCCAGATATTTCGTACATCCAGGCTCTGACAAAATGTTCTTAGATTTAAAGGTACATTATTGGTGGCCAAACATGAAGGCGGAAATTGCTACTTATGTGAGCAAATGTTTGACTTGTTCTAGAGTAAAGGCAGAACATCAAAAGCCTTCAGGTTTTCTTCAACAAACGGAAATACCTGAATGGAAATGGGAGCAGATATCAATGGACTTCATCACTAAGTTACCTAAAACTCCTAGTGGGTTCGGCACTATTTGGTTAATAGTCGATAGGTTGACTAAGTCCGCCCATTTCTTACCAATTAAGGAGAACGACAAGATCGAGAAGCTGAATATAGTTTATCTTAAGGAAATTGTCGGATTGCATGGAGTTCCAAATTCTATTATTTCTGACCGAGATAGTAGATTCACTTCACGATTTTGGCAATATCTACAAAAATCCTTAGGAACACGTCTAGATATGAGTACAGCTTACCATCCATAGACTGATGGTCAGAGTGAGAGAATCATTAAGACTTTAGAAGATATGCTCCGAGCCTGTGTAATAGACTTTGGAAATGCGTGGGATACTCATTTACCGTTAATTGAGTTTTCCTACAACAATAGTCATCACACCAGCATCAAGGCTGCACCGTTTGAGGCTCTTTATGGACGAAAATGTCGTTCCCCAGTATGTTGGGCAGAAGTTGGAGATACACAGATGGCCAGAGAACGTACAGGCGATACCTTACGTACTGGACCAGAAATAATCCACGAGACAACTGAAAAGATCGTGCAAATTAAGGATCGATTAAAGGCTGCGGGTGATCGTCAAAAGAGCTATGCTGACGTAAGACGTAATCCTTTAGAATTCCAAGTTGGAGATAAAGTAATGTTGAAGGTCTCTCCTTGGAAAGGCGTAATTCGATTCGGAAAACGAGGCAAACTAAACCCACGGTATATAGGACCTTTTGAAATTCTAGCAAGAATTGGTTCTGTTGCATACCAACTTAAGTTGCCTCAAGGGCTAAGTAATGTGCACGATGTTTTTCACGTATCAAATCTCAAAAGATGTCTTTCCGATGACACTCTTGTTATACCTCGTGAAGAGATACAAGTCAATACAAAACTCAACTTTGAAGAAGAACCTGTTGAGATCATGGATCGAGAAGTCAAACGATTAAAGAAAAGTCGTATTCCCATAGTGAAAGTTCGATGGAACTCTTTACGAGGACCTAAATTTACTTGGGAACGTGAAGATCAGATGAAAGAAAAATACCCCCAACTGTTTGACGAAACCCCATCCATAAGATAAATTTTGGGAAGAAATTATTCTAACGGGGGGAGAATGTAACACTAGCCAAAATAGGTCAATAGACAATCACATGTGATTATGCAAATAATGTAATGTGATTTTGTTAAACTAGTAATATGATAAGAATGCTATGTATTTCATGATAAATTCTAATACAAGTATGAACTTTCTTTATGATACAACTCAAAGTATACGTCCATACGATTCCAAAAATATAGAGAATGTCTGAATCTGACTTTGCATGAAGAAGTTATGATAAACCGAACACTATAAATCTCTATAGTAAGAGGAATTTAAGATAGACTTAGAATTAGCTATTGGAGTCTAAAATAGAGTTGTATTACTTGTAAATACCTACGTGTTCATATAATGAACGTCAAAAACGGAGTTCGTATGTGAAAGTTACGTCCTTCCGAAGATTCAACTGTCAGAAACCCTAATCTGACTGAGCTCACGACGTGAGCACAGAACTCACGACGTGAGGAGTCATTTATCCACATCTCGGAATCTAGAAGGTGTGTGACGAGGCTACGAGGGGATAAGGTCCAAACTCACGACATGAGCAAAGATATCTCACGATGTGATGAGTCACATGGCCACCTTCCGAAGCTAGGGACGCAAATGGCAAGTCTACGTGGATAAGATCCAAACTCACGACGTGAGCCTTATAAAACTCACGACGTGAGCCTTATAAAACTCACGACGTGGGGATCCAAAATCCTTACTATAAATAGCAGGTCCGACCTCAGCCATTCTTACAGCTAAACTTCTTTCTCCTCTCTCCTTTGCTGAGGCCATCTTGCATCCCGAGCCCCGACGACCTTGTACGCTGACAGTTTCTGCTTAGATTACATAAAATCACGCTACCAGGGTGAGTTTCACGGCCCCACTTTCTAATATTTTGGGGGGAAAACGCATGCTAAATATTATTGTTGAATCATAAAAAGTGACCCTCTTGAACTACAGCTACCGCAACCTCTTCAGCTACCGCAGCCATCCAGCACCCGCAGTCAACTTCTTCATCAGCAACCGCAACTGGAGTGTCTTCCTACCGCAGTCACTTAACTAGATTACTTTACTTGTCTTTTATTGTAACACTCTCTTTTGTCCAGTATGCCTTGCATGGCCACTCTTAGAGAGGTAATCTAGTGTACATCGTGAGTCTCTATAAATAGAGCTCATTCTCTTTGTATTCAAATACACGCATCTATCTATTCTGAATACACTTCTCTGAAGTTATCTTTTCTATCCCTCTATCTACGCATCACTTCTTACTCTCAATTCTTACTAGACCATAACTGATTATAACCTCTCTCCGGAGCAAGTCTTCTGTGACTTAATCACTAAGTTTGATCTTCCTTATTAACTTGGTTTGAATGCATTCCATGTTATGAATCAACTTAAGTGTATACTTGATATAATCATTGCTGTCATTTCTATTACTTTACTTTTCCGCAACTAACTCTCTAACTTATTAATATTATTGTTGAGCTTTTAGATCCTTCGAGATTAACTATTCCGCAATACTACTTGTTCTAACGTTTGTTGAAGTGTGTCTCTAAGTTTTTCTCTCAATAATTGGTATCAGAGCCATAGTGGTTGCTTTTTTACAACAGAACTCTGATTTTCAAAACGCCTTCTATACCACTAAAAGCTCATTTCTTCAAAAAAAAAAACAATTTCAAATGGCACAATCGTTATCTCTGAACGTCTCCAACAGTGTTGGTGGTTCTAACCGAGCCCCAATACTGGTAGCAAATGAATATCATCACTGGTCACAAAGAATGGAAAGATACTTAAGGAGACTTGGTGGAGATGTATGGTGATCCGTAGAAGAAGGACCTCATGTCCCAATCCTTACACCAGTCTAAACTGACGGCGCTACAACCAGACTAGGAGGAGGACAACCAGTCATGAGCCGTCCCACCAAGGATGATCTCGATAAAATGGAAAATGATGCTGTTGCTTTTTATGAAATCTCCTGTGGAGTTACTCCTAACAACTTCGATATTATCATAAATTGCAAATCAGCAAAAGAGATCTGGGAAGTTCTCAAGAATCTGTACGAAGGCTCAGAACAAGCACAAGAGAAGAAACTTACTACCGCACTCGATGAGTTCAACAGCTTCAAAGCTCATACCGGAGAAAGCTTGGAAGATTCCTTCAAAAGGTTCAACCTGATAGTCACCAAGTTATCCAATGCGGGCACCATCCGCAGTAACCATGAAACAAATCTTCAGTTTCTTAATGGTTTGGGAAGACATTGGACTACGGCTAAGATGATAGTCCAGGGCGATAGAAAGATTCACTCTTTGTCACTCTACAAGCTCTATGGAGAGTTGCAAGCGCAAGAATCCACCGTACTCAAAGACTATGCTGACTTCGGAGGACCACTTGCTCTCATAGCACAAACCCCACCGCAGTCATCCTACTCTTCCTCGTATGACACTCCACCGCAGTCATACGAAGCAGATTCAGAGTATGACGATGAAGAAGAATTTCAGAAGGTTATCGCTCTGGTTAGCCAACAGTTCAACCGTCTACCACCTCCTTCCTACCGCAAGAATCAACATTTCAACAAACCTCCATGCAATCGTAACTTCAGTCCACAGAATAATCATTCTCCTTATCCAAAAGGATCTCATCCACCACCGTAATCTCAAAATTCTCAACCAAAGGAGGTACCGCAGTCTACTCCAACCACTGACTCCGGTACTACCTCTGAAGACAAGACTGATATTGTGATTTGTCACAAATGCAACAAAGAGAATCACTTTGCAATAGATTGTAAGGCCAATGTAGTAAAAGACAGAGCATTCTATCTTAGAATGGCTCAAGAGTTGGAAGATAAGGAAAAGGCAAGGGCATACGTAGCCCATGTGAAAAGAGACCATCAAGTTTGGTCATCTGGAGATGAAGATGAAGCCATCAGCAGTGTCAAAGGAAAAGGGAAAATCTGCATGCTGGCAACTGCGGCTGATGATGAGTCTACAAAGCTGGAAAAGAACTACTGCTACATGGCAAAGGATGGAACTCTAAGCATCGTCGAACAGGTAAAACTCATGATCCAAACTCTAAACTATGGCATGCATGACTGTCAACCATACATAGATGATCTTAATGACACTTGTGTTGCCGTCCTTACAGACTATAACAAAGCCTTAGATGAGAAGAACATTGCTTCCCAAGAAATGTTCCATGTGAGAGGACGCCTAGATAACAAAAGACTCAAAATGGCTATGTTAGAAAAAGACTTAGAGTTAGAGAAAGATGCAAAAATGCTGAGTGAAACACAATTAGAGATAGCTTTGAACCAGAAAGATTTAGCTCATAGTGAAATTGTACGCTTAAATCTTTTAATCGAAAAATTGTTCAATGAAAGTGAAGCTATTGAAAATTTGGTAAATAATGGCACTGTGGACAATACATACAATTGGGGTTGGTCAAATGGATATCCTACCGCAATTGATTCCTCACCCCGGTTCAACAAAGACAGACTGTATGTCCCTCCAGACCGAGAATTTCATTTCCCAGTCAATGATAAGACTTTCCCCGGAGACATCAAAACTCACTTCGGTAGACTCCATAATCTAAGCAATAATTGTGTCATTGAGGAAATTATGCCTGAGGTTTTGGGTCACACAAGTGATCAAATTCCTATCCGTGGCACCATTTATCCAAATTCTCAAACCTCATCCGTAGTTGATGAAGAATTTGTCATTGAGGGCCCCGAAGTCTCAAAAGACTTTCCATCTCCGCCCTCAGACCGCAGTGTCTCACACTATAGTCAAAAATCCCTCAAGAGTCCCACTGAAGTCCCAACTAAGACTTACTCTGCAGTAGTCAAATCTTACTACCGCTGTCCTCAGTAAAAGGAACCGTGACCCTTCAAGCGATTCATCATGAATTACCTATAGAGAACTTTGAAGTGGGTCAATGCTCACAGACCCCAGAATCTTCAAGTTCGGATGACTCAAGCCCACGTTTTCAAAATCATTTTAAGAATTCCAGGAAACCGCAGTTGAACAACAATGACTGCGGTTCACCAAAATCCTTGGCCAAAAAGGCCTTCAAAGAGGAAATTAGATATCGAGGCACAAATTGACACACTTTTTCAAAAAAGAAGAAGCATGTCAGAATTCCAAAGTCCAAGAGTCCAGAAAAATTTGTTTTCTCACACTACTTTTCAAAAAACTTTCCCACCAAGAAAACAAACAAAAGGGAAAGTCCAGCTTCAAAAGTCATTCCTACTTCTTCTAACATAACCCAAAAGGGTGTTCAGTCTTTTCAAAACAATGGTTTTTAGGTCTATTCCTCAAATGATCCTAAATGGAAAGGGATTTTACCCACTCCAACACTTTCAAAGTCACGTCACAATTTCAAAAAATGGAAGGGTATTCTACCAAATCCACCAAAAAGGACTCAAAGATTTGCACGTGCTAAACCTTTTCAAAAACAAACTTTTTCAAAATCCAACAACTTTCATGTCAGGGATTACCAACCTCGGACCGGTAACAAGTCCAATTCATCCTATAGACCGCTGACCAAGCATAGTGTCAGATCAAAAGACAAAATCTCTTTTTGTAAATGTCAGTATAGTTGTCAAAAGGATTCATCCTATGTCAAATCTAGTCGGAGTCAGAAACCTCGTACTTTTTCGAGAACTCACAACACTCCAATTCTGCACAAACATCCAGGACTAGGATTAAAAGTTCACAAGAGACCCGTCCCTGCAACCTCGGTCCATGCATCATTCTGCAATTCACCAATTGCCCCAGGCTCCAAACTAGTTTGGATGCCTAAACTAATCGTATAATTCTCAGGCTTTGTGCAAGGAGGAACAAGAAGAAGAATGGTTAATTGACAGTGCCTGCTCCTTGCACATGACCGGAAGGTTAGAATACCTTCGGGATTTCAGCCCTATATGCAATGGTGGAAATGTCACATTCGGCAACAATGCGAATGGGGTCATCCGAGGTTACGGTGTTCTCACTACGTGGAATTTCTCTATTCAGAAGGTTGCCTATGTAGAAAGCCTTAAACACAATCTCATCAGTGTAGGCCAACTATGTAAGGCAGGACATCGGGTTGAATTTGATGATCAGTTCTGCTATGTAATGACTAGTGACAGAAACACCTGTCTGATCAAAGCCAGAGCCGAAGGTACCATGTATCCTTTGGATGTCTCTCTGATCATTGGCAGACCGCAGTTGTGTTTCCTGTCCAAAGCTGTATCCGAAGTCAGCTGGCTATGGCACCGCAAGCAAGCTCATCTCAATTTCAGGTACATCAACAACTTGGTCACAGGAGAACTAGTCAGAGGTCTCCCTATTCTCAAATTCAGCAACGATACTCTTTGTCCGGCTTGTGAATGTGGTAAACAGTTGAAAGCAAGTCACCCTCTGGTAATGGACTCTTTAATTTCTGAACCACTGGAGCTATTGCACATTGATCTCTGCGGTCCATCTACCGTAGCCAGTCTCCATCATAAAAAATACATATTGGTTATTGTAGATGACTTTACACGCTTCACATAGGTCTTCTTCCTCAGACTCAAGTCAGAAACACCGCAGATTTTCATCAACCTCATCAAAGAGATCGAACTTCAGATCAAGCTTCCAATAAGAAGGATCCGCAGTGATAATGGAACCGAGTTTACTAATCATCTCCTCAACAGTTTCTTGGTGTCTAAAGGCATCTCTCACAACTTCTCAGCTCCCTACAAACCGCAACAAAATGGGGTAGTAGAGAGAAGGAACCGCACTCTAGTAGAAGCAGCCAGATCTATGCTCAACTTCGCACACCTTCCTCTCTACTTCTGGGCTGAAGCCGTAACCACTGCATGCTTTGTTCAAAACCGAAGCATTGTGTGCAAACGTCTCAATAAAACACCATATGAGGGCCTTAACAACTGCAAGCCAAATGTTCGCTTCTTTCATATCTTTGGGTGTAGATGTTTCGTGATCAACAACAGAGATCAGCTTAACAAGTTTGCACCGAAGTCTGATGAAGGCATTTTCCTTGGTTATTCCACTAACAAGGTTGCTTATCGAGTGCTCATCAGAAGTACAAGGCTGATCATTGAAAGCTTCGATGTGAAATTTGATGATTCTCACATCCGCAACGCCCCTCCATCCACTGAAACCACCGCAATCATGGAAAGTGATATTCCTGCCTCTTCAGGTCCTTTAAATCTAGTTGAAGTCAATTATGACGATCTTTTTAATCCTGTTTAAACGGCGAAACTATCCGAAGTTCTTGTGTCACCCGCAGCTCAACAACAACACGCTGATGTTTCTGGACCATCTCTATCTGAAGTAGCATCTCTCAATACTTTCACCTCTCCGGTTGAGGGGGAAAGCTCTACTCCGGATCTAGCAACAACCGTCTAGGTTCCAGTACTTAATGCTACTCAAGTTCCTATCCGGAGAGAATCATTACCATCAAACGTATCTTCGGATTCGGATGATGAACGTATAGAGAACATTGACACGAGAATCGATCCAAGGATTATCACTCTCCCATCTGCAGTCCAGGGGGAACCTTCGCAGGTTCCAGAGGAACTCCCCGCAATCCAGGGGGAACTTCTTCCAACTGCTCAAGAAAATTCTATTCTCGTTCCAACAAACCAAATGACTCAGCATGATGTTCTCAAGTCCAGGGGGAAATGCCATCTCCAACCGCATATTCTTCTGATATTCTAGATATTCCCTCTACCGCAGCTGCTGATCATCTGCAGCCCCGTCTACACGTATGGACGAAGGACCACCCACCAGGTCAAATCATTGGCAACCCATCCGCAGGTATCCAGACTCGATCTTCCAAGGACCTATCTGACCACTGCCACTACGCAGCATTTATGTCCTCGGTAGAGCCCAAAACGATCAAAGAAGCATTGCTCGAACCGGACTGGATAGCTGCAATGCAAGAAGAGCTAGAAGAATTTCAAAGAAACAAAGTTTGGCAGCTCGTTCCGAAGCCACGTGGTCACACCATTGTTGGCACTAGATGGGTGTTCAAAAACAAGCTGGATGAATCTGGTGCGGTAGTCAGAAACAAGGCAAGGCTAGTTGCAAAGGGGTATAGTCAACTTGAAGGCATTGACTACGATGAAACGTATGCTCCGGTAGCACGCATGGAAGCTATCCGGATCTTCCTAGCATACGCAGCCCACAAGAACGTCAAGGTACACCAAATGGACGTTAAGAGTGCCTTTCTCAATGGGGAATTAAAAGAAGAGGTTTACCTTCAGCAACCTCCAGGTTTTGAAAATGTTGAATTCCCAGACCACTGCTACAAGCTTGAAAAAGCAGTCTACGGTCTGAAGCAAGCCCCAAGAGCATGGTATGAGACTCTTTCTGAATTCCTTGTCTCATCCGGGTACAAGAGAGGAGTGATTGACCCCATGCTATTTAGAAAAGCAAATGGTAACCACCTTATGCTCGTTCAAATATATGTGGACGACATCATCTTTGGATCAACTGATCAAGAAATGGTGAATGAATTTGCTAAGCTCATGACCAACAAGTTCAAAATGAGCATGAATAGAGAGATTAACTTCTTTCTAGGGCTTCAAGTGAAACAAGTTCCGCAAGGGATATTCATTCATCAAGAGAAATACACCACCGAACTGTTAAAGAAATATTCTATGGACAATTGTTCTTCGGCTAAGGTCCCCATGGCCTTCGGTTATAAGATCTCTGCTGATCCTTCAGGAGAACTTGTGGATCACAAGACTTATAGAGGTATCATTGGCTCTCTAATGTACCTCACCGCAAGCCGACCAGACATTGTCTTTGCAACTGGTGTATGTGCAAGGTATCAGGCTGACCCGAAAGTGTCACATATGACCGCAGCCAAACAGATACTACGGTACCTGAAAGGAAGCAAATCTCTTGGTCTGTGGTACCCCTCAGGCAATGACTTCAGCCTGCAAGCTTTCACAGATGCGGATCACGCCGGATGCAGATTAGACCGCAAAAGTACCTCAGGAGGATGTCAATTTTTGTGTGGAAGACTCGTCAGCTGGTCTTCAAGGAAACAAAGTTGTGTATCTCTGTCTACCGCAGAAGCTGAATATGTGGCCGCAGCCAGCTGTTGTTCACAAGTCCTATGGATGAAGACACAACTTATGGACTACGGATACAGAATGTTGCGGATACCGATATATTGTGACTCTGAAAGTGCTATTGCTATTTCTCATAATCCTATTCAGCACTCAAAGACTAAGCATATTGAACTACGGTATCATTTCATCAAAGACCACATCTTGAAAGGTAACATTGAACTCATCTTTGTCCATACTCATGAAGAGATTGCTGATGTGTTCACAAAAGCGCTCGACTCCACAAAACTTAACACCTTCCTGTAAATGTTAGAAATGATGAATCCCGACCCGCAATTCTTCTTGAATTGATAGATACCGCAGACTATCCTTGGTCTCCGTTGCGGTTCTAACTGAAAGTTACTTATGATAGATGGTTTTGGTACCGCAGTCTAGGTACCGCAACCATATATCATACTTATTTTTCATGGGTCCTTATTGTTTGTTATTACTAACCTTTTGTACAAGTGCTCTCCTCAGTTTCTTCTACTACAGTCATAAATATACCCATCCGCAATGACATTTGTTCATCCGCAATGACATTTGACATTTGTTCATCCGCAATGACACCTGGTCATCCGCAACAAAAGTTTCCATCCGCAATCACGTTGATAATTTCTAAACTGTTTCATCTACCCTTGAATCTTTGTGTGCTATTTAATGATCCTTCATTAAATAAAACATTAAATAACAAAAAAAATTTCCCTTGAGAAACTGTCTCATTCTCTTTCTGAATAAACCATGTGTCAGACCTATTTTTAGGTATGATGACAAAAAGAACGTTTTTCCATAATCACATCCTTAATTTGTCTTTTCCGCTTACCCAGAACGTCCCATCCGTTACAACTTCCTTTCCCCTCACCACTCTATCACCTGACGTGTTGATGCACGTCTGACATTTCATTAAATGCAAATCCCTTTTTGGTAAAATCTCAAAAACCTTTTTAAACCGTTTCATAATTATGTGGCTGAGATTTATTTGCCAATTCAAAAGATTCCCCCCAAACGACCATTTACCTTATCCTTTCTTTTTACCTAGGGTAAAAACAGTTACCGTTCCAATTCACCACCTATATAAACCCTTCGTCTTCCCCAAAATCACTTTATGCTTTCTCAACATTGAATTTTTTCTCTCAAATCCTTCAAGAACTCTGTTTCTCTACTCATTCTCTCAATCTTCAACAATGGTGAAATCCGGTGTCTCCAAGAAACAGTCAAAGGCATCTGGATCAGTGAACCCCACTGGTTTAGAATCTGTTTCACGACAACTCACACCCACGATCGCTTCAAGCAACTTCAGAGCGGTGTTCGAAGATCATCCCTCCTACAATGCCCCGATCAAGCTGATGATCAAGTTCCTGAAGAATCACCCCCTGTTTGGCCCCTTTGATGCTTTCACAGATGTTGTCCCAATCTCAACCCTTTTCAAATGTGCATTCTCCGCTTATCGCCCAATCGAAAACCCCCAAGAAGTTCATCTTAACCTAGTTAATGATTCTTTGGTCATTCTGTCCAAGGAAAAGTTTCTTTCTGCCATAAATCTCCTTGTTCATCCCTCCATCAAGATTTTCACCCCCTCCATGACAGACGTCACTTCTGCTCTTTATCAAATGGGATACCAGAAGAAGATTAAGGGGATTGGGGAATTCAAGAAAAACCAATTGCCTGCGGTGTGGCAATTCGTTTGCCACTTCGTCATCCGTAGTCTATCCTGCAGAACCGGAGGCACAGACAATATGCGACTGAAGCTTCTAGAGTTGGTATGGAGCATATTCACAGGACACGATGTAAACTACGGGCACATCCTATGGGACGACTTTCTACAATACATTCCCAAGGAGAACCCAAGGGAAAACCCAACCGAGCTCACCTTTGCAAGGTTCTGGTCACTCTTCATCTCAGACCTTCATGCGGATGCAGGAATCGACATGGGTAGTGACATCAATTTCTTTGTCACTAAGGATCTTAAAAGGTACAATCCATCTTCTGATCAATCTCTTTTTGGACCAATTAGAAGACTTCCCACCCATATTCTTTCTACTCTGGGTCTTGAGACTACTGATGTCTCAGGCCATATTAAGGCTATGGAAGGTATTGCCCAATACCCTCCTACCCCGCCTCTTCAGAACCCATCCACAATCATTAACCCTGAAGGTACCGCAGTCCCTTCTTCCATTACTCTCTCCAATCTTTCTCAAAGAAGAAAGCAATTGGCCACCAAGAAGAAACAAAGAACTCCCAAGAAGGATGCTCCCAAACGAACCGCACCCACCAAGAAACGGAAAACCAAACCCACCGCAACCACACCTGATAGTGATTCTGATGAGGATAGGCAACCAATTGCTATCCTTAAGAAAAGAAAAACAGATACCTCTGGCCAAATGCGTGACCGGACCGATACTGAAGCCTCTCAAAAGGCTCCGGTAGTCCTTGGGGTGGCTGCAGACCCATTCATCACTACCATCATTTTCCAATCAGACTCAGAAAGTGAGTCTGATTCACAAAATCGTGGAGACTCCCCCCCCCCCCCCAGTTCACTCCCAAGAGGATGACACTACTGCACGCCCTAAGGTCTCCAGGGCTTCCCGACTGCATTTCTTTTCCCCTGAGGAGTTGCACTCCATCCTTTTGAATGTCACCCATACACTACAAACACCTTCCCAACCGCAGGGCACTTCTTCCACCCATGCCAGAACTGAGCCGAGGCCAAACTTGACCACGGGTCAAGGAGACCAACGAAGCTCAGGAAATCCTACTCTGCTTACATCCGCAGCAGGTGGTTTAGGCACGGTGAGCACAAACGTGCAAGGATCCGTGGACCCGAAGGACACTTCGGTGCGATTTCATGGATTTGACGGCGATGAATCAAACGGCTCATGGTTACGCTACACTCCGGTAACCGAGTCAGAAATAAAGAAATATGCCGCTTTCAGAAGGGCATTCCAAGCCCGCAAGGAGCAACAGATCAAGCAACAACAACAGAAGGAGCAAGAAATCCAGTCAGTGGCTAAGTATTGGGCAGATGCAATAAATAATGCCAATACCATAGCCACCATTCTCAAAGTTCAAGACTGGATGACCGAGATGACTGAGACAATCCTCAAAGCTCAAGCAACTGGTGAAGGTGCAGGGACCTCCAGAGTAACTCCAACTCCTACTCCAACTCCAAATCCAATTCCAACTCCAACAGTTCATGAATCACAAGACGAAGGAACCGCTATAGAGGTCAGTTCTGCTCCCACCTTCGGTCTTGATGATGAAGACATTCAGGAGGTAAATAAGCCCAGCCCTTCTGATGATGACCTCATGATGTTCGATGAAGAGGAGGAATCCAGTGGCTCTCACCATTCAACTTCTAAACCCAAACAAAAGAAGAAAAAGAAGAAGAATGCGGTCACAAGAAAGGAGTTTTTGAGCTTACAAGCAAAAGTCGATCAAATCTTAGCTGCGGTCAAGCCAACTAAACCGCAACCAGAAGACACCCCAGGGCCGCAGTCTCTGATCGCACGAATAGAGCGCTTGGAAACGCGTGAGCGCTTGGCTGCTGAGAGAATTTCTCTCAAAGTTGAAATGGGGATCCGGTCCCTTGACAACAACCGCAAAGCAGATCACAAGGACTTTATGGCTGCTACGGAGCGCCTCATCTCTGAGGTGACCGCAATCAAGAAAGATCTCCAAGCAGCCATTACGGATCAAGCCACTCAGTCTCAAAAACTGATAGATGAGACTCACACTGCGTATGAGTCCACTATCTCAGTTCTTCAAGCCACCATAAACAGACTGCAACGATCCCTGTCCTCCAACTTCCACGGTCCTGAAATCCTTCAACTCACCAAAGAGATTCACAGGCTGCTCTTCAACCCCTCCATCCCCAACAATCAACAATTGGCAGAAGCCCTCAAAGCTTAATTTCATGAAGTCTATGCCAAGGTTGATGGTCTTAAACAATGGCTTGAGGAAGCTCCTCCGTTGCATTCCTCAAGAGGGGGAAGTGAAGAAGAAGAAGTCCATCACTCCGATCAATCAATCTCTCAACATCAGAGCCCCCGAATCATCACAGAAAAAATTCCTACACCGCAACCCTCACCGCAACCATCTCACCATACTCCACCTCCTCATACTTCACCACAAAAGGAGAACACTCCTCCAACAAGCCAGAGACCCCTCCTCACTTTAAAAATCTGGTGGAGCATATGTCCTCTCCAAGCTCAACTGACTCTCCTGCCACCACCCAAAGGAAGAAGGATTGGAAGGCAGCCAAACTGGCTGAGCTAATATGGAGAGAATGCGGTTTTGACACGGTCATGGACGAATCCTTGATCAACTCTTGGATCAATCCTCACCGCAGACTGCTGGATGAAGATTACAGACTTCACCTCACATATGCTGAACCTCCTTCGGATGGCTACTGGGATGTTCCAATCTCCCCAAATGCTAAGTACTTCACAGTTTTCGAGCCATTCGACCACAACCTTCCAGACCACAAGAGACTGCCAATGGAATTCGAGAGACTTAGTCTTTTCTATGCTAAGCATGCCTATCCCATTGAGAAAATATGGTCTAACGATAGACCATCCGCAGTCAAGAACTACAAACTTCGGAAGTTCATGAAGGCTGACTTCATCCAGTACACCCTCACCAGAAGAGAACATGACTACGTCCGCACCCAAGCTGACTTCCCTTGCATGAATCCAGAAGAAGTCTTTCTCATTGCTAAGGTGTTTCAGAACAAGTCAGAAAAGCACCCGAAAATGAAGATTGCGCTTGAAAGGGCCAATACCTTTTTGAAGGAAACTGTCTGCAATTTTGCCAAAATCGACGCAGACATCTACCCCACTATTGCCAAGAAGTTTGATCTACCACCTCTCGATCGAAGCACACTACTGCAGAAGTCAAGTTCGAGATCTTAAGATGAATCATCTGGCTGGAAAACATCAGGAAGTTTTGGTGGATCCTGATCAAGTTTCTCAAACTTGATAACTGATCAGAAGTTAAAGAGGTCACTTAGGGGGAAATTGTTGAATCATAAAAAGTGACCCTCTTGAACTACAACTACCGCAACCTCTTCAGCTACCGCAGCCATCCAGCACCCGTAGTCAACTTCTTCATCAGCAACCGCAAGCAGTCACTTAACTAGATTACTTTACTTGTCTTTTATTGTAACACTCTCTTTTGTCCAGTATGCCTTGCATGACCACTCTTAGAGAGGTAATCTAGTGTACATCGTGAGTCTCTATAAATAGAGCTCATTCTCTTTGTATTCAAATACACGCATCTATCTATTCTGAATACACTTCTTTGAAGTTATCTTTTCTATCCCTCTATCTACGCATCACTTCTTACTCTCAGTTCTTACTAGACCATAACTGATTATACCTCTCTCCGGAGCAAGTCTTCTGTGACTTAATCACTAAGTTTGATCTTCCTTATTAACTTGGTTTGAATGCATTCCATGTTATGAATCAACTTAAGTGTATACTTGATATAATCATTGCTGTCATTTCTATTACTTTACTTTTCCGCAACTAACTCTCTAACTTATTAATATTATTGTTGAGCTTTTAGATCCTTTGAGATTAACTATTCTGCAATACTACTTGTTCTAACGTTTGTTGAAGTGTGTCTCTAAGCTTTTCTCTCAACAATTATATATACGTTATTCATATGTCTATATGATAGTGTATAGTTATATTAGCCGGGTATAGTTGTTCTAAATATAATATTTTGAATATATACAACTATTATCAACCTGTCGGCATGTTATTTTACTAATGTAGATCTTGAGTTATACTTAGGATTCTATATATATGTTGTGTGTGATATAGTTCTGAAGTTATATTCGGAAGTTCTATATGTTAAGTTATAAAGTATGTTGCTATTATTGGTTTTATGGCAAGATAAAACTTGGTATGTTATATGTTGTTATTGTTAGTTTTATGTCAAGATAAAACTTAGTATGTTATATATTGTTATTGATAGTTTTATGTCAAGATAAAAGTAGGAATGTTATATGTTGTTATTATTGGTTTTAGGTCAAGATAAAACCTGGTTTTACTTCAAGATATAGATGTTATACTGCCTAAATGTTATGAAGTTAGGAGTAATGTTTAAAAGCATAGTCTAGTAACTTAGGGTTTTAGACATGAAAATGCTTTTGTTGTTAGAGCTATAGGAAGCCGTCGAAGTCTACATGAGTAATTTAATTCATCAACTAAGATTGGGGATCTTAGCGGAAATCCTCTGAACTGTAACCGTTAGTCCCGTGTGAGCGAGGAAGTCGTGTATAATTAGTATACGGGTTGACCACCCCACTTGTGACTGTTAGCTACAGTCAACCAAAAGCGAGTGATGAGCTATCCTTTTACTTGTTATTGTTCCGGTGTCGATGAAGCGTATGGTGTTGTTCTCATGGTAAATCATGAGTGTGTTTGTTTCTCATGGTAAATCATGAGTGTATTTTATCAGAGGTATTATGTCACAGCCGCGGTTCATGGTAGCAAATTATTATAAGCATTATACTTTGTCGTATACAAGTATTAATGTTAAGTATAAGTTTCCCCGTACTTATACCTTAGGTTTAAGGAATGTTTAGGTATAACACTTAAATGATAAGTAAATTATTATACCTAATATACCTACTAAATGTTGGAGAGTCAAAATGATACTTTCAAAACTATACTTTTGAACGTCGAAAAATGTATTATTTTATGGAGTCAAAACCTGTGGACTCACCAACTTTATGTTGACGTATCTTAAAATGCATGTGTTTTCAGGAACTTGAAAAGCGGGTATGTATTCGAACAGAAGAAGTTTTACTATTACCTTTCTGTTCATTAAGAAGTATGCCATAGTCGGATATTATGTAATAGAGTTTTAGGCTTTTCAATTGGATTTTGATGGAAGTTTGTTGTTATTGAGTAAACATCATACACATTTTCAAGTTATGATTACTTTTGTTGCCATTCTCAATGTTTACATGAGTATAGAATTTCCTAGCTAATTTGCTAGTTGGGACATCATCCCCCCGTTAGAGGGAATTTCGTCCCGAAATTCTTTCGAAGGTTAGGTTTGTGAGAATAAGTGAGGGTACTCTTGCTTCGGCTGATCTTCACGTTCCCATGTGACTTCCGGTCCACGCTTTGGGTTCCATCAAACTTTCACAATCGGAATGCGACTTTGCTTAGTACGCTTCACTTCCCTGTCCATGATTTCAACTGGTTCTTCGATGAACAGGAGATTGGCAATTGATGTGGCTCCTGTTATTAGGTCGATTCGGAATTCGACCTGTCTCTCCAGGATATTCCCGGAAGTTCTTCGGGAAATACATCCGGAAAATCGCATGCTACTGGAATACCTTGTATGCTTACTTCTTCCTTGGGCTTGTCCACAACATGAGCGGGGAAAACTTAGTTCTTCTGGTGCAGGCACTTCTGTGCCTTGATGCACGAGATAGGACGAGGATTGGCGCCAGGTTTATCACCATGGATTATTAGACTTTCGTGATTGGGAAGGTGAAGGCAAACGGCCTTCTCGCGACACATAGTATCAGCACGGTGGGGGCTTAACCCAACCATGCCGATTATCACATCAAAACTCCTAATATTTACTGGCATTAAATTTTTATTTGAAATGAATGGTTGTTTAGTGTTAAGGTGTACACTACATAAATATCCTAGGTTAATTCGGTTTTTTTCCATTAGCCATCTCTACCGTGAAGGATTCGTTTAGCTCCTGGGGTTGTTGTCTTAGTAAGTGCTCGAATTTGTTATTAACGAAGCTTCACTCAGCTCCACTATTGAGTAAGATGCAAGAAAAAGAGTTGTTAAGTGGGAACGTACCAGTAACAACTGTCGGGTCTTGGACTGCTTCGCCTTGACCCAAGGTCAGGACCCTTCTTGATCCTTCTGCTCCTTGATTTCTAGCCTTGGGGCAATTGCGCCTGAAGTGACCGGTTCCTCCACACCCATAGCAAGTGTGACTGGTTTCATAATTGGTGTTGTTGTGGTTGTTGTTGTTTTTGTTTGGCTGATGATTCTATTATGGATAAGTTCTACAGTATTTGGTGGTGTGATTCTTTCGGTTGCATTTCTTACAATGCAGCTCCCGGCAGGCTCCCTTATGATGGAAATTGCACTGGTTGCATTTTGGAAGGCTTCCAGCATATGGTCTCGCTGATGTTGGTGTAATAGGGGTCATGGTCGCATGAACATCAACAACATGTTGCTTCTTTGAGAACCCTTGAGTTAGCTGTCCCTTTCTCTTACTTTCAGACTTTCGCTTCCTGCTCTTAAGCTTGGGGTTTAGTGTGCCTTGATAAGCTGTCACTTGTTGGTTTCCGTGCTCGTTCCTTTGGCTGGAGTTGTCGATACTGTTTCCACCTCTATTGGTGTTGTTTGCATTGAGTTGTGCCATGGCAGCGGTTACTGCTGCCGTTACAGCAGCTTGGAATGTAGCAGAGTCCATCTGCAGAAGCGGTGTCTCGTGGGTGTGCTTGTTATTTTTGTGGAATGACATTTTCCTGCTGCATGATGATAAGCCAGATGGTAAGTAGTGATCGTTATTCCTGGTTGTACTCTATAAATTTCGCGGCTTGTCGCATGATTCACAATGTTTCAATCTACATCCCTATGATGTATTTATGGTAGTAGGTAATCGTGGATTTGGCATGAATATTAAGTCTATCCCTAGAGTTCATAGATTAGTTTGGTTTCGAGATCTTTGAGTATCTAGCGGTTTCAGGGCTTCGGTTGTGCATATGAAATGAGGAAAACACATTATTGCTTCATTAGTAAATACCATCTTAGCACGCGAAAGAGAATCATAACAAATGGTAGTGGGGGGGGGAAGGTTGATCCTAATCGTGGCGGAAAGTGTCTGGTGGTGGTTCTGATGAGGTGGATGCACCCTGAAGATGAGCTACTTGTCGCTCAGTGTCTCGTTGTCATGCCTCCCGAACTAACTGCCTCGTTTGGGAGTCCCGCTCACTTCCTCAGTTTGTCTCTCAGTTCTCTCAACAGCAGCCCGCATTTGGTCTATTTGATTGTGGGTGTCCTGAGCTCGGTCGCCAATGTCTCGAGTGCGTCGGACCATGACTGGGGGGGGAGGGGCTGGTCAGCTGGTCCTCCATGACTAAGATCGAAAAGATCTCGGGTCATGTCGTAGGGCGGTCGTATCCCCTGATGGCGAATCTATCTCCAATATCGGGTGCCTATGAGGTGTGGGGCCACCGGGGACCATACGATAAGTCGGTACTCTGGCCATGTATGGAGGATTGATGACTTCGGATTCTGCATCTGAGGCATCATCGTCATTTCCCTCGAGCTCTTCCTCTTCGAGGTTCACTACTTGCTCGACGGATTCATCTCTAAGTTCTACTTCATGTTTCTCCTCTGGTTCTTCCTTCGAGTCTCCTTCTGGGTCTTCCTCTGGGTCGAGCCACCCTACTTTTCCCTGACTAGGGAGATAGGGGTTTCCAGGCTAATGATACCCGTCTATAGTGTATTGCACGAAGGGGTATAATTACTAGAAACAAATAGCACACCAAATACTCCTATAGTATTTAAATTTTGTTTAGGTTTGATTCTATAAGCTCTTTAGATAATTAAATGGTATATTTTTGATTCATTGTCCATCACAATTACTCCTGAACACATGTTGGTTGTATTTTGAATGAATGTAGTTGATCAGGCTACATTCACCCCCAATACGACTACATAACTGTGCGGGTTTAATAGCGATGTTCAAATCCTCCAAAGACTTTTACTGTTCTTGTTGTGTTATTAATCTAAAATACACACATAAGTATGTATTTTAATTATTATGTTCAGAGTAGTTTAGTCCCATTGTATTTATGGTTGCATATCCTGTATGATTAGATATGCTAGTTCACTATAAACAATGCTCTGATACCAATCTGTAACACCCCCGAACCAGATGGCGGAAACGTCCGGGGGATTGATGTGACTTTCAACATTGTAGTATCATTACAGAGTATATAATTGAAACATAACATCATCATCATCACACATGTAATATAACAACATTCATTATTTACATCGAGTATTGTATTTGAATATTACATGCCAAAATAGTCAGAGTATGATGAAACAAAATATAACACAATATCCATTAGTTTGTTTCGTTCATCCTGCTTCAACGGTTTCCTGAGAATACAAGTTAATTTAAAAAGGTCAACATAAAAATGTTGGTGAGTTCATAAGCATGTTTGTGAAAATGATTTGTATAACTTTGAAACCACCAGAAAATCCTATATTTTCTGAAAACTGTTTAGTATGTTTGTGTCAAATCTTGTATTAATGCATGTATGTTATTGTTTATTTGACTAAAAGGGTAAAGAGAATGTGGAGAGAATGTAAAGAGCATGTATAGAGAATGTTCCCAGACAACCCGATGTTGTCTGTAAAAGAGAAAGCTGCCATACCAACCCCCGAGGTTGAGTACCAGTGAGAGTATGTTTCCGAGTAATCCAAAAGAAAAGAGAATGGTCTTCCGTAAACTTCATAACGTTAATTCCTCTAAGTGAGCCGTCATAACCATACTAAATAAAGACAATTTCGGCTGTATTGGCGTTGTTGGACGCCGGTTTTGATTATAAGGTTTTCGTCACCCTAGACTGAGTTAGTCTAACTGTAGCGAACAGCTCAGGTGTGGTGTGTCATCCCCGTATAGATCTATACACAAATCCCCGCTCTCCCTCCAAGAGACTCTGGTTATAACTACAGGCTACGATCTAACACTTAATAGGTGTCAACCGATAAAACTCACTAGATCCTTAATCGAATTTACGCGAAGAAAGGTATAATCTCATTCCATACCCAATGAACCATGTAAGTGAACCACTAAGGCATCGCTAAACATGTAAATCATTTCAAGGCCCAATTGGAATGCGATTATATAACATGGGCCCGAAATATATATGAAAGGACAACTAAGGCCCATTTCACATGTAAGGTATTTACAGGCCCAAATAGCACACAAATAGTATCCAAGGTCCGTCGCACATGTTAATGGGTCAATGAGGCCCAATAAACATATAAATAGTATACATGACCTATCACACATAAAAATGGGCCACTAAGGCCCAATAACCTAAAAAATGATCAAAATAATCCGTTTGTTAGTTTATCGTTGGTATTGGTTCAAGTATTCACTAAAATAGCATAAAAGCCAATTTTTTGTAAAAATGACGTTCTTGGCCCAATAAGCCAAAAATTTACAATTAATGCCCAATTTTTGTAAGAATAACATTTTAGTCTCCATTTTGTTCAAAACTTGTGTTAGTGACTAGTTTGTGGTAAAAATAACATTTTAAACCCATTTTTGTCAAAAATATCATTTTTGGCTTGATTTTTGTGAAAATACACATTTTTCTGGTTTTGGGCTTTTCCGACCTAGTTGTTGGAAAATTTGTAGAAAAATCATCGTAAGTCGAAATTTGGATCCGTAAATTCTGGAAGTTTGGAAATTTTGTCTACTTTGAGCATAATATTTCTCATAATTTTTAATGGCTTGTAACAAGTGTGAAATTGCTCACCTTCACAGGCTAGTCCGAAATTATTTCAAATCTGATAGACAGTTTTGTAAAATTCGCCAAAAATTGTAGAAAAATCGTATAAAAACGTGAGAGTAGTCATTTTAAAGTTAGAAAGCTGAGCTTTTCGCATGTAAAAACGTTTTGAAAAATATTATCATTTAGGTGGTCAAAACAGTTCGAGATTGGACCAAAACTTTCCTGTGAAAGGCTGATTTTTGAGTTTAGTTTATAGATCTTGGAACACAACACTCATTTTTACTATTTTAAGTGTATAAATCCCAGATCTAGTAGTTTAGATGTATTATATGTGATAAAACATACTTTTCTCAAGGTTTTCATGTAGATCCAAGTGATAAACTTAATATTCTTAACATACTTTTAGATTTATGAAGTAAATAACACATAACCACCAAATAAATCATGAAAAACACACATATCCATGCATACACACATAGATCTACACAAAACAACTTGTATTCTCCCACAAAACAAAGTAAAAACCGAAAAACAAGGAGGTATGAACTCACCTTTGCTTGAAGTTTCGGTTTTGAAGTAGAATGAAGTGGAGATCTTTACTTTAGCAAGCTCCTTGAAGGATTTTCGAAATCTATGAATGAAAGATGTATTATTCATGAAGTGTTATGGTTCAAGAAGAAATCAAGGAGTTAAACTATAGATCCAAGTATAAACTTACCAAAGATGATGATCTTGGTGGGAAAACCTTCTTGAAATGTTTAAAATCTCGAAAAATTGAGAGGAAAGAAGAGTGGTTTTCTTGAGAGTGTTTGAGAGGAATGATGAGAGAAAATGTTGGGTTTTAAAATGAAAGAGTGAAGGTAGAAAGGCCATATGGTCGTGAGTTTGAAGAGGGGAGAGGAAGAGAGAGAAATTGTTGTCTAGATATATGAAACATGCATTGTTATATGGTGGTTATTTTGCATGGATGACCACCATATAACATTGAGGTGGCACTTGCAAAATAATCCCCATTTTCTCTTTTTTTTTACACATACATGGGCCGAAAATTGGGTTTTAGGAAAGAAAGAGTTATTTAGTTTGGGCCTAATCTTGGTTTTGCTCGAAAACATGAAGCCCATTAAGGAGGTTTTCCGCCCATTGGGCCTTTACGGTAGTTCACGACCCAAATATGATATAAAGAATGAGTTTATGGTCCATTAAGGCCCATTAGGGTAAACCTATTCATTTTAGGCCCATTATGGCCCAAAATGTTAAGTTCCATGAAAGTGGGTCCAATTAGAGCCCATTTAAAGGTTCTACGCCCAAAATAGTCAAATTAGAAGCTTATTGGTCGATTAGGTCCAATAAGGAAATCCTAGTCCATAATGGACTTAAATTGGGATTTTTAAGGTTTCAAATCGTTAGTTCACTATTTGATGTGTTTGTATAGAGTTTTAGGCATTTCAATTGGATTTTGATAGAAGTTTGTTGTTATTGAGTAAACATCATACACATTTTGAAGTTATGATTAGTTTTGTTGCCATTCTCAATGTTTACATGAGTATAGAATTTCCTAGCTAATTTGCTAGTTGTGACACCCTCGATGATTTAATGATGACACACGTAAGTGCTCGGCCTTGCCTGGACTGATTTGATTTGTTCAATTAGTCGATCGTCATAAATAGAAAATCGGGAAACAACAGATGGACAGAGAGAATGATTGTAATCCTTGTCTCAGTCCATATGATATCTAGAATGGAGGAATATATGATCCCTTATCTAATGGACGCGTCATTGATTTGTTCAGAGTTCGACAGTGGCTTTTAAGAGCTACGATTCCTAGTCGGGTTGCAGAGTCATACTTGCAATAATAGTTATTAGACTTATCCAAGTGGGAGACTGTTGGATTAGTGTCTAAGTCCATAACTATAATTGGTATGTACTTGACCCGATTTGGCATGGTCCATTTGGGTTGCATGGCATCGGAAGAATTTGGATAGACTTTTGTGAGAAAAGGATATTTATGATTTATTAATATATTATAAGTCCTAATATATTAATATGAAATCATATTATTTTATTATTATTGATCAAGAATTAATTTCGAATTAATTTTGTGATTAAAAGAGACTAACTAAATATATGGGGATTAATTATGTAAATCATTCATTCGTATATATGTGGGCTTATGATCCATAGTTCTTCATGTTGGGCTAAAGCCATGCGGTAACCCATTGATACTCCATAGAGGTTAAAACCCATGGATCATGAGGAATATGGAAAGTCATGAGTTACATGGTGTAACCATAATAGCCACAATATATAAAGACCCCATAGCTCAAGAAATCAGCCCTAAGGATTCATATGAGAGGGCTAGCCGATTTTGAGCATGAGACCCTTTTCTCTCAACTTATTCCAAGTTGTTGGTGGTGTTGTGTAAACCATTTGAGGTGTCACATTTGGGGCACTAGGCTCTTAAGCTCCATAGAATCAAGCTACAACAAAGAGGTATGTCATTCTACTAGATTATGCTAGTTAGGATGAAACCTTGGAATATTGAATATTTGCATGTATAATAGAGAAAACATAGATCCAAGGTTTATAGGGTTGTATGTGCACCATAGGATGTTGTAGTGTACTAAAACCCATCACCACAGGCGCAAAAGATGTGTGCTACATGCGAGTCCACGCAAAGGACATGCATCCGCGCGACGTGCTTCAAGAACACGAAAAACATTAGATTTGGAATTTTGTTGTTCCATGTAATTTTCAACACACTAACTACCCCCATAGGGATGTCCGACTAAGCTTCTAAAGTACCAATAAGCAATCCACTTCGTCTAAAAACATTGTAAATCGGAAGATTTAGTGAAAATTTTGGAAAATTTTCCGAAACCTAAAAACTCAAAATTTGGAACAATGGTTGAAATAAACTCAAAATTAAGTATTAGAATAGAAAAATCGGTAGTATAACAAGCCTAAATGGTAACCCATTACAAAAAATTCGACCAAAATCCACCCAATGCAAAATTTTCTTAAAATCCCTAAAATCTGAAATTGAGCAAAATAAGGAGTTAGGATTAGTGTAGATAGTATATGGAAGTAGAGGGATAAAAGGAAATGCTAAAAACCAAAGCCCAGGATCGATCGCGTAGCGTGCTCGTCGTGCAAGTGGGGACCGATCGAGACAAAAAAAGCGGGGGGGGGGAGACCAAAGGAATGTTTGAAGATGATGAAAAAAATGAAATTTTAATGTTGATTGGATTCAGGTGCGTGCGGCGCATATCGTATTCTCGTCGCATGTTGCTCAAAATTTCAAATCTCACCCTTCTGAATTACCCCTAGATTATATTATAGCCTAAAACCTTAAAAGAATAATCTAGCTAGGAGTTGATGAACAATGAAGGAAAATGTTCATAAGATAAAAGGAAAATTATTGGTTTACCGGTGATAAGAAGTCTGGTTGCTAGGATAGCAACAATAGCTTTCTATAACAAAGGAAATAAAATATTCCTAGTAGACCAAGACATATAAAGATTTGATTACAACCCCATTAGTTAAATATAGGATCGACAAGTAACCTACTCACTATCATTTCAAGATAACAACCCTTCGATGCTAACCTTGATTGACACAACTACCATTCAAACCATGATCAACAGTTAAGTCCCCGATGCGTTAGGGAACCTCATGTGACACCCCGAAAACCGGAACGGCGGAAACGTTCGGGGGTGGAGGACGTCATGTACAGTATCACAACAATGCATAGTAGTAAACAAGCAACAACATCATCCATTGCATTAATAATATAATTTAATACAAGTGTGTTCTGTCAAGTTATATAGACACCAAAATATGAATCAAAATAAAAGATGAGTATTGAACGAGCTCCATCTTCTCAAAAACCTGGCTCCGGTACCTGTCTACTGGTGACCTGAGAATACAAGTTATTTTGAAAGAGTTTATCAGCTTTAAAGCTGGTGAATTCATAAGTATATTAGTGTCTGTGTTTGTATGAAAGTGTTTGTAAGTATGTAATGTATAAGTTTGAAAATGTTTTGTAATTGTTTGAACTCTCCTAGAAAACCTTATGTTTTCTAATAAAAGTAGCCTTCTACCAAGGCATTTAGTGTTCGTGTCTATGTCTCTTGTAAGAGTTTGTATTTTCCCAAATCTGACTATCATTAACCAAAAATGTAGTTTCTACATTTCTGTTTATTGTGTGAAGATCACAAAGTGAATGTAATGCGCAAATGAAATAGTACTGTAGCGTTGTATTAAGTAACTACTGTTGTACTAAATACCTTAAACCAATTGTTATTTAAAGTACCATGTGATCGGCCTGTATCCTGCTACCGACTATAAACACGACGATGTCAGACGTCGGAAGAATTGACGTTTGGCACCCGTAGACTTGCAAGTCCCACTGTAGCGAGCAGCAAGGTGTAGGATAGTCAATCCAGTATAGATCTATACACAAACTCAAACGCTCCCCAGTTAAGGAGATTCTGGATACAAAACGGGCCATGACAGGTGATGCCATGCCCCGTTACGTGGCTCACATAACTGTAGTAATGTTGTTGTATATGTATGTGCTAGCTGTATTGCGTGTTCTCTCTCTGTCTAGCATGTATGTATGTTCTCTCTGTATGGTATTGTTTGTTTCTGATCATAGTATTCTCTATCTGTATGTTATGTTCTCTCTGTATGGTATTGTTTGTTTCTGATCATAGTATTCTCTATCTGTATGTTATGTTCTCTCTATATGGTATTGACTCATGTATGAACTGACTCTTTGTATGTTTCACTGTTCTAGTAATAGTATTAGTATCTCTCTAAACTATACCTATTATAGCTTACTAGTAATGTTGTTTGAATGTATGAACATGTTTGTATACTTTTGCTACCCAAAGGTATTGAACTGAATGAAAGAGGAACTTTTATATCTATATACATATACATAATATATAACTAGGATTCAAACGACCTTCAGACAAATAGCCTGAATACCCTAAGTCCACAACCAAACAAGGAACAGGAAGTAAGGTGAGCTATCAGTCCTAAGTCTTTTCAATCCTACTTATATAACTATATCTATATAGATACACATTTAACAGAATATAAGTTTAAAAGAGTTTTAATAAAAGTATTTGATATGTAAAAGAGTTTGTAAAACAGTTTGAAGTAAAACAGTTTGATAATACAGTTTGAAAAGTAAGAAATCCACTTGTTTGGTAGTTATTAATCACATGTGATTGATATACTAACTATAATAGTTCAACTTGTATCCCCCCATAAAAGCATTTAAAATCATTTAAAAGGTTGATTAAGGGGTATGAACTCACATGTAGTGAGTAACTCGAATGAAAGATCGATATAAGATTGTTGGGTGTCAATTGGAGCCTTGAGCACAAACGAACCCTATTTAACATATAAATACGCATATATGAATACATTCAATGTATATAATCACGCAAAAGGGATATGGACACGCCTTAGGGACATAAAAACACTTAGAATTAAGTGTTACCAACACCTATGGTTGTATATAAGGGGTATATGGCTATACAAGGGAGTGTATGGTCAAAATGCACAATATTTGGGTGTGTGTGGCCAGGGTGTGCGGCCAGGGTGTGTGTGCGGCCGCACACTCACTATGAAGTGTGCCAAAACGTGTTTCCAAGCCTTAGGAACGTTCTAGGGAAGGTGTTTTAACCATTGGATAGATGGAATGGAAGTTTGTTGCCATATTAGACCCTTAAAAGAGTGTGTGCGGCTATACTTGGTGTGTGCGGCCGTACACATGGTGTGTGCGGCCGTACACACTTGAAGATCATATGAAATGGCGTTTTTCATGTGTAAATTCAAGGGTCTTTAGTTTATAACAAGCTATTGCAAGTGTATACCCGATTTAGAGGCTTAAAAGTGTAGTTAAAAAGCCCCAAAAGTAGTGTGTGTTCTTGGTGTTCTTGGTGATCTAACACCAAATAGGTGTTTTCATGGATCAAATCATGGGAAAAGGCTAGTTAAGGTAAAGTATTAGCTAATCAAAGAAGGAATCACTCACTTGATTGAAGATGGAAGTGAAACTATTAGGGTACAAAGTCACTCTTGGATGTAGTGTTTTAGGCTTTCCTTTTTGTATGTGTAAATGGGTTGAGTCTTTCCTATAAATAGGAAGTGAGTGACTCCCATTATGTAAGGAACCATTTGGAGTGTTAGACTAGAGAGAGAAATTTGTACAAACCCATTTGTATATCCTTTCTAGATCTAATATGAGCTTACAAAGATTTATATACTCCTTGTGTTCTTGATTTAACATGATGATTCACTAGATCTTTCTAATTCCGCACATGCCATCATATTCAACACCACTACAATTGGTATCAGAGCGGGTGATCTTGATTGGATCAAGAATTGATCCTTGATGGCAATCTTGATTTGGTGATTCATTTTTTGATCTTTGATCTTCATGTTTTAGAGAGTTTTTGGATTCTAGAAATCGAATTCATCTTTGATTCTATTCATAATTCGATTTTCTTCACTAGAATTCAAGTGATTTTTACTTTCTCTCTCTAGAAAACCCATTCAAAATCACTTTCTCTCTCTAGAAATTTTCAATTTCTTGTAAGCATGGTGGATTTTCCATATGATTCTTGGATTGTGACCATTGAAGATATCAAATACAAAGTCAATGAAGATCAATTTTATGGGTTGGTGTTATGTAAATTGATTTCATGGGGTAATATGGTTTCTTATGGAGATTTGAAGGATGATAATGGAAGCTTGATTTTTCAACCACTTTGTAAGATTGTATGGTTGAATAAAATTGCATTGTCCATATTAGTTCGTAGTAGAAATCAAAAGGAAGGAGAAGAAAGAGATTTGTTCAAAAAGAAATATGTTTCTCTTATTGAAGACCCAAATGATCTTCGTGCTCTTAAGGTTGTTGAAGTTGTTGACAATGGAGTTCAATGTGATGTTCTTGATGTTCTTGAAGTTCATGATAAGAAGATTCAAGTTGATTCTCAAGATGAAAAAGTTTTTTTGCTCGATTGGAGTTCAAACCGATGATATTTTGTGTTCTTGTGATTCGTTTGAAGGAATAATGATTCCTTATCGGAAGCCGGTGATCCAAGAAATTCACAAGTATCAAACTCCAAAAGATTTGATTCAAACTCATAAAGTTGAAGTTGTGGAAAGTGGGTTTGTTCATGAAATCAAGTCTTCAAGATGCAAAAAGATGAGAAAGAAAAAGAAGAAGATTAAAAGGAAGAATAAGCGGGTTTATTCACAAAAATCGTCAAATGTTGTTGTAAATCCGAAATCCGTGAAGCAAATTTGGGTTCCAAAGCAACAATCTCCAAATGTTGCATTGAATTTGAAGTCAAAACCCAAAAGTGTTGATGGTTCTTTTGAAGATGTTCTTGGTTTGATGAAGAACACGAAGAACACGAAGAACGAGTTGTACATCTCGCATGGTGGGTGGTACAATGTTCAAATTGGAGATTTTCTCGTTCCAACAAAAGAACCAAGATCTTCTAAATTTGATTCGTTCGTTGAAAATGGAACTCGATTCGTCAAAAAGGTATCTCAAATTCTCAAATGGATTCCAAAACGTCCATGATTTCGATTCGTGCTTTGCGTTTTTTCATTTTCGGTCATCTTGATTCGTTGGATCTATTCCGTTTCAACCCAATTGTAGATCCAATCTATTTTTTTTATCCAATCCAATCCATTTTTTTTGTTGTTCAATTCGATTCTGGATGGCAATTTTTCATTTGAATTAAAATCTGGCCCAAACATTTAATCCATTACTATTCATCTTAATTTCATTATAGATTAAATCTAAAAATCAGATTTCTTTTGTTTAGTCCAATTCGTGTGATTGAACTCTCTAATATGTTACTGTTCATGAACCCTTTTGAGTCCATAAACCAAACGATCCGATATCTTTGATGGAGCCCAAAAGAATCAATTAATTGGATATGAAGCACTTCGTTCATTCTTTCTAACTCGCTTAAAGTGTTTGTTCTTTCGACTATTCTTGAGTGTGCTCTTACATATTTGTTTTCATCCCTTTATTCTTAACAATCGATTTTTTTTGTTAAATTCTTTTCTAAATCGATTTGGAGTCAAATTTGGAGATTACTCATCTGAAATCGGTTGTCAATATCAAAGCCTGGTTCGTCTTGAATAATCGGGGTCGGAAGAATGAATTCGCATTGATTGAAATCAGACGAAATTGTCTTTGATTGGAGTTAGTATTCGCATTTTGAAATTCGTTTTGTTGAATGAAATCAGTACTAGAGTTGAATGATTTTACTTGACGTTAATATCGATTTCGATTTTAGAGTTGACTTCTTGGAGTCAAACTCATTGAACATATGCTTGGGACAATTGACGATCGAAATCAGATTCGACGTGTTGTGTTCAAATTGATAGTCGAATTCCTGGAGACGAATTGGAATGACGAATCGGGAATCGTTTTGGTGATGTTGATGGTGCGAAGCCATGGATTTTGAAAGCCAATCAGGGTATTTGCTTTTGGGGTACTTGTGATAGAAAAAGAGAAGGTTTGGAATTCGTTTTTGGGGTATGATAATCGAATGGGTGTCATCGATATCGACTTGGGTGATTTAGATTTCGAAGGCTTAAGGTCGATGGATATTTGTTGATAGCGAAGCGAATGGTTAATATCAAATATTTGGAGAGGTCAATTGTCGATTTTCAAAAAATGATGAAGCGAATACAATGTGTTTGGGAATTCGATTTTAGGGTCTTAAAATTTTGATGTGCGAAGTCTTGGATTTGTTGGTTAATGGCTTAAGAACAAAGCACTGTAGTCGATTGACGAACAGATGGTCGATGTGCGAAAGTCTTGGATATGTAAAAACGAAGGCTACACGATTCGTACCTGATTAACGAACCGAAGTTCATAAAGTTTCGTGCGTGCCTGAAGGTTTCGTATGAAGGGAATAAATTGATTTCGTACAAAGGGAAGAACTTGGTGCCTGAGATTTTCGTACGAAGCGTTTGTAAGAAATGTACGAAGCAATCGACCTGTATAACGTGAATTGGGGAAGAAAACAAAATGTTTCGAATTGGGTCCCTGAACTTTCGAAAACATGGCACATTAACTCCATAAGGACTTATTTTCGAAATTTTGGATGCCTTGTGAAGATGTTTCGAAAATTGCACCTGAAGTTTCGACATTTTGGCAGTTTATACCTAAAGTCGAAAATAGTGTTATAAAGTTGAGAAAATGAAGATTTTTCATTTCTGGTCCCTGAAGTTTGTGCGAATTTACGCTTTATGCTCAGTTTCGCAAATGGGGTAGAGTTTCGCATATTTGGTTGTTTTGGGCGCAACGGGTCCCTGCAGAATTCAGAAAGTGACACTTTTTACCCGGATTTTGAAAAATCTTGCAACTTTCACCCAAAAAGTCAAAAAATTTCACAAATTGGAAATTTTTTTGAGGCTTTTTCGTGATTGTTTTTCCGTGCAAGATTTTTGGTGATTCATTTTTGGTACACATCAAGGGGGCGTATTGTGAAGACTATTCCTCGAGCGCTTCTCACCCTTAATGGGTTTTATAATCATTTTTTGATTATAAAAAGGGGGAGAATGATAGGTATTCGAAGCGACTTTTTCGAATATTCATTTGCGGATTTGAAGACCGGTGATTACTTCGAGGGGGAGTTTGGTCTTGATCGCGCTAGCTCGTTGGAGACTGAAGCCGATACATCCAATCCTAACTTTGAGTGGGTGAATGTTAGGGTGCAAAGTCACTCTTGGATGTAGTGTTTTAGGCTTTCCCTTTTGTATGTGTAAATGGGTTGAGTCTTTCCTATAAATAGGAAGTGAGTGACTCCCATTATGTAAGGAACCATTTTGAGTGTTAGACTAGAGAGAGAAATTTGTACAAACCCATTTGTATATCCTTTCTAGATCTAATATGAGCTTACAAAGATTTATTTACTCCTTGTGTTCTTGATTTAACATGATGATTCACTAGATCTTTCTAATTTCGCACATGCCATCATATTCAACACCACTACACAAACTTTGGATGATACTTGAGAGAAAACGAGTTCTAGCTTTGAAGAAGTGGAAAAAGTGTTCAAAATGACTAAGTGTTCTATATATAGGTGGGAGTGTGCGGCTGGGATGGGTGTGTGGCCGCACAGTCGGGTGTGCGGCCGCACACACCTTGTGTTGGTGTGTTTGGCTCAATTGCAAGGTGTTACACTCACAATACTCATCCCCCGACTCTTACCTTGATTATATTAGGTTTTAAACACTCTAAATGAATCTCTATATAGTGCTAGAAGATAGCAAAAACGAGTCTGGCCTTCATTGATTTGAATAAGTGTATAAGAAAAAAATTTCGGATTGTCACATCATCCCCCCGTTAGAGAGAATTTCGTCCCGAAATTAAAGTTTAAGAAATGAAGTTATTACAAATAACTAAGTAAAAAGATGAGGATATTTCAGTTTCATTTGATCCTCACGCTCCCAAGTGAATTCAGGTCCTCGCTTGGCATTCCAGCGAACCTTCACTATCGGGATGCGACTTTGCTTTGTTTGCTTGACCTCCCGGTCCATGATTTCTACAGGTTCTTCCACAAAGTTGAGGCTCTCGTTGATCTCGATCTCGTCGAGTGGGATTACAAGAGTCTCGTCGGACAGACACTTTTTCAAGTTCGAGACGTGGAAAGTAGAATGTACGTTACTGAGTTCATGAGGTAAGTTAAGTTTGTAAGCTACAGGGTCGATTCTAGTGAGAATCTCGAAAGGCCCTATGTATCTTGGATTTAGCTTTCCATGCTTTCTAAAGCGTATCAAGCCTTTCCAGGGTGAGACCTTCAATAGAACACGGTCGCCCACCTGGAATTCCAACGGTTTCCTTCGTTTATCTGCGTACCTTTTCTGTCGGTCTCTAGAGGCTTTCAATCGTTCACGAATCTGAACGATCTTCTCTGTCGTTTCCCGAATGATCTCCGGGCCCGTGAGAGTGCTTTCAGGAACTCGTCCTTTAGCTAACTAGGTATCACCCACCTCAGCCCAACACATAGGGGATCTGCACTTTCAGTCATAGAGGGCCTCGAATGGAGCAGCCTTTATGCTCGTGTGATAACTGTTGTTGTAGGAAAATTCTACAAGGGGTAAATGAGTATCCCATGCTTTCCCAAAGTCGATCACACAGGCTCGCAACATATCTTCCAAGGTTTGGATAGTCCTCTCACTTTGTCCGTCATTCTGTGGATGGTAGGCTGTACTCATGTCCAGCCTAGTTCCTAGGGAACTTTGTAGTGACTGCCAGAACCTCGAAGTGAATCTACTATCTCTGTCCGAGATAATGGATATGGGAACACCGTGCAGTCGTACAATCTCCCAAATGTAGGTTCTTGTAAGCTTCTCCATTTTGTCTGTTTCTTTGATAGGCAGGAAGTGTGTGGACTTGGTCAATCTGTTGACGATGACCCATATGGTATCAAGTCCACCCGTTGTCTTGGGCAACTTGGTTATGAAGTCCATAGTGATCCGCTCCCACTTCCATTCCGGTATCTCTGGCTGTTGTAGTAGGCCTGAGGGTTTCTGGTATTCGACCTTGACCTTGGTGCAAGTAAGGCATTTACTCACGAAGGTAGCAATCTCTGCTTTCATGTTAGGCCACCAGTATAGCTTTTTAAGATCCAAATACATCTTATCTGAACCTGGGTGGACGGAATAACAAGTGTTGTGTGCCTCGTTCATGACCAAGTCTCTGAAACCACCGTGTTTTGGTGTCCAGATCCGACCCATGAGATAATAAGCTCCGCCACCCTTGACTTCCAAGTTCTTATCCATCCCTCTCAGGGATTCACTCGCCACCTTTTCAGGTTTCAAAGCGTCGAGCTGAGCCTCCTTAATTTGCGTGGACAAGTGTGAATGGATAGTCATAGTCAATGATTTGACTCTACGACCAGAGTATTCTTTCCGACTTAGGGCGTCAGCTACTACGTTGGCTTTACCCGGATGATAACAAATTTCGCATTCGTAATCACTGAGTAGCTCGACCCACCGTCGTTGTCTCATGTTGAGCTCCTTCTGGTCGAATATATGTTGTAGGCTTTTGTGGTTTGTAAAGATAGTGCTTTTTGTTCCATACAGGTAGTGTCTCCAGATCTTCAGAGCAAACACAACTGCTCCTAGCTCAAGATCGTGTATAGTGTAGTTGACCTCGTGTGTCTTCAGCTGTCTCGAGGCATAGGCGATGACCTTACCTCGCTGCATCAGAACACATCTGAGCCTTAGATTTGATGCGTCGCAATAGACAACGAAGTCTTCTATCCCTTCGGGGAGGGATAGTATTGGTGCGGTGCACAAGGCTCGCTTGAGCGTTTGGAACGCTCTCTCCTGCTTCTCTTCCCAGTCAAAGGCCACACCCTTCTGGGTCAGTGTTGTAAGAGGTTTCGCAATTCGGGAGAAGTTCTGAATGAACCTGCGATAGTAGCCAGCGAGGCCTAGAAATTGACGAATTTCTGTAGGCGTCTTCGGTGCTGACCAGCTCTCAATGGCTTTGATTTTGGAAGGGTCCACGTGTATTCCCTCCTTGCTAACCACGTGCCCTAAGAATTCGACTATTCGAATCCAAAATTCGCACTTCGAGAACTTCGCATAGAGCTTCTTTGAACGCAGCGTTTCTAAGACTAGTCGCAGATGTTGACTATGCTCTTCCTTACTACGAGAGTAGATAAGTATGTCATCGATGAAGACGATGACGAACTGAACCAAGTAAGGACGACACACACTATTCATTAAATCCATGAATACTGTGGGCGCGTTTTTAATCCGAACGACATCACTACGAATTCGTAGTGCCCATAACGAGTTCGAAAGGCTTTCTTCGGGACATCCTCCCCTAGCACTCGTAGTTGGTGATATCCGGATCTTAAGTCGATTTTTGAAAAGAAGTTCGCCCCTTGAAGTTGGTCAAATAAATCGTCAATACGAGGTAGAGGATAACAATTTTTGACGGTCAGTTTGTTGAGCTCCCTGTAGTCGATGCACATACGAAACGATCCGTCTTTCTTCTTGACGAACAAGACTGGAGCTCCCCAGGGTGAGAAGCTTGGTCTTATAAAGCCCTTGCTGAGCAGTTCGTTAAGTTGACAGGACAGTTCTTGCATCTCTGCAGGTGCTAGACGATAGGGCGATTTGGCTACGGGGGTAGCCCCTGGAACTAAGTCGATTCTGAACTCGACTTGACGTTGCGGAGGTAATCCTGGGAGTTCTTCTGGAAAGATGTCGGGAAAGTCACGTACTACTGGAATGTTCTGAATGACTTTTGTTTCTTGGCTCACATCGACCACATGAGCAAGGAATGCGCGACATTCCTTTCGCAAGAGTTTCTGAGCTTGAATGCTCGAGATGATACGAAGGTTCGTGTCGGGTTTGTCGCCATAAACTACTAGAGTTTCGCTAGACGACAGATTAAGGCGAACTGCCTTTTCGTAACACATAATGTCGGCACGATGAAGACTCAACCAATCCATGCCGATAATGACGTCGAAACTTTTAATTGAGACCGGCATGAGGTCGATCGAGAATGAATGGATATCTAGTGTTAGGGTACACCCTATGTATATACTGCTAGTGCTCTCTGTCTTTGCATTATCCATTTCTACAGTGAACGGTTCTTTAAGTGTTCGTGATTTTTGCTAAAGTAAATGGGCAAATTTTTGGTTCACGAAACTCCTCTCCGCTCCACTATCAAATTTTTGGTCCACGGTGGGGTCGGCAACCGCTTCCTCGTGGACTATGGCCAGAACCCTTCCCACTCTACCTGCATCCCCGGCCTTTGGGCAGTCCCTCATGTAGTGGCCCACCTCGCCACAACCGTAGCAAGCTTGGCCCACACCAGCGCCGGGGACTTGGTTGAGTGGTCTCGTCGGAGCTTTGCAGAAACGGGCGGTATGCCCCTTCCTGTTGCAGTTCGAACACTGCATTTCCTGGCAGGCTCCTGAGTGGTGGAAGTTGCATTTGTTGCACTTAGGCAAACTTCCAGCGTACTGCTTTATCGGAGCACCAGCAATGGCAGGTGCTATCGTAGCATGAACTGCCACGATCTGCTGCTTTTTAGCAGCCTTCTTCTTCTTTTTGTCATCCCAGAACTTCCGATTGGAATCAGCGGTTTTGGAAGGTTCTGAGATGGCCAGGGTTGTTGTTGCGGCCGGGATACGAACCCCATGGTCTATAAGCCGCTGTGCCAATCGCTTGACACTATCGAATGTAGTGGGGTTTGAAGCCAAAACATTTCCCTGGAATGGAGGCACCAGGCCCCATATGAATCTCTCTATCTTCTTCCCCTCTGTATGAACCATGTTGGGACAGAGGGCCACCATTTCACAGAACCTGGCGGTGTAGGAGACTATGTCGGAGCCCTTCATGGTTAGGCTCCACAGTTCTTCCTCTAGTTTTTGGATCTCGCCCCTCGGGCAGTACTCTTCGATCATTAGCTCTTTCAGAGCTTCCCAGCCCATAACATTTGCCACTATTAGGGATAGTGACTTGACATGGCTATTCCACCATATCAGGGCTTTGTCTTCAAGGTGCAAGTGGCGAACTTGACCTTGCTCCCTTCTGGACAGGAGCAAATTTCGAAAACTGATTCGGTCTTCTCGAACCATTGCGAGAGGGCAATCACTCCGCCAGTCCCTCTAAAGGACTTGGGCTTGCAGTTAGCAAAGTCCTTTTAGGAGCACTCTCTCAAGCGCACAGGAGCTTTACCAAGAGTAGATTGAACAGGGGTTCCTCCTCTAGTGGAACCAGAAGAATGATATTGAGCCATGGCTGTAGCCACCGCCGCAACTACAGCAGCATTTAGAGCTGCCGTATCGATTTGAGGAGCAGGTGGTGTTGCAGTTATCGGAGGATCGCGTCTTGTTGATCGATGTGGAGGCATCTTTTAATTATAAGTTTAGAAAGATGAAGATATTGATAAGAATTTAATAGGAAAATTGATGAGAATGACTCATAGACTAACTCTCCATAGCCCAACAGTACAATTGAATAGCACGATTTGAATGTAGATATAGTACTAACAGATGATAGCATTTGGATAATAATTTCCGTGAGATTAGATATCTGTCAATAATACTGGAATTACTGATGTAACAAGTTTCGGAAAAATGGCCTAGAAGTAGGCCTTACATCAACCAAGATGGGAAAATTTTGACAGAACTACGACCTAATCAAGACCTAACAGGTCTAAGGTTTACAAATATAGGAAATTAGACTAGAGTTTTTATAGAAACTAGGTTATATCCAAAAGAGAAGTCGATGGGACTCTATCGGCGACGAGAACTACTAGAGTGAGTTCTTGACTCCGACAGAAGTCGTTCTATGTCCCTCATACGCCTTTCAGATCTTGCTTGCTGAGCTCGAAGTTCCCTGACTTCAGCTTGGGTTTCAGCAAGTTCTCTCTGCAGAGCTGCATTGCGGACCTGAGTCCTCTCATGAGCAGACTCTAGCTGGCGAATGCAGACTGTGTTAACGCCAGAGTTGGTGTCAATCTCCATGACTCGGTCGATAGTTGCCCGACCTTGCTCGGTGTTCCGAGCAATCCTACGAACCATGATGGGTAGGACCCTGTCAGCTGAACCTCCCTCGGTGAGGTTGTAGAAGCTTCTGTCTCCATTGTCGGAATGGGTTGACCCTGTTCCTGACTCCATCTATTTAAGTTTGTGGCCCACAAGGATGTGAGTCCTTGAAATGCTGGACGAGGGTTCGGGTTTGGGTTTTGAGCAGCTGGGGGTAGGTTGTTGACTTCAGGTTCTGAGTCAGAACCATCAGAAAAGCCTTCAGCTTCGTGATCATCCAATGGGATTGGGTGATCATCTTTTGGCTCTTCTCCAAGCCATCTAGCACTGCCTTCGTTGGGATAGTACGGGTCTCCGGGGATATGGAATCCAGCCATGATATCTACGCGAGAAAAGGGATAAAGAAATAACTAAATAGACGCACTAATTAGATAATTATAAGATGATCTTGATCAGTTAATTCAAAATTTGCGTAGTGCATACCAGTCATATATGTAACCAAGACAGGATATACCTTCGAATAAAAGACCCTAACTCTAAGCCGACAACCAAACAAGGAACAGGAAGTAAAGCAAAGATCATAGATTCTAAGTCTATGACATCCTAGTTACATATAACCTTATTGTATCCACTCTGCAACTATTGACATACTAATAAAGACCTTTTTAGTTCTCAGATAAGTAATTAATAGTAACACAAAATACTCCTATAGTATTTTAAGTTTATGTTTTGTTCTACTGTTCTCATTGTAGTAGTGTTGGTAAGTTTTTAGACTTGTTGCAACCTCACAACCATCCTTAGGCACATGCTAGTCACTCCTCGGATAATATAGTTGATCAGGCTATATCTTCCCAGGGTTGACCATATGTCTCTGAGTCTACTTGTGTTGCCCAACAATCGTAATACTTTTGTTTTGTCCTAGTGACACTGTTTTTAGTATAAATGCAGGTATGTATACTTGGTTAAATATTTTATTATTTAAAAGTATAAACTCCTTATCAGAGTATTTTAATCCCGCTGTGTTTATAGTTCGTATATCTTTTATGGATTGATACACTCGATTCACTATAAACAAAGCTCTCATACCAATCTGTCACACCCCAAAACCGGAACGGCGGAAACGTTCGGGGGTGGAGGACATCATGTACAGTATCACAACAATGCATAGTAGTAAACAAGCAACAACATCATCCATTGCATTAATAATATAATTTAATACAAGTATGTTCTGTCAAGTTATATAGACACCAAAATATGAATCAAAATAAAAGATGAGTATTGAACGAGCTCCATCTTCTCAAAAACCTGGCTCCGGTACATGTCTACTGGTGACCTGAGAATACAAGTTATTTTGAAAGAGTTTATCAGCTTTAAAGCTGGTGAGTTCATAAGTATATTAGTGTATGTGTTTGTATGAAAGTGTTTGTAAGTATGTAATGTATAAGTTTGAAAATATTTTGTAATTGTTTGAACTCTCCTAGAAAACCCTATGTTTTCTACTAAAAGTAGCCTTCTACCAAGGCATCTAGTGTTCGTGTGTATGTCTCTTGTAAGAGTTTGTATTTTCCCAAATCTGACTATCATTAACCAAAAATATAGTTTCTACATTTCTGTTTATTGTGTGCAGATCACAAAGTGAATGTAATGGGAAAATGAAATAGTACTGTAGTGTTGTATTAAGTAACTACTGTTGTACTAACTACGTTAAACCAATTGTTATTTAAAGTACCATGTGATCGGCCTGTATCCTGCTACCGACTATAAACACGACGATGTAAGACGTCAGAAGAAATGACGTTTGGCACCCGTAGACTTGCAAGTCCCACTCTAGCGAGCAGCAAGGTGTAGGATAGTCAATCCAGTATAGATCTATACACAAACTCAAACGCTCCCCACTTAAGGAGATTCTTGATACAAAACGGGCCATGACAGGTGATGCCATGCCCCGTTACATGGCTCACATAACTGTAGCAATGTTCTTGTATATGTATGTGCTAGCTGTATTGTGTGTTCTCTCTCTGTCTAGCATGTATGTATGTTCTCTCTGTATGGTATTGTTTGTTTCTGATCATAGTATTCTCTATCTGTATGTTATGTTCTCTCTGTATGGTATTGTTTGTTTCTGATCATAGTATTCTCTATCTGTATGTTATGTTCTCTCTATATGGTATTGACTCATGTATGAACTGACTCTTTGTATGTTTCACTGTTCTAGTAATAGTATTAGTATCTCTCTAAACTATACCTATTATAGCTTACTAGTAATGTTGTTTGAATGTATGAACATGTTTGTATACTTTTGCTACCCAAAGGTATTGAACTGAATGAAAGAGGAACTTTTATATCTATATACATATACATAATATATAACTAGGATTCAAACGACCTTCGGACAAATAGCCTGAATACCCTAAGTCCACAACCAAACAAGGAACAGGAAGTAAGGTGAGCTATCAGTCCTAAGTCTTTTCAATCCTACTTATATAACTATATCTATATAGATATACATTTAACAGAATATAAGTTTAAAAGAGTTTTAATAAAAGTATTTGATATGTAAAACAATTTGAAGTAAAACAGTTTGATAACACAGTTTGAAAAGTAAGAAATCCACTTGTTTGGTAGTTATTAATCACATGTGATTGATATAATAACTATAATAGTTCAACTTGTATCCCCCCTCCCATAAAAGCATTTAAAATCATTTAAAAGGTTGATTAAGGGGTATGAACTCACCTGTAGTGAGTAACTCGAATGAAACATCGATATAAGATTGTTGGGTGTCAATTGGAGCCTTGAGCACGAACGAATCCTATTTAACATATAAACACACATATATGAATACATTCAATGTATATAATCACCCAAAAGTGATAGGGACACGCCTTAGGGACATAAAAACACTTAGAATTAAGTGTTACCAACACGTATGGTTGTATATAAGGGGTATATGGCTATACAAGGGAGTGTATGGTCAAAATGCACAATATTTGGGTGTGTGCGGCCAGGGTGTGTGTGCGGCCGCACACTCACTATGAAGTGTGCCAAAACGTGTTTCCAAGCCTTAGGAACGTTCTAGGGAAGGTGTTTTGACCATTGGCTAGCTGGAATGGAGTTTGTTGCCATATTAGACCCTTAAAAGAGTGTGTGCGGCTATACTTGGTGTGTGCGGCCGTACACATGGTGTGTACGGCCGTACACACTTGAAGATCATATGAAATGGCGTTTTTCATGTGTAAATTCAAGGGTCTTTAGTTTATAACAAGCTATTGCAAGTGTATACCCGATTTAGAGGCTTAAAAGTGTAGTTAAAAAGCCCCAAAAGTATTGTGTGTTCTTGGTGTTCTTGGTGATCTAATACTAAATAGGTGTTTTCATGGAGCAAATGAAGGGAAAAGGCTAGTTAAGGTCAAGTATTAGCTAATCAAAGAAGGAATCACTCACTTGATTGAAGATGGAAGTGAAACTTTGGATGATACTTGAGAGAAAACGAGTTCTAGCTTTGAAGAAGTGGAAAAAGTGTTCAAAATGACTAAGTGTTCTATATATAGGTGGGAGTGTGCGGCTGGGATGGGTGTGTGGCCGCACACACCTTGTGTTGGTGTGTTTGGCTCAATTGCAAGGTGTTACACTCACAATACTCATCCCCCGACTCTTACCTTGATTATATTAGGTTTTAAACACTCTAAATGACTCTGTATAGTGCTAGAAGATAGCAAAAACAAGTCTGGCCTTCATTGATTTGAATAAGTGTATAAGATAAAAATTTCGGATTGTCACACCTCAGTGAAACTAACTAAGGAAGAGATAAGCAATAAGGAAGATGGTTAAATGACAAAAAACCTATCAGGATTTCATTACCAATAAACCAAGACCTTTCTATGGAGATAAAGGAGTAGACAATTTAATCCCCTAGATAAAGGAAATGGAGAGCAAGTGTACTAATGAACATAGAGTTATGTTCACAACATGCACGTTTATAGGAAGAGCTCCCATCTAGTGGAGTACCCAGGTCAAGGCCTTAGGCGTAGACAAAGCATATGTAACACCATGGGAAGAGCTAAAGAAGCAGAAGATAAGGGAATTTTGTTCTGAAGAAGACAAGGCTCGAGTAGAACATGAAATCGTTCATCTAAGTACAAGAGAATCTGGTCTAGCTTTCTATACCATACACTTTGAGTACCTAGTTATTGTATGTCGTGAAGTGGTCAGCTCGGAGATCAAGAAGATCGATAAATACCTTCAAGGACTAGCTCCCCATGTTTGGAGAGAGGTACGTGTGTACCAAACCAATACCTACGAGGAAGCGAAATATTTCGCCTTCAGTCTCAAGGAACGTGTGATCCATAACTCAAAAAGGAGTAAGAAGAAGTCCAAGGAATTCAAAAACAAGTGGGAAGAAACTACCAAGGGAAAATCTAGTCAACCCTTGTGGAAGGAAAGAGAGGAAAGGAAGCCTCGTGGGAGAACACCCACTCTACCAATGGGATACTTGGGAAGACTCCCCTTGTGAAATAGTTGTGGACTTCATCATCTGGGCAAATGTGTAGAATTTAGATGTAACTATTGCGGTAGACCAGGGCACATCGCAAGTGTCTGTAGGAATCAACTAGACCAGTAAAAGGATATACTGGAAGTTAGAATACGAGGGTTAGGGGAAAGTCCCATAAGAATATTTATGTATTATTTAAAAAGGGGTTGGAAACCCTTTAGATTGTGCATATCAATATCTATATATATATATATATATATATATATATATATATATATATATATATATATATATATATATATATATATATATATAAAGATACTTTTGAGTACAAGTAGGAATAGACAATAAATATAGAAATTCCTCCAGAAAGCCATGTCAATATTAAAGTAAAAGGTTTAGGTTTTCTATTGGTCTAAAATAAGCATAAAAAATCAAATAGAACATCAAAAGACTAATCATAAATTCAAATGATGAAGTTAAATAATTAGAAGTAAAACAAAAAAGGAAATTTAGTTGTCCCAACAAAAAGGAAAAGGGTCGATCCCTTAATAAGAAACCAATATTTCCTAATAAGAACACCCTAAGGTCTGAATTTTAGGACGAAATTCCTAAAACAGGGGGAGAATATGACAACTGGAAAAATTTCAGTCAACAACCGTCACTAGAGATTACCATGGATAAATGGTAAGAAAACAGTTTTTCATATTTCGGGAAAATATGATCAGATATGCTATGATTTATAAGTAAGAAAAAGATTAGTATGATCAAAAATGAGTGACCAAAAAGTTATACCGCTATTAATAATGATTATTGTTGGATTAGGTGTCTAAGCCTATAACTATAGTTGATATATACTTGAATTGATAGTAACATAGTCCTTTTGGGTTGCCTTTAAAACAAGCAACTAGACAGGATGACTTTTAGAGAAAGAGGTTGATTTATTATTTGATTAATAAATTGAAGTAAATAATTTGTTAATATATTATGAGAATAATATATTAATTAGAAATAGTAGTATTTAATTAATATTTAATCAGATATTAATCAGAATTAATTTTTGGATTAAAATAATTAATTAAAAGTGTAGGGTCTAAAGTGTAGTTATTCAATACTTGAACATGAGGCTCCATAACCTTCTTAGGGAAGGGTGGACGGTTTCAATAGGGTATTCTAGGGTTTCTAGAATATTCCATGTGGAATAATATGGAGCTGGATAATTACCAATTTGAAATATTATTATTATTTTCAGATTAAGGTTATCTAGGACATCCTTGTTGCACAATAAAAGGAACCTCATTCCTAGGATTTTTGGCCACGCTTACTCTTACTATTAATCTTGAAAAGATAGCCGAAAACTATAAGCTCTCCTCTCCTCTCTCCATATTAATTCTCTTGTGAGTGTTGGGTATGAACCACTGGAGGCACGACATTTGTGGTGCTCGCTCTCAAGGCTTCAACATCACAAGGTTCTTTTTCATTTGTTAATAACAATCAAGGTATGTTTCTTCTAACCCTAATTAGCATAATTTTGAAAACATAGTAGATATGCTAGGGTTTCTTATTTGTTTTTCAAAGTTGTATGTTCAATTTGAGAAAACATAGATCGAGAATTAGGGCTGCATGGACACATAGGGTTTTATATTATTTGCATAATTCCCAACAGTGGTATCAGAGCCTAGGGTTTGTTTTCTATTGAATTGGTACAAATGTTGAACTTGAACAAGGAGAACAAAACATAATCGTTATTCTGTTCCGCCACCACGGTGTGGTGACCTTCGAATTCGTCCGACCATAGCGTGGTAATTTTTTACCACGACGTGGTAGACTGTTAGATCCATAAAAATTGGTTTATTGCTTATGTGTTGAGATGATTAGGATAATTACATTGAATAATGTTTTTTAATTATGTAAAACTGGATAATTATCTAAGTATTTTGATATCCTTATCTTGAATTCATGATTAGTTTATTTTTAAATTAAAATTAATTTATTAATTTATTAATTTTCGAAAATTTAAATATAAAACCTACTATTTTGAAAAGTTTAAAGTACACCTGGTACTATATGTACAATTAAAAAATTAATTATCACTATATATATAAGAATAAGTTAGTCGAACCGCTAGTAAGCCTCATTCATGAAGCCATACTATAAGGGGAGTATAAGGAAGCAGCCTATAAAATGACCGTCATTGGGTATCCACTCTTACCGACTGCTCTCTTGTATGGTGGAGGGTCGTTAGCCGAACGGGTTTGATATGACAAAATTAATTCTCACTAATAAGTATAATCAATTATAAAGTAACTAAATTTTTTTAAAAAATCTCAGTCTTAGTTACTTTAGGAAAAATGTGAACTTGTATGCTAACCCATGAAATTGCACATTGTACTTTATAAGTAGTTAGTGGAGCGTGTGTGGTTAACCGGCACACTAATAGGGACTAATAAAGAGTGGAAAAGGGTGTCTCGAAAATTATCATTAATTAATGGAGCGTGTGTGGTTAACCGGCACATTAAAAGGAGATGATAAATGACATCGAGAGTACCAAGCTAATTTGCATGGTTATTCACATCTTGTTTGTGATCCTCGGTATCCCAGTCACAAATGAAAGAGCATAATTGAGATTAAACATGCCATTGAAGAGTTTCAATGAATCTCAAAACATCTAGGAAGTTCATTAATTAAAACCTAATTCGTTCAAATTTCGTTTTTTGATGGTGAAATTGGTAAATCGTCATTTACCTACCTTTATATAATTTACAATTAGATTACGAAATCCTTTTTCTATGTTGTGAATTATATAGTTGGATCCTAGCCTTAATATTTCATTTTGGGTGTTATATTAAGGATTATTCTTATCTAACTAAAACTATCTTTCTTTTATAGATGTCTACCCCAACCGACGCTTCTAGTTCTCCCTCCAACAACAACAACAACAACTTCTCCCTGTTGAACATCTGCTCTAAGGTGCATTTGGATGACACCAACTGTAACAATTGGATAGGCAACATAAAAATGTTCCTTCATTTTGAGTACAAGGAGTATGTCCTCGAAAAATCACTTGAAGAAATAGACAAAGAGAAGGCCACTCCTGAAGAGCTTACTGAATTCAAGAAGCACTACCATGATGCAACAAAAGTTGCTTGTATCATGGTGTATACAATGACTCCAGAATTGCAGAGACACTATGAATATTACTAGCTGTACGAGATGAACAAGGACCTTATGGAAAAGTACCATAAGCGAGTTCATCAAGAAAGGTACGAAGTGGTAAAGTCCCTCATTACAAGCAAGATGAAAGATGGAAAGTCTGTGAGTAGCCACGTACAGAGGATGCAACGATACATGGATATGTTGATCAAGCTCAATGTGAAATTTGATGAGGAATTGGATATTGATATAGTCTTGCACTCTCTACCTAGTTGTTATGATCAGTTTATGTTAACTTATCATTTGAACAACAATGAGACGACTTTTTCTCAAATTCGAAACCTCCTGCGCACAGCTGAAGCAAAAATGAAGGGAAAAAGTGTTGCCTCCACTCATGCTGATACTCTAGTTCTAGCCATACGTCAAGGAAAAGGGAAAAAGAGGAAAGGTCCTCCTAAGCAAAACTGGAAGGGAAAGTCGCAAGTTGGGTCGTCAAGTATAGGACCCAAAGGAAAATCCAGTTCTGATGCTCCCCCTGTTTTTGACCTAAAATAGGCCACTTGTTTCTACTGCAATGACAAGGGACATTGGAAATGAAGCTGCCCGAAATACATTCAAGATATCAAGGATGGCAAGGTGAAGCCAACATCGACAGGTATTTACACTATCTTATCTAACAACTTATCATATTCTCGTTTTGGGTCCTTGATATAGGATGTGGATTTCACATTTGTTCTTATTTGTAGGGGCTAAAAAGAAGTGAGGATGTGGAGCATGGAAGGATGAACTTGATCATGGGGAATAGGTGACTTCACCTATCACCAAGATTGGAGTTTATGGCTTAGTGCTTAGTAGTGGGTTAGGTTTAGATTTAATAAATTGTTGCTACTCATTAGAGATGACAATAAACATTATTTCATTTCATGCATTGTTTAAACAAGGTTTTAGATATTCTTTTAATGATGGGAATGATTCTATTTCTTCTTATAAAAATGGTGTTTTTATTTTATTTTGAAGCTTTACCTTTTGATGGTGTGTATGAAACTGTGATGATTATAGACAATTTAGGTCATGATGTTTTTCAAATTGATTCGTCTAATGGTATAGACAAAGCTTGCTTGTGGCATTGTCATCTTTGACACGTTAACAAGAAACGCATCGCCCAACTCCAAAAGGATGGAGTGTTGGAATCATTTGCCTTAAGGTCAGATGATACATGCGAGTCTTGTTTATTGGGTAAGATGACAAAATCACCTTTCACTAGTTTTTTGAAAGAGGTGAAGGATTGTTGGATCTCAATACACACATATGTGTGTGGGCCTTTCAGATCCATCACAACGGATGCAAATCGATTCTATGTGGCCTTTACCGATGATTACAGCATATATGGGCATATTTCTACTTATCCAAGCATAAGTCAGAAACCTTTGAAAAGTTCAAAGAGTTTAAACAAGAAGTCAAGAATCAATTGGGCAGGAAGATAAAGATGCTTAGATCCGATAGAGGCGGTGAGTATCTTAGTATTGAGTTCCACAACTACCTCAAGAAATGTGGAATAGTTTCATAATTGACACTTCCTAGGACACCACAATTTAGTTGTGTGGCTGAGAGACGCAATCGAACCTTGTTAGAAATGGTTCATTCCATGATGAATCAAGCTTCTCTTCCAATCTCGTTTTGGGGGTATGCCTTAGAGACTGCCGCCCATATTCTTAATCTTGTCCCAACTAAGAAGGTACCAAAACATCTCATGAGATGTGCACATGGAAGGTTCTGTTGGGGTCAAAATAGTTGTAAAGTGTCGAAGCGTCCTTTGTTCTGTATTAGTATCGAAGTTGTCTTGTATGTTTTGCATAAGGGTATTTGTATTTCGAAACGTTAATGTTTTATCCCTTATGTATTTTATGTATGCTTTTGTCATCCCTATAAATAGGGGATTGGTACTAGAGTTAGAGTATCTTTTGGAGTCTTCGCTACTTGTACTCTACATTTTCTCTATATCTTTCAAAAGCATAATTGAGCCAACCAAGTCATATTTACTCTATGTGTTCATAATTCATCCTAAACTCTAATTTCGTTTCTTGCACTCGATTAATAACAACTACATTTGATATCAGAGCAAACTTCAGATAGTTGATATCTGATTTTCTCTAGTTATTAAAAGTTTTTGTTTATCGTTCTAGATTCAAAACTTTCTGCACTTTTGATTCTGAAAATCTATTCAGATCATCTATATTGATTTGATTCTGCTTTTACTTTGTTAAATCGAGTGTCTTGTGTTTGATAGCTGGAAGTTTCATCCTTCATATCTTAGTTTCTGAAGCTTTTTCCAAAACTCATATGTACAACAATGGCGAATTTCAATATGAACATAATGACTTGTTATTCACATATTCTTGGTTCTTCAACTAGGGGTGTTCACGGTCCGGTTTTTTCGGTTTTTAGGTCAAACCAAAGCCAAACCGTTAGTAACGGTTTTTGTTTATTGAAAACCGAAGCCGAACCGCTAAAAATTAAAACCAAACCAAACCAAACCGTCACTAACAGTTTGGCTTCGGTTTTGTTTCACGGTTTGGGCTTTCTAGGCCCATTTCAATCGAGCCCAATAGACTAGTTTTATTTAAAAAAAATTGTTAAATAAAAAATGTCAAAACAATCATAAATTCTGCCAAAAAATCTTAAAATCTGTCAAATATTGTCCAATACATGCAGCCTAATAAGCTGTCCAAAATAGTAAATAAAAACATTCAAATATCGTTCTATTACAAACATCTGAAACACTTTCATAACATTACGAATGAATTGTGAAATTAATTGAAACCCAACAAGTTTTTTTGCATGTGGTGTAGCCTTTCTTCTACCATAAATGTCTGCTAGAAGTCATAATCAGTTATCATATCATAACATTATGCATGAACAATGAATTTCATATTAAGCTATATGAAAAGCTTAAATGCGTAATTTCACACTAAAAAGGGTATTAGAACTAGAGAGAGAGAGAGAGAGAGAGCTGTAAATGGATTAAGCTTCTAAAAAACTCACATGCGTGTTCAAAAGTTACAACTTCAACAACATTTAAAGCATTGGCTAACAAGGTCCTCCATCTGTATAAAATTCATGTATGAGATTCAATAGAAATCTTGATGTAAGAAAATATAAAGACCTTAGTAACTAGTAAGTATGTCTTTGTCCAATGGACATTGTAGCATTCTAATGAGATTAGCATTTCAAATTTCAAAGTTAAAACAATAGTGTCTCAAATTTTTGAGTACCATTTGGAAAAGATAACAACTATACTCAACAATACACATAAGACTAAAAATAATAAATCATAGAAATTAACAAAATGACATCAAATATTGTTCAAACAAACATTACTTAAGCTTTTGAGTCCATCTCAGAAGCTGCATAAACAAAAAAACCATAACTTTCATTCTTCCTAATCAATTTCAACTTTTAAAGAAAGAAACACGTAGATATGACTAAATGAGAATGGAATGGACCTTAATCGTTATTCATAGCTTCGGTGCTTCCCTGCGGCCCTGCTTACTGCATAAACAAAAAAAAAATTGAAACTTTCATTCTTCGTGATCGATTTTAACTTTTAAAGAAAGAAACACGTAAAGATGACTAGATGAGAATGGAATGGAGCTTAATCCTGTTTCATAGCTTTGGTGCTTCCCTACGGCCCTACCTACTGCATAAACAAAAAAAAATCGAAACTATCATTCTTCCTTATCGATTTCGACTATTAAAGAAATAAACAAGTAGAGATGCGACTAGATGAGAATGGAACATAACTTAATCTTACTTTGTAGCTTCGATGCTTTCATGCCCACTGTATAAACAATTAACTTTAAGATGCGATGAGAAATGTAAAATGAAGTACTGCGATGAGAATACAACAACATGTTCGAATTGAGAATGCAAATCGGAAGTAGAAGAGTTATGGAAAATGGAAACCATCCAACGAAAACTTGGAAAGTATGGAGGCGATCAGTGATAAATATGCGATTTCTGATTTAATTATTTGTGCTGATTAGGGTTGCTACTTATTGCCTTATTGGATTAGAGGGAACGGCCTTCACACAAAAAGGATTGGGCTGGTAAGTTATTAACTTCCTGGCTTATAAATTTTTTTTACTTATATATAAAAATTAATGTATAATAAAACTATATGCGATTATATATAAAATAATTAACTAACATATATTTATATAAATCCTACGGTCCGGTCCGGTTTTATACGGTTTCAAAATCTTGAAACCGCAAACCAAACCGTTCACTACGGTTTCGAAAGTTTGAAACCGCAAGCCAAACCATAAAAATAAATACAAACCGTGAAACCAAACCGATGCCCGGTTTGGCTGGTTTCACGGTTTCAAACCAAATCGTGAACACCCCTATCTTCAACCAAAATCCCTATGTTGATTCCTGAGTACTATGATCAGTGGGCAGATAGGATAGAAGACTATCTGAATGGAATTGATGAAGATCTCTGGAAATGTATTACTGGTGAAGTCGGTTCTCTGAGTGCATTACAAAATATTGGAACTGCTGCTTCCAGACCATATGTTTCTAACCAAGTAGAGAGAAAGAAGAGGAATGAGAAGAAATGCTTACATGAATTGAGAGGTGCTCTTCCACCTATAGTGTATAACTATGTTCATGGTTGTTCTACTGCTAAGGAAATTTGGGATACACTGAAGTAAAAGTATGAAGGAAGCGAGAAAACCAAAAAGAGTTCTGTTAAGCAATGTTTGCTTGAGTTCGGTGAATTCAAGCAGAAAGAAGGTGAGAAAATTGAGCTCTATTACGATCATCCAAATGAGTTAATCTTCAAGTGTAGTAGATATGGTTTCAACAGATCAACAACGAAGTACAATGTGACTTTTCTGATGGGGCTTCGTAAGGAGTGGCACAATGTTGGTTTGATGATAAAAACTCAACAATTATTCGACAACATCTCTCTTAGTGATCTTTGTAATGAGTTGAAGGCTCATGAATGGGAAGTAAATGAGATTTCTGAGAAAACGAGAATAAGTTTGGGTGGTCCTCTAGCCTTGATGTCTAAGGTGACAAGCAAAGACATGGAGATTGACTCTGTTGAGAATGAAGGATAAGAAGATGAATGACTGATTGTGAATTCTGAATGAAGCAACAGCATTTTATTCAAATAATAAAGTGAAAACGTTTTTCAAGAAGCCTTGCAATTCGAAGCGTAAAACAAGTGATTCTAAAGGTAGTTCGTTTGTGAAGCGTGTGATAGAGGAGACAAAAGTGGAGAAGAAGGAAGTTAGGACTGAGGATGTGAAGATCGAGAAAAAGCTAAAGGGTGACTATGGGTTCGACTGCCATTACTACAATGGTCTGAACCACATGGCGAGTGATTGTATGTTGAGGAAGAGAGATGAGAAGAAGAACTGGATAAAATATGAAGCCTATTATGTGGAGAGGCTCGAAGAGGTAAGAGCAAATATAAAAGGGATGTCTTTGGTGGCCAAAGGATGTTGTGATGAAGAAGGCACATATCAGATCTGGTCTTCTGGATCTGACGATGAAGAGATGCGGAATCCAATGCATGGTGCCATGTTTGTTACGTTCGAAGAAGGAAGTTAGGGTGAAGAGAGGGTGACAGGAAAGTGCTTCGTCACTACTTGTCAAGCCAAGTCTCCCATGACGTCTAAGGTACGTACTCTTCTCGAATCCTTTAATATTCCTTCTAGTTCTTATCATTCAATTTTATTTGCATTTGATAGAGATGTTACATATGTTAATAATTTGATTATCTCTGCTAGTAGTGATGTTGAAAGGTCCAAAACTTTATTGCTAGAAGCTCTAAAGAATTTGGAGTTCAAGAAGTCTAGAATAGACAAGTTAAAATTGGAGCTAAAGAATGTTAATGGTGATATAGACTATTTGAGTTTAGAAGTACAAGTTTTGTTAAAAGAGCGAAATATATACTGTAATTCTGCAAAACGACTTTATGCCAAATTAACTAATTTGCATCATTCATCGGACATAAACAAAGAAAATCATACGAAACTTTTACCCTTTTTAACTTTCGAAAGGGAGAAAATTGATGTGACTTCCTATGACTGTGAGAAAAATATTTCTGAATATGACAAAGTTCTGAATGATAGATATGCGTATGGTCTTGTTAATATTGATGAATGTCTTGATGAAAATGATCTTGTTGATGTAGTAAATAAGACCTTAACCAAAAACGAACAAATGAAAATTTTGAAAAGAACTGAGACTTCGACCTCTGACTCAGAAAACAATTTTGCTAATATTGAAGATAATTCTGATAATGTCAGTGAAATTGAGGAAGAGGAAGTTGTTGGTTGTTCAAAATTATCTGTCATTAATGTCACTTCGATGGCTAAGGGTAAAGAAAAATGTAACGATTCTATGGTTAAAGTTGATCCTAACCAACCTTCTACTTCGAAAGTTTATGATCATGACCATGTGACTGTTGAAGACAGTCAAACCGATAGTGAAGATGACGAAAATGTTTCAAAGGAGCCAAATATTCCAAGGGTTGTTGTTAATCGGGTGTATGAGGACACAAAGAAATTTGACAAAGTGATGAAGGTAAAAGGTCCTCATTATCTCGATTCGAACATTGTTGTATATCCAAACTTCAAATGCACATATAATGTTGTTTTTCCAAAACAGATGTTTCTTACCTCAGGAAATGGTGACAAAGTAAAATCGGAAATTAACAAAATTGTCGATGAAGATAACAAAGAAACAACGAAAGAAGGATTTTTCTCAAATCAAAGCATTGTCGAAAACAATCTTAACAAAAACTCATCCTCTTTTCAAAGGCAAAAACCAAAAAGAGTTTGGGAGGTTAAGAAAGAACAAGTAAATCATGACAAATCCTCAAATGAATTTGTTTCTCAAAATCACAAATCAAAAGCTCAAATGTTTTATGAACAGATTCAAAAGATTTGAAAAGATGAAGGAATTTTAATGACTAAAGCAAGGAAAAAGGTTTATTGGCAAACTTTTAAATAACGAAAGAAACAAAACGTTTTGTTGTCAAAATCATCTGAAAAGAAAAAGGCTGAACAAGATAAGACATCTTCCAATAATCTAACGTTCAAAAGCCAATTCAAAAACCAAATGTTCAAAAACCTAGAAATGAAAATTTTATTCAAAACCAACAACAAAGGAATTTTGTACCTTATCAAAAAAATGCAAGGTTTTCACAAAATAATATTCATAGAAATGGTTTCTCAAAATCAACAAAGATCTTTTCCTTGAGAACAAACTCATAAAAGGTTTTCAACCACACAATAAGTTTTTAATCGAACAAGTGTCGGTTATAATAAACTTTTTCAAAATCGTTACCAACGACATGCAAAACCAACGTTTCCAAACAGGAATTTCGAGAAGTTAAAAGTTAATGGGAAACGAAATGAACCTTTCAAACCCACTCAACCTCAGTTTCCCAATCCTATTTCGAAACATCAAGTTAAAGCTTTGTTTACCAAAGGAAGGACTGATGTGAAGAATATTAGTCATTGGCTCGAAGGCAAGGGTAAGAATTATCAATCTGGAAAATTTTATCAAGAGGAAATTTGGTATGCTTATGAGAGCTACTTGAATATGAACAATTAAATGGCAGTTCTTCATCAAAAGATTCGAATCCTTCAGTTCGAAAATGGGAAAATCAGTGTTGAACCTAAACTAATGAATAATTTCATTTCGATACCCATAACTAACGAAGTGGACTTAATTGATAGCTTAAAATCCAAAGTTTGTAATTAGATACTAGGTTCTTCATTCCGCAATGCTTTTCACACTAATAACCAAGGACCCAAAAAGCCTTGGGGACATAAATTTTTCCAATGATTGCAGGTTTTATGTGACGAGAAATATGATGACAAATGGTACATCGATAGTGGTTGTTATTGTCACATGACTGGTAGGAAAGAGAATTTGAGAGATTTTCAAAGTCTGGAAAATGCTGGAGTAGTGAACTTTGGGAATAACTGTAACATACACGTTTTGAAATCGTGTTTTAAGTAAATAATATTATGAAATATTATATAATTATGAGTATTGAGTTCTAACGGATAGTTGTTACTAGAAATGAAGTAAAACTATGTTTAGAATCAATCGGAAAATATTGGAAGTCTTATGAGATTCCAATTAAAAGACAAATATCAAAATTTAACGAAAATATAAAATTTGAAATAAGTAAAATTTTATTATTGAAAGTTGTAAAGAATCTCGTTAGAAACATTTAGGGGAAAACCTCATCGAAATCGGAGTTATAACGAAGAAGTTATGACCAATCGAAGATCCGCGACAAAACCGGCACGGCGCCGAACGACGTAAAAAGTAAGTTTTTGATAAATTACTTTTTAGCCTTGGTGATCTAAACGAAAGTCGTACTATTTGTTAAACCAAGAATTTTGATAAAAGGAACGCCCAAATCTGACTTCGTATGAGGAAGTTATGATTTTTCTAAGTTTCAACTTAGCAGTAGACAGCTAAAAACTCGAATTTTAGATCGAGTGATTTTTAGCCAACACAACCTAAATGAGAATCGAAGGTCTCGTCAATAGTAGTACAACGGTAAAAAGACAGACGAAAATGGACATCGGATGAAGAACTTATGAATTTTTAACGGATTTTCCTGTCCCGGTCTGTTAAAAATAATAATATGAAAAATAAAGTCAAAATTAGCCGACAAAGTCTAAACGAAAGTTGTAGAGCCTAATTTTACCTACGCGTGCATATAAAGAACGTAAAAAGCGGAGCCCGTATGCAAAAGTTACGGATTTTAGAAGTTCGGGGCACAATTTCCGAGAAACCTCGCATGGATAAGTCTGATCTCGGTGAGTCACCTGCCCCGTGTCCGATGCTGATGATGAGTCCGAAGAGGTCCAATAGCCTTCCTACGCGTGTCATCTCCGTGTCAACTCCGAAGCGTGCAAGCTGTCACCGTCCGAGCCGAGCCGTCTGGCGTCCGACCCTCGCATCCGAGTCGCGCTGCTGCTGCCGCGTGGCCTTCGCACCTGCTACCACCTGCCCCCTTCGGTCCGAACCTCGGCCCTATAAAAGGGAGGCCTGCGAGATTTCTCGGGTAATTTAGAGAAATTACCATTTTTCACCCATTTTTCAATATTTTTATTATTTTAACTTCCCCCGAAGCCCCGATATCATTTCCAACACCCGGGACACGCCCCGAAGTGCCCGAGAAGCCTGAGAAATTTATCTTTTCGGTTTGAGGCTCTACCCTCGTAAGGCCCGGTTTTCAATAAATCTCCCGGTTTTCAACGAAGGAAGTTATATTTAGAGCCAAAGTGCTGCCCAAATTACTATTTTAACCCCCGATTATTTCACGGTGGGTTTAATATATAGGAACAAATGTATGTTATGTGTTATATGTGCTATGTGCTTTTCAGTGTTATTATTCCGTGTTATTTTCCCCGTGTTATTTTTATTTCCGTTATTTATGATAGCAAAGCTATACCTTTGACCATGTGATCAGTGAAAGGACTTAAATTCACGGTGGTACTGGTACGTAGCCTCTGGCCATGTATAGCATGTCTCCGTAAGAGAATGAATTCTATTCTATGGCATTGGCAGATGGTTAGACAGGGCTATAAGCCTGAAATCTACCGAAATGTTTAAATCTTAAAGTGTATGTCTTCTGTGCCATTTGGGTCGAAGCTTTATTGATCGTATATCTTTGTGTCAAATCATTGATTGATGTGGAAAGTTTGTCATATGATTCGCATATGCCTTTGTTGTTCCTTGTTCCTATTTGCTTCTGCCATATTGAAGTATATATATGGCATACCGTTATATTGTATCTATTATTGAACTCACTAAGCGTCACCGCTTACCCCTCTCAGTGTTTAACAATTGCAGGAGATAAGTAACCAGTATGGTTATATACTGTTGGAAGATGTATAATAGTTTTTACTATTACGGTTTATGTTTGTATAAAATTACAATATGCTGGGTAGTTATGTAAAATATTAAAACATAGTAGTTTGTATCCAATCTTTTGTAATCACTTTATCAATGTAAGATATTGTTTTATAAATATGCATGTAGCATGTTTTGGAGTGACAATGTCTTTAGTACTAAAGTAAGGGGTTCTTTCAATCATGGTATCAGAGTAGTAGTTTAAGTGAACTAAATATCACGGATTGGTATTTAGACTTAAACTGTTGGAAGTTCAATATATGAACGGATTCATTAGGAATATATGGATACAAACCATAGGAAAGATTTAAGTGGGGTATTGGGTAGTGATAAACCCTAGTATTTTAAAATATTAAGTTACTTCAAAATTTTTAGAGAATTAGTTTAAGTGAACTAGGAATTTTGAGAAATTCTAGACTTAAACATGAATTGCTAAGTAATGATGATACGATGTGTATCTGGTATATTTTAGGTTAAACACCTAAATGGACACAAGCACTAGAATATTAAGAGGAGATATGCCTTATATTCTAATATGTGCTAAATCATAAGTAAATATAGCATGCTTTAGGTTTCATACCTATATTGCTATTATTTGAGAATGTTTAAGGTCTGTTGCCGACCTTGGTTTAGAAAATTTTATGTTCAGAATTCTAAGAATTTCCGTAATAGAATTTAAATGAAACTTTTCGAAGTGATAAAGAGACTTATGATAGTTGACATCGATAATTTTATAGATAAACGATCGAGGAATATCGTAAAATAATATTTATCAATTGATATCGTAAATAGTGTATTAATACCTATAGAGTGGTGTTGTACATTCAAACTATGTTTAGTGAAATAATAACACCGTTGGAAGAATGTTGTGTATTCGAAATACATTCGGACTAGATGAATGTTTTGGCATAACCGATGAAGTTGTTCCACCGCTGTCCAGAATGATGCAATGATTGCTTATAGAGTAATAAGAACCGAAGATGGTGATCAATACTTCGACAATATTGAAATTAATGTGGTACAAGATTTAGAAGAATTAAATGAAGATCAAAGGAAAGGCTAATGAAGTTTTCTGACTTAATAGGCCAAGACTTTGTGATGTAGTATGTAGTTGAAGTAGTAATCCTATACAGGATGTTCAGACTTAGTATTTAATAATACTGAGCGACTTCTATCACATCCTTATGGAAATTCCATTGTGTGTTAAGCCGACTTTAACATACATGATTAGGATGGTGAAATAGGTTATTTGGTTGTGAAAAGGCTGAGTGGCTTACTTGTTAGAGTAAGGTAAAATACTTAGTTGAAGAAGATATACACTCATATTATTATATGAGAAGAGATGTTGTAGTTAGGAATGACAGAGAATCAAGTTGAAGCTAGTAGAACATGCTAAGATGCAGCTATAATGCGGATTTCCTAGGATGGATTCCTATGAAGTAGACTTAAAAGAAGACTTACTCATATACAGAAATGAGCAAATGTGCATGGTGACTTGCATGAATTAGAAGATGATGCTTATAGTTAAAGACTGTTTGTCTCCACGATACTAGAGTAAATTCTGGTATAGTGTGTCTTGCAAAGTAGACACTACCCGAGAAAGAATTTATATGAAGAATTGGAAGTAAAATTTCTATCGACCTATGAAAAAGTATTAGGATATACTAAATCGAGCATATGCATGAAAAGAATCTTAGAAGGCGAGTATAGGAATTCTATGATATGTTTGATAGAAATGTGAAATCCCTAATTGAGTCTAGGAGAAATTGTCATAAGTACTTGTTTGAACACGTTCATGTGTGATAAGTTGCTTTGTGATTTTGAATGGTGACTTGGAAACTGCGAGACAATACTTGGTACGAGTATGAGTAGGTGTGAATAGTAGTAGAGGTATATACTACTTGAAGCACGTGACTCACACTTGGATCAGGGAAAGTCACAAGGTTACCAAGAAACTAGTAATCGATTCCGTTTTTGTTCGAGTATGTCATTACCTTCGTTTCGGTGATGACTAAGAAGATGATTTTCGTTCAGACCTTAATGGTCGTAAAGAATCGAGTCCGACTAAAATAGATACGCGAAGTGAGGTGATTGGTTCAGAGAACCATGTCTCGTGTAGTGACGAAATTTCAGTCAGAGAATTTAAGAATGAGATGGTCAGACGGAGAGAAAAATCCAAACAGTAGAAGATATGCTTTGTGCATATGTCTTGGAGTTGGTGCGCGTCAAGTGGAAACACCATCGAGGCCCAAATTATAATTAGGAAAATAAAAATGAGATAAGAGCGAAATATTCCCAGTCATTTTTATCGTTATGATTTTGGGGACGAAATCCTCAAAAGGAGGAGGTATTTGTAACATACACGTTTTGAAATCCTGTTTTAAGTAAATAATATTATGAAATATTATATAATTATGAGTATTGAGTTTTATTGGATAGTTTTTACTAGAAATGAAGTAAAACTATGTTTAGAATCAATCGGAAAAAATTGGAAGTCTTATGAGATTCCAATTAAAAGACAAATATCGAAATTTAACGAAAATATAAAATTTTAAATAAGTAAAATTTTATTATTGAAAGTTGTAAAGAATATCGTTAGAAACATTTAGGCGAAAACCTCATCGAAATCCGAATTATAACGAAGAAGTTATGACAAATCGAAGATCGGCGACAAAACCGGCACGGCTCCGAATGACGTAAAAAGTGAGTTTTTGATAAACTACTTTTTAGCCTTGGTGATCTAAACAAAAGTCGTAGTATTTGTTAAACCGAGAATTTTGATAAAAAGAATGCCCAAATCTGACTTCGTATGAGGAAGTTATAATTTTTCTATGTTTCAACTTAGCAGTAGACAGCTAAAAACTCGAATTTTAAATCGAGTGATTTTTAGCCGACACAACCTAAACGAGAATCGAACGTCTCGTCAATAGTAGTACAACGGTAAAAAGACAGACGAAAACGAACATCGGATGAAGAAGTTATGAATTTTTAACGGATTTTCTTGTCCCGGTCTGTTAAAAATAATAATATTAAAAATAAATTCAAAATTAGCCGACGAAGTCTAAACAAAAGTTGTAGAGCCTAATTTTACCTACGCGTGCATATAAAGAACGTAAAAAACGGAGCCCGTATGCAAAAGTTACGGATTTTAGAAGTTCGGGGCACAATTTACGAGAAACCTTGCATGGATACGTCCGATCTCAGTGAGTCACCTGCCCCGTGTCCGATGCTGATGACGAGTTCGAAGAGGTCCAATAGCCTTCCGACGCATGTCATCTCCGTGACAAGTCCGAAGCGTGCAAGCTGTCACCGTCCGAGCCGAGCCGTCTGGCGTCCGACCCTCGCATCCGAGCCGCGCTGTTGCTGCCGCGTGGCCTTCGAACCTGCTGCCACCTGCCCTCTTCGGTCCGAACCTCGGCCCTATAAAAGGGAGGCCTGCGGGATTTCTCGGGTAATTTGGAGAAGTTACCATTTTTCACCCATTTTTCAATATTTTTATTATTTTGACTTCCCCCGAAGCCCCGATATCATTTCCAACACCCAAAACACGCCCCGAAGTGCCCGAGAAGCCCGAGAAATTTATCTTTTCGGTTTGAAGCTATACCCTCATAAGGCCCGATTTTCAATAAATCTCCCGGTTTTCAACGAAGGAAATTATATTTAGAGCCAAAGTGCTGCCCAAATTACTATTTTAACCCCCGGTTATTTCACGGTGGGTTTAATATATAGGAACAATTGTATGTTATGTGTTATATGTGCTATGTGCTCTTCAGTGTTATTATTTCGGGTTATTTTCCCCGTGTTATTTTTATTTCCGCTATTTATGATAGCAAAGTTATACCTTTGACCATGTGATCAGTGAAAGGACTTAGATTCACGGTGGTACTGGTACGTAGCCTCTGGCCATGTATAGCATGTCTCCGTAAGAGAATGACTTCTATTCTATGGCATCGGCAGATGGTTAGACAGGGCTATAAGCCTGAAATCTACCGAAATGTTTAAATCTTAAAGTGTATGTCTTCTGTGCCATTCGGTCCGAAGCTTTATTGATCGTATATCTTTGTATCAAATCATCGCTTGATGTGGAAAGTTTGTCACGTGATTCGCATATGCCTTTGTTGTTCATTGTTCCTCTTTGCTTCTGCCATATTGAAGTATATATATGGCATGACGTTATATTGTATCTATTATTGAACTCACTAAGCGTCACCGCTTACCCCTCTCAGTGTTTAACAATTCCAGGAGATAAGTAACCAGTATGGTTATATACTGTCGGAAGATGTAGAATAGTTTTTGCTATTACTTTTGTATTTCGGTTTATGTTTGTATAAATTTACAATATCCTGGGTAATTATGTAAAATATTAAAACATAGTCGGTTTGTATCCAATATTTTGTAAAAACTTTATCAATGTAAGATATTGTTTTATAAATATGCATGTAGCATGTTTTGGAGTGACAATGTCTTTAGTACGAAAGTAAGGGGTTCTTTCAATAACAATAAATGCAAAGTCAAGGGATATGGCAAAGTTACGAATGGCAAGTTCACAGTTAATCGAGTGGCATATGTTGAAGGACTTCAACATAAATTGATAAGTGTCTCACAACTTGTTGTGGGCACTGCCAATAAATTTGTATTCGATAAAGAAGGAAGTGTCATTTCTAATAAAGAAACCAAAAAAGTGTTGCTCAATTCGAAAAGATAAGGAGATATGTTCACCCTGGATATCAAACCAATCATTGGTATTCCCTCAGTATGCTTGCTTTCAAATGCCACTTCAGATCTAAGCTGGTTGTGGCATCAAAGACTTTCTCACTTGAATTTCTAGAATCTGAATAAATTGGTGGTAAATGATATTGTTCAAGGTTTACCTCTCTTAAAATTTGATAATGATACTTTATGTGCAGCTTGCAAACAAGGAAAGCAACATAAGGTCATCCGATCGTTATTGATTCGAATATCATTGAACCTTTGGAACTTCTGCACATTGACCATTGTGGACCTTCGACTGTTGAAACTCTTAACAAGAAGAGGTACATCTTGGTAATTGTTGATGATTTTTCTCGGTTTACATGGGTGTACTATCTTCGACTAAAATCAGAAACAGCTCAAGTAATGATCGATTTCGTCAAGCATATCGAACTGAGTTGAAGGAAGAAGGTTTGTAAGATCAAGAGTGATAATGGCTCAAAGTTCAAGAAAAATGTTCTTGATTTGTTTTTAGTTGATCGTGGTATTTCACATAATTTTTCCTCTCGTTACACACCTCAACAAAATGGTGTTGTCAAATGAAGGAACTGGTCACTATGCGAAGCGGCAAGGACCATGCATACATATGCGAATCTTCCACAATATCTCTGGGCTGAGGCAGTTTCGACGACTTGTTTTACTCAAAATAGATCTTTTATTCATCGTCGTTTTAATATAACCCCATATGAAATCATTAACAATAGGAAACCAATTGTCAAAATTTTCATTTTTTTGGTTGCAGGTGCTTTGTCATGAATCTTAAAGATAACCTTTCGAAATTTCAGTCGAAGGCTGATGAAGGGATATTCTTGGGATATTCGCACAATTCTGTTGCGTATAGGGTGTTGAACAAATGAACATGGAAGATTGAAGAAAATTTTAATCTTACCTTTGATGATCACTATGTCAAAAGGATCGAAAAGTGCTTTGAACAAAAGTCAATCATTAATGAAACTAATAATGAATCCCAATTTTTGATTGATTGGATTTTGATTATGATTTAATTTTTGGTGTTCCTGATAGGGAAATCGATGTTGAAAGACATGCAGATGACAATCAGATTCACGAAGTATCGAAGCATTCTGATGATTCGACACTTACTCAGGATGAAGTTGATTTAAATTCATCAATGAATTCTCCATTGCATAACAAAAGTCAGCCGGTATTATCCAATGATCAAGTGGAGGGGGAGCACTTGAGTTCGAATAATGATGTTGAGGGGGAGAATACATTCGAGGGGGAGCATAGTCAAATGAATGAAGATGTCGAGGGGGAGCATCATAACATTGATCCAATTGTTGAGGGGGAGAAAAATGGATTTTTACCAAATCCTTCCAATATACAAACTGATGTATTTCATGACGTGAATGATAAGATGTCGAATGCAGGTGAAGGTTCAAAAACGGACGAAATGTTTGAAGATGCACCTTTGGATTTGATTATGCATATCCACCAATGGATAGATGGACCCAAAGTCATCCAAAACAACAAGTTCTTGGTGATCCTCAAGCTGGAGCGTTTACCAGAGCTTTTCTTCGTGCAATGAATGAGGTACTTAATGTTCATCAAGAATTTTGTATGTTCAATGTTTTTATTTTGAAAATCGAACCTAAGTCAGTCAAGGGAGCAATGGAAGATCCTGATTGGATTGTTTCTATGCAATCTGAATTGGCTGAGTTTGAAAGAAACAAAGTTCGGAGGCTTGTTCCGAAAGCTCAGGACGTATCAGTTATTGGCTTAAAATGGATTTTCAAAAATAAAACTGATAATGAAGGAAACATAGTGTGAAATAAAGCTAGGCTAGTTGTTAAAGGGTATTCTCAACAAGAAGGTATAGATTATGAAGAAACACTTGCCCCAGTCGCAAGACTCGAGTCTCTTCGAATCTCTTTAGCCTTATCTAAAACATAACAATGATCAGGCTATTGTGCATTTCTCAATGGTGTCACGTAAGAAATAGTGTATGTTGAACAACCGCCAGGATTCGTAAGTACACAATAGCCTGATCATTGTTATGTTTTAGATAAGGCTGTTTATGGTCTCAGAAAAGCACCAAGAGCCTTGTATGCCACTCTTACTACTTTCTTAAAATCATCGAAGTTTAAACAAGGATCTGTTGATCCCACTCTCTTTTGAAAGAAAGTTAGGGATCATCTCATGCTTGTTAATATTTATGTTGATGATATTATTTTTGGCTCTACTGACCATAAATTGTCGAATGAGTTTTAGAATATGATGAAAAGCCAGTTTGAGATGAGCATGATGGGGAAGATCAATAATTTTTTGGGGTTAAATATCCGTCAAAGCAGAGAAGGAATTTTTATCAATCATGAGAAGTATTCTCGCAATCTGCTTGAGAAGTTTGGCATGACGAATAGCTTGAAACTAAAAGTACCTATGGTTGTTGGCATACGTCTTGGTCCTTCGTTAGACAAGCCTACTGTCGATCTCACATTGTGCAGAAGCATGATTGATTCGTTACTTTACTTAACTTCCAGTAGACTTGATATTATGTTTGCTATGTGCAATTGTGCTAGGTATCAATCGAATTCCAGAGAACCTCATATTACTGCTGTCAAGAACATCTTTTGCTATCTCAAAGGCACAATTTCGTTGGGCTTGTGGTATCCTTCGAAAACATGGTTTTTCATACATACATTTTCTGATGTGGATCTTTAAGGTTGTCAACTAGATCGAAAAAGAACAAGTGGTGGATGTAAACTTTTAGATGGGAAGCTTGTTAGCTGGCAATCAAAGAAACAAACTTGTGTTTCTGTTGGAACCTGAAAGTGAACCTCTAGCAATCCTAAGTCAGGTTCTGAAGTCTTTATGTTCCGGAGTGAATGTTCTAGAGTCAGTAGTGAAGAGTGGTCTGGAATCTGTCCGGACCAAATGAACAGAAGATTAGAAGCAGAAGACATTCCGGAATGACTCTCATGTCCGGAATGGTTGCTGATCTGGAGTGAACTTATTTTGTCTTTGTTCATTTATTGTATCTATACTTGTATTGATGTGACTTTTCATAGTACTTAGTCTTTTGTTGTATTTAGACAATCAGAATGTCAGAAACATTTCTATTGTCCACTACAATGTAAGTGCTCTAGTTAATTCGATGTAACCTTCACTCCTATTTATAGGAGTATTCAATACAAGTCAACTACGGATCTTTCACTCACTTTGTCATTCTTATTATGTTTATTTCAAACATTCTTCTTGTTCTTCATTTATTAGCTTTACCTTGATCAGTTATTCTCGTTGTTCATTAAATGACTTGATCATTTGCCGAATTCATTATCTAAGACTTAACTGGTCATTCCAGACTCGACTTGAACATTTATTAGCAAGCAGACATTGATCTTAAGCATTCAGTCAAGGTTTGAGTTCAAAACCTTGTCCCTGCGCATCAGATAGATCTTGTTCTCACAATTGGTTTCAGAGCTTGAGTGGTTGTCCTTTGAATCCATAAAGATCAGATTATAGTTGGTTTGAAATTACTTTGGTATTTCAACCATTTCTGTGTCAAGGATAAAAGTTCTTCTATATACCACTTTAGCTTGAAGATATCTTACCTTCAATGGCTGCTTCTAATCCTCAGCAAATGATTTCAATGCAAATCGAAAATAGTGTGGGTGGCCCTACTCGTGCCCCATTACTAGTTGTGGAAGAATATGATCACTGGAAAGTTATAATGGAAAGATTTTTACTTGCCAAAGATAAAGGTGAAGAAATCTGAAGATCCGTCACAAAAGGTCCACATGCTCCCGTAAGAACAATTGTAAGAGATGCAGCTGCTCAGCTCATGCGAGAAGATAAAACTCGCCCTGCTTCTCTAACTGCAGATGATATCGAAAAGCTTCATGTTAATCAATTTGCTTTCTCAGAAATGATGTTTGGTGTTCCTCCTTCACTATTCGAACACATCAAGTTGTGCAAATATGCCGAAGAGATTTGGGACACTCTTCAGGACCTAATTGAAGGTTCGGAAAACATGAAAGACAAGCGCCTCACCTCTGTTGTCAACGACTTTGACACCTTCACTACCACTCCTGGTGAATCAGTGGCCTTAGCCTCCAACCGTTACCGAATCGTTGTCAACAACATGACTGCTCATGGGATTGTCCGAACTCCTTTGGAGTACAATCTCAAATTCATAAACAATATGGGCAAAGGATGGGGAAATGTAAAATCTTGTCTCCAAAGCAATGGCTCCTTGAAAAAGTTGAAGCTCTATTAACTTTTTGATGAACTTCAAGGACATGAGTCCAATGTTGCTCAAACCATAACGGAACTCTCCGGAGGTCCTCTTTCTCTTGTCAGTTCTTTCGAATCAACCATTCCGAACTCATCTACTTCGGATCCCTTCAAACCTATTGTTCCATATGTTCAATCATACACACCCATTTTACCCACACAAATCTATCCTGCTGATGATTCTGAAGCCATGGACTCTGAACTCCGTTTCCAACAGGAGTTTGCTCTACTATCAATGAATTATAAACGTCCTTTCAATCCTTCTTACAAACCATACCAAAACCGATTCAATGCTCCTCACCATAACAATCCTCAACCATACTCAGCTCCGGAACCTAAACCAACTTCCGAAAACCCTCCCGCATACAAACCAAATATCACTAAACCAAACTCTAATCCGAAACCATCTCAGAGTTCCAAATCGGACAAACCAAAAATTGTGTGTCATAAGTGTGGACATGCAAACCATTTTGCTAAAGATTGCCTGGCTGATGCTCCGCAGAAACCAAAAATCAATGATTCTGCTTACTACGTCCGAAGAGCACAAGAGATGGCTGAAAGCGAAAAAGCCTTTGTAACAACTATTTCGAGAGATGTTGAAGGGTATTGGTCATCCGGAGATGATGATGACATGATAATTGGGAGGAACATGCGTCTGATGGAAAGACAAACGGTTGAATGTGATGAAGGATACTGGTCTTCTGGGTCAGAAGATGAAGACGATATTGCCGAACCTCACTACTGCTACATGGCCACCAATGATCCACCCGGTCGAAGCATTGTTGATCAGGTAAAATCTATGATCTCTGATAATAATTTTGATTTGTCTCTTTGTGAACCATATCTGATCCAAATGCAAAAATATATGAGCACCATTTATAAAGCTTATGAGTCTGCCATAGAAGCCAGTGAGAAGAAGGGTTGTGAACTAAATCGTCTTAGGTTATGTTTTGAGGACAAAAAATTGAAAATCGAGTCTTTAGAGCATGAGCTTGTAATGTCAAACGATGAATGTATCATTTTGAAAGATAAATGTGAAATCACCTATTCTAAACGAAATGTTTTAATTGCTGATAACAAACGTGTCAATGCAAAAATATATGCTTTGGAGAATTCTGTTGAGATGCTTGAAGTAGACATTCGGATGACTCATAATTTTCGTCATCCATGGTCTAAAGCACCTGGTCTCGGAAGCGAGTTTCCGAAACCAATTGTTAGTCCCTTGAAGGAATTACAAAATTTGACATTCATGGGAGAGGTTCCGAAAATCAAACATTCGGACACCCCTGTTTCTCCCTTGTCTCCACTTCCTGAGACTACAGACCAATTTGAATCCCTAATTCCTGAGTTCAAACCAATAGTTGTCAAGTGTCCTGATTCCACGCCTCTTCCGCCTCTGATAAACCTGGACCTGAATCGGACCACAGATTTTCATCACAGTCTTACAAATTGTTTATATTATGTTCCTAGAAGTAATCATGTGAACAATTGTGTGATTGAAGAAATCATTCCGGAGACAACTGAATCTACTGCCTCTGAGTTTGTATGGGCATCCTTAGATGATAAAGTTGACGTCTCAAGCTGTGTGTCCTTTGATTCTTGCGAATCGGATTCCTTAGTCATCTCAAAAACTAAATTGGTTCCCATTGCTCCTGAGTTTAAGAATCCATCCGTAGGACAAACCTCCAACTCCTCATCTCATCCTAAGAGAAAACAAATGCTGAATAGGAAGGATATTGTAGATCCCAAAGTAGAAGCTCGAAATGCATATAAAAAGGAAGTTAAGACTAGACAAAATTGCAAGTTCATTGCAAACTCCAAACCAAGTTCATCCCGGAATTCTCATGCATCAACCCATAGTCAAAACTCCTTTGTTCCCACTAAGATCCTCAAAAGACCTTCCGAACCTCTTGGTCGTGTTGAACCTAAGAAAGTCATCAACTCTACTCAGCCTCAATCTCATGTAACTACCAAGACCATCCGAAACACTTCACCAGAACCTCAGACTGTTTCATCTGTTTTTATTGCAAAATCTGATGGCATAAATTTTAAACCAAATCTTTCAAAAACCAATGTGTCATCAAGAAAATCCACAAAAGCAAAGAAAACATCTTTTTTGAAATCTTCAACGAAAAATTTTGTGTGGAAAGTCAAAACTCCCATTTATGAAACAACAATTCCGGAGATTACAAATGTTACCAACACTCCGGAAGTCAAAGGTCCAAAGCAAATCATTCCAAAACTCCAAGTCAATGAATATGACTACTGGATAGATGAAAAGACATTAGCCTTCTGTCTGTTTCCAAAGAATTTAATGAATACCACCCAGAAACACAAGGTTGTTCCTAAGTCACAATTAAATTCTAAAGCTCGTGCCTATGTCCCAAAGTCTAATTCGGAGCCTAAAAACTCCGTTACTCACTAATTTTGCAGGCACTTTGTGCTTCGGAGCAAGAAACAATATGGTATATTAATAGTGCTTGCTCCGTGCACATGACGGGGCAGAAAGATTTTCTGCGAGATTTAAAGCTTTCTCTAAATGCTGGTTACATGACATATGGGAACAATTTCAAGTCTCAAATTCGTGGTTATGAGACTCTCACTAATGGAAACTTCTCTATTTCATATGTGGCTTATGGAGCTGATCTAAAACATAATTTGATAAGTGTTGCTCAGCTCACTGATTCAAATCGACGTGTGGAATTTTGCAAAAAGTACAGCTATGTAATGACTGAAGACCGGAAAGAGTGTTTAATCAAGTTGCTTCGCAACAAGAACATATACCCGCTCGACATCAACATGATTATTGGCAAACCGCAACTCTGCCTTCTCTCCAAAGCTGTTCCTGACGTTAGTTGGTTATGACACTAAAGGCTCGCTCATCTAAACTTTTGGTACATGAATGATCTTGTATCCGGCGAAATGGTGAGAGGTTTACCTCTTCTCAAATTCGAAAATGATCATTTGTGTGCTGCTTGTCAGTGTGTTAAGCAATCGAAGATGGGTCATCCTGTTATCATCGAAAAGTCCATTCGGAACCATTGGAGCTTCTACACATTGATCTTTGTGGACCATCCACTGTAGAAAGTCTTCATCATAAGAAATACATTGTTGTGATTCTTGATGATTGTACAAGGTTCACTTGGGTCTTCTTCCTAAGGCTGAAATCCGAAACAACCTCAGAGCTCATAAATTTTATCAAAGGAATAGAAGTTCTTATCAAACTCCCAGTTAGGAGAATCCGAAGTGATAATGGATCAGAATTCACTAATTCCACCATTGAGAAATTTCTCACTGAAAAAGGAACTGACCACAACTTCTCAGCTCCCTATACTCCACAACAAAATGATGTAGTCGAAAGACGCAATAGAACTTTCGTTGAAGCTTCTCGATCCATGCTGAACTTCGCAAATCTTCCACTCTATCTTTGGGCTGAAGCCGTATCCACTGCTTGCTTCACTCAAAATCGGAGTATCATCAATCGACGCCTAAACATGACACTGTACGAAGCAATGAATGGTCGGAAGCCAACAATCTCGTTTTTGCATGTCTTCGGATGCAGATGCTTCGTCAAGAACAACCGTGATCAGCTTACCAAGTTCCAACTTAAAGCTGATGAGGCCATCTTCCTTGGGTATTCCTTAAAATCGAAAGCTTACAGAGTTCTTAACCGGAGAACTCGTGTTCTGGAAGAAAGCTTTGATATTACTTTCGATGACAACTTCATTCGGAATTCTTGCCCCACTCATATTACAACTCACATTATGGAGTCCGATGCTCCTCCGCCAGGATGTCCGAACCCTCAAACAATTCTTGAAGTTGACTTTGAAACTCACTTTGTTCCTTCCGAAACCGCTCTTGATTCGGAATCTCGATCAAGACCAACTCTCATTCTAATCCTTACTTCGGAAGCCCCAGTCTCACAAAATGTTTCCGGTCCGATCCCTAGCCTTCCTCCATTTGATTTCGAACCATTTTAACCTTCTCAGGTTGAGGGGGAGAATGCTAATCCCTCTCTTGAATCAAATGTGGATGGCTTCCAAGATGCAGCTGCTAATTTCGATGATTCCAATCCTCTCAACAATGATGAAAATGAAAATTTCTTTGAGTTCCCTTCTGATGATGATGTCAATCTCTCTGGTTCAGAAGTTCAGGGGGGAGCATCATCCCAACATTCAAATCATTCAGGGGGAGCAAATCAATTCTAGTGTTGATATAAGATCGACGGATGCACAAGAACTCCCACGATTACATGTTTGGACAAAGGATCATCCTCAGAACCAAGTAATCGGAAACCCAAATGCTGGTGTACAGACTCCTTCTGCTACAAGTGTCCAAAATGAATGTCATTTCTCAGCATTTATATCCATGGTTGAACCCAAATCCATTACGGACGCATTGGAGCATGCTGACTGGATTACAGCCATGCAAGAAGAACTGGCAGAATTTGACCGAAATGAAGTTTGGACTTTCGTGCCTCCTCCTCAGAATCATCCCATTGTCGGTACGAGATGGGTATTTCGCAACAAGCTAGATGACGCAGGAGTTATTATTCGAAATAAAGCACGATTGGTGGCAAAAGGGTTTACACAGATCGAAGGGCTCGACTACGATGAGACATTTGCTCCTGTTGCACGTCTTGAAGCCATTAGAATCTTTCTTGCTTATGCAGCTCATAAAGGCTTCAAAGTTTACCAAATGGATGTTAAGAGTGCTTTTCTTAACGGTGAAGTTGACACTGAAGTGTACCTTCAACAGCCCCCGGATTCATTAATCTCACCTTTCCGAACTACTGTTACAAACTCCGGAAGGCTGTCTACGGACTCAAGCAGGCTCCTCGAGCATGGTACGAGACACTCACTGATTTTCTCAAACGCTCCGATTTTCAAAGAGGAATTCTAGACCCTACCGTATTCCGAAGATCAAATGGAAAGCATCTCATGCTGGTACAAATTTATGTGGACGACATCATTTTTGGATATACGGATTCATCTATGGTTGCTGAATTTGCTAAACTCATGATCAGTCGATTCCAAATGAGCATGAATCTGGAGTTAAGATTCTTTCTTGGCCTTCAAGTCAAACAGACTAACAGAGGAATCTTCACTCACCAAGAGAAGTACATTTCGGAACTCCTCAATAAATACTCAATAGACACCTGTGCCTCCGCCAAGGTACCAATGGGATTCGAACACAAGATCTTTGCCAACCCTTCGGGTGTTCCAATTGATGAAAAGAAATATCGTGGAATGATTGGATCCCTTCTCTGTCTCACAACAAGTCGTCCGAATATTATGTTCTCTACATGCCTATGTGCTAGATTTCAAGTCAACCCAAAGATGTCTCATCTTTTGGCTGTGAAACAAATTTTCCGATACCTTAAAGGTACCAAGAGTCTCGAAATCTGGTACCCAGCAAATGAGAGCTTCCTTCTTCAAGCCTATTCAGATTCAAACTATGGTGGTCTTCAACTTGATAGAAAAAGCACTTCAGGTGGCTGTCAATTCTTAGTTGGTCGTTTGGTCAGTTGGTCTTCCGAGAAACAGAACTGCATTGCACTCTCTACAGTCAAAGCCGAATACATTGTTGCTGCCAGCTGTACATCTCAGGTTCTGTGGATGAAATCTCAACTCCAAGATTATGGTTACCATTTTCAACACATTCCTATCTATTGTGACTCTCAAAGTGCCATTGCGATTTCCCACAATCCAATTCAGCACTCAATGACCAAGCACATTGACATAAGGTACCATTTCAAAAAAGATCATGTTGTAAATGGTAACATTGAACTCATTTTTGTTCCATCTGACGATGAAATTGCTGATGTCTTTACGAAGGCATTAGACGAAACCAAATTCAACGGGTTTCTGAACAAGATGGGTATGATGATACCATATCCTCAGTTCTTTCAAGAGACTTGTTCTCTTTGATAGACGTATTCGAAAGAAAATTAGTTCCGAACCAAAATTTTCATCTCGGAACTACCTTCTCTCTGAATACATAGGATCATTTTACTTGTCTTTATTTCTGAACTTCACTTGAGTTTTTAAGCTGTACAGTTCACCCTGATTGTTTGTTATTTAAAGTCCACTTTGTCTTAGTGCTCAAATTCTCATCTCGGAATATTCTTCACGATAGCATCCCAGAATTCTACTTCGGAAAAGGTATCACATTCTGCGCTCCAGAATTTCAAAATGTGCTCTGGAATTTCAAAATGTGCTCCGGAATTTCAAAACGTGCTCCGGAATTTCAAAATGTGCTCCGGAATTTCAAAAGGTGCTCCGGAATTTAAAAATGCACTCCGGAATTTTAAAATGTGCTCCTGAAGGTCTATCAAATTTCACCCCGGATTGCTTTTCAAAACTTGCTCCGGAATTCTTTAAAATCTCACTCAGGAATCCTTTCACAATCTTGTTCTGAAAACTCTTTCAAATTCACTCCGAAAATTTTTGAATTTCTATTCCGGAATTTTTGCTCCTGAATCTCAAACGTTTCCGGACCTCTTTTCAAAACTAGCATGTTCCGGAACACAATCTCTTGTCCTCCGGATCACACTCTGTCCGGAACCGCTCATCCGGAATACCAAAGGGTAATAAAGTGAAACGTTTTTTTGTTTCAACGGTTACTTTTCCTGAAGATCCTATCCTATCATCCTCGATTTTCGTGACACGTTTTCACGCCCCCATAAAAGTAGCCATCGAATCGCCGGTTATGGGTTACTATTTTTAGCCACAAATACCCTTACCTTTCACCTCCCCAGTCAACTCAGCCCCCCTAAACCTCCTTCACATTTAATACTACCCGTTTCTAGTTCGGATCCTCATCATTACCTTCTAACCCGACCCACCTCCCTTATCTATAAATACCAATCAAATTCCCCTTCTACCTCTTTACACGCTCAATACCTCCAAAACCCTTGATTTCTCTCTGTGTTCTTCGTGTTCTTCAAGCACTCATCATTCTGCAACAACGGCGTGTCCTCCTTCACCAACAAAAACTGCTCCAACTGCTTTAACACCCAAGAAATCCATTGCTAAGAAGAAAAGATCAAAGGTTCTTCATCCTCTGCAATTCAAGAACCGTTTTTGAGAGACACCACTCAACTCTTTTCCCTAAACCCTGAAGATTATGATGAATCGATTCGAATTATGATAGAGTTTATCGCAAATCACCCCATCTCCGTTCCCCTCACTAAAACCCCTGAACCTCCACTACCACTTCATCATCTTCATCGTGCCTTCACCAGTATCAGACTCGACACCGGCTCACTAGAAACTACGATTATCGGTGACATAACTGTTCCTATCTACAAATCAACCTTCCTTAAGGCAATCGGTGTAAAAGCACATCCACGAGGTTTCAAGGTCCAAGAACCAACGACTAAAGAGTTTTAGACGTTTTTGAATTACATTGGGTATACTCAAGATTACCGGGCAAAAAACTTCAAGAAAATTGCTGTCTCCGGACTCTGGACTGTGCTAATGCACTTCGTCATCAGAGGGCTGTCCGGAAAGCATGGAGGAATAGATACACTTAGCAAAGACTGGCTCAACGTCATCTTTAGCATCTACTCCGGAAGGGAAAATGCAGTTGATCTTCCGGAAGTTCTATGGCAAGATTTTTGCAAATTTGCCACCAAGAGGAAGGATAACGAGATTTCGAGCCCTAGATTCTGGGCACTGACGCTTCAACAAATCTTCAACAAGCTTAACGAACCAATTCCAGTCTCCTCTGATCCTCCGGAGGTATGTGTTAATTTCAAAGTTGTTAAGTCCTATCGCATTCCGGACCAATCTTCTTTTGGTCCGGTCAGACGACTTCTAGACCACATGTTGGCCCTTATTCCTTCCGATTCCATTTACTTAAAACATAACTTAGAGACCTAGGTTGTGTTTGACCCAGCACAACCTGCCTGAGTCTCAGTTGAGCCCACTCCGGAAGAGGCCAAACCTACCACGTCCGGAACCAAAGTTAAGAAAGCTGCCAAACGCAAGGGTTCTCCCACCAAGCCAAAGCCAAAAAAGAGAACCAAAATCAGCTCTTCCTCTCCAAAGGAAGATGCTCAGGACATTCAGGCTGACTTTGGCCGTCCGAACACCCCACCTGCCCACTCATCTGAGTCACCCCTTAATGTTTCAAAATCACACGGACACACTTACGGGGAGTCTCCACATAATCCACCCTCACCTTCCCAAAAAGGTGATGCCAGTGTTGACCATAGTTCCTTGCAGCCCCCTGGAATACACCCACGAGTCACATTTGATATCCCTTTCGATTCTCACACAAGCACACACTCCGGAACCCCTGTTCCGGACCCCAAGATTTCCCGAGCTGGAGCAGTCTCTCCGACTCCCGAAGCCTCAACTGGTCTGATACCCGGAAGGCTTACAGGACGACCAGGTGCTAATGATCCCCAATGGGAAGATTTTTATTAACAGGGCCGCTTCAAAACGTCAGGATCTCACCAGAGCTCAAGTGGAGTCCACTCTTATCTCCATGAGGAATAGGGCCATCCAAAGCAATATGCCTTATGTTCCTCCCATTGATGATGATGCAGCCAACGAACTCACTTCTGAACTGCCACCTGTTACTACTCACCAAAGCGTTTTCCAAACCAATCCGGATGAAGAGCTCTCCGAAGAAGTCTTGTTGGATGATGAAGCAAAAACTGTTCCGGACACAAATTTCATGCCTTTAGTTCGTTTTCAATCAAGGGCATCCGTATCCAAGTCTACCTATGACTTCGGATCCTCCTCCTCAACCACTCCAGATGGTGGTTCAAACTCCAATCTCAACATCCAGGAAGATGATGCTGCAACAAAACCTGGACCATCCATTGATCCCTTTTCTCATCAAGCTAAATCCCGTCACTCCAAATCCGAATCCGAATCTTCCGCATGCAACTCCATTGATCCCTTTCCTCTCCTTGAGATGCAAACCAATGTGACGGATACCATGAAGAAGGTTTCCTCCATTGAAACCTCCGTTACCGAGCTCAACAATAAAATGGATCAAAAATTCTCCAGACTTGACTCCAAACTTGATGCCATTCTTCAGTCAATATCCCAGCAGTCTGGACCATCTGCTGCTGAAAGAGAAGCTCAACTGGATCAATTAATCTCTCTCCGACTCAAGCACACAATGGAAGAATTTGACAACAAATACGGCATTCTGGTTGATCACTATCTCAACACCATTACTTCCATGATAAAAGTCCATGACGACTTGGTGGCTGCTACAAACGACCTAATTAAGCAGACCCACGTTTGTCATGAGAAACAGATTCAAAGAATGAAGAAGGAGATCAAAAAGAAGGATGAAATGAACATGATAACTCAACAAGTCCTCATCAAACTCCTTCGCTCCACTTGGAACATCGTTGATGTTCTGAATCGGAAGTTTGATGAGATGTTAGCCATCCTAGGGCATCTGTTCGATCACCTTGCTGTACAAGCTCCCACATCCGAAGCATATGATACCCTCACTCTTCAGCTTAACATAAGTCTTTAAAAAGTCTTCACAAAGTTTGACGATCTCCAGAACACTTTGGTACTTGCACCGGTTCCAAGATCCATCGTTGCAAGAGGGGGAGAAGGCCCAATCCAACCTTCGAAACCCGCCTCGGAATTTACACTCCGAGATGAAGACCTAAATTCTGAAGATGAAGTTCATGTCGTCTCCGGAATGCTGGGAAACTCAGAAGAAGAAGAAGGAAGGTAAGAGGAAGACGAATATATTCCGGATAAAGCTCCTAAGGGAGTTCTTGGTCTTCAAGCTCCTAAATCGTACCTTCCGAAGGAAATGACAGAAGAGCAAAGGAGAATCTGGTCTACTGTTTCCTGGCCATCCTCTCTTCCTGATGCTCTCCGGATGGTCATTCAAATGGATAAAGCAAAATCCTTTTTAACCGCTCAAGCCTTCCGAGCCACTCCTTCCATGCAGCCCCCCATTCCGGAACCAAAGATTGCTCCGATCGACCAGGGTTCTCCTCTCCGTATCCCTGATGAAATTTCGGAAGAACCTCTTCCAAATCCCACTCCGGAATTTACGATCGATGAGAATATGAAGCTTGTCATAGAAGCTCTGAAAAGAGACAAAGGCAAAAGGCCAATGACTACGCAACAACAAGCCTTCCACTCCAGACCTCCTCTCAAGTAAAAACAAGGATGGTCTCAGGAGGAAATCCACAAGGCATTAGAGGACAACATCCGGATTCAAGCTCTTAAAGACAATCCTGATCTGATGCGTGGTATCTCTCCTTTTTGCCGTGAACGCATTCTCCAGGCTCAAGAAATCATTCCGTGTTTCTACTACGAAGTTCCCACCAATGACTCCGATCAGCTGGATCTCCCTCTCTCCTTACATCAAATTCTACACCAAATTTGCTCCTCTTCACCCAACTGACGATCCGGAAGTGATTATCCGGACTGAGCGAGAAAGACTTAAAACTTTCTACTCCAAGTACGCACAACCCTTAAAGGAAGTGTGGACGAGGAAGAGAATTACCAAAGTCCAGGGTTTTGGAAGAAAAATATTGGTGAAATTTGATCTCAACTGTCTACTGTTTCGTTTTCACCTCCTCCGGAACAAGCCAACACCCCGGACTGTTACTGACGCTGACTTTCCCTCCATGAATCCCAATGACATCCTCACCTTAGCTGCCTACTTTAGAGAAAATCAAAAGGATGACATCAGTATGGGAGCTTACCATGCCACTATGAGCTTCTTTAAAGACTATGTTGCAAAATTTTGTCGACGCGATGTTGAGCTTGCACATCTATACGGAACTGAACAATTTGTTGCCAAAATTGACTTTGTTCTCCTGGAAGCTGAAATTCTTGCAGATGGTCCTATTGAAGAACCGGTTCTAGGGTTTGTCTACACAACAAGAAATACAAACAAGAAGGACTGCTTCCGAGTCCTTGACAAACATCTAGTTCCGACCAAAGCTCTGAAAAAGTTCATATCCCGGGCATCCAAGTCTGATGCTCCGGAACAGGTCAATGCCAAGTTCATAAGTCAACTGGCTTGGTACATTGAAGTCAGAGAATGGTTGTTCCGGGCCTTCACCTTCATCAAGGAAGATGCAGCATAAATGGATGGATTGCTAAGTTCACTTAGGGGGATATTGTTGGAACCTGAAAGTGAACCTCTAGCAATCCTAAGTCAGGTTACGAAGTCCTTGTGTTCCGGAGTCAGTAGTGAAGAGTGGTCCGGAATCTGTCCGGACCAAATGAAGAGAAGATTATAAGTAGAAGACATTTCGGAATGACTCCCATGTCCGGAATGGTTGCTGATCCGGAGTGAACTTATTTTGTCTTTGTTCATTTATTGTATATGTACTTGTATTGATGTGACTTTTCATAGGACTTAGTCTTTTGTTGTATTTAGACAATCAGAATGTCAGAAACATTTCTATTGTCCAGTCCTATGTAAGTGCTCTAGTTAATTCGATGTAACCTTCACTCCTATTTATAGGAGTATTCAATACAAGTCAACTACGGATCTTTTCACTCACCTTGTCATTCTCATTAAGTTTATTTCAAACATTCTTCTTATTCTTCATTTATTAGCTTTACCTTGATCAGTTATTCTCGTTGTTCATTAAATGACTTGATCATTTGCTGAATTCATTATCTAAGACTTGACTGGTCTTTCCAGACTCGACTTGAACATTTATTAGCAAGCAGACATTGATCTTAATCATTCACTCAAGGTTTGAGTTCTCAAACCTTGTCCCTGCGCATCAGATAGATCTTGTTCTCACAGTTTCGATTTCCACAGCAGACGCAAAATATGTTGTTGCTGTAGCTTGCACTTCTCAAATCATATGGATTCAAATTCAGCTGCGTGATTATGTCACACCCCCAGCCATCGGCGGAAACACCGGGTAGTGTAACGTCATTCTTCGTATCACAGTTATATAACATACATTGAACAGTACTAAGAAAATACATACCTTTATTGATAATTGAGAGTTACATAACTGTTTTTCTAGAACCTATATACAAACACATCAAATAGTCAACTAAAGATTTGAAACCCTAAAAATCCCAATTTAAGTCCATTATGGACTAGGATTTCCTTATTGGGCCTAATGGACCAATAAGCTTCTAATTTGACTATTTTAGGCGTAGAACCTTTAAATGGGCTCTAATTGGACCCACTTTCATGGAACTTAACATTTCGGGCCATAATGGGCCTAAAATGAATATGTTTACCCTAATGGGCCTTAATGGACCATAAACTCATTCTTTATATCATATTTGGGTCGTGAACTACCCTAAAGGCCCAATGGGCCGAAAACCTCCTTAATGGGCTTCATGTTTTCGAGCAAAACCAAGATTAGGCCCAAACTAAATAACTCTTTCTTTCCTAAAACCCAATTTTCGGCCCATGTATGTGTAAAAAAAAGAGAAAATGGGGATTATTTTACAAGTGCCACCTCAATGTTATATGGTGGTCATCCATGCAAAATAACCACCATATAACAATGCATGTTTCATATATCTAGACAACAATTTCTCTCTCTTCCTCTCCCCTCTTCAAACTCACGGCCATATGGCCTTTCTACCTTCACTTTTTCATTTTAGAACCCAACATTTTCTCTCATCATTCCTCTCAAACACTCTCAAGAAAACCACTCTTCTTTCCTCTTAATTTTTCGAGATTTTAAGCATTTCAAGAAGGTTTTCCCACCAAGATCATCATCTTTGGTATGTTTATACTTGGATCTATAGTTTAACTCCTTGATTTCCTCAAGAATATCTTCTTGAACCATAACACTTCATGAATAATACATCTTTGCTTCATAGATTTCGAAAATCCTACAAGGAGCTTGCTAAAGTAAAGATCTTCACTTCATTCTACTTCAAAACCGAAACTTCAAGCAAATGTTAGTTCATACCCCCCTTGTTTTTCGGTTTTTACTTTGTTTTGGGGGAGAATACAAGTTGTGTTGTGTAGATCTATGTGTGTATGCATGGATATGTGTGTTTTTCATGATTTATTTGGTGGTTATGTGTTATTTACTTCATAAATCTAAAAGTATGTTAAGAATATTAAGTTTATCACTTGGATCTACATGAAAACCTTGAGAAAAGTATGTGTTATCACATATAATACATGTAAACTAGTAGATCTGGGATTTATACACTTAAAATAGTAAAAATGAGTGTTGTGTTCCAAGATCAATAAACTAAACTACAAAATCAGCCTTTCACAGGAAAGTTTTGGTCCAATCTCGAACTGTTTTGACCACCCAAATGATAATATTTTTCAAAACTGTTTTACATGAAAAAAGTTCAGGTTTCAACCTTAGCGATGACTACTGTCACATTTTCATACGATTTTTCTACAATTTTTGGCGAATTTTACAAAACTGTCTATCAGATTTGAAATGATTTTGGACCAGCCTGTGAAGGTGAGCAATTTCACACTTGTTACAAGCCATTAAAAAATATGAGAAAAATTGTGAACAAAGTAGACAAAATTTCCAAACTTCTAGAATTTACGGATCCAAATTTTGACTTACGATTATTTTTCTACGAATTTTCCAACAACTAGGTCAGAAAAGCTCAAAACCAGAAAAATGTTTATTTTCACAAAAATCAAGCCAAAAATGATATTTTTGACAAAAATGGGTTTAAAATGTTATTTTTACCACAAACTAGTCATCAACACAAGTTTAGAACAAAATGGAGACTAAAGTGTTATTCTTACAAAATTGGGCCTTAATTGTAAATTTTTGGCTTATTGGGCCAAGAACGTCATTTTTACAAAAAGTGGGATTTTATGCTATTTTAGTGAATACTTGAACCAAAACCAACGATAAACTAACAAACGGATTAATTTGATCATTTTCTAGGTTATTGGGCCTTAGTGGACCATTTTTATGTGTGATAGGTCTTGTATACTATTTATATGTTTATTGGGCCTCATTGACCCATTAACATGTGCGACGGACCTTGGATACTATTTGTGTGCTATTTGGGCCTGTAAATACCTTACATGTGAAATGGTTCTTAGTTGTCCTTTCATATATATTTTGGGCCCATGTTATATAATCTCATTCCAATTGGGCCTTGAAATGATTTACATGTTTTGCGATGCCTTAGTGGTTCACTTACATGGTTCATTGGGTCTGGAATAAGATTATACCTTTCTTCGTGTAAATTCGATTAAGGATCTAGTGAGTTTTATCGGTTGACACCTATTAAGTGTTCGATCGTAGCCTGTAGTTATAACTAGAGTCTCTTGGAGGGAGAGCGGGGATTTGTGTATAGATCTATACGGGGATGACACCCCACACCAGAGCTGTTCGCTACAGTTAGACTAACTCAGCGTAGGGTGACGAAAACCTTATAATCAAAATCGGCGTCCAACAACGCCAAGACAAGCGAAATTGTCGTTAATTAGTATGGTTATGACGGATCACTTAGAGGAATTAACGTTATGAAGTTTACGGAAGACCATTCTCTTTTCTTTTGGATTACTCGGAAACATACTCTCACTGGTACTCAACCTCGGGGGTTGGTATGGCAGCTTTCTCTTTTACAGACAACATCGGGTTGTCTGGGAACATTCTCTATACATGCTCTTTACATTCTCTCTATATTCTATTTACCCTTTTAGTCAAATAAACAATAAAATACATGCATTAATACAAGATCTGACACAAACATACTAAACAGTTTTCAGAAAATATAGGATTTTCTAGTGGTTTCAAAGTTATACAAATCATTTTCACAAACATGCTTATGAACTCACCAACATTTTTATGTTGACCTTTTTAAATTAACTTGTATTCTCAGGAAACCGTTGAAGCAGGATGAACGAAACAAACTAATGGATATTGTGTTATATTTTGTTTCATCATACTCTGACTATTTTGGCATGTAATATTCAAATACAATACTCGATGTAAATAATGAATGTTGTTATATTACATGTGTGATGATGATGATGTTATGTTTCAATTATATACTCTGTAATGATACTACAATGTTGAAAGTCACATCAAGCACCCGGACGTTTCCGCCGTCTGGTTCGGGGGTGTGACAGAGGGGTCCACATATATCACTTTTATCCCTCCAAGGGTAAAAGGAATGGATAAACTTCGACCCAAATGTTTGCTTGTACTTACTCATCAAATTATACACAACGATATGTTTTATAACAACCAAGTTACTGGTTGCGTTTGCATATGTCAATGTGCAACCAACGCGCAACTACAACTCACACGTCTCCGTTTGAAGAATATAAGATATTATAGTCTCATGATCACTCGTGATATAATCCATGAAGTAATTCAAATGAGCGTGGGTTTAATCCAGTAGTCGAATCTTATTCCAAGAGCACTCATGAATGTTGCAACAACTTTTGCTATGTCTAAACACTTTAGACATCTACAAACCCAATTCATGTCAGTCTTGATTCATACCTACTTCCAACGTATGATTGACTGTGGAGAGTTTGAACAACCCAATTATTCGGGAAGTCAAAACATGCAAAGTGAAACACAAGAATAATACTAATCATTTATGGCCCCAATCACTTTTGAGAGTAAATAAAACACCTTTTATTTAAACACCATATTCATTACTCATTATTCATTGTACAATGTTTCGAATAATCAACTTTATACTTGAATCAAAACAATAGTCATGCCATGCTCCAAGCATGCACACTATGTTTGTCCAAAGAATAGTTATGCCATACTCCAAGTATGCACACTATGTTTGTCTATGATCCTTACTTTGTGAAATAGAGCAATTGAACATGATTCCAATGATTCTCATTTCACAATCCAAAAAATCCTTATCGTAAATGTAATAACTCTAAATTCCTGCCATTTACTGAAATCTGTTAGATTTTAAACTTATATGCATTGATTCTGTTGTAATAACTATGCACAAAGTCACAAAGACTTGTCAACATACATTACAGAGTATTCCAATGGAGATCAATTCCATGGAAACGAAGTCTCAAATTCAAAGTACATTCCTTTGAACATCCTTCTTGCATTAAGTTTTTCTAATCTTACACAGATTTAAAGAATAACTTCCACTTATGGAGACATTTCCATATTCCTATTTTGACTATCACTTCTGAACAAGAGTTTCCTCTGTTCAGAATATGTCAATATGGTCCTTCCAAAATTAACACTATACTTCCAATTGTCCATGAGAAACCAATCTTTGGTAAACCTCAGATTGTCCTCGACAATTGCTTAATCATTTTAGTCATATCCAATTCAAGACATTTTCCCCTCTTAGTTCTCTAGGCATTTGGAGAATTTAGAAAGGATAAATATTATAGCACTTGTAATCGATCCTATACCCGAAGCATGTGGGATACGATTCATGATGTCTCACATGAAGACATGATCCTAGACCAGTCTTTTGCTACAATATTTTGTATTTGCCATGTTTTTCATAATACGACTATGAAGAGGGATGTCGTAATCATAATCGAATTTTGAGAACGCAATATATATAGAATTTCCTTATGTTGAACCATTCCAACGTAAAATTCATATATATATATATATATATATATATATATATATATATATCCTTGACTAAAGATGATTAAAATCTCAATCTAAGCTTTTAAAATTGAAATGAAGTATAATCTCCTCTCCCTAAATTATAGCAAAACAACTTTTCAAACCCTGCAAAGTCACGAATTGAGACTTTGGTTTTCTATAATTAACACTTAACATAATAATCATGCTCCCACTAACATGATAATTATTGGCATAACACTTATGCTCCCACTAGCTTTGATATGTATCCAGAAATCAGCTGGACTTCTAGAAATCAATACTTTATTGACTTTCTTACCAAATTTCAGATTTCTGATACGAGATGCTTTGGTAAGATTTTATCAAAATCATACACCTTTCTCAGATAGCTCACATGTGTGTCAAAACAATTTTTAGAACTATGAAAAGGGATTCCGTAATCATAGTCTCAATTGTTTAGACCTTTGCCATTTTTCACAAGTCCATGTTAGTGTGTCGGTTAACCACACACGCTCCACTAACGACTTTGAGAATGTAAATATCACAATTGCTATCTACTTAAAATCTACTTGGTGCAATTGTTTCCTCACCATCATTTTCATGAATCGGAGAGAAACATGTGAATTTGTCAAAACCATAATCACAAGACAAGGTTAGTGAAAAATCCAAACTCATATGGAGTGAACTTGTGCAATCTTAATTTCTTGCCACTTGGCAGCACAAGGGCCTACCATTGCTTCCAGGTTGTTATGAAAACAATTGAGAACTCATAGAACTCACATGCATAGTCAACTTTAACTGGAATGGGCACAGAAATAAGAATATGTCAACACGATAGGTTGCAAACCTCAAGTTGTGTGCTAGTGATAAACCATAGGTTTTATTCTTGATTAGTTCTTGAAACTTTTTCAAGATCTTAAAGACTCCCACTGACCTCTTGAGATATAAGATTCTCTTGTCCAGAACCATTCCTTCACAAAACAAATATTCAAGAGTTAGTGTGGATCCTTATCAAGATAAACACTTCACTCAATTGGTCTTAGTTGGTATGTGTTTTATCCAAAACATCACAACTTACCAATTTGAAATGTACGAGAGTAAGAAAACATTTTACACTACATTTGACAAGTGTTATAAACCTTCTAAGATTATGTCACTTAAGTTACTATCTTAGAGTATTACTCTAAGACTCAATTTTGGTAACGAAGTATGACTTATCTTTTTGATTTAACTAATTCAACAATTCACGATTCCTCTTCTTAGCCAATCAAATGCACTAAGATGTCCTTAGAGAATCAATTGTGATATGGTTTCATAATCACTAAGATAATCACAAAACAAGATACTCAAGTACTCTCCCATCTTTTCAGATTGGAGAAACTTTTATCTTTCTGCCTAATTTGATTATTCTTATTCATCCCGCCTTACATTGAAACTTTTCCAATGTTTCAGAATTACACTTAAACTTGTAAGCACAACCATATTTACTAAACTTCAGTAAATCATGACGAATAGTCTTATTGTTCTCTGTGGTGGACTTGACCAGCGTACACGCAAGTGTACCCGATCCCCAAGTCCTTCACTTGACTCACATATACACGTGAACAAGGAATTAGTCTTAATTTCCCAAAGATGAAAATTCTCATTCATCATACAATACAAGTTGCATGATTCCAAGTTTCTATCCAACTGAAACTTGGGTGATGAGAATCTTTCCTTATTTGGTAAATTATGACACTACCACAAACGAAAGAATCAAATCCATTTTCCAATATTGCTATCAATGGAAACATATAAACAACAATTTTTCATAAATGCCATTGTAAGGAAACTTAAAATAAATAAAATCAAAAAAATTTCTTTTATTTTAAAACTTGCGGAAAAACCTATCCGTACAATGTATTTACAAATGAACTATGTTGTTATTTATTCCTAAGCAATCTATCATAACTCTTAAGCAGCAGCTCAAAATTCTGATCTTCGAATCATGCGATCAAAATCCATCTTCGCGATTAGATTCAACTTACCCTTCTTTTACATTCCCTTTCATTTCTTCGATTCTACAAAACATCAGAATGCGACCTAGTCACATCATGTATTAAGAATCTCCAAATAGGAACTTAATAGAGTTAGATAGTGGACGTTGCCCGAAGTAGAGTCAAAACTTTTTGACTTTACCATCCTTACAGCCTATCAGGTAAATTTGGGCAGCTTCGCAACCAATGCTCCTTCCTTTGGCAATAGAAACATATGGATTCTTTGGTAATGGTACATGGGACTATCTCAGACTTAGCCTTTCTCTTTACCATTTGGTCAACCGGGTTGACTATGGCCGATCCCTTTCAATTGGGAAGAGAAAGCTATTCTGGACTTCCAATGTTACCATTGTAAATGTCCATGGAAGTTTGGGAAGTCGATCTTCCAATCAAATTTGCTTTACCAGTGCTCCAAATCATTGCTGATTCAGCAGCATCAAGCAAATACGTAAGATCATTAAGGGTCATGTCATGGTCTGTCACATAGTAGTCCCAAAGGAACTCACTGTGTGACTTAGGAAGTGATTGAAGAACCTAGTCAACAACCAACTTCCTCAAGACTTTGACACCCAACTCTCCCAGCCTGTCTATATATGACTTTATCTCCAAGACGTGAGAACACACAGACTTTGCTTGCCAATAGGGCTTGAGTGACCTTGAACTTTTCAAGAACTTGTGGGTTAAGGAGAATAATTGGAGGAGCTGGAGGAAGAGAAGTATGATTTCCATGACCCAAGCACGGGACATCATCTTCATTGGGAAAGCTTGTTCCAAGAGATTTGGGAAGATCATAGTTGTCTGAACCAGACATCTACAAAGGGAGAAATTCAAGTTTATAACTTGGAAGAGGGATGCCGTAATCCAAGCTATAAAATATTTGAAGGTAGGTAAATGACAATTTACCAATTTCCACCATGAAAAACGAAATGTTCATTAACTTTTAATTGGATTGAAACTCTTAGATCATTTGAGATTCATTGAACTTTTCAATGGGATGTTTAAATCTCGATTGTGCCCTCTCAAGTTTGTGACTGGGATGCCGAGGATCACAAACAAGGTGTGAATAACCATGCAAATTAACTTGGTACCCTTAATTTTATCACCTAATCGATGTGCCGGTTATCCACACGCGCTCCACCGATCTATGATAAACATTAAGTCACCCTTTTCCACTCTTACTAGTCCATGATAGTGTGTCGGTTACCCACACACACTCCACCAACGACTTGGTAAGGTATAAAGTGTAATTTCATAGGTTAGCACCAATTTCACATTTTCCTAAACTAACTAAGATTGGGAATTTATAAAAGGTTTAGTTACTTTATATTTATCATTATACTTTTAATGAGAATTATAGTCCTTGTCCTACCCGTTTGGCTAACGACCCTCCACCAGTCAAGGAAGCGGTGGGTGAGAGTGGACACCCATTAAACTGCCATTTTATAGGCAGTAACCTTATACCCCCCTGATAGACCGACTTCGTGAATGAGGCCTACTAACGGTAAGACTGACTTACTCTTATACATATATATATATATATATATATATATATATATATATATATATATATATATATATATATATATATATATATATATATATATATATATATTAAACCTATAATATTATAATAGTATAAGGGTTGAATTTTAAACTATTAAAATTCTAAGGGTTTAACTTGGAATTAAAGTATTCATGGGGGGAAACTTTACAAATTCCAAAACTTGAGGGCAAGTTTTGAACAATTCAAAAACTTTTGGTTTCCATAAATAATGAGTTTAAAGTAGTTTTCATGAAAAAACTCTTCAAGTTCCATAACTTGAGGACAAGTTATGGAAGACTTTAAAACAATTAATAATGAGGCTCTTCATTTTCATAACATATGGAAATCTTATGAGTTTTAAAAATCATAAATGAGACTTTTCATATAACTTGAGGACAAGTTATAAAAACACATATTATGAACAACGTTTAGATCAATTTGGATCGAAAACAAATTATCACAAAATTTTTCGATTAATCTAAACTAACTCGTAAGAACAAGATAATTCCAATCAAACAATTTTCATGTAATTTGTCTAACCATTTAACTAATACAAAACATGAATCCATTGACAATTATCTTTGAAATTGGATTAGCCTGAATATTACCACATCAAAAACAAGTTTATAAGTTCAAAAACAGCTTAGGGTAATGTTCCTAGTCGGAGCATATCCCTAAGCCTGCTTTCAGGAGGCGTCAGAGACCTAGGTATGTGAATGCTGATCGAGAGTCGACTCTACGCGATGTGATGCACCGTATGGACACTCTATAGGAGGAGCATCGTCCTATCCTATCAGCTCAGCAGTGGATTATGTCATCGATTTCGGGGGTGATGCAACATTTAGGGATGCATCACCCACCTTTTCCTCGGACAGGTTCTGATGTTTTCCATGATGGTGCAAGTCCTTATCACACACATCAAGGTGGTGAGGATGATAGTGAGGAGGGTACATAGGATCAGGAGGGAGAGTAATTGAAGAGTAACGAGTAGGTGGGAGGGTTGATGTGTTTGTTTGTATTTGATACTTGTTTCTGCTTACTTTGTGGGATATCTTTTTGATACACTTATGTATGTTTATACTTTTTACTTTTGGTTCATATTAGATATGTATGTATCGTTTCTATTTTATCAATTTCCTAGTCTAAATTCAGTTGGTGCTTTGATTTAGTCAAGACTAAACATAGGTGATCAGGCTACGTTTAGTTGTGACACAACCTTTACACACTGAATCAACCTAGATAACTGACATACATCGTGTGCGTTCTTGATTTGTATATTTAACTACTCTGGATTTGGCGATTACTATTGTTTTGTACTTTTAGACTATCAAATAAGGATTGGCCAGATGGGATGTGTCAGAGGGCATGATCATTTTAGCATATAGTCATTCTGAAATCCAACAACCTAAGCGACAGCTCAAACTAGTCACCTCTCCCGTAAGTTGTCAATCAGTTGGGTAATTAATAGTAATATGTCACAACTAGGAATTCTGATACGCTGTAAACACTTAACAAAGAGTGACATTGTAGTTAAAACTTGAAAACATGTATTGTGTTAAATCAATGACAACAAAATTCCTATACAAGCATTCAAATAGTCAACAAAGATTGGAAACCCTAAAAATCCCGATTTAAGTTCATTTTGGATTAGGATTTTCTTATTGGGCCTAATAGACCAAATAGCTTCCAATTTGACTATTTTGGACTTAGAACTCTTAAATGGGCCCTAATTGGACTCATTTGCATGAAACTTAATATTTTGGGCCTTATAAGCCTAAATGAACTAGGTTATATTCAATGGGCCTTATTAGGCCATCACAAATCTAAATAGCCCTAATGGGCCATAAAACTCATTCCTTGATTTATTTTGGGCCGTGAACCATCTCCAAAGACCAAATGGGCCGAAAAACCATCAAATTAGGCCCATAATATGGACTTAAACACAATAGGCCCAAAATTCCCTTCTCTCTTCTCTAACCCTCGGCCCAAAGTTAAAAAAAAAAAGGAAAAGAGATTAGTGGAGGAATTAAGGGGAAGATGACACCTCACCTTTGTTTAGGGGACAACCAAGTTAAGTATACAACATACAACAATGTAATCACATGTATCTATGCAAAATCCCTCTTTTTCTTCCTCCTTCCCCTACTCTCAGCCGAGACCAACTCAAGACACATCCACACACTCTCAAAAATCTCTCTCAAACACATAAGAACACCCTCCTTCTTTTCATCCAAATTTTCGAGAATTAGAAGCATTCCAAGGAGTTTTTCATTCAAAAATCACTTCAAGTTACAAATCTTTGGTAAGTTCTTACTTAAATCAAAATTTTAACTTCTATACCTCATCAAAAATCATCTTTTAATTCATTCAACTTCATGATCATACTCCCTAGAAGCAATCTAAGCTCAAGGACTTCTAAAGAAGCTTGTTAGGCCGAAATCTTCTCTCAAATCTTCATCAAAACCAAATCCAAAACTCAAGGTGAGTTCATACCCCTCTATTTTCGGTTTTTACAAGTTTTATGGGGGAGGATACAAGTAAAATGTGTAGATCTATGTGTATGTGTATGCTATGTATGATTTCATGTATGTATGTGTGACTATATGTGTTTATGTGGTAAATATGTAACAAAAAGGGAAGAGATCACGAAATCTATGGCACAAGAAGGAAAACAAACATGAACTAAGATATATTACACTAAACAAGTCAAAGAAAAATACCCTCTAAGATTAAAATAAACATATTGCAACATAAAACCCATTTTTGGGCTTAAATTGTCAAATTGTAAAAGTTGCGAAAAGTTGGGCTTTAACTGAAAAACTCTTTACTAGAAGGGCTGAAACTGTCAAAGAGTAAATTTTGAGCTAAAAACCTTTACTTAAACAAGTCTATGGTAAAAAATGTCAAGAAAATGAGTTAAGGGCCTAAAATGTCTTTTCTTTATGTAAGGGACTAAAATTGTCATTTTTATTAAAGAAAGGGTTGAATGGGTCAAATCAATATTTTGAGTCAATTATTTTGGTTTTAAGACACTTGGGTTAAAGAGAATACCACATTACAACTTATGAAAATAGTAGGAAAAATATACATATAATCTCAATTAACGTTATAAACAACCGACAAGTTTCGTGCTATTGAGATTTTAACAATTTTTCAATCAAACTTCCGACCATGATATTATACCTAAAACACGTAATTATTCAAATAGTTGGACTTGAAAGATCTTAATCATGCTTAATGGGCCTTTGTGACCCATTAACGTGACTTTTGGGTTCAACGATAATAACACATGTCTATTGGGCCTCTTGTGACCCAATTACATGTTTAAGGGACCCTCAATGGCTTATATGTGCTATTGGGCCTTGGTGGCCCATTAGCATTGCTAGTAAGGTCCAAATTAAATCAAATATGAAATGGCCAACGCGTCCTTTGTATAACCAACAACCTTAAATAACACGCGTAATTAGCAGGACCTTGTATTCCTCTTCTCCACGTTTGTTAGGCTTATTTGAAATCAAAGTAAACAAATTCAGGTCGCTAATCAATAGTAATCAATGTTGTTTGGATTAAGTGAGTAATAACGGGCGACACCTCTAAGTGTCGTTCGTAGTCTATAGTTATAATCAAAGTATCCTGGAAGGAGAGCGAGAGTTTGTGTATAGATCTATACGGGGGTGACTCCCCCACACCTCAGCTGTTCGCTACAGTTAGACTCGGCCAGTCTAGGGTGACAAAATCTTAAGATCAAACCCGGCATACATTAGGATGCCAAGATAGACGAACTAGTCATTATTATGCATGGTTATAACGACTCACATAATTAATTAAATCCAATACCATCCGAGTAATCAAGGAAGAGTAATCAAAATCATTCATTGTGGCGGTATAGCAATTTGAAAAATAATTATATTTTATGTTATCGGAAAACATCGGGTTTTTCGAGGAAATCAACACCACTCGCTTGTATTTTTCTATAACTATAATACAAAACTCCCTTTTATACACGTTTTGAAATCATTCATGCATCAACTTATGGATCTTCACACTTTGGTAAACAATTGTCTTTTCAGAAAATATCAGATTTTCTGGGTTTTATAAACTACACAAATCATTTTTATCACAACCCTGCTTATGAACTCACCAACATTTGATATGTTGACGTTTTTCAAAATAACTTGTATTCTCAGGTAACAGGTAAGCTGCAGGGTAATATCAAGTATGTTAGGAACCTATGTTTTGAAAACTCTTAAACAATTTATGTTATGGATGTGTAATATTTAAAACAATGTACTGGATGTGAACAATATCAGTTGTAATGTATTGATGCATGGTGATGTTTATATTATGATTCATTTATATCCATTGTGATGATATTCAATTTAAGTCACGCGAGCCCTTGGACGTTTCCGCCGTCTGGTTCGGGGGTGTGACAGGTTGGTATTAGAGCTCTGTTTATAGTGAACTGGCATATCTAACCACACATTGATATGCAACTATAAACTAAAGAGGGACTAAAACAACTCTGAACAAAACAAATAAAACACAACGACAAAACATCTTTACTTGTACGATATAGGAAAAAGAACATAATACCAAATCAAATGAGATAATACTGACATCTTGGTTAAGTCGGGACTGTTCTTAGTTGTATTAAGGGGTGGATGTAGCCTGATCAACTACATTTTCTCCGAAGTACAACTATTACATACCCCGGTAAAAACCTCGATGGACGGTAAACCTAAAAACATACCCCTTTGTTACCAAGAAAAGAACATCAACTCAATCTACATAATAATTAAAACGTCTTAGGAGTAATAATAGTTTATTCATATACCTCCTCTCGGTAACCATGGAAGGAGAACACCAGGGCATTCAGTTTCATCAAGTCTTAGTGGCCCACCGGATGATCGAGGACGAACCCGAGGGAGATCAAGGGGGAGCACACGACATTGGGCCCCGACGAGTACACGAACACAGACTGCGAGTTTGATGGGACCGACGACGACATGGCTGAAGAACAAGACTCAGGCAAGGATTCTGCCACATCACCTACCAGTAAGATACAGCAGGACCACCCCGCCCCACCAGGAAACCCCTCGAGGGAGAATCGCTCTCCGGAAGCTGAGATTGCTACTCTGCGGCAACAGCTATTCGCCATGGAAGCACGAGCGGTGCATGCGGGACAGGAGAGAGATGAAGTCATTGGAGAAATGACTGAGATGACCCAGTTGTTGGCACAACACTTCGGTATGTGACCTCACTACCGTCGTCGAGCGCTCCTTAGAGTGTTAGGACTAGTCATATCTATCGTTAGTATTCTGCTTATATGATCTATGCGATGTACCATCGACTCTATGTTTAAGTGATTACACTACTCATAGAGTCGTTACGCTGCCGAACTTGCACCACTTATGTATGCTCTTACGAGCAAATTTTCATGTATCAAAGTACGGATATTATTAATGAAAGATTTTATGTGTTTTATTGTGAAGTTGTGATTTGCTATGTGTTATGTATCCATGATTGTATGCTAATTTGTGAAACTACTTAAGTTCATGCAATACACTTAGTTTATAGGACCACAATCTCACAAAAATCATAGGCACTCAACATCTTTCCGTTCCATGACAGAAAGATGCCCCAACGACCAACACGTGGAAAGCCTGGACTAACCCACCCGAAGTCAACTCAGCTGCATTCCAAGCAGCTGTATCTGCTGCGGTTACTGCAGCCATGGCGCAAATCCACCAAGGGAACAATGGTGGAGGCAATGGACATGGGGCTGGAAGTTCGAACAACGGAACAAATCAAGGACTTACCAAGACATGCTCCTACAAGGATTTCACCAACGCCAAGCCACGAACCTTTAATGGCACGGGTGGAATGATAACCCTAAAGAGATGGATGGAAAAAGTGGAATCGGTATTTGAGATATGTGAATGCCCCGAAGAGGTGAAAGTAAAGTTCGCCGCATGCACATTCGTTGACCAAGCTCTCACTTGGTGGAATGGACATGTAGAGGCCATGACTCTCCCCGTAGCCAACGCTATGCCGTGGGCGGAGTTGAAAGAAATGCTGATGGCCGAGTACTGCCAACGAGGCAAAATTCAGAAAATGGAGCAAGAGTTATGGAATCTCACCGTCCGAAACTCTGACATAGACGCATACATATCAAGATTTAGCGAACTGTCACTGTTGTGCCCTGGCATGATTACTTCAGAGGGAAAGAAAATCGAACGATTCATCTGGGGATTAACCTCCCCAATTCAAGGAAATGTGATAGTTGCAAACCCCGAAACCTTCGACAGTGCCAAGAGGTTGGCCAAGAAACTATATGATCACAACAACAAGAAGGGCGAGAAGCCAGTGGAAACTGAGAGCAAGAAGGAGAGTGACAACAAGAAAGGAAAGAACAACAAGAGAAAAGGGCGACAAGGCTTAGAGTCGTCAACGAAACAACAAACAGTAACAGTCAATGCTGCAACCACCCAAGTACCCTCCACACCACATGCTCTAGCCTCAGCTAATCCAAGTGCCCCTAGGCAGTATTCTGGGAATCTCCCCAAAGTGCAACAAGTGCAGTCTCCATCATAATGGTGAATACAGGGAGATGCATTGTACAAATTGCAATCAGAAGGGTCACACGGAAAAATATTGCAGGTGCTATCCTCCCCAGAACCAGCAACAAGGAAACAACAACAACAACAACCGCAACAACAACAACACCAACAACAGCGGCAATAATGCAGGATCAAGCTCCACCTGCTATGGATGTGGAAAGACTGGGCATATCCGTCGAAACTGCCCCAACATCAACAACCCTGGGAATGGAGGAGCAGGAAGAGTGCTGACCATGGGACAAGGAGAAGCGGTTCAGGATCCTGCTGTTGTCACCGGTACGTTTCTCCTAAACCACACTTATGCATGCATCCTATTTGATACCGGGGCAGAACGAAGTTTTGTGAGTAATAAATTCAAACACTTGTTAAAAAAACAAACCCAGAAGCTTAATGAAACCTTTACGGTGGAAATGGCTAATGGGAAAACAGAATCCACTGGGGAAATCTACATCGGATGTACCCTGGCCTTAAATCATCACGTCTTTCAAATAAACTTAATGCCTGTTTCCATTAGGAGTTTTGATGTGATTATCGGCATGGACTGGTTAAGCCCCCACCATGCTGAAATTATGTGTCACGAGAAGGCCGTTCGCCTTCACCTCCCAAATCACGAAACCCTAATTATATACGGAGACAAACCCAACACGAACCTTCGTCTTATCTCGTGCATTAAGGCACAGAAGTATCTACGAAAGAAGGACTTGACGTTTCTAGCTCATATAGTGGATAAGTCCAAAGAAGAGATCAATATTCGAAACATCCCTGTGGCTTGCGATTTCCCGGATGTATTTCCTGAAGACCTTCTGGGGATACCCCTAGAACGACAAGTCGAGTTCCGAATTGACCTCGTGCCAGGAGCTACACCCATCGCCAAATCACCCTACAGATTGGCTCCTGCGGAAATGCAAGAGTTGTCCAGTCAACTCAGCGAGCTTTTGGACAAAGGATTTATCCGACCCAGTTTCTCACCTTGGGGAGCTCCGGTTCTCTTTGTTAAGAAGAAAGACGGTACCTTTAGGATGTGTATTGACTATAGGGAACTTAATAAGCTCACTATCAAAAATCGCTATCCACTTCCGAGAATCGACGATCTATTTGACCAACTCCAAGGAGCAAGTTACTTCTCTAAGATAGATCTGCGATCTGGATACCACCAGCCCAATGTCCGGAAGGAGGATATCCCTAAAACCGCCTTCCGAACTCGTTATGGACATTATGAATTTGTCGTAATGCCCTTCGGTCTAACGAATGCCCCTGCCGCATTCATGGACCTAATGAATCGAATCTGCCGACCATTCCTTGACAACTTTGTTATCGTTTTCATCGACGATATCCTCGTCTATTCTCGAAGCGAAGAAGAACACGGCCGACATCTCCGACAAATCCTGGAAACCCTGCGAACCAAAAAGTTATACGTAAAACTCTCTAAGTGTCAGTTTTGGCTCCGTAGTGTGAACTTTTTAGGTCATGTTGTTAGTCAAGAAGGGATACATGTGGATCCTTCTAAGGTCAAAGCCATTGAAGGATGGGCGATCCCAACAACACCCACAGAAATTCGCCAATTTTTAGGCCTCGCAGGCTACTACAGGAGATTCATTCAGAACTTCTCCAAAACAGCCAAGCCACTTACCTTGCTTACGCAAAAGGGCGTACCCTTTGAATGAACGGATAAGCAAGAAGCTGCATTCCGAACTCTGAAGCAAGTACTCTGCAGTGCACCGGTATTATCACTACCAGAGGGAACAGAGGACTTCGTAGTCTACTGCGATGTGTCGAATCAAGGTTTAGGCTGTGTGCTCATGCAGCGTGGGAAGGTGATAGCTTATGTGTCCCGACAACTAAAGACACATGAGGTGAGTTATACCACCTATGATCTCGAATTGGGAGCTGCGGTCTTCGCCTTGAAAATATGGAGGCACTACCTTTATGGTACCAAGTGCACCATTTTCACCGACCACAAGAGTCTCCAGCACATCTTAAATCAAAAGGAGTTAAAGATGAGGCAACGAAGATGGATTGAACTGCTGAACGATTACGAGTGTGAAATCAAGTACCACCCAGGTAAAGCTAACATAGTAGCCGATGCCTTGAGTCGAAAGGATTACTCGAATCGTCGTTTGAAGACTCTCTCGATAACCATCCAATCCCACTTGACCTCGCAAATCAGAGCAGCCCAGTTGGATGCCATGAAGGCATAAAACAAAACAAGCGAAGCGTTACATGGAATGGAAAAGAATTTCGAAGTGAAGGAGGATGGAACATATTATTTCATCAACCGCGTTTGGGTCCCTAAACTTGGAGTATTCAGAGAAGTAGTCATGAATGAAGCCCACAAGACACGATACTCCATCCATCCGGGCTCAGATAAAATGTACTTGGATATCAAGCGGCATTATTGGTGGCCTAACAAGAAGGCAGAGATTGCCACTTACGTTAGCAAATGCCTCACCTGTGCTAAAGTAAAGGTGGAATATCAGAAGCCCTCGGGATTACTACAGCAACCAGTAATTCCCGAGTGGAAATGGGAAAGGATTACTATGGACTTTGTGACCAAACTACCCAAGACGACTGATGGTTTGGATACCATATGGGTAATAGTTGATAGGTTGACAAAATCCGCTCATTTCCTGCCAATAAAAGAATCATACAAGATGGAACGTCTGACAAGGATCTATATAAAGGAAATCGTGAGACTCCACGGAGTGCCAATATCTATCATCTCAGATAGGGATAGTAGGTTTACTTCACGCTTTTGGCAATCGCTTTAGAAAGCTATGGGAACACAACTAGACATGAGCACTGCCTACCACCCGCAAACGGATGGTCAAAGCGAGCGAACCATTCAAACGTTAGAGGACATGCTTCGCGCATGTGTGATAGACTTTGGAAAGTCGTGGGATATCCACTTGTCTCTGATCGAATTCTCGTACAACAACAGTTACCACTCAAGCATCAAAGTTGCTCCTTTCGAGGCATTGTATGGGCGTAAATGTAGATCACCGTTGTGTTGGGCTGAGGTAGGGGACACTCAGTTAGCAAAAGGAAAAACATCGGACAACGCACTAATGGGACCAGAAATCATACGCAAGACGACCGAGAAGATAATTCAGATCAGGGCCCGACTGCAATCATCACGAGATAGACAAAAGAGCTACGCCGATAAGCGGCGAAAGCCCTTGGAATTTAGAGTCGGGGATAGAGTGTTATTAAAGGTCTCTCCCTGGAAAGGGGTGATTCGTTTTGGGAAGCGGGGAAAACTAAACCCTCGATACATTGGACCCTTCGAGATTCTTGCCCGAATCGGTCCAGTGGCTTATAGACTGCAGCTACCCGCTGAACTCAGCAGTGTACACCCCGTATTCCATGTTTCCAATTTAAAGAAGTGCTTATCCGACGAGACTCTCGTCATTCCATTAGAATAAATCGAAATCAACGAGAATCTCCTGTTCATCGAAGAACCAGTCGAAATCATGGACAGGGAAGTGAAGCGTACTAAGCAAAGTCGCATTCCGATTGTCAAAGTTTGATGGAACGCGAGACGCGGACCAGAATTCACATGGGAACGCGAAGACCAGATGAAGCAGAAGTACCCTCATCTATTCTCACGTTCTCAAATCTAGCTTTCAAAAGAATTTCGGGACGAAATTCCCTCTAACGGGGGGATGATGTCACCACTAGGAATTCTGATACGCTGTAAACACTTAACAAAGAGTGACATTGTAGTTAAAACTTGAAAACATGTATTATGTTAAATCAATGACAACAAAATTCCTATACAATCATTCAAATAGTCAACAAAGATTGGAAACCCTAAAAATCCCGATTTAAGTTCATTTTTGGATTAGGATTTTCTTATTGGGCCTAATAGACCAATAAGCTTCCAATTTGACTATTTTGGACTTAGAACTCTTATATGGGCCCTAATTGGACTCATTTGCATGAAACTTAATATTTTGGGCCTTATAAGCCTAAATGAACTAGGGTATATTCAATGGGCCTTATTGGGCCATCACAAATCTATATAGCCCTAATGGGCCATAAAACTCATTCCTTGATTTATTTTGGACCGTGAACCATCTCCAAAGACCAAATGGGCCGAAAAACCATCAAATTAGGCCCATAATATGGACTTAAACACAATAGGCCCAAAATTCCCTTCTCTCTTCTCTAACCCTCGGCCCAAAGTTAAAAAAAAAAGGAAAAGAGATTAGTGGAGGAATTAAGGGGAAGATGACACCTCACCTTTGTTTAGGGGACAACCAAGCTAAGTATACAACATACAACAATGTAATCACATGTATCTATGCAAAATCCCTCTTTTTCTTCTTCCTTCCCCTACTCTCGGCCGAGACCAACTCAAGACACATCCACACACTCTCAAAAATCTCTCTCAAACACATAAGAACACCCTCCTTCTTTTCATCTAAATTTTCAAGAATTAGAAGCATTCCAAGGAGTTTTTCATTCAAAAATCACTTCAAGTTACAAATCTTTGGTAAGTTCTTACTTAAATCCAAAGTTTAACTTCTATACCTCATCAAAAATCATCTTTTAATTCATTCAGCTTCATGATCATACTCCCTAGAAGCAATCTAAGCTCAAGGACTTCTAAAGAAGCTTGTTAGGCCGAAATCTTCTCTCAAATCTTCATCAAAACCAAATCCAAAACTCAAGGTGAGTTTATACCCCTCTATTTTCGGTTTTTACAAGTTTTATGGGGGAGGATACAAGTAAAATGTGTAGATCTATGTGTATGTGTATGCTATGTATGATTTCATGTATGTATGTGTGACTATATGTGTTTATATGGTAAATATGTAACAAAAAGGGAAGAGATCACGAAATCTATGGCCCAAGAAGGAAAACAAACATGAACTAACATATATTACACTAAACAAGTCAAGAAAAATACCCTCTAAGATTAAAATAAACATATTGCAACATAAAACCCATTTTTGGGCTTAAATTGTCAAATAAACAAAAGTTGGGTTAAAAATTGCCATTCACGATTCTTCTTAAGGATCAAAAGAGTCAAAAAGTTAAAATAAATGTTCTTATGAATATTATGCTCTTCAAAGGATTAGAAATGTAATTTGTAGCTTAATGGGCCAATTTTTGGGCTTTTCGGCCCATTAAGCCCAAAATTGTGAAAAACATAATTTTCAAGGAACTGAAATGATAAATTCCTCAAAACAGGGTATAAAGAGGGTAAACAAACCAATTCAGGGGTTAAAATGACTTATTTTCCAAACAAGGATCAAAAATGTAAACTTTTTGGATTTTGGGCCAAAATTGTAAAAGTTGCGAAAAGTTGGGCTTTAACTGAAAAACTCTTTACTGGAAGGGCTGAAACTGTCAAAGAGTAAATTTTAAGCTAAAAACCTTTATTTAAACAAGTCTATGGTCAAAAATGTCAAGAAAATGAGTTAAGGGCCTAAAATGTCTTTTCTTTATGTAAGGGACTAAAATTGTCATTTTTATTAAAGAAAGGGTTGAATGGGTCAAATCAATATTTTGAGTCAATTATTTTGGTTTTAAGACACTTGGGTTAAAGAGAATACCACATTACAACTTATGAAAATAGAAGGAAAAATATACATATAATCTCAATAATCGTTATAAACAACCGACAAGTTTCGTGCTATTGAGATTTTAACAATTTTTCAATCAAACTTCTGTCCATTATATTATACCTAAAACACGTAATTATTCAAATAGTTGGACTTGAAAGATCTTAATCATGCTTAATGGGCCTTTGTGACCCATTAACGTGACTTTTGGGTTCAACGATAATAACACATGTCTATTGGGCCTCTTGTGACCCAATTACATGTTTAAGGGACCATCAATGGCTTATATGTGTTATTGGGCCTTGGTGGCCCATTAGCATTGCTAGTAAGGTCCAAATTAAATCAAATATGAAATGGGCCAACGCGTCCTTTGTATAACCAACAGCCTTAAATAACACGCGTAATTAGCAGGACCTTGTATTCCTCTTCTCCACGTTTGTTAGGCTTATTTGAAATCAAAGTAAACAAATTCAGGTCGCTAATCAATAGTAATCAATTTTGTTTGGATTAAGTGAGTAATAACGGGCGACACCTCTAAGTGTCGTTCGTAGTCTGTAGTTATAATCAAAGTCTCCTGGAAGGAGAGCGAGAGTTTGTGTATAGATCTATACGGGGGTGACTCCCCCACACCTCAGCTGTTCGCTACAGTTAGACTCGGCCAGTGTAGGGTGACAAAATCTTAAGATCAATCCCGGCATACATTAGGATGCCAAGACAAACGAACTAGTCATTATTATGCATGGTTATAACGACTCACATAATTAATTAAATCCAATACCATCCGAGTAATCAAGGAAGAGTAATCAAAATCATTCGTTGTGGCGGTATAGCAATTTGAAAAACAATTGTATTTTATGTTATCGGAAAACATCGAGTTTTTCGAGGAAATCAACGCCACTAGCTTGTATTTTTCTATAACTATAATACAAAACTCCCTTTTATACACGTTTTGAAATCATTCATGCATCAAATCATTTTTATCACAACCCTGCTTATGAACTCACAAACATTTCATATGTTGACGTTTTTCAAAATAACTTGTATTCTCAGGTAACAGGTAAGCTGCAGGGTAATATCAAGTATGTTAGGAACCTATGTTTTGAAAACTCTTAAACAATTTATGTTATGGATGTGTAATATTTAAAACAATGTACTGGATGTGAACAATATCAGTTGTAATGTATTGATGCATGGTGATGTTTATGTTATGATTCATTTATATCCATTGTGATGATATTCCATTTAAGTCACGCGAGCCCTCGGACGTTTCCGCCGTCTGGTTCGGGGGTGTGACAGGTTGGTATCAGAGCTCTGTTTATAGTGAACTGGCATATATAACCACACATTGATATGCAACTATAAACTAAAGAGGGACTAAAACAACTCTGAACAAAACAAATAAAACACAACGACAAAACATCTTTACTTGTACGATATAGGAAAAAGTGTTAGGAATTGAGACAGGGTACACGCAGCGGAAACACTATCACACACACAAACGAAACGAGAATAAAGCAAGAAGAACACAAGGATTTTACGTGGTTCGGATTCGGTGCAAATCCTACGTCCACGGGCTGCAACTAGAGAATTTTGTTAAAACTCACAAGATTACAATTGGCTTGACACTCTACACTTGATGTTCTCTCAAGTTTTTGCACACAAATATGCAAAACATACATGCATATATATAGGTGAATGTTTGCCATGTGAAAACAGAAAGAGTTGTAACCAATTTAAAGTCTACCAACTTCAAGTTTGAACATGTTGAATGCACCACTTATTTTCCAACTTTCAGTTTGAATTTGATTCTTTTATTTCACATGCATAGCCACATGTTTTCAACCTTTCATATTTTACCTAACAATCTCCCACTTGAAAGTTTGAACAACATGGTCCGTCTCTGTCATCCAACTCCAGTAATCTTAAAACAACCAAGTCTTCCAAGCCTCCAGTTCCTAAGAACAAGCTAAACTTAGTCCCATTTCTCTAATTGCAGCCGCCCCTCATCTTCAAGTACTAGAAGGGCCAGTTGAAGCTCCCACTAGCTCCAACTCAGTCGTGGCTAATCCCACCACCGACTCATCCTCTGTCTCAACCGGTTTGGACACTCCACCAGATCCAGAGATACACCGAGGACCACTAACACTTTCCAAACTTTGCAAACTTCCAACAAGAGAGAATTTTCCAGTCTTAGTCTTCAAAACCCAACGGCTCTTTGTAACTGTACCCGGAACACACCCCGTGCTCCCACTGTCACAGAATCCCCTGAATGGTTTAGAATTTCCGACTCGTTCAGCTAACATCCCCTTGGCTCCAGAATTCATGTTTGCAAAATGAACTCTCTTAGTAGTAGATTTAGCGAACCAGATTTTGTTTTGCTTAATCGGGATGGTCATACTTCCCTCAGCAGGTACCTCAACCATATACAATGACCCACGCTTCATACCTTGAGCAATCACCGAATTACCATTGACCACCATCCATTTACCACCACCAAACCTTACTTCCAGTCCTTGTTTATCCAGCTGACCAACAGAAATCAATTTTTTCTTCAGCTCCGGAATAACCCTGACATTCTTCAGGCTCCATGTAGTTCCCAATGAAGTAACTAGATCAATATCTCCTATGCCCGTTACTTGAAGCATCTCGCCATTTGCTAACCGTACCTTTCCAAAATCTCATTTTTTTAGATTCACCATCGTTTCCCCGTTGTCCATGGCGTGAAACGAAGCCCCTGAATCCATGACCCAAGAGTCCACAGAACTTTCCATATTGAGTATCAGTGCATCATCCTCAGACACACTCTCAGCACCAGCAATGTTTAATTCTTTCTTTGGACATTGACTCTTAACATGTCCCACCTGTTGGCAGTTCCAGCATTTCACATTCTTCAAAGTTCTAGAAGAACTTTTTCCCCGACTCCCACTGCTCCTGCTATTCCCTCTACCTCTTCCGACATTTAATAAATCAGAAGAAGAAGATCCACCTTGATTCTTGCGTCTGATATCTTTGCCAAGAACCAAATCTCTAACCCCTTCAAAAGTCATACCACTGGTCCCCACGGAACTCATAACAGCAGTAACTGTTCCGGACCAGCTATCAGGTAGAGAAGCTAGTAGCAGTGATGCTTGAGTCTCGTTATCAAATTTAATTCCCACAGATGATAATCTGGACAGAATTGAATTTAGATTGTTAATGTGAACCGTAACTGAGCCTTCCTCATTCATCCTTGTAGTGAACAACTCCTTCATCAAGAACACCTTGTTAGCCGCCGATGGTTTCTCATACATATTTGACAGAGCCTCCATCATACCACGCGCCGTGGTTTCATTCATGATGTTGAAAGCAACGCTTTTCGTCAACGACAATGTAATAACCGCCTTGGCTTTCTTGTCCTTTGAGTTCCACACATCTTCAAAAGCTTTTTCCATTTTCTCCGGTTTGTCTCCGAGTACCATGTCCAAGTCTTTCTGACATAGCAATGCTTCTAATTGCATTTTCCACCAGCTAAAATCAGAACCGTTGAACTTTTCGATTACAACCTTGTCTTCAGCCATTACGACAAACAAGATACAAATCAGGTACACTCGTGCGTGAAAAAAAAAATGATTGTACCCTCCAAACCTCGCTAATCTGGCTCTGATACCAGTTGTTAGGAATTGAGACAGGGTACATGCAGCGGAAACACTATCACACACACAAACGAAACGAGAATAAAGCAAGAAGAACACAAGGATTTTACGTGGTTCGGATTCGGTGCAAATCCTACGTCCACGGGCTGCAACTAGAGAATTTTGTTAAAACTCACAAGATTACAATTGGCTTGACACTCTACACTTGATGTTCTCTCAAGTTTTTGCACACAAATATGCAAAACATACATGCATATATATAGGTGAATGTTTGCCATGTGAAAACAGAAAGAGTTGTAACCAATTTAAAGTCTACCAACTTCAAGTTTGAACATGTTGAATGCACCACTTATTTTCCAACTTTCAGTTTGAATTTGATTCTTTTATTTCACATGCATAGCCACATGTTTTCAACCTTTCATATTTTACCTAACAAAAAGAACATAATACCAAATCAAATGAGATAATACTGACATCTTGGTTAAGTCGGGACTGTTCTTAGTTGTATTAAGGGGTGGATGTAGCCTGATCAACTACATTTTCTCCGAAGTACAACTATTACATACCCCGGTAAAAACCTCGATGGACGGTAAACCTAAAAACATACCCCTTTGTTACCAAGAAAAGAACATCAACTCAATCTACATAATAATTAAAACGTCTTAGGAGTAATAATAGTTTATTCATATACCTCCTCTCAGTAACCATGGAAGGAGAACACCAGGGCATTCAGTTTCATCAAGTCTTAGTGGCCCACGGGATGATCGAGGACGAACCCGAGGGAGATCAAGGGGGAGCACACGACATTGGGCCCCGACGAGTACACGAACACAGACTACGAGTTTGATGGGACCGACGACGACATGGCTGAAGAACAAGACTCAGGCAAGGATTCTGCCACATCACCTACCAGTGAGATGCAGCAGGACCACCCCACCCCACCAGGAAACCCCTCGAGGGAGAATCGCTCTCCGGAAGCTGAGATTGCTACTCTGCGGCAACAGCTATTCGCCATGGAAGCACGAGCGGTGCAAGCGGAACAGGAGAGAGATGAAGTCATTGGAGAAATGACTGAGATGACCCAGTTGTTGGCACAACACTTCGGTATGTGACCTCACTACCGTCGTCGAGCGCTCCTTAGAGTGTTAGGACTAGTCATATCTATCGTTAGTATTATGCTTATATGATCTATGCTATGTACCATCGACTCTATGTTTAAGTGATTACACTACTCATAGAGTCGTTACGCTGCCGAACTTGCACCACTTATGTATGCTCTTACGAGCAAATTTTCATGTATCAAAGTACGGATATTATTAATGAAAGATTTTATGTGTTTTATTGTGAAGTTGTGATCTGCTATGTGTTATGTATCCATGATTGTATGCTAATTTGTGAAACTACTTAAGTTCATGCAATACACTTAGTTTATAGGACCACAATCTCACAAAAATCATAGGCACTCAACATCTTTCCGTTCCATGACAGAAAGATGCCCCAACGACCAACACGTGGAAAGCCTGGACTAACCCCACCCGAAGTCAACTCAGCTGCATTCCAAGCAGCTGTATCTGCTGCGGTTACTACAGCCATGGCGCAAATCCACCAAGGGAACAATGGTGGAGGCAATGGACATGGGGCTGGAAGTTCGAACAACGGAACAAATCAAGGACTTACCAAGACATGCTCCTACAAGGATTTCACCAACGCCAAGCCACGAACCTTTAATGGCACGGGTGGAATGATAACCCTAAAGAGATGGATGGAAAAAGTGGAATCGGTATTTGAGATATGTGAATGCCCCGAAGAGGTGAAAGTAAAGTTCGCCGCATGCACATTCGTTGACCAAGCTCTCACTTGGTGGAATGGACATGTAGAGGCCATGACTCTCCCCGTAGCCAACGCTATGCCGTGGGCGGAGTTGAAAGAAATGCTGATGGCCGAGTACTGCCAACGAGGCAAAATTCAGAAAATGGAGCAAGAGTTATGGAATCTCACCGTCCGAAACTCTGACATAGACGCATACATATCAAGATTTAGCGAACTGTCACTGTTGTGCCCTGGCATGATTACTTCAGAGGGAAAGAAAATCGAACGATTCATCTGGGGATTAACCTCCCCAATTCAAGGAAATGTGATAGTTGCAAACCCCGAAACCTTCGACAGCGCCAAGAGGTTGGCCAAGAAACTATATGATCACAACAACAAGAAGGGCGAGAAGCCAGTGGAAACTGAGAGCAAGAAGGAGAGTGACAACAAGAAAGGAAAGAACAACAAGAGAAAAGGGCGACAAGGCTTAGAGTCGTCAAAGAAACAATAAACAGTAACAGTCAATGCTGCAACCACCCAAGTACCCTCCACACCACATGCTCTAGCCTCAGCTAATCCAAGTGCCCCTAGGCAGTATTCTGGGAATCTCCCCAAAGTGCAACAAGTGCAGTCTCCATCATAATGGTGAATACAGGGAGATGCATTGTACAAATTGCAATCGGAAGGGTCACACGGAAAAATATTGCAGGTGCTATCCTCCCCAGAACCAGCAACAAGGAAACAACAACAACAACAACCGCAACAACAACAACACCAACAACAGCGGCAATAATGCAGGATCAAGCTCCACCTGCTATGGATGTGGAAAGACTGGGCATATCCGTCGAAACTGCCCCAACATCAACAACCCTGGGAATGGAGAAGCAGGAAGAGTGCTGACCATGGGACAAGGAGAAGCGGTTCAGGATCCTGCTGTTGTCACCGGTACGTTTCTCCTAAACCACACTTATGCATGCATCCTATTTGATACCGGGGCAGAACGAAGTTTTGTGAGTAATAAATTCAAACACTTGTTAAAAAAACAAACCCAGAAGCTTAATGAAACCTTTACGGTGGAAATGGCTAATGGGAAAACAGAATCCACTGGGGAAATCTACATCGGATGTACCCTGGCCTTAAATCATCACGTCTTTCAAATAAACTTAATGCCTGTTTCCATTAGGAGTTTTGATGTGATTATCGGCATGGACTGGTTAAGCCCCCACCATGCTGAAATTATGTGTCACGAGAAGGCCGTTCGCCTTCACCTCCCAAATCACGAAACCCTAATTATATACGGAGACAAACCCAACACGAACCTTCGTCTTATCTCGTGCATTAAGGCACAGAAGTATCTACGAAAGAAGGACTTGACGTTTCTAGCTCATATAGTGGATAAGTCCAAAGAAGAGATCAATATTCGAAACATCCCTGTGGCTTGCGATTTCCCGGATGTATTTCCTGAAGACCTTCTGGGGATACCCCTAGAACGACAAGTCGAGTTCCGAATTGACCTCGTGCCAGGAGCTACACCCATCGCCAAATCACCCTACAGATTGGCTCCTGCGGAAATGCAAGAGTTGTCCAGTCAACTCAGCGAGCTTTTGGACAAAGGATTTATCCGACCCAGTTTCTCACCTTGGGGAGCTCCGGTTCTCTTTGTTAAGAAGAAAGACGGTACCTTTAGGATGTGTATTGACTATAGGGAACTTAATAAGCTCACTATCAAAAATCGCTATCCACTTCCGAGAATCGACGATCTATTTGACCAACTCCAAGGAGCAAGTTACTTCTCTAAGATAGATCTGCGATCTGGATACCACCAGCCCAATGTCCGGAAGGAGGATATCCCTAAAACCGCCTTCCGAACTCATTATGGACATTATGAATTTGTCGTAATGCCCTTCGGTCTAACGAATGCCCCTGCCGCATTCATGGACCTAATGAATCGAATCTGCCGACCATTCCTTGACAACTTTGTTATCGTTTTCATCGACGATATCCTCGTCTATTCTCGAAGCGAAGAAGAACACGGCCGACATCTCCGACAAATCCTGGAAACCCTGCGAACCAAAAAGTTATACGCAAAACTCTCTAAGTGTCAGTTTTGGCCCCGTAGTGTGAACTTTTTAGGTCATGTTGTTAGTCAAGAAGGGATACATGTGGATCCTTCTAAGGTCAAAGCCATTGAAGGATGGGCGATCCCAACAACACCCACAGAAATTCGCCAATTTTTAGGCCTCGCAGGCTACTACAGGAGATTCATTCAGAACTTCTCCAAAACAGCCAAGCCACTTACCTTGCTTACGCAAAAGGGCGTACCCTTTGAATGAACGGATAAGCAAGAAGCTGCATTCCGAACTCTGAAGCAAGTACTCTGCAGTGCACCGGTATTATCACTACCAGAGGGAACAGAGGACTTCGTAGTCTACTGCGATGTGTCGAATCAAGGTTTAGGCTGTGTGCTCATGCAGCGTGGGAAGGTGATAGCTTATGTGTCCCGACAACTAAAGACACATGAGGTGAGTTATACCACCTATGATCTCGAATTGGGAGCTGCGGTCTTCGCCTTGAAAATATGGAGGCACTACCTTTATGGTACCAAGTGCACCATTTTCACCGACCACAAGAGTCTCCAGCACATCTTAAATCAAAAGGAGTTAAAGATGAGGCAACGAAGATGGATTGAACTGCTGAACGATTACGAGTGCGAAATCAAGTACCACCCAGGTAAAGCTAACATAGTAGCCGATGCCTTGAGTCGAAAGGATTACTCGAATCGTCGTTTGAAGACTCTCTCGATAACCATCCAATCCCACTTGACCTCGCAAATCAGAGCAGCCCAGTTGGATGCCATGAAGGCATAAAACAAAACAAGCGAAGCGTTACATGGAATGGAAAAGAATTTCGAAGTGAAGGAGGATGGAACATATTATTTCATGAACCGCGTTTGGGTCCCTAAACTTGGAGTATTCAGAGAAGTAGTCATGAATGAAGCCCACAAGACGCGATACTCCATCCATCCGGGCTCAGATAAAATGTTCTTGGATATCAAGCGGCATTATTGGTGGCCTAACAAGAAGGCAGAGATTGCCACTTACGTTAGCAAATGCCTCACCTGTGCTAAAGTAAAGGTGGAATATCAGAAGCCCTCGGGATTACTACAGCAACCAGTAATTCCCGAGTGGAAATGGGAAAGGATTACTATGGACTTTGTGACCAAACTACCCAAGACGACTGATGGTTTGGATACCATATGGGTAATAGTTGATAGGTTGACAAAATCCGCTCATTTCCTGCCAATAAAAGAATCATACAAGATGGAACGTCTGACAAGGATCTATATAAAGGAAATCGTGAGACTCCACGGAGTGCCAATATCTATCATCTCAGATAGGGATAGTAGGTTTACTTCACGCTTTTGGCAATCGCTTTAGAAAGCTATGGGAACACAACTAGACATGAGCACTGCCTACCACCCGCAAACGGATGGTCAAAGCGAGCGAACCATTCAAACGTTAGAGGACATGCTTCGCGCATGTGTGATAGACTTTGGAAAGTCGTGGGATATCCACTTGTCTCTGATCGAATTCTCGTACAACAACAGTTACCACTCAAGCATCAAAGTTGCTCCTTTCGAGGCATTGTATGGGCGTAAATGTAGATCACCGTTGTGTTGGGCTGAGGTAGGGGACACTCAGTTAGCAAAAGGACAAACATCGGACAACGCACTAACGGGACCAGAAATCATACGCAAGACGACCGAGAAGATAATTCAGATCAGGGCCCGACTGCAATCATCACGAGACAGACAAAAGAGCTACGCCGATAAGCGGCGAAAGCCCTTGGAATTTAGAGTCGGGGATAGAGTGTTATTAAAGGTCTCTCCCTGGAAAGGGGTGATTCGTTTTGGGAAGCGGGGAAAACTAAACCCTCGATACATTGGACCCTTCGAGATTCTTGCCCGAATCGGTCCAGTGGCTTATAGACTGCAGCTACCCGCTGAACTCAGCAGTGTACACCCCGTATTCCATGTTTCCAATTTAAAGAAGTGCTTATCCGACGAGACTCTCGTCATTCCATTAGAAGAAATCGAAATCAACGAGAATCTCCTGTTCATCGAAGAACCAGTCGAAATCATGGACAGGGAAGTGAAGCGTACTAAGCAAAGTCGCATTCCGATTGTCAAAGTTTGATGGAACGCGAGACGCGGACCAGAATTCACATGGGAACGCGAAGACCAGATGAAGCAGAAGTACCCTCATCTATTCTCACGTTCTCAAATCTAGCTTTCAAAAGAATTTCGGGACGAAATTCCCTCTAACGGGGGGATGATGTCACAACTAGGAATTCTGATACGCTGTAAACACTTAACAAAGAGTGACATTGTAGTTAAAACTTGAAAACATGTATTATGTTAAATCAATGACAACAAAATTCCTATACAATCATTCAAATAGTCAACAAAGATTGGAAACCCTAAAAATCCCGATTTAAGTTCATTTTTGGATTAGGATTTTCTTATTGGGCCTAATAGACCAATAAGCTTCCAATTTGACTATTTTGGACTTAGAACTCTTATATGGGCCCTAATTGGACTCATTTGCATGAAACTTAATATTTTGGGCCTTATAAGCCTAAATGAACTAGGGTATATTCAATGGGCCTTATTGGGCCATCACAAATCTATATAGCCCTAATGGGCCATAAAACTCATTCCTTGATTTATTTTGGACCGTGAACCATCTCCAAAGACCAAATGGGCCGAAAAACCATCAAATTAGGCCCATAATATGGACTTAAACACAATAGGCCCAAAATTCCCTTCTCTCTTCTCTAACCCTCGGCCCAAAGTTAAAAAAAAAAGGAAAAGAGATTAGTGGAGGAATTAAGGGGAAGATGACACCTCACCTTTGTTTAGGGGACAACCAAGCTAAGTATACAACATACAACAATGTAATCACATGTATCTATGCAAAATCCCTCTTTTTCTTCTTCCTTCCCCTACTCTCGGCCGAGACCAACTCAAGACACATCCACACACTCTCAAAAATCTCTCTCAAACACATAAGAACACCCTCCTTCTTTTCATCTAAATTTTCAAGAATTAGAAGCATTCCAAGGAGTTTTTCATTCAAAAATCACTTCAAGTTACAAATCTTTGGTAAGTTCTTACTTAAATCCAAAGTTTAACTTCTATACCTCATCAAAAATCATTTTTTAATTCATTCAGCTTCATGATCATACTCCCTAGAAGCAATCTAAGCTCAAGGACTTCTAAAGAAGCTTGTTAGGCCGAAATCTTCTCTCAAATCTTCATCAAAACCAAATCCAAAACTCAAGGTGAGTTTATACCCCTCTATTTTCGGTTTTTACAAGTTTTATGGGGGAGGATACAAGTAAAATGTGTAGATCTATGTGTATGTGTATGCTATGTATGATTTCATGTATGTATGTGTGACTATATGTGTTTATATGGTAAATATGTAACAAAAAGGGAAGAGATCACGAAATCTATGGCCCAAGAAGGAAAACAAACATGAACTAACATATATTACACTAAACAAGTCAAGAAAAATACCCTCTAAGATTAAAATAAACATATTGCAACATAAAACCCATTTTTGGGCTTAAATTGTCAAATAAACAAAAGTTGGGTTAAAAATTGCCATTCACGATTCTTCTTAAGGATCAAAAGAGTCAAAAAGTTAAAATAAATGTTCTTATGAATATTATGCTCTTCAAAGGATTAGAAATGTAATTTGTAGCTTAATGGGCCAATTTTTGGGCTTTTCGGCCCATTAAGCCCAAAATTGCGAAAAACATAATTTTCAAGGAACTGAAATGATAAATTCCTCAAAACAGGGGATAAAGAGGGTAAACAAACCAATTCAGGGGTTAAAATGACTTATTTTCCGAACAAGGATCAAAAATGTAAACTTTTTGGATTTTGGGCCAAAATTGTAAAAGTTGCGAAAAGTTGGGCTTTAACTGAAAAACTCTTTACTGGAAGGGCTGAAACTGTCAAAGAGTAAATTTTAAGCTAAAAACCTTTATTTAAACAAGTCTATGGTCAAAAATGTCAAGAAAATGAGTTAAGGGCCTAAAATGTCTTTTCTTTATGTAAGGGACTAAAATTGTCATTTTTATTAAAGAAAGGGTTGAATGGGTCAAATCAATATTTTGAGTCAATTATTTTGGTTTTAAGACACTTGGGTTAAAGAGAATACCACATTACAACTTATGAAAATAGAAGGAAAAATATACATATAATCTCAATAATCGTTATAAACAACCGACAAGTTTCGTGCTATTGAGATTTTAACAATTTTTCAATCAAACTTCCGTCCATTATATTATACCTAAAACACGTAATTATTCAAATAGTTGGACTTGAAAGATCTTAATCATGCTTAATGGGCCTTTGTGACCCATTAACGTGACTTTTGGGTTCGACGATGATAACACATGTCTATTGGGCCTCTTGTGACCCAATTACATGTTTAAGGGACCATCAATGGCTTATATGTGTTATTGGGCCTTGGTGGCCTATTAGCATTGCTAGTAAGGTCCAAATTAAATCAAATATGAAATGGGCCAACGCGTCCTTTGTATAACCAACAGCCTTAAATAACACGCGTAATTAGCAGGACCTTGTATTCCTCTTCTCCACGTTTGTTAGGCTTATTTGAAATCAAAGTAAACAAATTCAGGTCGCTAATCAATAGTAATCAATTTTGTTTGGATTAAGTGAGTAATAACGGGCGACACCTCTAAGTGTCGTTCGTAGTCTGTAGTTATAATCAAAGTCTCCTGGAAGGAGAGCGAGAGTTTGTGTATAGATCTATACGGGGGTGACTCCCCCACACCTCAGCTGTTCGCTACAGTTAGACTCGGCCAGTGTAGGGTGACAAAATCTTAAGATCAATCCCGGCATACATTAGGATGCCAAGACAAACGAACTAGTCATTATTATGCATGGTTATAACGACTCACATAATTAATTAAATCCAATACCATCCGAGTAATCAAGGAAGAGTAATCAAAATCATTCGTTGTGGCGGTATAGCAATTTGAAAAACAATTGTATTTTATGTTATCGGAAAACATCGAGTTTTTCGAGGAAATCAACGCCACTAGCTTGTATTTTTCTATAACTATAATACAAAACTCCCTTTTATACACGTTTTGAAATCATTCATGCATCAAATCATTTTTATCACAACCCTGCTTATGAACTCACAAACATTTCATATGTTGACGTTTTTCAAAATAACTTGTATTCTTAGGTAACAGGTAAGCTGCAGGGTAATATCAAGTATGTTAGGAACCTATGTTTTGAAAACTCTTAAACAATTTATGTTATGGATGTGTAATATTTAAAACAATGTACTGGATGTGAACAATATCAGTTGTAATGTATTGATGCATGGTGATGTTTATGTTATGATTCATTTATATCCATTGTGATGATATTCCATTTAAGTCACGCGAGCCCTCGGACGTTTCCGCCGTCTGGTTCGGGGGTGTGACAAGTTGGTATCAGAGCTCTGTTTATAGTGAACTGGCATATATAACCACACATTGATATGCAACTATAAACTAAAGAGGGACTAAAACAACTCTGAACAAAACAAATAAAACACAACGACAAAACATCTTTACTTGTACGATATAGGAAAAAGTGTTAGGAATTGAGACAGGGTACACGCAGCGGAAACACTATCACACACACAAACGAAACGAGAATAAAGCAAGAAGAACACAAGGATTTTACGTGGTTCGGATTCGGTGCAAATCCTACGTCCACGGGCTGCAACTAGAGAATTTTGTTAAAACTCACAAGATTACAATTGGCTTGACACTCTACACTTGATGTTCTCTCAAGTTTTTGCACACAAATATGCAAAACATACATGCATATATATAGGTGAATGTTTGCCATGTGAAAACAGAAAGAGTTGTAACCAATTTAAAGTCTACCAACTTCAAGTTTGAACATGTTGAATGCACCACTTATTTTCCAACTTTCAGTTTGAATTTGATTCTTTTATTTCACATGCATAGCCACATGTTTTCAACCTTTCATATTTTACCTAACAATCTCCCACTTGAAAGTTTGAACAACATGGTCCGTCTCTGTCATCCAACTCCAGTAATCTTAAAACAACCAAGTCTTCCAAGCCTCCAGTTCCTAAGAACAAGCTAAACTTAGTCCCATTTCTCTAATTGCAGCCGCCCCTCATCTTCAAGTACTAGAAGGGCCAGTTGAAGCTCCCACTAGCTCCAACTCAGTCGTGGCTAATCCCACCACCGACTCATCCTCTGTCTCAACCGGTTTGGACACTCCACCAGATCCAGAGATACACCGAGGACCACTAACACTCTCCAAACTTTGCAAACTTCCAACAAGAGAGAATTTTCCAGTCTTAGTCTTCAAAACCCAACGGCTCTTTGTAACTGTACCCGGAACACACCCCGTGCTCCCACTGTCACAGAATCCCCTGAATGGTTTAGAATTTCCGACTCGTTCAGCTAACATCCCCTTGGCTCCAGAATTCATGTTTGCAAAATGAACTCTCTTAGTAGTAGATTTAGCGAACCAGATTTTGTTTTGCTTAATCGGGATGGTCATACTTCCCTCAGCAGGTACCTCAACCATATACAATGACCCACGCTTCATACCTTGAGCAATCACCGAATTACCATTGACCACCATCCATTTACCACCACCAAACCTTACTTCCAGTCCTTGTTTATCCAGCTGACCAACAGAAATCAATTTTTTCTTCAGCTCCGGAATAACCCTGACATTCTTCAGGCTCCATGTAGTTCCCAATGAAGTAACTAGATCAATATCTCCTATGCCCGTTACTTGAAGCATCTCGCCATTTGCTAACCGTACCTTTCCAAAATCTCATTTTTTTAGATTCACCATCGTTTCCCCGTTGTCCATGGCGTGAAACGAAGCCCCTGAATCCATGACCCAAGAGTCCACAGAACTTTCCATATTGAGTATCAGTGCATCATCCTCAGACACACTCTCAGCACCAGCAATGTTTAATTCTTTCTTTGGACATTGACTCTTAACATGTCCCACCTGTTGGCAGTTCCAGCATTTCACATTCTTCAAAGTTCTAGAAGAACTTTTTCCCCGACTCCCACTGCTCCTGCTATTCCCTCTACCTCTTCTGACATTTAATAAATCAGAAGAAGAAGATCCACCTTGATTCTTGCGTCTGATATCTTCGCCAAGAACCAAATCTCTAACCCCTTCAAAAGTCATACCACTGGTCCCCACGGAACTCATAACAGCAGTAACTGTTCCGGACCAGCTATCAGGTAGAGAAGCTAGTAGCAGTGATGCTTGAGTCTCGTTATCAAATTTAATTCCCACAGATGATAATCTGGACAGAATTGAATTTAGATTGTTAATGTGAACCGTAACTGAGCCTTCCTCATTCATCCTTGTAGTGAACAACTCCTTCATCAAGAACACCTTGTTAGCCGCCGATGGTTTCTCATACATATTTGACAGAGCCTCCATCATACCACGCGCCGTGGTTTCATTCATGATGTTGAAAGCAACGCTTTTCGTCAACGACAATGTAATAACCGCCTTGGCTTTCTTGTCCTTTGAGTTCCACACATCTTCAAAAGCTTTTTCCATTTTCTCCGGTTTGTCTCCGAGTACCATGTCCAAGTCTTTCTGACATAGCAATGCTTCTAATTGCATTTTCCACCAGCTAAAATCAGAACCGTTGAACTTTTCGATTACAACCTTGTCTTCAGCCATTACGACAAACAAGATACAAATCAGGTACACTCGTGCGTGAAAAAAAAAATGATTGTACCCTCCAAACCTCGCTAATCTGGCTCTGATACCAGTTGTTAGGAATTGAGACAGGGTACACGCAGCGGAAACACTATCACACACACAAACGAAACGAGAATAAAGCAAGAAGAACACAAGGATTTTACGTGGTTCGGATTCGGTGCAAATCCTACGTCCACGGGCTGCAACTAGAGAATTTTGTTAAAACTCACAAGATTACAATTGGCTTGACACTCTACACTTGATGTTCTCTCAAGTTTTTGCACACAAATATGCAAAACATACATGCATATATATAGGTGAATGTTTGCCATGTGAAAACAGAAAGAGTTGTAACCAATTTAAAGTCTACCAACTTCAAGTTTGAACATGTTGAATGCACCACTTATTTTCCAACTTTCAGTTTGAATTTGATTCTTTTATTTCACATGCATAGCCACATGTTTTCAACCTTTCATATTTTACCTAACAAAAAGAACATAATACCAAATCAAATGAGATAATACTGACATCTTGGTTAAGTCGGGACTGTTCTTAGTTGTATTAAGGGGTGGATGTAGCCTGATCAACTACATTTTCTCCGAAGTACAACTATTACATACCCCGGTAAAAACCTCGATGGACGGTAAACCTAAAAACATACCCCTTTGTTACCAAGAAAAGAACATCAACTCAATCTACATAATAATTAAAACGTCTTAGGAGTAATAATAGTTTATTCATATACCTCCTCTCAGTAACCATGGAAGGAGAACACCAGGGCATTCAGTTTCATCAAGTCTTAGTGGCCCACGGGATGATCGAGGACGAACCCGAGGGAGATCAAGGGGGAGCACACGACATTGGGCCCCGACGAGTACACGAACACAGACTACGAGTTTGATGGGACCGACGACGACATGGCTGAAGAACAAGACTCAGGCAAGGATTCTGCCACATCACCTACCAGTGAGATGCAGCAGGACCACCCCGCCCCACCAGGAAACCCCTCGAGGGAGAATCGCTCTCCGGAAGCTGAGATTGCTACTCTGCGGCAACAGCTATTCGCCATGGAAGCACGAGCGGTGCAAGCGGAACAGGAGAGAGATGAAGTCATTGGAGAAATGACTGAGATGACCCAGTTGTTGGCACAACACTTCGGTATGTGACCTCACTACCGTCGTCGAGCGCTCCTTAGAGTGTTAGGACTAGTCATATCTATCGTTAGTATTATGCTTATATGATCTATGCTATGTACCATCGACTCTATGTTTAAGTGATTACACTACTCATAGAGTCGTTACGCTGCCGAACTTGCACCACTTATGTATGCTCTTACGAGCAAATTTTCATGTATCAAAGTACGGATATTATTAATGAAAGATTTTATGTGTTTTATTGTGAAGTTGTGATCTGCTATGTGTTATGTATCCATGATTGTATGCTAATTTGTGAAACTACTTAAGTTCATGCAATACACTTAGTTTATAGGACCACAATCTCACAAAAATCATAGGCACTCAACATCTTTCCGTTCCATGACAGAAAGATGCCCCAACGACCAACACGTGGAAAGCCTGGACTAACCCCACCCGAAGTCAACTCAGCTGCATTCCAAGCAGCTGTATCTGCTGCGGTTACTACAGCCATGGCGCAAATCCACCAAGGGAACAATGGTGGAGGCAATGGACATGGGGCTGGAAGTTCGAACAACGGAACAAATCAAGGACTTACCAAGACATGCTCCTACAAGGATTTCACCAACGCCAAGCCACGAACCTTTAATGGCACGGGTGGAATGATAACCCTAAAGAGATGGATGGAAAAAGTGGAATCGGTATTTGAGATATGTGAATGCCCCGAAGAGGTGAAAGTAAAGTTCGCCGCATGCACATTCGTTGACCAAGCTCTCACTTGGTGGAATGGACATGTAGAGGCCATGACTCTCCCCGTAGCCAACGCTATGCCGTGGGCGGAGTTGAAAGAAATGCTGATGGCCGAGTACTGCCAACGAGGCAAAATTCAGAAAATGGAGCAAGAGTTAAGGAATCTCACCGTCCGAAACTCTGACATAGACGCATACATATCAAGATTTAGCGAACTGTCACTGTTGTGCCCTGGCATGATTACTTCAGAGGGAAAGAAAATTGAACGATTCATCTGGGGATTAACCTCCCCAATTCAAGGAAATGTGATAGTTGCAAACCCCGAAACCTTCGACAGTGCCAAGAGGTTGGCCAAGAAACTATATGATCACAACAACAAGAAGGGCGAGAAGCCAGTGGAAACTGAGAGCAAGAAGGAGAGTGACAACAAGAAAGGAAAGAACAACAAGAGAAAAGGGCGACAAGGCTTAGAGTCGTCAAAGAAACAACAAACAGTAACAGTCAATGCTGCAACCACCCAAGTACCCTCCACACCACATGCTCTAGCCTCAGCTAATCCAAGTGCCCCTAGGCAGTATTCTGGGAATCTCCCCAAAGTGCAACAAGTGCAGTCTCCATCATAATGGTGAATACAGGGAGATGCATTGTACAAATTGCAATCGGAAGGGTCACACGGAAAAATATTGCAGGTGCTATCCTCCCCAGAACCAGCAACAAGGAAACAACAACAACAACAACCGCAACAACAACAACACCAACAACAGCGGCAATAATGCAGGATCAAGCTCCACCTGCTATGGATGTGGAAAGACTGGGCATATCCGTCGAAACTGCCCCAACATCAACAACCCTGGGAATGGAGGAGCAGGAAGAGTGCTGACCATGGGACAAGGAGAAGCGGTTCAGGATCCTGCTGTTGTCACCGGTACGTTTCTCCTAAACCACACTTATGCATGCATCCTATTTGATACCGGGGCAGAACGAAGTTTTGTGAGTAATAAATTCAAACACTTGTTAAAAAAACAAACCCAGAAGCTTAATGAAACCTTTACGGTGGAAATGGCTAATGGGAAAACAGAATCCACTGGGGAAATCTACATCGGATGTACCCTGGCCTTAAATCATCACGTCTTTCAAATAAACTTAATGCCTGTTTCCATTAGGAGTTTTGATGTGATTATCGGCATGGACTGGTTAAGCCCCCACCATGCTGAAATTATGTGTCACGAGAAGGCCGTTCGCCTTCACCTCCCAAATCACGAAACCCTAATTATATACGGAGACAAACCCAACACGAACCTTCGTCTTATCTCGTGCATTAAGGCACAGAAGTATCTACGAAAGAAGGACTTGACGTTTCTAGCTCATATAGTGGATAAGTCCAAAGAAGAGATCAATATTCGAAACATCCCTGTGGCTTGCGATTTCCCGGATGTATTTCCTGAAGACCTTCTGGGGATACCCCTAGAACGACAAGTCGAGTTCCGAATTGACCTCGTGCCAGGAGCTACACCCATCGCCAAATCACCCTACAGATTGGCTCCTGCGGAAATGCAAGAGTTGTCCAGTCAACTCAGCGAGCTTTTGGACAAAGGATTTATCCGACCCAGTTTCTCACCTTGGGGAGCTCCGGTTCTCTTCGTTAAGAAGAAAGACGGTACCTTTAGGATGTGTATTGACTATAGGGAACTTAATAAGCTCACTATCAAAAATCGCTATCCACTTCCGAGAATCGACGATCTATTTGACCAACTCCAAGGAGCAAGTTACTTCTCTAAGATAGATCTGCGATCTGGATACCACCAGCCCAATGTCCGGAAGGAGGATATCCCTAAAACCGCCTTCCGAACTCGTTATGGACATTATGAATTTGTCGTAATGCCCTTCGGTCTAACGAATGCCCCTGCCGCATTCATGGACCTAATGAATCGAATCTGCCGACCATTCCTTGACAACTTTGTTATCGTTTTCATCGACGATATCCTCGTCTATTCTCGAAGCGAAGAAGAACACGGCCGACATCTCCGACAAATCCTGGAAACCCTGCGAACCAAAAAGTTATACGCAAAACTCTCTAAGTGTCAGTTTTGGCCCCGTAGTGTGAACTTTTTAGGTCATGTTGTTAGTCAAGAAGGGATACATGTGGATCCTTCTAAGGTCAAAGCCATTGAAGGATGGGCGATCCCAACAACACCCACAGAAATTCGCCAATTTTTAGGCCTCGCAGGCTACTACAGGAGATTCATTCAGAACTTCTCCAAAACAGCCAAGCCACTTACCTTGCTTACGCAAAAGGGCGTACCCTTTGAATGAACGGATAAGCAAGAAGCTGCATTCCGAACTCTGAAGCAAGTACTCTGCAGTGCACCGGTATTATCACTACCAGAGGGAACAGAGGACTTCGTAGTCTACTGCGATGTGTCGAATCAAGGTTTAGGCTGTGTGCTCATGCAGCGTGGGAAGGTGATAGCTTATGTGTCCCGACAACTAAAGACACATGAGGTGAGTTATACCACCTATGATCTCGAATTGGGAGCTGCGGTCTTCGCCTTGAAAATATGGAGGCACTACCTTTATGGTACCAAGTGCACCATTTTCACCGACCACAAGAGTCTCCAGCACATCTTAAATCAAAAGGAGTTAAAGATGAGGCAACGAAGATGGATTGAACTGCTGAACGATTACGAGTGCGAAATCAAGTACCACCCAGGTAAAGCTAACGTAGTAGCTGATGCCTTGAGTCGAAAGGATTACTCGAATCATCGTTTGAAGATTCTCTCGATAACCATCCAATCCCACCTGACCTCGCAAATCAGAGCAGCCCAGTTGGATGCCATGAAGGCAGAAAACAAAACAAGAGAAGCGTTACATGGAATGGAAAAGAATTTCGAAGTGAATGAGAATGGAACATATTATTTCATGAACCGCGTTTGGGTCCCTAAACTTGGTGTATTCAGAGAAGTAGTCATGAATGAAGCCCACAAGACGCGATACTCCATCCATCCGGGCTCCGATAAAATGTACTTGGATATCAAGCGGCATTATTGGTGGCCTAACAAGAAGGCAGAGATTGCCACTTACGTTAGCAAATGCCTCACCTGTGCTAAAGTAAAGGTGGAATATCAGAAGCCCTCGGGATTACTACAGCAACCAGTAATTCCCGAGTGGAAATGGGAAAGGATTACTATGGACTTTGTGACCAAACTACCCAAGACGACTGATGGTTTGGATACCATATGGGTAATAGTTGATAGGTTGACAAAATCCGCTCATTTCCTGCCAATAAAAGAATCATACAAGATGGAACGTCTGCCAAGGATCTATATCAAGGAAATCGTGAGACTCCACGGAGTGCCAATATCTATCATCTCAGATAGGGATAGTAGGTTTACTTCACGCTTTTGGCAATCGCTTTAGAAAGCTATGGGAACACAACTAGACATGAGCACTGCCGACCACCCGCAAACGGATGGTCAAAGCGAGCGAACCATTCAAACGTTAGAGGACATGCTTTGCGCATGTGTGATAGACTTTGGAAAGTCGTGGGATACCCACTTGCCTCTGATCGAATTCTCGTACAACAACAGTTACCACTCAAGCATCAAAGTTGCTCCTTTCGAGGCATTGTATGGGCGTAAATGTAGATCACCGTTGTGTTGGGCTGAGGTAGGGGACACTCAGTTAGCAAAAGGACAAACATCGGACAACGCACTAACGGGACCAGAAATCATACGCAAGACGACCGAGAAGATAATTCAGATCAGGGCCCGACTGCAATCATCACGAGACAGACAAAAGAGCTACGCCGATAAGCGGCGAAAGCCCTTGGAATTTAGAGTCGGGGATAGAGTGTTATTAAAGGTCTCTCCCTGGAAAGGGGTGATTCGTTTTGGGAAGCGGGGAAAACTAAACCCTCGATACATTGGACCCTTCGAGATTCTTGCCCGAATCGGTCCAGTGGCTTATAGACTGCAGCTACCCGCTGAGCTCAGCAGTGTACACCCCGTATTCCATGTTTCCAATTTAAAGAAGTGCTTATCCGACGAGACTCTCGTCATTCCATTAGAAGAAATCGAAATCAACGAGAATCTCCTGTTCATCGAAGAACCAGTCGAAATCATGGACAGGGAAGTGAAGCGTACTAAGCAAAGTCGCATTCCGATTGTCAAAGTTTGATGGAACGCGAGACGCGGACCAGAATTCACATGGGAACGCGAAGACCAGATGAGGCAGAAGTACCCTCATCTATTCTCACGTTCTCAAACCTAGCTTTCAAAAGAATTTCGAGACGAAATTCCCTCTAACGGGGGGATGATGTCACAACTAGGAATTCTGATACGCTGTAAACACTTAACAAAGAGTGACATTGTAGTTAAAACTTGAAAACATGTATTGTGTTAAATCAATGACAACAAAATTCCTATACAAGCATTCAAATAGTCAACAAAGATTGGAAACCCTAAAAATCCCGATTTAAGTTCATTTTTGGATTAGGATTTTCTTATTGGGCCTAATAGACCAATAAGCTTCCAATTTGACTATTTTGGACTTAGAACTCTTATATGGGCCCTAATTGGACTCATTTGCATGAAACTTAATATTTTGGGCCTTATAAGCCTAAATGAACTAGGTTATATTCAATGGGCCTTATTGGGCCATCACAAATCTAAATAGCCCTAATGGGCCATAAAACTCATTCCTTGATTTATTTTGGGCCGTGAACCATCTATAAAGACCAAATGGGCCGAAAAACCATCAAATTAGGCCCATAATATGGACTTAAACACAATAGGCCCAAAATTCCCTTCTCTCTTCTCTAACCCTCGGCCCAAAGTTAAAAAAAAAGGAAAAGAGATTAGTGGAGGAATTAAGGGGAAGATGACACCTCACCTTTGTTTAGGGGACAACCAAGCTAAGTATACAACATACAACAATGTAATCACATGTATCTATGCAAAATACCTCTTTTTCTTCCTCCTTCCCCTACTCTCAGCCGAGACCAACTCAAGACACATCCACACACTCTCAAAAATCTCTCTCAAACACATAAGAACACCCTCCTTCTTTTCATCCAAATTTTCGAGAATTAGAAGCATTCCAAGGAGTTTTTCATTCAAAAATCACTTCAAGTTACAAATCTTTGGTAAGTTCTTACTTAAATCAAAATTTTAACTTCTATACCTCATCAAAAATCATCTTTTAATTCATTCAACTTCATGATCATACTCCCTAGAAGCAATCTAAGCTCAAGGACTTCTAAAGAAGCTTGTTAGGCCGAAATCTTCTCTCAAATCTTCATCAAAACCAAATCCAAAACTCAAGGTGAGTTCATACCCCTCTATTTTCGGTTTTTACAAGTTTTATGGGGGAGGATACAAGTAAAATGTGTAGATCTATGTGTATGTGTATGCTATGTATGATTTCATGTATGTATGTGTGACTATATGTGTTTATGTGGTAAATATGTAACAAAAAGGGAAGAGATCACGAAATCTATGGCACAAGAAGGAAAACAAACATGAACTAAGATATATTACACTAAACAAGTCAAAGAAAAATACCCTCTAAGATTAAAATAAACATATTGCAACATAAAACCCATTTTTGGGCTTAAATTGTCAAATAAACAAAAGTTGGGTTAAAAATTGCCATTCACGGTTCTTCTTAATGATCAAAAGAGTCAAAAAAGTTAAAATAAATGTTCTTATGAATATTATGCTCTTCAAAGGATTAGAAATGTAATTTGTAGCTTAATGGGCCAATTTTTGGGCTTTTCGGCCCATTAAGCCCAAAATTGCGAAAAACATAATTTTCAAGGAACTGAAATGATAAATTCCTCAAAACAGGGGATAAAGAGGGTAAACAAACCAATTCAGGGGCTAAAATGACTTATTTTCCAAACAAGGATCAAAAATGTAAACTTTTTGGATTTTGGGCCAAAATTGTAAAAGTTGCGAAAAGTTGGGCTTTAACTGAAAAACTCTTTACTGGAAGGGCTGAAACTGTCAAAGAGTAAATTTTGAGCTAAAAACCTTTATTTAAACAAGTCTATGGTCAAAAATGTCAAGAAAATGAGTTAAGGGCCTAAAATGTCTTTTCTTTATGTAAGGGACTAAAATTGTCATTTTTATTAAAGAAAGGGTTGAATGGGTCAAATCAATATTTTGAGTCAATTATTTTGGTTTTAAGACACTTGGGTTAAAGAGAATACCACATTACAACTTATGAAAATAGAAAGAAAAATATACATATAATCTCAATTAACGTTATAAACAACCGACAAGTTTCGTGCTATTGAGATTTTAACAATTTTTCAATCAAACTTCCGACCATGATATTATACCTAAAACACGTAATTATTCAAATAGTTGGACTTGAAAGATCTTAATCATGCTTAATGGGCCTTTGTGACCCATTAACGTGAGTTTTGGGTTCGACGATAATAACACATGTCTATTGGGCATCTTGTGACCCAATTACATGTTTAAGGGACCCTCAATGGCTTATATGTGCTATTGGGACTTGGTGGCCCATTAGCATTGCTAGTAAGGTCCAAATTAAATCAAATATGAAATGGGCCAACGCGTCCTTTGTATAACCAACAGCCTTAAATAACACGCGTAATTAGCAGGACCTTGTATTCCTCTTCTCCACGTTTGTTAGGCTTATTTGAAATCAAAGTAAACAAATTCAGGTCGCTAATCAATAGTAATCAATTTTGTTTGGATTAAGTGAGTAATAACGGGCGACACCTCTAAGTGTCGTTCGTAGTCTGTAGTTATAATCAAAGTCTCCTGGAAGGAGAGCGAGAGTTTGTGTATAGATCTATACGGGGGTGACTCCCCCACACCTCAGCTGTTCGCTACAGTTAGACTCGGCCATTCTAGGGTGACAAAATCTTAAGATAAATCCCGGCATACATTAGGATGCCAAGACAGACGAACTAGTCATGATTATGCATGGTTATAACGACTCACATAATTAATTAAATCCAATACCATCCGAGTAATCAAGGAAGAGTAATCAAAATCATTCGTTGTGGCGGTATAGCAATTTGAAAAACAATTATATTTTATGTTATCGGAAAACATCGGGTTTTTCGAGGAAATCAACACCACTCGCTTGTATTTTTCTATAACTATAATACAAAACTCCCTTTTATACACGTTTTGAAATCATTCATGCATCAACTTATGGATCTTCACACTTTGGTAAACAATTGTCTTTTCAGAAAATATCGGATTTTCTGGGTTTTATAAACTACACAAATCATTTTTATCACAACCCTGCTTATGAACTCACCAACATTTCATATGTTGACGTTTTTCAAAACTTGTATTCTCAAGTAACAGGTAAGCTGCAGGGTAATATCAAGTATGTTAGGAACCTATGTTTTGAAAACTCTTAAACAATTTATGTTATGGATGTGTAATAATTAAAACAATGTACTGGATGTGAACAATATCAGTTGTAATGTATTGATGCATGGTGATGTTTATGTTATGATTCATTTATATCCATTGTGATGATATTCAATTTAAGTCACGCGAGCCCTCGGACGTTTCCGCCGTCTGGTTCGGGGTGTGACATAATATTTTTAGTTATAGGTTTTAGGAAAAACCTTATCGGAGTATACATCTTCGGCTATAGTCGTAATTTCTAAGGAAGTAGTAATTCGCCATAGCAAGTAGGTCTGATACCATTCTGTCACACCTCCCCCGACTATCGGCGGAAAAGACGAAGGGTGACGGTGGTTCATAAATTACCCAAATCACAGAGCACAAACCATAATTTCCTTTTTATAAATAATTGATGTCTGTTACATGTAATAAATAAAACCTTTTTAGGAATTTTTACAATGATTAAGATAAATTTTCTTATATTCTTTGTTTTCTACATTTTACTATGTTGTATCTAAAAAAGTTCCTTGTATCTAGAATCTTATATGTTTTTCAAATATTTTAAGGTTCTTTATTCTTTTCCTAGTTTATAATATATTCTTAGGATATTTTATTGCTCATTAGTTACTATCTTTATAAGATATTTTACCGATCTTATTTTACTATATTTATATTTTAGGATGTATTACTAATCCTAACTTATTATCTTTACAGGATATTTTATCGATCCTATCTTACTATCTTTATAGGATTGTTTACCAATCCTATCTTATTATCTTTATAGGATATTTTACCGATCTATCTTATTATCTTTTTAGGATATTTTAACGATCCTAACTTATTTTATTAACTACTCGAAGGCGTCCCTCTAGGTGTCAGTTCCTTAAGGTTGTCAAGATGTATTACCATAAGCCCCCATAATCGACGTTGTAGACTAGCAATCACAGATGGGGGTGTCAATCCATGTATAGATCTATACATATCTTTCAGGCTCTTGCAAGATTAAAGATTATAGGTTCGGGGTAGCCGAATTCAATCAAAGCTATTGGATGAATAATATAGGCTCACTAACACAATTCACCTTAGGTGTTTTATCTTTTCTGTAACTCTTTTATTTAGTAAATCCTATACTTATCACAATATAATTCCTTTACTATATATTTGATAATTATAAGTTATATATATATATATATATATATATATATATATATATATATATATATACATACAAAGGTATGTATATATATATATATATATATATATATATATATATATATATATATATATATATACCCTAATTATGGTTGATTTGAAAACAAGATATTTGGCTAGAGTGACGACTAGGTACAATGCATATCCCTATAATTGACCAACATTACTTGTAGGTAGTATGTTACCCTAGGAAATTTGCTAGTATAAAATATACGTTGAATTAGAATCTTTTCCTTGACAACCGGTTATCATACCTCTTAGGCATAATATCATAGCTTACAACTAAGTAGAGTATATATATGCATATATTCCTAACATTTAATGCTTTATATAACTACTGATATATATATATATATATATATATATATATATATATATATATATATATATATATATATATCAGTAGTTATATAAAGCATTAAATGTTAGGAATATATGCATATATATACTCTACTTAGTTGTAAGCTATGATATTATGCCTAAGAGGTATGATAACCGGTTATATATATATATATATATATATATATATATATATATATATATATATATAGAGAGAGAGAGAGAGAGAGAGACCTAGTATAGTTGACGACATATATAAGTGGGAGAATGTTGGAAATAGTGTCCAAGGTCATAACTTTTGGTAATATTTCTAATAATATATGAGTTATTTTGGTTTATCCTTAAGACCCAATTAAGTAACTAAAAGTCACAAAAAATTTAAAAGAAATTAGTTTATTAATTTGTCATCTTATGATAAACTAATTATAAGCTAATTTGAAATTAATTAGAGTTTAATTAATTATAAGGACTAGATGTTAACTAACTAAAAGGTTTATTTAATTAATAAAAGCAGTCCAGGGGCCAAACTCAACAAAAAGGAAAATTTCTTTGGCATTAAGCAAGTAGGAGCCTATGGGAGTTAGGGTTCAAACCATAGAAGCTGATTCACCTAGCTAATCTTTGGCCTCTTGCTCTCCCCAAAGGTGGACGAAAATATTAAGGTTTATAGTTTACATTTTCCTTTCCGCTCTCCCATGGTTTGTTTTTTTTTCTCATTTTTACTTTTTATGTGTGATTCCATTAGAAGGATTCTCCTTTGGATCCTTGTCATCTAAGCATGGTGGAAAAAACAAGATCACAAGCTAGAAGATCGTTCTCCAAGAAAGAAGTATGTTTTCTTATTTATCTAGTAGTTGCAATAATACTACAAACTTAGGATCCTTGTAGGTTTATTTAAATATTTGGCTACAAAATGTTATATGCTTCCACTGCTATATGTTATGTGTTAGTGTGTTTAGAACCTTTCGAGTATCAACAATTTTGTACTTATTAGTTGTTGCCGATGATGCATGGACATACACTAATTCCTCTTCTGTTGCTAGGTATCAAACTCCAGTTGCCTAGTCCTAGACATTGCCACCATCTCAGTACGAGTCTAACACCTGGAAAAACTTAGAAACTAACGTATCTCAATCTGTAACATATCAGAATAGCAAGTGGTCTTCATCCTCTCGGTCGCAACATACTCTAGGAATAAATATTCCTTCTCCTTGAACCCATTGGTGATCATCATCGTCTTCTCAAGAGCCAAATACTCTTGTGCCACTCTCTCCACCTCTACAATAGGAACATACCCCTCCCTAAATCGTCTCGTAAAATCCTACCGTGACATGGCCTCAATCTCAAATGTAAAAATAGACTGAATAACCAAGCACCAAAAATTCCTTTCTCTAGCTTGAAAAAGATTCACTGTGAACCTTATATTCTCCTGTTGTACAACTCTCGTCTAAGTCTAATCGTTGCAGGGATGAGTCTTCTACTCGAAGGATTATTAGAGACTTCTGTCAAGTATAAGTCTTCTGCAACAATAAATGGTGAGTGATTTTATTCCAATTAGAAGCATCAAGTCAATCAAGGGTTGGAAGCGTATTGTTTAAGTATGGACTTCAATGAGGATTTGGCATGGTAGTCATTCAGTATGGGCGGTCTTTCGGGGAGTCAGAACAATTCGATATTGCAGGTTTCAGGGAAAGTAGAAGTGGTTTTCTACATGGGATTGTTTTAGGCTTGGATTGGATTCGTTTATTTTCAGATTTGGAGAGCCCTGCTAGGGCTGCGCTCGGTCGCCTTGGGGAAGGGTGTTGTGTATTCAGGATTGTGGTAGTGTTGCTCAACTCGTCTGGCGCCTGGAATAGTAAGGAGTGATTTTGAGGATGAAATCTAATTTAAGTGGGGGAGAGTTGTAACGCTCTGTCCCGAATCGTTATCCATTTGGGTGTGAGTGATGTAATTTAGATGATTCGGGCGTTCGGATTGGGTTTTGGAGCCAAGGGGTATTTTCGTAAACTGGAAGAACAGGATTTTATGGAAATTGGATTTTTTTCGAGAAATTAATGGAATGTATGATTTGATAAAAGCGTAGAGCTTCTTGTTACCTTTTCGTGGATATAAGGATCATCGGAATCGGATTTATAATGAAGAAGTTATGGCCTTCAGTTTTTAGGGTTTAAGGGAAAGCATAGTACGTGGGGCGTACATAGGGAGTACGCGGGGCATATTATTGCGAAGTGTGGTACACAGGGTGTACACTAGTGTACGCTTAGCATACCAAGGAGGAAGGATTGTGAAGCCTCGTCCTAATACGCTGGGCGTACGAGGAGTACGGTGGGCGTACGAGGGGTGTAAGAAACCCTAATTTTGAGTGTGTGTACCCTATTTCAGCACCTTAAGTCTTTAGGGATGGCCTCTTTACCAGTCCCCAAACCTCCTAAAACTGTAAATCAACCCTTAAGCCTTGTTGGTGGTGTTTTGAGCTCTTGAGAAGATTGTGGTGTCATTTTGGTCCATTGTGAAGGAAGTAATGAAGTTGTATGTGCTTTGCTTGGTGAGGAGCCTTTAGATCCAGAATCATCACCCTTGTTGCAAGACTTTGAAGGTATCAAGTTCATACTTTGGCTTGTAGATGTTTAGATCTGTTTATGGCTTGATTTGATATGTTTTTTCTCCCTTTTGGGTTGGGTGTTGAGTTAAGACCATTAAAGGACTTATTCTTTTAGATCTCAGCTTATTGGGAGTTCTTTATGCATAAAGGTGCAAACTTTATGGTGGTTTTGGTCTCATTCATGTATTAATTCATTCATTAAGCTTTTTTGAGCTCTAGAGTCCCATTTAGCCATTCATGCACATAAAGTTGGCAACATTATGTGATTAAGCACCTTGGAGAAGTCATATATGGGTTTGGATCGAAGTCTTATTGGATTAAGAGCTGAATTGAAAAAGTTGGCCAAGCTGGTGAGTGTGCAGGGCATACAAGCATGTACGCTCTGCGTACAAGCCTTTTAAACTGTACCCTGCGCGTACAGACTTAGTAAGCCCAGTGTACTCAGTCGGTTGGATTTCTTTGGGCTTTGGTTTTAGGCTTCAGCGGGCTTGATTGTCTTGGATTTTAGCGAATCTGCAGTCAGATTTTTATCCGTGGGTCTCAGCTATCTAAGGTGAGTCTCCTCACTATACTATGGGTCGAAGGCACCAATGTCGGCCCTTTGACTTATGTATTATAGAAAGACCAAGGGTGGCCCTTGGTATTTGTATGAAATACCCGGAGGTGGCTCCTGGCAAATCGGTATGGAAGACCAGGGTTCGGACCCTCGCAGTTAAGTATATAGTTAGTTGTAGATTGTATGCTAGTTGTCTCTATGATGCTTGCATGGAAGACTAGGAGGTGGCTCCTTGCACTTGTCTGTAAGACCCAGGGTTTTGGCCCCCAGCCTGGCAAGGAAAGACCATGATACGGCTCGTGGCATAATGGCAAGACTATGGCTGGCACATAGCACCTCATATTGCATGACTGATATGTACGACTCGTATGTTATGTATGGTATGTGGTATTTAGGGAACTCACTAAGCTTTGTGCTTACTGATATGTCGAGTCTCCCCATGGACTCGGCGAGTCCACTGAACAGTGAACAAAATTTCGATTTTTTCAAGTAGTTTGCATCAAGTATACAGAAAACAAGCCTAGTCTCTGATACCACTGATGGGTTTTGAGCATTCTAACACTCCTATGGTGTACATGCAACCCTAGAAACCTTGGATCTATGTTTTCTCTAATATACATGCAAATTTGATTTTTCCGAGGTTCTCATCCTAACTAGCATGGCATGGGGTACTTGTAATATAAAAACTAGTAGAATGACATACCTTTGTTGTTGCTTGGATTCCTTAAGACTTTGTGAGCCTAGCACCCCAAATGTGATGCCTCAAATGTTTCACACAACACCACAACTCTTGGAATAACTTGAGAGAAGAACACTTTTACTCAAAAATCGGATAACCCTCTTGTTTTTGTCTTAGTGGCCGATTTTGCTCCATATGAGGTTCCTTTTATAGTGTGTCACATGTAGGGTTACACCATGTAAACCCTAATGTGCATGGCTTTTCATTTCCCCATGATCCATGGGTTTTAACCTCCATGGATCATCCATGGAGCACCCAATGGGTCCTATCCCAATCTAGTGAATCATGAACCATACGCCCACTATATAAGAATGAAAGATTTACATAATCAATCCTCATATATTTAATTAGTCTCTTTTGATCACAAAATTAATTCCAAATTAGTTATTGATGAATACTAATTAAATAATATGATTTCATATTAATATATTAGAATATATTAACAAATCATAAGTGTCCTTATTCTCATTTTGTCTATCCAATTGTTGAGATGTCATGCAACCCAAATGGACCATGCCAAGCCGGGTCAAGTACATACGAAATATAGTTATGGACTTAGACACCTTATCCAACAGTCTCCCACTTGGATAAGTCTAATAACTATAGTTGCAAGTATGACTTCTGGAACCGACCAGCAATCGTAGCTCTTCGAAAGTCTCACGGAACTAAGATGATGATTCGCCATTTAAGATAAGTGATCATATAATCCTCTGTTCTAGATATCAGCCAGACAAATACATGGAACAATGTCATACTTATTGTCCAGCAGTTTGTTTCCCGATTTCTGATTTGTTTGACATAGAACTAAACTGAACACATCAATTTGGTTCTGATCGGGCCTGACACATAGGTCAAAACAAAATCATCGAGGGGCCCAGATATCACTTTTAATCCTCCAAGGACTAAAAGGAACAGAAAAACTTCGACTCATATGCTTGTACTAACTACTTGTTGAATCATACACAAAAGCACGTTTTATAACATCGAGTTACCAATGCGGTTTCGTACAATCAATGCACAACCAACTCATAATCAACAACTCATATCTCTAGGTTTGAAGACTTATATAATATTACCATCTCACGATCACTCGAGATAAATTCCATGAAGTGATACAAGTGAGTGTGGGTTGAATCCAATACTCAGAACTTATGAGCACTCATGAATGTTGTAGCAACTTTTGCTATGTCTAACACCTTAGACATCAACAAACCCAATTCATGACAGTCTTGTTTCATACCTACTTCAAACATATGACTGACTGTGGAGAGTTTTAATAAAGTAATTATTCCGGAAGTCAAAACATGCAAAATTGAAACATTAGTATACAATTGACACAAGATAGAAACACTTTACTTATAAATAAACAACAACTTTTATTTAATCATCAAATGTCAATTACATTTTACAAGTTTCAGAAAAAAAAAACTATCTAATCTGTAAAACTAATATCATCATTCAGCCCGATGCGCCTCGCATGCTGCATATGTGTAGCCCTACACAGTCCCTTCGTGAGGGGATATGTTGGGTTCTGATCCGATGATACCCTCTTTACCACGAGGAGTCTTTTGGGTTTTTATTCAAAAATCCGGTTTCATAACCGGTAAAATTGACAACGGAAGCTTTAAAAATGTTGAATAAAACTAAAACTATATTACCCACCAAGGATCATTTTGCAAAAGTTAGGAAGATTAAAACAACCATGGAAGGGAAAGCATAACAACCTTTGAAGACTTTGATCCTCAATGGAGGTTGGAAGTTGATGAAGTGTGGCATGAAACTCTAAAGCAAGAGTTCTCTACAAGTATCCACCAACCAAGAGTAGAACCATCGAAACATGCTAGTATTCACTTGTAATTTGTTCTTCACAATCCTTTGAAATATATACCAAATATATGTTCAAATGTGAAGCAACAAAGGGGCTTCATCTAACATCAAAATGCAATAGAATGGAGGAGAAGAAGAGGGCTTAAGTATCGAAAATTTGGCAGCCCTATATGAGCACCATTCTCACGGTTTTTGTGAGCCAAGAAGAAGAAGAATGAAGGCTTTCAAGCCTCTGATCTAACCTTCCATGCCCTCCCTTATATAGAGGCCAAAAGAGCAAAGGGAGGAGACACAAAAGTGAAAGGATGGGACAACACTCTTCCAAGGCATGGGACATACTTTAAACAAAGTAAAAAGTGTGCCATGCTTTTGTCTCCTCTTCAATTTTCGAGATTAGCTAAGCATGGGGAGAATAGACAAGTCATGGAGGTGGATTAGACAAGGCATGCATGCCTTGTATCCTCCCATTTTTGGCCCTATGGTTAAAGGATAGAACCAAAGGATGTTCCAATATTATATGTCTAGTGTATAAATATATATACCAACTTTATATAAAAGGCTATCATTCATATAAAGTGATTCTTATATTCAAACAACTAGTCATATATAAATATCTCATTCATATAAAACTAACTTTTATATAAATAAACTCTAACTAGTTTATTAAGATATAAATATAACTTATAAATAATCATACTTTATGATATATTTCATAAGTTGTTATTTCTCCAATAAATATTATTTCCACAAATAATAAATTCCCAATTAGTAAAATATTATTTCCATGAAATAATACTTTTCCAATTAAATACAAGTGTTGATATATTTATTAATAATCTAATTATACTAATAAATAATCAATTCACGGTAACTTGCTATATGGTGTGACCCTATAGGATAATATATTATTAGCAACATCATTCTATAATGACTCTTGGGCATACTAGATCTTTCAATCTCCCACTTGCACAAGACTCATCATAGATTGATATAGACATTAGTGAACGTCTAGCAACATTTCACTGCCCCCAATAACATATGACGAAGAATGCCATTCATCAACATCCAATTTCCAAAAGCTCTAAGCTTCAATTGATGTATTAAGGTAAGTTTATCAATTATCCCTTTGTTACAGACATCCTGTTGAACATGAGCCTTGGATCGCAATTAATCTTATTTGTAGTTTAACTTTGGGTAACGCTCGTTAGATGTCTAACTCTCAACGAATAAGAGGAAAAAAATCCCATCCTGACTACATAAGCCTCTTGCATAGTTCACACCATACCCGAATATGACTTTTATAACTGTCCGGTCAAGGAACAACATATGGTCATATCAAAGCACAGTACTCCCTATACTTAAGTCCCACTATGTATCTCAGGTGTTAAGGATACAAAGATAGTACCTTTTAATCAAGTATCACTCATAACTGCGATCTATGAGATGATCTTGATGCGGGTCTGTTCAGTACTAGTTCTCTGAAAAGTACCTATGAAACTTGGTTACAACCACTTGCCTACTTTCATCTAGTGAGAGTCAACCAATCCATTTCATATTAGTCTTACTTCATTATTGCTCCCAAAATCATGACCGACTATGAATTTTTAGAATAATAATATTATTCATGGATTAAACATGTTAATATAGAACACAACACGTATTAATGTAATGATCATATCCCAGTATATCAAAACATTATTTAATAGTTGTTGTTACAATGTTCCAATATCCAAATACTAAAGTCAAATCAAAGTCCCATTACTATAATAATAAAAGTCTTATGGCTTAAGTGTGACCACTCATACTTAGCTTAAAAAGGAAAGACTTTATTAATGGGTTCAACTAAATTTAATTTGTGTGAATTTCACGAATACTATATCTCCATATTTGATGTTTACTCTAGGTATAGTTAAATATCTTGGAGAATATGATTGGTGTTCTTTCGTGACATAGAGTCCCTTAGCTTGATTAAGTCAACTCTCGAAATCACAAAGATTTCTATGTGATCCTTGAATGGCAGAAATCAACATAGTTTTTTCAATGAACTCGTTCATCCAATCATATTTGACTTCAACTTTAAAAATTATGTATTCTTATTTTGTAGTAGATTGTGTCATTATGTTTTTCTTGGACCTCATTCCAACTAAACTTACTCTTCATTCCAAAATGAAGTCATAATCTAATTATAATTCATAATTATCTATATTTATTTAGAAATCAAAATCCTATGTAGCTCTTTACATTAAGATTTTATTCTAAACTAATTATCTCATATACATTCTCTTAGCTCTTCTTAAGTACTCTTAGAATGTTATCACAGTCATCTAGTGACTTAACCATGTATTCAGTTTTTGTATCTCATGATATGACATAAATGATGGATTCATTTGTCAAGCATATAGAATATAAATCATTTTATCTAGCTCAAACCTATCTGCTAGATCCATTTGAGACAAACTCAAAAATGGAGTCATGTGACAATGTCAAGAATCTTCCAAAGGATTCTTGTATCTTGATCTCTTTCATGATATTGTCATTTCATGCAAAAGAATTTTAAAACCTTTAACATTCATCTTTATCTATCTCTTATAGATTTTACATTCCAAGAATGTATCTTGTAATTCCTAACTCATTAATTTCAGAAATACTTTCCGAGTTAAGGTGAAAACCACCTTGCATAGTCGGAATGTCATTTCAAATGATTAAGTATGTCTCTTTCATACAAGATTAGGAAAATCACTATCCTCCCACAAGATCTTAGTAAACATACATGTTCGTTTTCATTTTGATATAAAAGCATACCTTGTATCTTTATATTAAAATGACTATTCCAACCTTGAGATGTTTGTTTTATATCCACAAGTGGATCTTAAGCCTTACACATTTGGTCAGGAAAACATGGATTAAGAAAACCTCCAGGCTAAGCTATATAGATATCTTCTAGTAGATGTCTATTAAGAAAAGCGGTCTTTTTTGAAATCTATTTGCTAGATATCATATTATGAATATGAAGTTATAGTAAATAATATCCTTTCATAGCTACTTGTGTAAAGGTTTGATCATAGTCAATGTCATGAGTATGATAAGGACCATAGTCAACGACATGAGTATGAGAAAAAAAACTTTATATAACAAGTACTACTAAATGTGTATAAATATCCATGTATTTATTCTTCCTAGAAGAATCTCTTACTCCTTCTAGCCTTGCTATAGAGAGAAAGATTAATCAAGCCCATACTTGATTATTAAACATGGATTACACCTCAATGTTCATGACTTTAAGTCATTTGTCAGATTCAAGATCTAATATAACCTTTTGGTAGTTGATGGTTTAACTCGAAGCCATCAAGAACTCATGAATGAGAGATTCCATAATTCTCAAGTCATAGATGATTTCTACCATTATTGTGAACAATTTGTGTTTATGAATAGCTATTATTCATTTTTAACAATTTCTAGTGCCAACAATTGTTACATCAGGCTATTGTTCTTAAACTACTTCAACTTCGATGTGTCTCCCACTTGCTTTGTCATTAGAAGCTTTCTTTCTGCTAACTCAGCTTTCAGGGAATAAAGGAAATTATTCCTAGTGGGTTTGTATATAACAACATAAATGCCCTTTTAGAATATTCTACAATTATGTAATTGGTTGGAGTTTGTATTCTAGATACAATTAATAGTGATTGAACTATAATCCGAAAAAGGTTAAAAGGAGGACATTTCTACCGATTAGAAAGTAAATCAAACCAAGTAAGATTTAATTCATCGTTTATTACCATTAAGACCTTAAATGGTTCTTACCAGTTTGTATCTCAACTTTTGAAACCTTCAATAAAGATTTCACAATTATGCTTTACCATGTAAACTATAATTAAAACTACTATAGTTGTTAATAAAGTTGATTTGGTATCAAGTGTTTAATCTTAGACATTCATAAGAAAGGAAGTCATACACCAAAGTGTATAGTTCCTTAATTATTTTGTCTACTCCTTAGTGAAAATATTATTAGGAATCTTTATATATAAATAAGATTCACATATGTCAAATAAACTACATTATTTGCCTTCAAAGATCCCTTTCTTGAAGTTGGAATTTGTGGATTTCATTTATAAAGATAACAATGTCATGGATAAGTTTGATTTAAAACAAGTTTAAGTCAAAAGTGTTTGCATATAGAACTTAGTTTTATTTATAAAATGTTGATATTTGCTTTGTAATTCTATTAAGAGATCTAGTCTCAGAAATAGAACTCAACCATTTCAGAATATGAGTATTATCGTTATAAAACGATCTAGTAAATAATCAAACATTTAGATAAATAACTGAGACATGATAAATTTAAAACATACATTCTTCTAAAACAAACATTGTTTTATATTACAAGCAATTTATGTTCTAAGCATAAATAATAAACTAAACTTCGAGAGTGTAGTTCTAACTTGCTTGTGCTCAGCTAGTTACTCTTCTGTAAATATTTGCAATCAAGTTACAAATATTATATTAACATTTAAGTACCAAGTACTTGAGTGTTACAAGAAAATTATGAGTTATATCCAGTAGATACCTGAAGTACTAGTCTCTTTCAGACTTTCGTTCTAGAAAAGAGGAGCAGTTCCTCTACCAGTGTTCAGTTTCTTCACAAAAGAAACAAGATCCATCTATGTGGGCCTTATTGGATTTCTTGGGCTTAAAGGTGTTTATTCCATAAAACATGGGCCTTTTAGATCACACAAGGTGACTCTTTTAGCCTTGCATTATTCCAATGTTTAAACTAGCTTTAAATAAAACATCACTGTATTTATTGGAATATTGTTTGACCTGTTATATCATCAGATATATGTTTAAACTATCCAAAACTTCCTAGAAGTCATGAATAATTTTTCCTAGTATGATGTTAGAAGCATCTTGAGCATCACAATGATGCCTTTACTAGCTAACATATTTAGGTCTATTACTCAAAGTAATTTGTTTAGGATTAAGACCTTTAAGTGTATACAATTTCACATCTCTCACGAGATTGTCTCTTAAGACATGAACCTATTCATTGAACTTGTATCTATTGAATGTTATTGTTTCATTAAGTCATTTAAAGAGAAATGACATTTCATGGTTATGAGAGTGGATTATATATGTACAAAATTTTAACAAAATTCATTTAGTATTTTCGATATTTAATCTTTAATAATTAATCCCTTTTAGTTTCTAAAAACATTAATTATCAAAGTCTAGGATCCAAGTTGCAAAACAAACAAATGGTTAGGTATCCTTTATCCCATTCATCCGAATTCAACCCGGTAGATATCGATTATCAGTTATATCTTACCATATAATTCCTAGATTTATGGGATCACTAATAACAATTTAATTAGACATGTTTGATCCCATCTATGTCTCAGAACTCTCTTGCTTAGGTATCCTTTATCACAAGAGATCTCCGATCAAATTAACCAATTTGAAAAACTTGTGTAATCGGCCTATAACTTGGTTATAGAAATCAAAAAAACACCTCGGCCATCAAAAGATAACACTAAGCGGTTAGGTATCCTTTATCCCACTAGTGCATACAAGAGACGTGCGAGTGTTCTTTAAAAAAGATTTCATAGATTTCAGGTTTGTAAGGGGTCTTTGAAGTTTTTTTACAATTCTAGTTTAAAAAACATATTATATCATGGTTATTGCATGCATTCAATAAACCATGGTATAGTTTAAAAAATCTTATTTCATGTAAAATCTCATTTTTAACAATGTTCTATATATAAAACCCGGTTTTATATTATTGACGCAATCAAAGTTTTAAATTAATACCTAGTATTAAGTAATATCTTTTGAGCACTTTAGAACATTTGGAAACCTTTTAATAAAACTTCCTTTTATAAAATAAGGTTTGAAATTTGATAAGTTTACAAATCTCTATTTTAAACTTATACAATTTTAATCCCGAAATTTTACCGGTTACTAGTTTTAACGACAAAGCTTGTTTTATTGTAAAACTATTTTTAGCATCTTATGTTAAAAAGGTAAATTTCATTCAAACCAAACTCACTGTGATGTTTATTTATGTTCAAATATTATTTTTCATTTGAAATAACTAATTTATCAACCATAACATAATAATAATAACATAAACATAAAACATCACAAGCATGCATAACAATTATAATATACTTGGATAAACCAAACCATTAACTAGTAATAATTTTGTGAGCCATCACAAAATTATCAAGTCCATTCCTAAAGGGACATAAGAGACATTTATCTTGTAAAGTCTTCATGTGCTCCCACTTGCTTCAACACCTTGTAGCAAGTTTATAAAAATAATTTTATAAATTTTGAGAAATTTTAATAAAATCAACTTTATAAACTTTTGATCTTCAAAATGGCCACCATCTTCATTCTTGTTAACTTTTTACAAAAATAAACTATTTCTAAAACTAATCTATTACTTACAAAAATTAAGAAAAGAAAACTACTTATTTAATTATTACATACCATATGAACAAATAAATAGTTACAACCATTTTAAATAAATCAACACATGCAACAACACAAAGGTCCATGGCTAGTTTATGCACATCATACATATTTATATACTTAAAAATATATAAAACAACCCTTCGTTTTTCTAAGACAACTTTTATGACCAAAAAGATGCATGTAAACTTTTGGTCAAAAAATAACAATTATAAGCATTTTAAAGTGGTCATAGAAAATATGTATGAATTTTTCTTGCAAAGAGAAAACCATTCATGTTTTCCAAAAACAAAGAAGAGGGCTTAAATCTCTAAAATTTGGCAGCCCTATATTAGCACCCTGCTCACGGTTTTTGCTAGCCAAGAACAAGAAGAATGAAGGCTTTCAAGCCTCTGATCTAACCTTCCATGCCCTCCCTTATATAGAGGTCAAAAAAGCAAAGGGAGGAGACACAAAAGTGAAAGGATGGGACAACACTCTTCTAAGGCATGGGACATACTTTAAACAAAGTAAAAAGTGTGCCATACTTTTGTCTCCTCTTCAATTTTCGAGATTAGCTAAGCATGGGGAGAATAGACCAGTCATGGAGGTGGATTAGACAAGGCATGCATGCCTTGTCTCCTCCCATTTTTGGCCCTATGGTTAAAGGATGGAACCAAAGGATGTTCCAATATTATATGTCTAGTGTATAAATATATATACCAACTTTATATAAAAGGCTATCATTCATATAAAGTAATTCTGATATTCAAACAACTTGTCATATATAAATATCTATTTCTTATAAAACTAACTTTTATATAAATAAACTCTAACTAGTTTATTAAGATATAAATATAACTTATAAACAATCATACTTTATGATATATTTCATAAGTTGTTATTTCTCCAATAAATATTATTTCCACAAATAATAAAAGTAAAATATTATTTCCATGAAATAATAATTTTCCAATTAAATACAAGTGTTGATATATTTATTAATAATCAAATTATACTAATAAATAATCAATTGACGGTAAATTGCTATATGGTGTGACCCTACAGGATCATATATTATTAGCAATATCATTCTATATTGACTCTTGGGCATACTAGATCTTTCAGAGTCCTTCTTCTATCCGATGTCTAATGAAGTGGTATTTTCTGTCGATGTGTCTGGATCTGCTGTGATCCCTTGGTTCCTTAGCTAAGGCAACTGCACCCTCTTTATCACAGAAAATCTCCATAGGCTCCATAATAGCTGGTATAACTCCAAGGTCTCCAATGAAGTTCTTTAGCCATATTGCCTCCTTTGATGCCTCGCTTGCTGCTATGTACTCTGATTCGCAAGTTGAATCAGCTACTGTTTTCTGTTTGGAACTTTTCCAACTAATTGCTCCACCATTTAGGGTAAAGACCCAGCCCGACTGAGAGTGGAAATTATCTCGATCAGTCTGGAAACTAGCATCACTATACCCCACTACTCTCAAGTCATCACTCCCACCAAGGGTAAGGACCCAGTCCTTAGTCCTCCATAGGTACTTGAGAATATTCTTCACCGCAGTCCAGTGAGCCTTGCCCGGATTCCCTTGATATCTGCTGACCATGCTCAAAGCAAAGGCCACATCAGGGCGAGTACAAGTCATAGCATACATGATCGAGCCTACAACGGAAGCATACGACACTTGACGCATCTCAGCTATCTCAGCCTCTGTACTCGGGCTGTGAGTCTTACTCAGTTTGGCGTTACTCTGGATTGGTAAGTTACCTTTCTTGGAATCTTGAATGCTGAGCCTTTTCAGCACCTTATCCAAGCAGGTACTTTGACTAAGTCCAATTACTCTCTTACTCCTGTCTCTCAATATCCTTATCCCTAGGATATAGGCAGCTTCTCCAAGGTCCTTCATAGCGAAACACTTCCCAAGCCAGGACTTAACATCCTACAGGGTTGGGATGTCATTTCCTATGAGTAGTATGTCATCTACATATAATACCAAAAAGCTAACTATACTCCCACTAGCCTTAACATATAGACAGGACTCATCTTCGCTCCTCGAAAAGCCAAACTCTTTGACTTTCTCATCGAAACAAAGATTCCATCTGCGAGATTCTTGTTTCAATCCATAGATGGATTTCTCGCTTACACACTCTATTAGGATGCTTTGCATCGACAAAACCCTCTGGTTGTCTCATGTAAACATCCTCATCCAACTTTCCATTAAGGAAATCGGTTTTGACATCCATTTGCCATATTTCATAATCATGAAATGCAGCTATGGCTAGAAAACCCCTAATAGACTTAATCTTCGCTACTGGTGAGAAGGTCTCATCGTAGTCAACTCTCGGAGTTTGAGTAAAGCCCTTCGCAACCAGTCGCGCTTTATAAGTGTGTACATTCCCATCCATGTCGGTCTTCTTCTTAAAGATCCATTTGCACCCGATCGTCTTACGACCCGGTACATTGTCAACCAAGTTCCAAACTTGATTGTCATACATGGACTAAATCTCGCTATCCATGGCCTCTTTCCATTTGGCAAATTCAGGGCCTGCCATGGCTTCCTTAAAGTTGTTAGGTTCATCCATATTTACCAGTGTACTATCACTGATAAATGCATCACCTTCCGTAGTAATATGAAAACCATAGTAATCCTCAGGTGGATTCATAACTCTTGTGGAACACCTCAGAGGTACGGATTCATCAACAAGAGTTTCCTCCTCAGGTTGATTGCTAGGGTTTGAGGTTCCTTCACCGCATGAATCTTGAAGTTCTTCAAGGTCAATTTGCTTCCTACTGTTTCCTTGGCTTATAAACTCTCTCTCTCGAAAGACCCCTCTCCTTGCCACAAAGACCACATTCTCACTGGGTTTGTAGAAGAGGTAACCAAAAGAATTTTGTGGGTAGCCGATGAAAATACACCGCTCACTACGAGGTTCGAGCTTGTCCTGAGTCTCACGTCTCACGAAAGCCTCGCAACTCCAAATCTTTATGTAGTCTAAATTGGGAACTTTCCCAGTCCACATCTCGTGAGGTGTTTTAGCAACCTTCTTGGTAGGGACTAGATTAAGGATATGGGCGGTAGTCTCTAAGGCATACCCCCAGAACGAGATTGGTAAGGAAGCTTGACTCATCATGGAACGAACCATGTCAAACATGGTTCGATTGCGCCTCTCAACCACACCATTAAGTTGTGGTGGTCTGGGAGGTGTCAATTGTGAAACAATTCCACATTCCTTAAGATAGTCAAGGAACTCTATACTGAGATACTCTCTTCCTCGATCGGATCGTAGCATCTTAATGTTCCTGCCCAACTAATTATCCACTTCCTGTTTAAACTCTTTGAACTTTTCAAAGGTTTCTGACTTATGCTTGATTAAGTAGACATAACCATATCTACTATAAACATCAGTTAAAGTCACATAGAAGCGGTTAGCATCCCTCGTGGGGGTTCTGAAGGGTCCACAAACATCTGTATGTATGAGGTCCAACAAACCTTCACCCCTAGCACAGGTACCAGTGAAGGGTGACTTTGTCATTTTTCCAAGCAAACAAGACTCGCAACTATAATCTGACCTTAAGTCAAATGACTCCAAGACTCCAGCCTTCTAGAGTTGGCTTATGCGCTTCTTGTTAACATGTCCAAGACGACAATGCCAGAAGGATGCTTTATCCAAACTAGTGGAAGAATCGATATGTAACACATTATTTCGTAAGTTATCTACAACCGACACAGTTTCATATACACCATCGCAAGGTAATGCTTTAAAATAAAGAACATTATTATAAAAAGCATTAATACCACCACATTCATTATCAAATGAAAAAGTAAACCCTTGTTTGTACAAACCGTGAAAAGAAATAATATTTCTCGCCATTTCAGACGAGTAACAACACTTATTCAAATCTAACACTAACCCACTACTTAACAACAAAGAACAAACTCCAATCTTGGTGACAGGTGAAGCTTTCCTATTCCCCATGATCAAGTTTATCTTTCCGTGCTCCATATCCTCACTTCTTCTTAGGCCCTGCAAATCAGAACATATATGAATACCGCAACCTGTATCAAGAACCCAAAAAGTAGTTACTATGTGGTGAGTTATTAGACAATATAGTGTAAATACCTACATGGGTAGGCTTGACCTTCCCATCCTTAACATCTTACAGGTACTTGGGGCAGTTTCGTTTCCAGTGCCACTTTTCCTGACAATAGAAGCATTGAGCTTTTTTTGGGTTGGAAGAAGGAGTGACAGAACCACATTTGTTTCCACTTGAAGAGGAGCCATCAAGAGACATTCCCTTGGTACCCTTCGAAGGGGTCTTCCTCTTCTTCCCTCTACTTTGACCGATTGCCAGAACAGGGACGACGGTAGGAGTAGGAGTGGTAACAACTGATTTGCCTTTAAGACCAGTTTCAGCGGTCTTCAAAAGCCCTTGAAGTTTGCTAAGTGTGACCTCCTCCTTGTTCATGTGATAGGTCATTCGAAATTGATCATAACAAGTAGGTAAGGAGTGCAGTATGATATCAATAGCCACCTCCTCGGGGAAGTTCACATTCAACTTGAGCATACGGTCCACAAACCTTTGCATTTTCTGCATGTGGCCCGTGATGGATTTACCATCCTTCATTCGGGTTGTTATCACGGAAGAGATGATTCCATACCTCTCTTGACAAGCACTCTGATGGTAGCGGCCCATCAGATCCATGTGCATCTCAAAAGGGTAAAAGTCATCATAGGACTTCTGGAGTTCAGCTGTCATTATGGCCAACATGATACATGCCACTTTGGTAGCATCTCTCTCATGTGCCCTAAAGTCAGCGATCTCCTCCGGAGTAGAAGTAGACTCATCAATTTCTTTCAGCTCTTTGTCGAGGACATATTCCTTGTCCTCATAACGTGTGACCATCCTGATGTTCCTGATCCAATCATTAAAGTTTGAACCATCAAACATGACTCTCCCACAAAGGTTCATGAGAGAGAAGGAGTCGGTAGGGTTTGAGCCAGAAGCAACATTGTTGGAAGACATCTGAAAAGAAGAAAGACAAGTTTAGATTAGATATAGAATCCTTAATAAGACGCCCAAATGTAATATTAAGTCTAGGACCCAACACAATACTTTATAATTTGGAAGAGGGATGTCGTAATCCAAGCTATAAAATATTTGAAGGTAGGCGAATGACGATTCAACAATTTCCACCATGAAAAACGAAATATATTATGTCACACCCCAAAACCGGAACAGCGGAAACGTTCTGGGGCGGAGGACGTCATGTTTAGTATCACAAGACATGCACCATAGTAAGCAAAGTAATAAACAACCATTTCATTAGAAAGAAAGTGTTTACAAAGTATGTGATTCACATAATATAGAATACATAGTAAATAACAAAAAGACATGAAGATATACTGCTCCATCTTCTGAATCCCAGTGCGCGAACCTGTCTACTGGTCTCCTGAGAATACAAGTTATTTTGAAAGTGTAGATCAGCATTTAAGCTGGTGAGTTCATAAGATTTTAGTGATGTAGTAAGTAGTAAGAAAGTTTGTAGAAAGTTGTAGTAAGTTGTAGTAAGTTCTTGTTTAGAAAAGTTTGTCTGATCCTCCAGAAAATCCTATATTTCATGCTTTGATGAAAGATAACTAAAAATGACTCTACAGTCCTTTCTATGAGTATTAAATGGATACAAGTTATATAAAACCCAGAGTAAACAAACAATCGATTGTGTGTATCTGCCCTAAGCCCACAACCAAACAAGGAACAGGAAATGAGGCGGAAGACACACATCCCATTGTTTGTTAGATCATCGTTGTATGTAACCCCTGCGTATTCACTTGGTACTCACGGAGTTAACTGTAATAGTTCCCTTATATTTGATGAAAAGATCCTTTAAGAAAACCCTTATTTCTTATAATAAAATGATAACCACAGTAGTTCCCTCTATAATCACTTAGTTTATACTAGTTATATATAATCTAATATCGAACAGATAGTTAATTGTGTGAATCTGCCCTAAACCCACAACCAAACAAGGAACAGGGAATGACGCGGAAGGCACACATCCAACTACCTATCGGATATTAATTATATATAACCCTGGTGTATAAACTAAAGTATTATAGAATTAACCACCTAAGGTCCTTTAAGTTTTACTGGTTTAATAAAATGGATTAAACCCTTTACTGGTTAAGTTTCTAGTTTTATACTAGAAAACGGTGCATTGAATTAGTGTCCTATGACCTCACCCATACATGGTACCCCTTATGATTACTTGGTGTATACGGAACATATATATAGCTAAGCTCGGATAGATAGTAGGCTGGGTGTATCTGCTCTAAGCCCACAACCAAACAAGGAACAGGAAATGAAGCGTAAAGCACACATCTTACTACCTGTCGGACCCGATTAATATATATCCCTGAATGCATACACTAAGGAATCATAAAGTTAGCATTATAGATCCCTTTCTACTGAATGTACTAGAATCGACTGTTCTATATGTCGTTTGTAAAATGTAAGTTTTCCCTAGTTTTTAACTATCTTGACTCGAAAATAGTTTGTATTAGCTTTCAAGTGGAACTGTCACTTACTGAAAGTAATGGGAATTTATAAGTACATAGTTGTCTTTTGAATTGACATCTGGTAGTACTAATTACCTTAAAACATGTTTGTTTTATTAAGGTCATAATGTGAAGGCTAGTACCCATACTATACGCTCTCCCTGTCAAGAGATTATGGGAACCAAACGCGACTGCAACAAATAATTGCTAGCCGTGTAATTCACATTAGAGTTATATGATCATGTATACCCAATTTAGCTATCACCTTTTGTTAAGAACAATGAGTTAGTGATTCATTAGTATAATTAGATCTAGTATGTTCCTATGCTATAGCATCTTAGTATGTTCGTTCTGTTATAGTATCTTAGTATGTTCTCTTTGAAGTATTGTATCTGCCTCCCTGTTTCTCTTTATGTTATCTAGTATGAACTGAACCTCTAAACTATACCCCTTATAGTTTACTAGTATTTTACTTGAACTGTTATTGAAAAGACTCATTTTACTACTAAGTTATGCTTGTACTTTAAAAATGGAGTTTTGTTAAACTATAAAGTAACATAACTTTAAAAGAGTTTTTCAAATGTTTTGATTACTTATAAATGACATAAGAAATCCTTTAAAAATGTTTATAACAAACAATTACACAATTATCATTGTGTTAAACTTGTATTCCCCCCCCCCCTTAAAAGGATTTAAAACAGTTTAAAAGATTGATTACGGGGTATGAACTCACCTTATGTGGGTGATTCAAACGAATATGCGCGTAAGGATGAGAAGTTCCACGAATGAAGTCCCGAGACTCAACGAGTCCTAAATGACATATATGGCATGAATATAGTGTTTATAAGCAACTATATGAAAGGAAACACCCCTAGCGACTGGGAAACACTTGGACCAAGTGTTTGAATCACATGTGATTCATCTAAGGGGAGTGTACGGCCACAAAGAGGAGTTTACGACCCAAGTGGTATGTCTCATGGAGTTTACGGCCAATAAGTTTACGGCCTCAAGAGTTTATGGCTGTAAACTCATGCTACTTTGTGCATACGGGTGTTTTGAGGGGCTTTCAAGCATTGAGGAAGGGTTCTAGGTTCTTGTCCATGACTTAGGAAGTGTTTAAGGTCCGAATGTACTACAAACTAGGGTTTACGGCCAAGGGAGATGCCCTTGGCCGTAAACACCTCATGTTCTTGGGAAAAGCTTGATTTCAAGGCTAGCATTATGAGTCTTAACTAGATAACAAGTATAGGGGGTAGATACTTACGATTTGAAGGCAAAGGAGGGTGTTTTCGGCCCAAAACACCTAAGTGTTCTTGATGTTCTTGAGAATTTTTGAAGATCTAGACTCAAAGATGAAATCCATCGATGAAATCAATGGTGATTCATGGATAAGAGAAGTATTAACACATAGATGGAAGGAATCACTTACATTTTGAGGATTTTGAAGCAAAATCCTATGATACTTGAGAGAGTTTTCGAGTTCCAAGCCTTGGGAAATGGAAAAAGTGAAGAAAATGGCCCAAGCTTCATACTTATAGGCTGGAGTTTACGGCCACCATGAGTTTACGGCCGTAAACTCATGGGTCCTGGCCGTAAACTCCTTATTTGAGGGTTTATGGCTTGTTTGATGGTTTGGAACTTTAGTTGACCCATGGATACACTTAATCCTTAAGTGTACTTGGTTAAAACTCCCTTAAAATGACCCTTAACAAGGCTATAAGTCATTAGAAATGAGTCTGACTCACGGTTGAATTGAATGGCTGAACTTACAAGGCAAAAAATTTCGGGTTGTCACATCATCCCCCCGTTAGATGGAATTTCGTCCCGAAATTAGCTTTCTTAGCAGCACTACTGGGGTTGCGCTCCTCTGATTGGCAGAATACCTACTCGTAGACCTGGCACTTTGCCTTACTGTTCATGATAGGATTCATACTCGGTCCATCTATCATTACTTCGTGTATACAAGTCGTATATAATTAGGATTAGTAAGACGGTCGAATGTACGACTCTGCCCCAGGTCCACAACCAAACAAGGAACAGGAGATAGGGCGGAAACACACATACTATATCTGCGTAATCATAATCATATACTACCCTCGCGTATACACTTAATACTGATAGGTGGGTTGTATTCGTCCTTTAGCCTTTGTGCTTGAACTAGGTCTGCTGGACGAGTGGTATTTCGGAAAGGTCTGCGGACATATGACGACAAGGCTTCGGAGGACAAAGTACTCTTCGCATTAGTACTTCGGGGTTTAGAATACGAAAGACAAAACTGAGTTTTAGGTCGGACTGTCGTTACGAATGACGAAGGTTTCGTAAACTTGATGGTCGAGGCGATTAGAAACCTATGAACTTAGTATGGTGAAGACCACGCCAACTCATGACGCATGATAGAAACAGACTCTTTACTGAACAAAGTTTGACCGATTTGAAAGAAATGTATGTTATACGATGATGTACTCCCTAGTGTACTCGAAAATGTACTCTTTTTAAATGTTCTAGTGCTTTCTGTTTTCCTCTTGTTGTTAACACTTCTACGTATCATACCGCGATGTGCGTGTACATACCGTGAAAGTGCTTTGTTATCTAGTATCGATACTTAAACCACGATCCTCCTTGGTACCACTACGATCGCCTTGAATATACAAGTTATGAATAATTAAGATGAATTGGACGGTCGACTGAGTAACTCTGCCTCAAATCCACAACCAAACAAGGAACATGAATTAAGGCGGAATCACTCACTCTGAGTCTGCAAAATCTTAGCTATGCACAACCCTTAATGTACATACTAAGCCATCATAGCTTCACAAAACGGATCTCTTAGTTCTTTTGAATACCGTGACCTACTTCATTATGTGAGTTATTATAATTACTTTTAAGTGTTATCCCCAAGTTTTAATCTTATATAAATATAAATTAATTTTTAAAGCAATTACTATTTCGAAAACGTACCGCTGCTCGATGGCGATTCCGTGGTCGATTCTCCTACGGTGATCATCAAAATTCGTCCATCCGCTCCTGAGTTCTTTGTTATCGGGCAGTCCTCCTGGTAGTGTCCAGTATCACCACGCCATACCAGGCTTGGTTTTCTTCAACTCTGGGGACTTGGGAGATCGGTTGATCCGGTGCCCTGCAGAAACGGACTTTGTGTCCCTTTCTGTGGCAGTTCAGGCACTGCATTTCCCGACATACTCCGGTGTGGTGATAGTTGCACTTTCCACACTTCGGGAGGGTTCCAGCATATCGAATGGCAAGTGCTGGAGTAGCAGGTGTTGTGGCGGTGTTCATAACACTCGTTTGTTCCTCCTGTGGGGTGTCCTGTGTTGTTCGCTTCTTCTTCCTCTTATTCCCTGACTTCTATTTATATTCCTCTTCCCTCGATGGCTCGGGAATAGGGACTTCCATACCATGGCGGACTCCGTGGTCGATGAGTCGCTCAGCCAGGCGTTTAGCACTATCGAATGTGGCTGGGTTAGAAGACAACACATCTCCTTGGATCGGGGCAGTTAGACCCCAGATATATCTTTCTATCTTCTTGCCCTCCGGGGTAACCATCCCGGGGCATAGAGCTGCTAGGTCGCTGAACCGGTCAGTGTAGACCACTATGTCTGAGCCGACCATCATGAGCTCCCACAGTTCTTATTCCAGCTTTTGAACTTCGCCCAACGGGCAGTATTCTTCCAGCATCAACTCTTTTAGGTTTTCCCAACCTATTGAGTTAGCCACTGATAGGGTCAGTGACTTTACATGGCTGTTCCACCATGTCAGGGCTCTGTCAGAGAAGGTGCAGGCAGCAAACTTCACTTTGCTCCCTTTAGGGCACGAACAGATTTCAAAGACCGAATATGTTTTCTCGAACCATCACATTAGAGCGATGACTCCACCATTTCCATCGAAGGAATTGGGTTTGCAGTTCATGAAGTCCTTATACGAACACTCCCTTGGGTGTTCGTGAGTAACTCCGGGGTTGGTTAAGTGGGTACCGCTACCAGATCCGAGGGTACCACTTTCACCGAAGTGAGCTAGAGCAGTTGCCACTGCGGAGGATATCGCTGCTTAAAGAGCAGCAGGATCAAATTACGACGGTGGAGTTGGAGTTATCGGAGTAGCGCGTCTGTTTGATCTGCGAGGAGGCATCTTTGCTAAAATAATACAAAGATGAGACGGAATAAGTCTAAAGCAATGGACACAAGCCGAAAGCTGAAAAGACAAGGTTATCCTAGTTCTGGGTGTATCGGGTCCTGACTTCCACAGGGTTCTGGAAACAATTCATAAAAGAGTCTATACCTAATAAACTTTATGAATTTGAAATGGCTATCCTCAAATGAATATCTGTTACCTGAATAACTGTTACCAGCTGCATGTAAGAAAATAATCCTAACACATAATGTGAGTAGTGTCTCCACTCGCTCATTAAGTTAAACAAGATTATTATTTATTTGTGTGACGCATAAGACGTTTTGGTTACTTCGGTTGATCCTTCTTTGAAAGCTCCTCATGAACTTGCTCTCGTTTCCTCCTGACTCTTCTGTTGTCTACTATGAGGAAGTGGTTGCCTCTACCTAGGCTTGTCGTGCGAGAATGAAAGTGTCTAAAGAATCTATGAGATTAAGTGAAACATTATGGGGTGATCCTTATAGTGTCCACCTATAATTGCACAATGTATACAAGTTGTATATAATTCAAGATTAAATAGACCTTCGAATAAGTGATCCTACTCCAAAACCACAACCAAACAAGGAACAGGTAGTGAAGCGTAGATCACAAATTCTAAGTCTATAAAATCTCAATTATATATAACCTTGGGAGTATACACTACAAGATTATAGACCTATCTGTAAGGGTCTTTTAAGTTATCACATAAGTTATTTATATGGTGCCTAAAATACTCCTATAGTATTTTAATGTAATCTACTTGGTATGTTTTAAACTTGTTATCGCGTTATAGTATCATAGAATACTCCTATAGTATTCTAACTCTAATGTACTTGATCTAGTATCATTTGTTTAAAAATGACTTTTAATCATTTGTTATATACGTAATCGTCAATATGCTTTTTGTGAGACAATGTTTAGTTTGTTATTTATTTAGGCAATACAGTTAAAGTCTTGATATTATAACCAGAATCTTCGGATAGAGAGCGAGCCAAATGTGTATAGACCTATACGGGATTGACAATCCCGCACTCATACTGTTTGCTACAGTTGGGCAGGCATGCCTATGAGTGACAAATGTCGTTAATAGTTCTGACGCCTACAAAGCGTCGTTTCAGGCCATCTAGTCATAATATGGTTATAATAAATCACCAAAAAGATATGAACAAATATGATTAGTGTATAAATAAACCAAAGAGTACGAATATAAAGTACTGGTTTTACAATAATACGATTTACAGTATTACATAACAGTTTACAGCTGGTGGAGTCAGGCATACTTACTTTTACAGGGTTTTCAAAGAGTACAATTACAGAACTTGGAAAACATAAACAATACAGAAGACATTCTTTATACTGTTTTATGGCATTAAAACTACTTTTCAGTTATATTAGAAAATATTGGATTTTCTAGTATAATAAACATGATTATTATTTCAAGAAACAAACAACAAACTTTTAAACATAAATACTTATGCACTCACTCAACTTAAATGTTGATACTTGTAAGGTCCTGAAAACGGATCTTACCAGTGATCAAACAATCAAACAATCAAAGAGAACAAGAATTGGAGTAGAAGTAGAATAGAAACAAGCTTGCACACGCTTTATAACTGAAAAACGTCGGGTACAACTTGTTTACAGCGACCGTGAACTCTCTAGCATCAACAACTAATAATGACCTACACAACCTCTATTTATAGAGGACATGGGCCGGAAACAGGGTTTACGGCCGTAAACACACCACACAACCGTAAACACCAAAATAACCTACTATTACATCATAAAGACTCAAAAGAACAATTACAATTGAAAGCCTAGACCAAACCACTAACTGGACCCTTCAATCTCCCCCTTGGTTTGGTGCTAGCTTGGACTCAATCTTAGTCGACCACCATCACATCTAACTTCCCCATTGCCCCGTTCCACATCCTCTTGTTAATGATATTGGCAACCATAGATGTATATTCTTTAGCAGCTGGTTCAAAAATATCTTCTGCAACATTGATTTGATGAAGGTTCAGCTGATGAATATCCCATTTCCCAAACTGAAGCAAATCTCTTTTGTCATATAAACGAATGCATCCATTTTCAAGCTTTATGACAGCAGAGGCTGTAGTTTCATCAAACACCCAGTAAAGCATGGACTTTAAGGATCCATCTGGATGATTTTGAAGTACAGGAATCTGTTTTACTTGTTTGGTAGTTGGCCACATCACAGATCGAACAGGACGATTGGTTTTGGGATCAAGTACACTTGGGTATAGTTTAATGATCGACTCTGCAGTCTTCATTGAAGGAAAACCCTTTGCCACTTGATCTTCCAAAAAATGCTTAAATTGTGTTGCCTTGGGATCATTTGAAGAATTTGCAAAAGGAGCTTTTGATAGTTCTATAAGATCAACCCTGGTCCATGAGTGGAAATCATAAGCATCTTTATATAGTTTTGTGTTGCCACTTTTCCGTCTCACGATCCACATATTTAAAGTGTCGTGAAAACCCCATGAAACGATCTCTGACCTATCACCATAAACATCTCTAAAGCGTTTCTCTCCAAGATCTGTAACTGTGATGTTAGGTTGATCCCCCGGAGCATTTTGATCCGAGCTCCTTTTAAATAAAAATTGACCTTTCTCAGCTGCTTTGACCAATTTTGCACGTTTCAAAGCTACCACATTTGGAGCTTGAGCTGGTTCCTTATCAAATCGATCCACAACTCGAGGAGTTTGAGTAGATGCTGGAATAATGGGGACATCTTGATTAGGGATATAAATTCTAGGCTCATCGACGGACGACTTGAACTTATCTCCAAGTTTTTCTTCTAACTTCTTCGTCAAGTCATAGTAACTTGCAGTGAGAAGACCGAAATGAGTCTGAAGATCAGTAATTTGCTTAGTCTTTAACACCTTGTCTTCTTCAAGATCAACAACTTGTATCTTGAGCTTGGAGTTTTCAGTCAAAAGATCAGCCACCTGAATGTCAAGCTCAATATTCTTCTGATTAAGCACATTTATTTCCGATTGAAGACCAAGAAGTGTGGGATTATCTCCTCCTGAGTGACCTTCTCCAATAGAAATTCCTTTGGCTCGGGAGGAAGGCATTGAGCTTTGTTCTTGAGCCAAATGCATGGCAAGCCTCTCAGAGGCAACGTCATGATCAGGCCTGGGAGGAAAGAATCCAGCGGGAGTTGAAGAACCACCAGCTTCATAGGTGGTGCTAGGTCCTTCATTGATAGGCCCTGATGAAACAATAGGAGTAGTGGTTGATGGTTGTTTTGGGAGGCCTTGAAGTATATCAGAAACAAGAATTCCCTGACGGGGATCATGTCTTCTTCTTTTTAGAAAAGGTTGAGAGGTTTGAGTTGTTGTATGATCACTCTAAAGTGGTTCTGTGGTAGGAGAAACAATATCAAGGGGAGGAATCCCTGACACTGTCTCCATAGGAGTTGTTGTGTCAACCACTTGTTTGTTAGTAGGAGGCGTTGATTCGAGAACATCTTCCGTTTCCCGTATCTCCGTTGCTGGATGAGCAACATCATGGATATTGTCAAAAAATATGTCGAGGTTCTCATTGGACAAAAGATTTTCATTGCTTCCAAAATTTAAGGAAATATCATCCTTGTCATAGCCAGTAAGATCGAGATCCTCCAATTGAATCATGAGCATCTTCAGTGTTTGCAGATGCAGTTTCCTTAGTTCCTTCACTGTAGTCACCTTGAACAGGCATCGATGTCAGATCATGTTCCTCAGCCACACATGCATTAGGAACTGGTGTATCTTCTTCTTCATTGTGATCTGACACCGTGATAACGTCATCTTCTGAAATCACCCTCTCTGAAGACGTAGGCTCAGAAGATAACTTGTCAGAAGATCCATGAGACTCGGATGCTTCGTTCAACTCAGTAAATTTTCCAAACTTCACAAGCGGATACTTTCCTTGGAATACAACCTTTCCCTTGCAATTCTGCTTGATTAGCCCAACAGTATGCGGACCTAGAGACTTCATGTCTAATGTATCTCCCTCCTTTACCATCTTGGGGAATTGAATGTCAATGAACACTTGGATGAATCTAGGATACATCAAGAAAGTATCCCGGGTTATTGCATTGATGTTCACCACGAACTCGTCTAAGATAAACTTCGAGAAATTGAAGTATATCCCTACAGCAAGTGAAGCAATGGATCCCATATTCCTCAGTGAGATCTCGTCAGCACCAGAACTTCTGCCAGAAATGCAGCTCACAAAGACATGAGCCAAAAATCTCCAGTACGGTGGCAGAAGCTTCTTCACGGTAGGAGGAAAGATGCCTTCATAACCCATCTTTTTAAGAATCTTTTGGACATCTTCGATCCCAATCTCAGTAGGAAAACCAGATTGATCATCAATTAGCAAAGCTTCTCTGATGAATTGTTCAGTTATCTCAATCTTGCATCCCTTCACGACCGCTTTAACAGTAACTACTCCATCATTATCCCTTTTTATCTTGGCAGTCTTCCAGAATTCCCAGATGATGTTCTGATAAACGATAGGATTCACCGTGATAGCAGTAGCCAAACAACATTCCCTCAGCCTGTGGATCATCGACTTGAAATCTCCATGTGCAACAGGAGGATCCGCCAGTACGATAGCCAAATTGTGCATGTCAGCGAATTTCAAGTTTGCCATTTGATCTGCACTAAAACTGGGCACGTAAGAAAACAAAGATATTTGAACAATTAAGATTTAAGTTTTTCTTATTTGATCAATTTAATTTTGGCCCCAAAAATAATTTTGACCAAATGGAGTTTACGGTTAAATTAGGGTTTACGGTCGTAAACCCATGGCCTTAAGCTCATGGTCGGAAACGGAGTTTACGGTCGTAAGCTCCTTGGCGGTAAGCTCGGGCTGTAAACGCCGAAAATGGTTTTTCTTCGATTGAAGCCTCAAAATCCGTCGATTTGATGAAATAAACACATATTCACGGTCGGTTTTCACATACCTTTGAGATTCACTGAACAATTTCACAAAAACGAGGAAATTTTTTTCGAGATGAGAGAGAGAGAGAGAGGGAGAGAGTTTACGATCGTAAATAAAAAAAATGAGGAGTGGAACTTGATTTTGGCTGTAAACCCTCCTTATATACCTTGTTCGATTTTAGCAGTTATCCACACAGTGTAAGGCACAGTCCAAATCCCAAAAATTTTCAAAAATAAAACCTTTTGAGAATTAAATATTAAAATTAAAGTTAACATAAACTAAAAACTAAAATAAAAATAAAAATAATTTCTAAAATTTAAAATTTTTAAATTTTGACAATTATAAAAAAAATAAAAATTAAAAAAAAATAAAAATAAAAATAAAAGAAGACTAGATTTATCTCAACAAACACTGAATATAATTTTGTGACACTGGGATCAAAGTTGTTAGACAGCCTTAATCCACTTGTCGGTACCTCTACCTTCATGTCTTCGTCTGGTCGATCGCCGGTATTGTGATCCACTTAAACACGAAAAATTTGTGATAAATTTGGACAAGCTAAGAAAGACAAGACATTTTTGATCCTTTATTCTTAGATAAATTTCCTAGGGACCATTTAGCTGACGACGGCCAGGGATATTGTTGTCCACATAAATTGAGCAGCGAGATCTACAGACAATCTGTAAGTGTTCAATTTTAATTGTACGAGAACATGTTTCCCGCTTCCTGATATGCTCCAGTAATCAAGGACTTCCAGAATACTCCTTACATCGGGTGAGCAGACAATTATTAAGAGAGAAGATAGATTTAGAATGCATATGCTATACACCTAGGTCGGATCTCTTCCAATCACGCAGAGGGTGAAACATATGACTAACTGAAGTTTTAGAGGGATTGAGAAGAAGAATGATGCATATACTGTGTACCAGGTCGGATTGAAAGTCACGCAAAGGAGACACTATATGGCTAACATATAGAAAGAATTGCATAGATAGAAAATGCAGAGAGATAGAGTTGCATATGTTACAGTCCAGGTCAGATCTCTCGATCACGCAGAGGAGGCAACATATGACTAACAGACAGAAAGAAAGAAAATAATCTTCTACAGACCTAATTTATCGGAATTCCCCAGTCACCCCATCAATACCGGAATTAAGGACAGAATCCGCACATCGAGGAAAAGTTAATCCACAGTTCTAGATACGAGTTCTTTTAATGTGACCAGTAGATTCCCATGTATATCTCCCTGCTCAACCTATCCGAGCGTCGTATTCTCAGGCTAAACGGATTTAACTAGGTCAAGCTTTGTCAAGTCTTTGAATTCCTTAAGTTCAACTCTGCCTAGTCAAGTCCAGTTAGAATCTTTCGTGCCTACCAGCGCATCGAATCACAGAGCGTAGACGATTTAATTTTGGTACGTTACGCAGATTCAGATTGCCTGTTATCACTTGATAATATCACTTCCCGTCACATCACCTACATGCAAAACTATTAGCAACATATTTTTTTTTTATTTTCTGATTTTTTAATGTTTTTGGATTTTTGAGATTTTCAAATTTTTTGTTTGGTTTTTGTTTATTTCTCCCCCTAAATTTGTGCATGGGTGAGAATGAAAATCACTAAAATGCGCAAATTTAAACTAACCTAACCTAAAACAAAAATTTAATCCTCAAAACGAATCATTTTCAAAAATCCCACAAGCACATCGAATCGAGCTTTGTTAAAAGGCTTGGTGAACAGATCCGCCACATTATTAGCAGAAGGAACATGTTCCAGCCGGATGAGCGAGCGCTCATAACAGCCTCTGATAAAATGAATTTTGATATCAATGTGCTTGGTTTTGGAATGTTGGACAGGATTTTTAGTAATTTGAATCGCAGCCTCATTATCACAGTAGATGGGGGTTTCTAGATAATTCAAACCGTAATCCAACAGCTGATGTTGGATCCAGATAACTTGAGAGCAACAAGCAGATGCAGCAACGTATTCCGCTTCTGCTGTTGAGGTTGAGACGGTATGTTGTTTCTTGCACTGCCATGACACCAGCCTGTCTCCAAGGAATTGACACCCTCCTGATGTAGATTTTCTGTCAAGCTCACAGCCTCCATAATTACTGTCAGCAAAGCATATAAATCAAATTCGTAATTTTTCGGATACCAAAGACCCAATTTTGGGCTGCCTTTAATATACCGAAAAATTCTTTTGATAGCAATAAGATGTGAAAGTTTAGGATTAGCCTGATAACGTGCGCATTGACAAACTGCAAACATGATGTCTGGACGGATTGCAGTAAGATACATCAACGATCCGATCATCGATCTGTAGTGTGTCTGATCTACGGATTAGCCATCAGTATCTGGATTCAGTAGGGGTCTTTCGGCCATTGGCGTCGATGCAGGTTTTGCGTCTTGAAACCCGAACTTCTCAAGAATATCCTCCACATACTTAGCTTGATGGAGCAGGATTCCGGTTGAATTTTGTTTGACCTGAAGCCCCAGAAACATGGTCATTTCCCCTAACGAACTCATCTCAAACCGCTTTTTCATCACGCCTTCAAACTCTTTGCATAGCTGTGGACTGGTAGACCCGAAGATAATGTCGTCAACATAGATCTGGACTAGAATCTGATCATTACCAACATGCTTGATGAATAAAGTTTGATTGATATTGCCACGAGAGTATCCATAATCGAGCAAGTGCTTTGTGAGAGTCGCATACCATGCTCGAGGAGCTTGATGTAACCCATACAACACCTTGTCCAACTTGTAGACATGATTAGGAAACTTCGAGTTAACGAACTCAGGGGGCTGATCAACGTAGATTTCTTCCTTCACCTTACCATACAAGAAGGCTGTCTTGACATCCATTTGGTAAACCGTGAAGTTCATGTAGGAAGCATATGCAAGGAAGATACGAATAGCCTCCAAGCGAGCCACTGGAGCATAAACCTCAGTATAATCAAGACCCTCGACTTGACGAAACCCGCGAACCACCAATCTTGCTTTATTATGCACTATAACACCAGAATCATCCTGCTTGTTTTGATATACCCAGCGTGTGTCAAGAGCCTTTTTGCCCTTTGGTAACTCAACCAATTTCCAAACCCCGAGCTTTTCAAATTGATTTAGCTCTTCATGCATAGCATCTACCCAGCTGGGCTCATTCAAAGCCATTTCAACATTCTTGGCCTCTATTTGAGAGATAAAGCAAGAATAGAGACATGTATTGACATCTCCACTCTGACTTCTGGTTCTAACTCCATCACCCAGCTGACCTATGATGTTTTCGATCAGATGATCGTGTTGAATTCTTGAAGGTATCTCTTGGCTGATATCATTGAGTGAAACAGGAAGAGTGTGAATGTTGAAACCTCCATCATTTGCTGATCGTTCCACATTAGATGACTCTGCTACAAACTCATTAGCAATTTCTTCAGGAAAGAGTAGTTCCACAAAAGTTGGAGTGACAGCGGAAGCATCTCTAGACATGAACTCTCTTTCAATAGGAGTAAGAGGTGTAGCATCTGCATCTGGAGTATCATTTTGAACTGGAGACTCTGGACTACCAAGTGGAACAGATGACTCCCCCTCAGGTGGTGAAGAGGATACCGTTGGAGGTCTGTAGACAACTTCTTCGACTTCGTCTTTAGAAACAATCTTCGAACTAGAGGAAGACCCAGATGAACCATCTGAAGACACATTAATGGACTTGAAGAGCGATGTGTAATCAAATAACCAATCAGGGCCCACTCGAGCATCCGTCTCATTCTCCTCCAACCAACGCACGTCGAAGGATTCTACAATCTGCTTCGTCTTCTTATTGTAAACCCTATACGCGGTGCGTGCAACATATCCTACGAAATAACAATCATCGGCTTTGGCATTGAACTTCGGGTTGGACTCCAGGTGAAGAAGGGTGCAAGGGAAGCCAAATACATGGAAATAACTGACTGAAGGCTTATGACTGTATAGAATCTCGTACGGTGTCTTCATCTGAGCTTTGTTGATTAAAACACGATTCTGAACATAGCAAGCAGTGTTAATCGCCTCAGCCCAAAAGAAAACAGGTAACTTAGAGTCAAACAACATCGTCCTTGCAGCGTCTTTTGATGTTCTATTTCTCCTCTCAGCAACACCATTTTGTTGAGGCGTGTGAGCAGAGCTGTATTGGTGCATAATTCCCTTTTCTGCGCAAAAGTGATCAAGAATTGCATTCTTGAATTCTGTTCCATTATCAATACGAAGCGCCTTCACCCGGTTGTTGGTTTGGTTCTCAATCATCACAATGAACTTCTTTATCAGATCAGCAACCCCAGCTTTGTTGTATAAGAAGAAGACCCACGTAAAACGAGAGAAATCATCGATCACAACTAGACAGTACGAGCTTCTGTTGATGCTCAGGACGTTGACCGGACCAAATAAGTCCATATGCAATAACTGGAGCACCTGACTGATTGAGTTAAATTGTTTTGGCAGGTGTGGTTTTCTTTGATGTTTTCCCTGGGCACATGACACACACTTCTCAAAAGTGATAAAGTCTCTAACAGGTAAGCCTCGGACCATCTCATTCTTTGCAAGACGATTTAGGTTCTTAGCGTTAGCATGACCGAGTCTTCGATGCCACAGCATTGCGTTCTGCTCTGAGACCTTCGAAAAGAGGCAAGTGACTTGTTCAGGAATGTTGCTATACATATCAATAATATACGCATTTCCATCCCGCTTTGATTTGACAAGAATCCACTCTTCTGGGATGATAATGTCTGGCTTGAGAATCATGCACTCTTTGTCGGTGAAATGTGTAGAATAACCTTTGTCACAAATCTGAGACACACTCAACAAACTGTGTTTTAACTCGGGAGCAAAGTTGACGTTCTCAAAACTCAGCACTCCATTTGTTACGGTTCCTCTCTGAGTGATCTTGCCACCTTCTCCGCCCGCAAAGGAAACATATCCCCCATTAAAATATTGAATGTCGCTCAGTTAGGAGATGTCTCCTGTCATATGCCAGGAGCAGCCGCTATCGACGTACCAAGGTCTGACGACATTCCTCTGTAACTGTCCCTACAAAATGAGCGGGATCATTTAGATTTGGGAACCCAGGTCATCACTGTCCTGGGTTACCTCTTCACTATCTCTGATTGATCTTTCAAAGCCTTCAATTATGAATCATCATTTATAATCTTTTCAAAGGATGCTGATGATTGATTGGAAGTTAATTTGGGCATCGAATGATATTTAGGTTTCCTAACAGTCACAGGTGGTTTTGAAATATGTTTCTTATCAGTTTGCATTGAGCATCTGGATGTTCTACCAGAAGTGGTTGAAGATCTAGAACTGATCTTTGACAAAACCGATCTTGGCAGAGCCTTGTTCGGTTTTGGCAAACTGCTTGGGACTTTGTTATGAAAAACCCTTCTATTCTTTTGAAAAACCGCCCTTTTTCTACTTCGATCATCCTTCCAATCATCATCCCGAGAACAAATTCTTGAGGACTTTCTAGTTAAAGACCTTCCTCTAGATTCGTTCTCTCCTCTTGGTGACATATAATGCACAAAAATCCTATTTTGACAATTCCTAGCTATATGACCACCAATACCACAATCAAAACAAATCTGTTTATTATTATTAAAAATGGTACTGCCTGTCTCGGATTTATTTTCTTTACTGACACCCTTACTTTTCCCACAAGAACATGTGTAAGAAACAGGTTGTGAGATGAGTGAGGGTGCATCAGATGGTGTGACCTGTGGAATTGGTGTGTTTTCATTAGAAGCATCACAAACATCAGGATTATCAAATAATTCATCAAACACTTCAAAAAAATTTAATTCAGCAGGAGTAGATGCGGAAGTATCACACAAAACATTGTCATTTTTAACATCAGAAACAAAAAGTTTTTCATTGGAAACACAAACATCAGGTTCAGACTCAGTTTTGTTATCAGAAACAGATCCTTCAACTTCGTGCTTTGACTGATCTAAGGATTGATCTGCAGGGGAAGTAGAAAGGTTAGTACTTTCAAAATTAATAAATCCTCCTGAAACAAAACCAGATGGCTTGCCATACACCATGAAAGGTTCGTTGGCAATCTCCTCTTTAGACAAAGGGTGATATTGATATGTATGATTAAAAGGAGGAGGTACATTATCGTATCCTAAACCCTTTTGCTGGTTTCATTTGAACTGCAGGCAATGGTCAATCATGTTGGCAACCACCTCACTTGATACATCAAACTTTTTAAAATCAAAGTTTGCAGTTTCAAATTGCCCTTTTAATGTATCAAGCTCAGTAATTAACTCAGCATTTTGTCTCTTGATATAATCATAATGTACACATTTGATACTGTAGTCTTCCTGAAGTCTCCTAAAGTCCTTTATTTTTGTTTCTAACTAGGCCTTTAGGGGTTTTTGTCCTTTTCTAAGTTGATAGCCCTCATATCTAAGATCCTCTACTTCTCTACGTAATGATTCTATTTCGTCATGAAGAATTTTAACATAATCAATACATGCCTGAGAACAAGAAGGTAAACTTACCTCACTTTTCTTGGGCTCGGAAGTAGAAGATACCATCAGTGCAAACTGCAGCTCCATCATCTTCTCTTTAGGATCAGCTGTAACATTCTTCACGGGAACATCATCATTGATTTGGACTAGGTGAGCATTTTTAGGTCTTGAAATATTCAGAGCCTGAATCTGGTCCTCCCAGTCAAATGACTGAGCAACCATAGCAGTCTCACCGTTGACCACAACACCTCTACGATTGTTTCCCACCGCAACCATCGTCTTGTCATTGTTCAACCTTCGATCCGGTTTCGGGCACTCACGAGCAAAATGACCCGGCTCGTGACAGTTGAAACATCGCAGCTTTCCCTTATTGAACACTACCTTTTTATCAGCATTCATCCCCCATTTATTCTTCCCTGTCTTTTTAGCAAACTGCTTCGCCCTGAATACTGCCATAACAATTTGCCACGTAATATCCATCTCTTCCACATCTTCTGGATGAATCTGATCCAGATCAGCAAATGACAACTGAGGTGGAAGCTCTCCAGCGACAAAAGCATTATAGCAGTTAACAAGTCCTATGGCGAGAGCAAGATTTTCATCACTTTCCTTTGTGTTTGAGGAAGAGGCTACAACTGGCACATTGGAGGAGGGAATAGCTTGTGGAATGACAAACGACTGGCTTTGAGAATGAGGCATGGATGACGCAGTAGTAAAGGTTTGAATCTGAGGTTGTTGAACAGCAAATGCTTGACCTGAGGAAGAAATGTTTGATGAAAGGGCATTGTTAGAAGAAATTCCGAGATTTGCAGTCGAATACGAGTTCACATGGTTAATCTCTCGCTGTTTATTATCAATATCACAAGCTTTGATGATCGCCATTGTTTCAGCAAGAGTGAGGCGATTTAGATCCTTGGTCTTCTTAATAACAGCTACATTCATGTCCCATGACTTTGGAAGAGCATTCAGTAGCTTTTTATTTATCTCAGACTTGGTCAAGAAGATCCCATATATGTTCATTTCAGTAGTGAGAGATGTGAATCGCTGCAGCTGTGCCTCTAGGGTTTCTCCGGGAATGTAGTTAAACATGTTGAATTTCTGTCGCAACATATCCTGGCGGCTTTCCTTCATGTCTTCATTTCCTTCATACACCTCAATCAAGGCTTCCCACAAAGCTTTAGCTGAAGTATACTCTCTAAAACCTTGAGCTATATCAGGAGATAAAGCCATGGTCAGAGTGGCCAAAGCCCTTTCCTGTTCTTCAACTTTCTCAAAATCTTCATCTGTATAGCGCTCAATTTCGTTATCAATCACTTGTCCTACAATAGTGATGGTAATTCGGACAGGACGCTTGATGATGCTTCTCCAAAGTTTGAAGTCTTTCATTTTAATATACTTCTCAATCCGGTATTTCCATTCACGAAAACCATCTGCAAACAGCAGTCTTGGAATACGTGTGGTTGTGCCCATGACAGTATCCAGTTCATGATGATGTGTTTGACTTTGAGAATCCATTGATTATTAAAATTTTAAATTAAAAATTAAAACAAGAAGAATGCCAAAAATGAGTTTCCGGTCAAAGAGTTTACGGCCGTAAACTGAGTTTACGGTCGTATTTACGGTCTAGTAATTTACGGTCAATAAAGATGCACTGATTATGGTCTTTGAAGATGAGTTTACGGTTACTGAAGATGCTCAGTTTACGGTCTAAGAACAAAGTTTACGGTCTTTGAAGATTCTTGAGTTTACGGCTGTAAACTGAGTTTACGGCCGTAATCACTTGGCAGTAAACTCCCAGAAATTTACGTAAACACGAATTTTATCAGATTCGATCCTTTTTAGTAGTGAAAGTACCAAATCCAATCTCGAACAATGATGAATATTAGTTTAAACAGTCCGAAAACTCGATTCAATGATGCCTTGACACCGGTTTTGCTATGATACCAATTGTAAGGTCCTGAAAACGGATCTTACCAGTGATCAAACAATCAAACAATCAAAGAGAATAAGAATTGGAGTAGAAGTAGAATAGAAACAAGCTTGCACACGCTTTATAACTGAAAAACGTCGGGTACAACTTGTTTACAGCGACCGTGAAATCTCTAGCATCAATAACTAATAATGACCTACACAACCTCTATTTATAGGGGACATGGGCCGGAAACAGGGTTTAAGGCCGTAAACACACCACACAACCGTAAACACCAAAATAACCCACTATTACATCATAAAGACTCAAAAGAACAATTACAATTGAAAGCCTAGACCAAACCACTAACTGGACCCTTCAATACTCTCTTCTTCAAAATACTTGTACTCTCAGGGAACTAGTAGACAGGTACATCCCGGAGATTTTTGAGAAGACGGAGCTGTATAGAGTCATGTCTTCTATCTTTTGTTATAATACTTTTGATGTCATATATACAATGACTTGAAAACATATGTAAAACTTATATGTTATTAATGCAATGTTTTTTGTACTTTGATTACTATGATGCATGTGTTGTGATACTTAACATGAAGTCATCCACCCTCGGACGTTTCCGCCGCTCCGGTTTGGGGGTGTGAAAGATTGGCATCAGAGCATTGTTTATAGTAAACTCAGTATATCAATACATAAAATATATACAACTATAAATACATTAGGGCTAAAGAGCTCTGACTATAAGTATACTTTTAAAATCTAAGTATTTTATAAGAAGTATACTAATACTCATACATACAAGAACAACATCATAGTCATAACAACATAAAAGTATTTGGATGTTGGACACTGCAGTTAAACCTGGACAGTTATGTAATTATATCTGGGATAAATATAGCCTGATCAACGATATTTATTTGAGATACGACCAACATGTGTTTGGGAGTGATAGTAGTGTTGCAACAAGTCAAAAACTTACCAACTCTGCATATACAGAAGAATTCTAGAACAGAACGAAAAGTTAAAATACTATAGGAGTATTTTAGACATTATAATACTAAGAACCAACTATGTGAAAACAAAGGATTCCTGCTGGTAGCTCAATAGGTACTAAAGTGTATATATTACGGTTATATATAAGTAAGGTTTTATAGACTTAGAATGTATGGTTTTGCTTTACGTACTTTTCCTTTTTGGATGTGGGGGTAGATTGGGATCATTAATTCGAAGGTTTATTCGACCCAAGCTATATATAATTAGTATATACTTTGTAGTTATAGATGGACACAGTATGAGTCACACCATACAAAATACATTAATTGTTAAATGTAAGTTATCTTATATAGAAACTTGAAAGTATTTACTCGTCTTAAATAAATCTATTAGATATCTCTTATATCCCTATTCTCGCATAGATAACATGGCTGGATTTCATCTACCGGGAGACCCGTACTTTCCTAATCAAGGATACAATGGTTGGATTGAATAAGACTTCGAAGAAGATTTCTAGAAGATTCTAAATCAGATTCTGAAGTCTATAATCCACGTCAAATCGCCCAAAATCTCAATCCCCGACAAAACTTCCAAGGTCCGGCACTACAGTGGGCAGTAAACTTAGATAGATGGAGTCATGAACAGGGTCAGATTCATCCTTACAATGGAGACCGAAGTTTCTACAACCTTGATGAAGGAAGCTCAGCAGGCAGAGCCCTTCCTGTGTTAGTTCGTCGAGTTGCACGTAACGATGAACAAGGAACAGCTACCATCGACCGAGTCATACAGATTGATGCTACCACTAGAGTCAACACAGTTCGCTTACACCACGTGATTGAAAACCATAGAACAACTAGGAATCATATTGAAGCCTTGCAAAGGGAACTAGCTGCAAACCGAACTGAAATCGAAGAACTTCGAGAACGCCAAGCAACATTAGAAAGGCGTATGTTTGCAACAGAACGCCAGTTGGGTAAATCCAAGGATGAATCTAGTAGGAAATCAAACAACACTCCTCAGGAGTAGATCATACTCTACTCACTGTTTTGTATATAGTTTAAGTCTATGTATACATACTAGTGATGTTTTCATGTACATATTATGACCTCAAAATTTCACTTTTCAATAGGTCGATATGCTGTCAAAGTTTTCCGTTAAGTTGGTATATTGTAGACCTACTTCAAGGTCAAATTTTCCGAATACTATGTATCTAATATACCAATGAAATTGAATGGCATCTTATTTCCTTTGAAAAATCACTATCCAATTTCATGTTATCGCTTTACAAGTTATTCCTTGTGATAGACTTCTATATAAACTCCTTTCAGAATTTATGCTGAACTAGTGTAATTAGTTCAAAGACATCTGATTTATAATCATTATTGATGTCTTACTATCTTTTTATATTTTGACTCTTAAAGCAAAAGATGCCTCCAAGGAGAAATCCAAGGCGTATCAATGTCAATGCAGCACCAATACCACCTCCGCCGCCACCTTCACAGTTTAACGCTACTATGTTTCAGGCAGCGGTCACTGTAGCTGTGGCAACCGCCATGTCACAAATAAATACAATCGGTGCCAGCGGATCTGCGAGTGGTGCTCATCCTTTAAATCATGATGAAAGCCATGGACACCCACGTGAGTGTACATATAAGGACTTCACGAATGCCAAACCTAGGACCTTTAATGGAACTGGTGGACTCATGGCTCTAACTCAACGGATAGAGAAAATTGAAGCAGTCTTTGAAATCTGCTCGTGCCCTGAAGGTAGCAAGGTGAAATTTGTTGCCTGCACTTTTTCTGACCGAGCTCTCACATGGTGGAAAGGTCATGTTAAGTCACTGACTCTTACAGTGGCTAATTCAATAAGCTCGGAACATCAAAAATCGTTGATGATGCAAGAGTACTGCCCGAGGGGTGAATTACAAAAGCTCGAGCAAGAGCTTTGGGGTCTTACCATGACTGGTACAGACATAGTATCTTATACCAATAAGTTCAGCGATCTGGCGATCCTATGTCCTGGAATGGTTCCTTTGGAGAGCAAGAAAATCGAAAGGTATATCTAGGGGTTATCACCTCAGATCCAAGGAAGTGTGTTAGGTTCTAAGCCTGTTACTTTCGATAGTGCCAAACAACTGGCACATTCTCTAGTAGATCATGGAGTTCATCAGGGCTTCATGACTGCTGCTCCAGAACAACCTAAAACAAACAACAACAACAACAACAACAACAACAACAACAACAACAACAGCAAGAAAAAGCCATGGAACAAATGGAAGGGTCAATCTTCTCAAGAGCCTTCCAATAAACAACAGATAGTGGAAATCCATGCTGCTACTATTCCTACTTCCATTCCTGTTACTCCCACACCAGCAAAGTGTTGGCTTTTGAGCATTCTAACACTCCTAAGTGTACATGCAACCCTAAATACCTTGGATCTATGTTTTCTCTGTTATACATGCAAATACGAATATTCCAAGGTATTACCCTATCTAGCATACAATCTTTGATACTTGGGTAATAAAAACAAGTTATAAGACATACCTTTTTATGTAGCTTGATTCCTTGATGCTTAAGAGCCGAGTGCCGCAAGTGTGACACCTAAAATGGTTCACACAACATCAAATACACTTGGAATAACTTAGAGAGAAATGAACCACTTCATGAAATCGGCTAGCCCTCACCATTCCTTCATAGTCTCTCATGGTTCGATTTTGACAAGAATAAGATGCTTATATAGTTTGTCACAATTAGGGTTACACCATGTAAACCCTAATTGTCATGGCCTTTCATTTCCATGATCCATGGGTACAAAAACACCATGGAGCATCCTATGGGTTTTAGCCCAACTTGATAATCCATGGAGCATTAGCCCACTATACAAGTATGGATGATTTACACAATCAACCCATATATTTAATTAGTCTCCTTTTTGATCACTTAATTAATTCCAAATTAATTCTTGATCAATACTAACTAAATAATCTTATTAATATATTAGAACTTATAATATATTATCCAAATGCATGATGCCATGCAACCCAAATGGACCATGCCAATCGGGTCAAGTACGTACCAAATATAGTTATGGACTTAGACACTAATCCAACAGTCTCCACTTGGATAAGTCTAAAACTATTATTGAGTATGACTTCAAGAACCGACTGGCAATCGTAGCTCTTTAAGCCGCTGTCGAACTCTGACGTTGTAACTGTACTCTGATCTCGTCAATGACTTGTCCATTAGATAAGTGATCATATATTCCACCATTCTATATATCATATGAACTGAGACATGGATTATCAATCATTCTCTCAGTCCATTTGTTTTTTCCCGATTTCCGATTCATGACGACTGACTGATTGAACAGATCAAATCACTCCTGGCTTGGCCAAGCACTCACATGTGTCATCACTAAATCATCGAGGGGCCCACAAATATCGCTTTTATACCGAAGGTAAATGGAATGAATAAACTTCGACTCATATGGCTTGTTCTACTACTTGTTGAATCATACACAAAGGCACGTTTTATAACATCGAGTTACCAATGCATTTCCTTGCAATCAATATATAACTAACTCATAGTAACAGCTCATATCTCTAGGTTTGAAGAATATAAGATATTATCGTCTCATGATCACTCGTGATAAAATCCATGAAGTGAGTCAAATGAGTGTGGGTTGTATCCAATACTCAGAACTTATGAGCACTCATGAGTGTTGTAGCACCGCTTTGTCCAACATCTTAGACCTCTACAAGCCAACCCATGACAGTCTTGATTCATATCTACTTCCAACATATAACCGACTGTGGATGGTTTGAATAACTTAGTCATTCAGGAAGAACGACCTAGTTATTCTGGAAGTCAAAACATGCAAAGTAAAACACAAGAATAATCGAATCCAATATGGTCTCAGAACTTATGAATATAAATAAAACACCTTTTATTTATCACCATATTGATTACCCATTATTCATTGTATACTGTTTCAACTAACAACATTATACTTGAATTAAAACAATAGTTATCCCATGCTCCAAGCATGTACACTATGTTTTCTAAACACTAGTCATGCCATACACCAAGTATGCACACTATGTTTGTCTAAACATTAGTTATGCCATACATCAAGTATGCACACTAAGTTTGTCTATGATCTTTACTTTGTGAAATAGATCGATTGAACATAATTCCAATGATTCTCATTTCACAATCCCAATTCCTTACCGCAAATGCAAGAATTCCAAATCCTGTCATTTACCAAAATCTGTTAGATTATAAACTTATATGCATTGATCCTCTTGTAATGATTATGCACAAAGTCACAAAGACTTGTCAACAGACATTACAGAGTATTCCAATGGAGATTAACTCCATGGAAATATCCTTCTTGCATTAAGTTTTTCTAATCTTACACAGATTGAATAATTTCCACCTGTGGAAACATTTCCATATTCCCATTTCGACCATCACTTCTGAACAAGAGTTGCCTCTTTTCAGAATATGTCAATATGTTCCTTCTAAAATTAACACTATACTTCCAACTGTCCCTGAGCAACCAATATTTGGTAAACCTTAGATTGTCCTCGACAATTGCTTAATCAAATTAGTCATATCCAATTCTAGATTTTTCCCCTCTAAATGCCCTGAGCATTTGGAAAATTTAGAAAGGATGAATATTATAGCACATGCAATCGATCCTATATCCGAAGCATATGGGACACGATTCATGATGTCTCACATAAAGACATGATACTAGACTAGTCATTTTGCTACAATATTTCTATTTGCCAAGTTCTCATAATTCAGAATATGAAAAGGGATGTCGTAATCATAATCGAATTTTAGAACGCAAATAATGGACCCATATATAGAATTTCCTTATGTTGAGCCATTCCAATACAAAATTCATATATATCCTTGACTAAAGATGATTAAAGCCTCAATCTAAGCTTTTAGAATTGAAATGAAGTATAATTTCCTCTCCCTTAATTATAGCAAAACAACTTTTCAACCCCTGCAACTTCACGGATTGAAACTTTTGTTTTCTATAATTAACATTGCTAACTTGCAATACTTATCATAATTATCATGCTCCCACTAACATGATGATTATTAGCATAACACTTATGCTCCCACTAGCTTTGACATGTACTCAGAAATCAGCTGGACTTCTAGAAATCAATACTTTATTGACTTTCTTACCAAAGTTCAGATTTCTGATACGATATGCTTTGATAAAACTTTATCAAAATCATAGACCTTTCCTCAGATAGCACACATGTGTGTCTAAACAATTTCAGAACTATGAAAAGGGGTGTCGTAATCATAGTCCCAATTGTTTAGACCTTTGCCATTTCTCAAAAGTCCATGTTAGTGTGCCGGTTAACCACACACGCTCCACTAACGACTTTGAGAATGCAAATATCACAATTGCTATCTACTTAAAATCTACTTAGTGAAAGTGTTTCCTCACCATCATTTTCATGAGTCAGAGAGAAACCTTATGACACTTAGATTTTATGGTGTATGTGTTCCTATCCATGTGAATTTGTCAAAACCATAATCGCAAGACAAGGTTAGTGACAAACTCATATGGACCGAACTTGTGCAATCTTAACTTCTTGCCACTTGGAAGCACAGGATCTGTCATTGCTTCCAACTTGTTATGCAACCAATTGAGAACTCTCAGAACTCATATGCAAAGTCAACTTTAACTAGAATGGGCACAAAAATAGGAATATGTCAACACGATAGGTTATAAACCTCTAGTCGTCTGCTAGTGATGAACTACATGTTTTATTCTTGATTAGATCTTGAAGCTTTTCCCAAGATCTCTAAGACTCCCACTGTCCTCTTGACATATAAGACTCACTTGTCAAATATTCAAGAGATAGTGCGGACTCTTTATCAAGACAAACACTTCACACAATTGGCCTAAGTTGGTCTTTGTTTTATCCAAAACATCACAACTTACCAATTTCAAATGTACAAGAGTAGGACACTTTTACTCTTACATTTGACAAGTGTTATAAACCTTTCTTTAAGATATGTCACTCAACTTACAGTCTTGGAGTATGACTCTAAGACTTGTTTTGGAACGAAGTATGAATCATCTTCTTGATTTAACCATTTCCACAATTCTTGATTCCTCTTCTTAGCCATAGGAATGCATTAAGATGTCCTTAGAGGACTAATTGTGACATGATTTCAAAAACATTAAGATGATCACAAAACATGATACTAAAGTACTCTCCCATCTTTCAGATTTGAGAGACTTTTATCCTTCTGCCTGATTTGATTCTTCTCATTCGTTCTGCCATACATTGAAACTTTTCCAACGTTTCAGAATTATACTTAAACTAGTAAGTATAACCATATTTACTAAACTTTAGTAAATCATGATGAATAGTCTTATTGATCTTTTGTGGTGCACTTGATCAGTGCACCAGAATGTGAACTCGATCCCTTAGTCCTTCACTTGACTCACATATACATGTGAACAAGGAATAATCTTAATTTTCCAAAGATGAAAATTCTCATTCATCATACTATACAACTTGCATGATTTCCAAGTTTCTATCCAACTGAAACCTTGGGTGATGAGAATCTTTCCTTATTTGGTAAATTATGACACTACCACAAATGAAAGAATCAAGTCCATTTTTCCAATATTGCTATCAATAGAATCATATAAACAACCATTTTTCACAAATGCCACTGTAAGGATATTTAAATTAAATATAAAATTAAAACCTTTTTTATTTTATTTTAGAACTTTGCAGAAAAAACTTATCCTTACAGTGCAAATGCATATGAAAAACTTGTTGTTATCTATTCCTAAGCAATATATCATAACTCCTAAGCAACAGCTCAAAAATTCTGATCACCGAACCATGCGATCGAAATCCATCTTCGCGATCAGAATCAGCATATACTTCCTTTAAGTTTCTTCACTTTTCTTTGATTCTTAAAACAACAACATGTGACCCAGTCACATCATGTAATGGGAATCTCAGAATAGAAACTTAACAGAGTTAGATAGTGGACTTCACCTGAAGTAGAATCAAACATCTTGACTTGATCAACCCTATGATCCTTCGGGTAAATAGGTAGTTTTGTAACCAATGCCCCTTCCTTTGCCAATATAAACATATGGACTCTATGGAAATGGTACACGGGACTATCACAGACTTAGACTTTCTCTTTACCATTTGGTCAACCGAGTTGACTATGGCCGTTCCCTTTCCATTGGGAAGAGAAAGCTTTTTCTGGATATCCAATGTTACCATTGTCAATGTCCATTTAAGGTTTGGGAAGTTGATCTTCTTAATCAAACTTGCTTTACTAGTCCTCCAAATCATTACTGATTCAGCAGCACCAAGCAAATAGATATGATCATTTAAGGGTCATGTCATAGTCTGTTTCATAGTAGTCCCAAAGGAACTCACCATGTGACTTAGAAAGTGATCGAACATCCAACTTTATTAAGACTTTGACACCCTACTCTCCCGGCTTGTCAATATGTGACTTCATCTCCAAGATGTGAGCACACATAGACTTTGCTTGCCAATAGGGCTTGAGTGACCTTGAACTTGTGGGTTAGGGAGAATAATTGGAGGAGGTGGAGGAAGTGAAGTTCCAAGATATTTGGGAAGATCATAGATGTCTGAACTAGACATCTTTTGGGAGATATTCAAGATAGTTGATTTAAAGTCCTTAATATGACGCCCAATATGAAATATTAAGGCTAGGACCCAACACAATATTTTGTAACTTGGAAGAGGGATGCCGTAATCCAAGCTATAGAATATTTGAAGATAGGCGAATGACGATTCGCCAATTTCCACCATGAAAAACGAAATAGAAATATTAGGTTTTAATTGGATTTGAAACTCCTAGATCTTTTGATATTCATTGAACTTTTCAATGGCATGTTTTAATCTCGATTGTGCCCTCTCAAGTTTTGTGACTGGGATGCCGAGGATCACAAAACAAGGTGTGAATAACCATGCAAATATACTTAGTACCCTTAATATTTACCCCTTAATCGATGTGTCGGTTAACCACACGTGCTCCATCGATACTATGATAAACATTAAGTTACCCTTTGCCTACCTTGTTAAGTCAAGCTAGTGTGCCGGTTAACCGCATGCGCTCCACTAACCGACTTAAGCAAAGTGCAAAGTGTAATTTCATGTGTTAGCACCAAATTCATATTTTTCCTAAGTAACTAAGATTGGGAATTTATAAAAGTTTGGTTACTTAGTATTTATCATTAATACTTTTAATGAAGGGAGACTTCTAGTCCTTCTCCTACCCGTTCGGCTAACGACCCTCCACTAGTCAAGGAAGCGGTGAGTGAGAGTGGACATCCATTAAACTGTCATTTTATAGGCAGTAACCTTATACCCCCCTTATAGACCGGCTTCGTGAATGAGGCCTACTAACGGTAAGACTGACTTGCTCTTATACATATATATATTATTAACTTATAATATTATAAAGTATAAGGGTTGAATTTTAAATTTTAAAATTCTAAGGGCTTAACTTGGAATTATAGTATTCATAAGGGAAAACTTTTCAATTTCCAAAACTTGAGGGCAAGTTTTGAAACTATTCAAAACTATTCAATTCCATAACTTATGTGTTTAAAGCAGTTTTAATACAAAAAACTCTTCAAGTTCCATAACTTGAGGACAAGTTATGGAAGACTTTAAACTATTAAAAAAATGTAACTTTTCCTTTATTCATAACTTATGAAATATATATGAGTTTTATGATTCTTAAATGTGAATTTTCATGTAACTTGAGGACAAGTTACAAAAACACATTTTAGAATCAACTCTTAGATTAAAATGGATTGAAAACAACAATTTCACATAACTTTTCTATTAATCTAAGCAACACATAAGAACAAGATAATTCAATCAAAAATTTTCATGTAATTAGACTAACCATTAAACTAATACAAAACATGAATCTATTGACAATTATCTTTGAAATTGGATTAGAATGAACATTACCACATCAAAAACAGGTTTATAGGTTCAAAAACAGCTTAGGGTAATGATTCTAGTCCAATTCCAGCCTTAAAAGTCGAAAATATGTTGTCAGGGGGTCCTACTCGTGAAGTGTATGAACCTACTTGACGAGTAGGATGAGTTTCATCATGGACTCGGAGAGTCCAGTGCCCAGACAGCCCGAAAATCGATTTTTTCAGCATTTTTCAACACTTTGCATCAAGTATAATTGAAAACAAACCTAGGCTCTGATACCACTGTTGGGTTTTGAGCATTCTAACACTCCTAAGTATACATGCAACCCTAACACTCCTCAGCATTCTAACACTCCTATGGTGTACATGCAACCCTAGAAACCTTGGATCTATGTTTGACTAAGATACATGCAAATAATTATTTTTCCAAGGTTCTTATCCTAACTAGCATGGCATGGGGTACTTGAATCAAATAAAACTAGTAGAATTACTTACCTTGTAGTAGTAGTTGATTGCTTGGAGTTTGAGAGCCTAGCACCAATAATGTGGATGCCTCAAATGGAAGTCACAAATCACCACAAACTTGGAAACTTGAGAGAATAGTCACAAACTTCTTGAAATCGGCCCTCTTAGTTTACACACATCAACTAGTGCAATTTCAAGAACCAAAGCCTCATTTATATAGTGTGGTGGATTAGGGTTACATCCATGTAAACCCTAATACCCATGTCTTTTCATTTCCATGAGATCCATGGGTTAAAGCTCCATGGAGTATCCATGGACTTTCCATGCAAGCCTAGCCCATTCCAAATAACCATTAGCCCACACTATATAAATACAAGAGCCCATATTTAATTAGTCATACTTTTGATCTCTAAATTAATTCTAAATTAATTATAGATCAACACTAATTAAATAATATGATTTTATATTAATATATTAGAACTTATAATATATTAATAAATCATAACTTATACTATTCTCAAAAGATTATCCGTAAATTGTTCGGGTGAAGTGCAACCCAAATGGACCATGTCGGGTCGGGTCAAGTACATACCAAATATAGTTATGGACTTAGACACTATATCCAACAGTCTCCCACTTGGATAAGTCTAATAACTATAGTTGCAAGTATGACTTCAAGAACCGATCAGCAATCGTAGCTCTTTAAACTCTGTTGAACTATGAAGCGCCATTTTAGATAAGTGATCATATAATCCTCTGTTCTAGATATCAGCCATACAAATACATGGAACATGGTCTTGCTTATTGTTCAGCATTTGTTTCCCGATTTTTGATTTGTTTGACATAGAACTTAACTGAACACATCAATTTAGTTCTGACCGGGCCCGGTACATAGGGCAAAACAAAATCATCGAGGGGCCCATATATCGCTTCTAATCCTAGAAGGAACAGATAAACTTCGACTCATATGTTTGCTCTACTACTTGTTGAACTACACACAAAGGCACGGTTTATAACATCGAGTTACCAATGCATTTTCGTGCAATCAATGCATAACCAACTCATAGGCAACAAATCATACCTCTAGGTTTGAAGACTTATATGATATTACCGTCTCACGATCACTCGAGATAAATTCCATGAAGTGATACAAGTGAGCGTGGGTTGAATCCGATACTCAGAACTTATGAGCACTCATGAGTGTTGTAGCCCCGCTTTGTCTAACATCTTAGACCTCTACAAGCCAACCCATGACAGTCTTGATTCATATCTACTTCCAACATATGACCGACTGTGGAGAGTTTGAATAATATGATATAAACCATAACATAATTATTCTGGAAGTCAAAACATGCAAAAAGAAATAATAGTAAACGATTGACAAGAGATAGCAACACTTTACTCATAAATAACAGTTTTTATTTATCATCAAATGTCAATTACATTTTACAAATTTCAAGATTATCTAACTACTAAAACTAATATCATCCTTCAGCCCTATGCTCCGAGCATGTTGGAGATGCTTAGCCCGAGTCAGTCCCTTCGTGAGGGGATCTGCTGGGTTCTCATCCGATGATACCCTCTTTGTCACGAGGATTCCTTCTTCTATTCGATGTCTGATGAAGTGATATTTTCTGTCAATGTGTCTGGATCTCCCATGATCTCTTAGTTCCTTGGCTAAGGCAACCGCACTATTGCTGTCACAGAAAATCTCCATTGGCTCCTTTATAGCTGGTACAACTCCAAGGTCTCCGATGAAGTTCTTTAGCCATATAGCCTCCTTTGCTGCCTCGCTTGCTGCTATATACTCTGATTCACAAGTGGAATCAGCCACTGTCTCCTGCTTGGAACTTTTCCAAGTAATTGCCCCTCCGTTTAGAGTGAAGACCCAGCCCGACTGAGAGCGGAAATTATCCCTGTCAGTCTGAAAGCTAGCATCACTGTACCCTACAACTCTCAAGTCCTCACTGCCACCGAGGGTAAGGACCCAGTCCTTAGTCCTCCGTAGGTACTTGAGGATATTCTTTACTGCAGTCCAGTGTGCCTTGCCATGGTTCCCCTGATACCTGCTAACCATGCTCAAAGCAAAGGCTACATAACGTCGAGTACACGTCATAGCATATATGATCGATCCTACGGCTGAAGCATAAGGTATTCGACTCATTTCTGCTATCTCAGCCTCAGTACTAGGGCTTTGTGTCTTACTCAATCTGGCGTTACTCTGGATGGGTAACTCTCCTTTCTTGGAGTTATGCATGTTGAACCTTTTCAACACTTTGTCCACATAGGTGCTTTGACTAAGTCCAATTAGTCTTTTACTCCTGTTTCTCAAAATCCTTATCCCTAGGATATAGGCAGCTTCTCCAAGGTCCTTCATAGCGAAACACTTCCCAAGCCAGGACTTTACTTCCTGCAGGGTTGAGATGTCATTTCCTATGAGTAGTATGTCATCCACATACAGTACCAAAAAGCTGACTATACTCCCACTAGCCTTGATATAGACACAAGATTCATCTTCACTCCTTGAAAAGCCAAATTCTTTGACTTTCTCATCAAAGCACAGATTCCATCTGCGAGGTGCCTGTTTTAATCCATAAATGGATTTCTCGAGCTTACACACTCTACTGGGGTACTCTGTACTGACAAAACCCTCTGGCTGAACCATGTAAACATCTTCAGCCAACTTTCCATTAAGGAAAGCGGTTTTGACATCTATTTGCCATATTTCATAATCATAAAATGCAGCAATGGCTAACAGAACCCTAATAGACATAATCTTGGCCACTGGTGAAAAGGTCTCATCATAATCAACTCCCGGAGTTTGAGAATAACCCTTTGCAACCAGTCGTGCCTTATAAGTGTGTACATTACCATCCATGTCGGTCTTCTTCTTGAAGATCCATTTGCACCCAACTATCTTACGATCAGGTACATTGTCAAGCAAGTTCCAAACTTGATTGTCATACATGGACTGTATCTCGCTATCCATAGCCTCTTTCCATTTAGCAGCCTCAGGGCCTGCCATGGCTTCCGTGTAGCTGTTAGGTTCATCCAGATTTACCAGTGTGTTATCACTGATAAGTGTCTCACCTTCTGCAGTAATATGAAAACCATAATAATGCTCAGGTGCATTCCTAACTCTGGTGGAATGCCTCAGAGGTATAGATTCTTCAGTCGGCTCAACAGGAGTTTCCTCCTCAGGTTGAGGTCTAGGGTTTGAGGTTCCTTCACCACTTAACTCTTGAATTTCCTCAAGGTCAATTTGCCTTCCACTGTCTCCTTGGCTCATGAATTCTCTCTCTCGAAAGAATCCTCTTCTTGCTACAAAGACCACATTATCACTGGGTCTGTAGAAGATGTAACCAAAGGATTTATGTGGGTAGCCGATGAAAATACACATTTCGCTTCGGGGTTCGAGCTTATCGTGAGTCTCGCGTCTCACGAAAGCCTCGCAAACCCAAATCTTGATGTCGTCTAGATTGGGAACTTTTCCAATCCACACCTCGTGAGGTGTTTTGGCAACCTTCTTTGTAGGGACTAGAGTAAGGATATGGGCGGCAGTCTCTAAGGCATACCCCTAAAATGAGATTGGTAGCGAAGCTCGACTCATCATGGAACGAACCATGTCCAACAAGGTCCGATTGCGCCTCTCAGCTACACCATTCAACTGTGGTGTCCTAGGAGGTGTCAATTGTGAGACAATCCCACATTCCTTAAGATAGTCAAGGAACTCAGTACTAAGATACTCACCACCACGATTGGATCGAAGCATCTTAATGTTCCTGCCCAACTGATTCTCCACTTCTTGCTTAAACTCTTTGAATTTCTCAAAGGTTTCTGACTTATGCTTGATTAGGTAGACATATCCATATCTACTAAAATCATCAGTAAAAGTCACATAGAACCGATTAGCATCTCTTGTGGCGGTTCTGAAGGGTCCACACACATCCGTGTGTATGAGGTCCAACAAACCTTCACCCCTAACACAAGTGCCAGTAAAAGGTGACTTTGTCATTTTATCAAGCAAACAAGATTCACAACTATCATCTGACTTTAGGTCAAATGACTCCAAGACTCCATCCTTTTGGAGTTGGCCTATGCGTTTCTTGCTTACATGTCCAAGACGACAATGCCATAAGAATGCTTTATCTAAGCTAGTGGAAGAGTTAATACACAATACATTATTTCCTAGACTATCTACAACAGATACAGTTTCATACATGCCATCACAAGGTAATGCTTTAAAATAAAGAACATTATTAAAGAAAGCATCAATACTACCATTATTATTATCAAAATAAAAGGTAAAACCTTTTTTATACAATGCATGAAAGGAAATAACATTTCTTGCCATTTCTGGCGAATAATAACATTTATTCAAATCTAATGTAAACCCACTATTTAGCACTAAGGAATAAACTCCTATCTTGGTGACAGCTGAAGCTTTCCTGTTTCCCATGATCAAGTTTATCTTTCCCTGCTCCACATTCTCACTTCTTTTAAGTCCCTGCAAATCACAACATATGTGAATACCACAACCTGTATCAAGGACCCAAGACTTAGAATGAGGTGAGTTATTAGACAATATAGTGTATATACCTGCATGGTTGGGTTTTACTTTCCCATCCTTCAAATCTTGCTGGTACTTTGAGCAGTTTCGCTTCCAGTGCGACATTTCATGGCAATAGAAGCATTCAGCCTCATTAGGGTTAGCAGAAGGAGTGACAAAACCTTTCTTGGTTTTGCTTGAAGAGGAGCCTTCAAGGGTCTTACCCTTGGTACCCTTAGAAGGGTTCTTTCTCTTCTTCCCTTTGCCATGCCCGATTGCCAAGACATTGGCCGCAGTTGGAGTAGGAGTAGGAGTAGTAACAACCGACTTACCCTTTAGACCACTTTCGGCGGTCTTCAAGAGTCCTTGAAGTTTGTTGAGGGTGAGTTCTTCCTTGTTCATGTGATATGTCATGCGGAATTGATCATAACACGATGGCAAGGAGTGCAAAATGATGTCTATTGCTAACTCCTCAGGGAAGTTCACATTCAGCTTCAGTAAACGGTCCACATACCTTTGTATTTTCTGCATGTGGCCCGTGATGGGTTCACCATCCTTCATTCGGGTTGTTATCATGGAGGAGATTATTTCATATCGCTCTTGATGAGCACTTTAATGGTAGCGGTCCATCAAGTCCTAGTGCATCTCAAAAGGATAGTAGTCCTCATAGGACTTTTGGAGCTCGGCTGTCATGGTGGCCATCATGATGTATTCCACTTTTGTAGCATCTCTTTCATGTACCTCATATTCAGCAAGCTTTTCAGGAGTAGCAGTTGGCTCGGGTACCTTCAGCTCCTTGTCGAGAACATATTCTTTGTTCTCATACCGAGTGACCATCCTGATGTTTCTGATCCAATCTGTAAAGTTGGACCCATCAAAGATGACTCTCCCACAAAGATTCAAGAGAGAGAAGGAGCTAGTAGGGTTTGAGCCAGAAGCATTGTTATTGGAAGACATCTGAAAAGAAGAGGGAATAGATTAGATTAGATATAGAGATAGTCCTTAACAAAACACCCAAATGTAATATTAAGGCTAGGACCCAACACAATATTTTATAACTTAGAAGAGGGATGCCGTAATCTAAGATATAAGATATTTGAAGGTAGGTGAATGACGATTCACCAATTTCCACCATGAAAAACGAAATATTTAATTAGGTTTTAGTTGGTTTAGAAACTCCTAGATTCTTTGAGATTCATTGAACTTTCTTCAATGGCATGTTTCAATCTCGAGTGTGCCCTTCAAGTTTTGTGATTGGGATGCCGAGGATCACAAAACAAGGTGTGAAGTAACCATGCAAATTACTTGGTACCCTTAATGTATTACCCCTCAATCGACGTGCCGGTTAACCACACACGCTCCATCGATACTATGATAAACATTAAGTCACCCTTTACCTACCTTGTTAAGTTCAAGTTAGTGTGCCGGTTAACCACACACGCTCCACTAACAACTTAAACAAAGTGTAAAGTGTAATTTCATGGATTAGCACCTTATTCACATTTTCCTAAAATAACTAAGATTGGGAATTCAATAAAGTTTAGTTACTTTAGTATTATCATTATACTTTTAATGAGAATTTATAAGTCCTTGTCCTACCCGTTCGGCTAACGACCCTCCACCAATCAAGGAAGCGGTGGGTGAGAGTGGACACCCATTAAGTTGCCATTTTATAGGCAACAACCTTATACCCCCCTTATAGATCGGCTTCGTGAATGAGGCGTACTAGCGGTAAGACGACTTGATCTTATACATATATAAATATTATTAAACTTATAATATTATAAAGTATAAGGGTTGAATTTTAACTTTTAAAATTCTAGGGGTTGGAACTAAAGTTTTTAATATGACTTTACATGTTCCAAAACTTGAGGGCAAGTTTTGTAAACTTTCAAAACTTTTCATTTCTCATAACTTATGAGTTAATGGTTATTAAAAATGAAGACTCTTCATTTTTTGTAACCTATGTGTTCTTTTAATGGTTATTTATAAATGTGACTTTTGGTTATCCATAACTTAAGAACTAGTTATGGACTCCATTAAAACACATAAAGATCAAGAATTAATCTAATCAATTATTAGCACATAATTTCTATGATCTTCTAAACTCATATGTTTATGAATGTTCATATCAAAAATTTCAAGAATCGTAAGTACATATACAAAACTTGAAATTTTGATACGAGCTTCTGAACAAAACTTCGATTTTCAAGTTCTTTTTTTTTTTTTTGCATCAAGTATCAAATAAACAAACCAGGCTCTGATACCACTGATGGGTTTTCAGCATTCTAACACTCCTAAGGTGTACATGCAACCCTAGAAACCTTGGATCTATGTTTGACTAAGATACATGCAAATAATTATTTTCCAAGGTTCTTATCCTAACTAGCATGGCATGGGGTACTTGAATCAAATAAAACTAGTAGAATTACTTACCTTGTAGTAGTAGTAGTTGATTGCTTGGAGTTTGAGAGCCTAGCACCAATAATGTGGATGCCTCAAATGGAAGTCACAAATCACCACAAACTTGGAAACTTGAGAGAATAGTCACAAACTTCTTGAAATCGGCCCTCTTAGTTTACACACATCAACTAGTGCAATTTCAAGAACCAAAGCCTCCTTTATATAGTGTGGTGGATTAGGGTTACATCCATGTAAACCCTAATACCCATGTCTTTTCATTTCCATGAGATCCATGGGTTAAAGCTCCATGGAGTATCCATGGACTTTCCATGCAAGCCTAGCCCATTCCAAATAAGCATTAGCCCACACTATATAAATACAAGAGCCCATATTAATTAGTCATACTTTTGATCTCTAAATTAATTCTAAATTAATTATAGATCAACACTAATTAAATAATATGATTTTATATTAATATATTAGAACTTATAATATATTAATAAATCATAACTTATACTATTCTCAAAAGATTATCCGTAAATTGTTCGGGTGAAGTGCAACCCAAATGGACCATGCTGGGTTGGGTCAAGTACATACCAAATATAGTTATGGACTTAGACACTATATCCAACACTATCCAGCCAGCTGAACTAACTCCTTAGAAAAGGATTCATTAGACCAAGCTTCTCAGCTTGGGGAGCACCAGTCTTATTCGTGGAGAAGAAGGATGGATCTTTCCGCATGTGCATAGACTATCACGAGCTAAACAAAGTTACCTTTTCAAAAACCGATACCCTCTACCACAGATAGACGACTTGTTCGAACAACTTCAAGGATCAAGCTACTTCTCAAATATTGACTTAAGATCCGGGTATCACCAGTTACGAGTTTTAGAAGAAGATGTTCCCAAAACAGCTTTCCGAACTCGTTATGGTCACTACGAGTTTGTAGTGATGCCTTTCGGATTAACGAATGTACCTGCAGTGTTCATGGATTTTAAGAATAGAGTGTGCCATCCTTACCTGGAGAAATTCGTAATAGTCTTTATTGACGATATCCTTAGCTACTCACGAAGTAAGGAGGAGCATAACTAACATCTCCGACAAGTCTTGCAAAAATTGACAGAAGAAAAACTATATGCAAAGTTCTTAAAGTGCGAATTTTGGATTAGGAAAGTAGGTTTCCTAGGTCACGTGATCAGTGAAGAGGGAATACACATGGACCCATCCAAAATAAAGGCAATCGAGAACTGATCACCACCCTGACACAAAAGGGTGTAACTTTTAGCTGGGGAGAGAAACAAGAAACAACGTTCCAAACGCTAAAGTGATCCCTGTGCACTGGGATGCACCTATTTTGTCTCTACAAGAAGGGACAGAAGACTTCATAGTGTACTGGGATGCGTCTAACTAAGGGCTAGGTTGTGTTCTTATGCAGCGAGGAAAGGTCATATCTTATGCCTCGAGACAGCTTAAGACACACGAGGTCAACTACACGATTCACGACCTCGAACTGGGAGCAGTGATATTTGCTCTGAAGATCTGGAGACACTAACTATATGGCACGAAATGCACAATATTCACGGACCATAAAAGTCTTCAGCATATCTTCGATCAGAAAGATCTGAACATGAGACAACGACGTTGGCTGGAGCTACTAAATGATTACGAATGCGAAGTTCATTATTACCCTGGTAAAGCCAATGTAGTAGCTGATGCCCTTAGCAAAAAAGAATACTCAGGACATCGAGTAAAGTCGTTGACCATGACTATCCATTCACATCTGTCCATACAGATCAAACAAGGTCAACTTGAAGCCTTGAAACCCGAAAATGTGGTAGGTGAAACTTTAAGAGGAATGGATAAAAACTTCAACATCAAAAGTGATGGAACCCGATACTTCATGAACCGGATCTGGACACTAAAGTTCGGTGTTTACAGAGAGGTTGTCATGAACGAAGCATATAAGACACAATATTCCATTCACCCAGGTTCAGACAAGATGTATCTGGACCTAAAGAAACTTTATTGGTCGCCAAACATGAAGGCTGAGGTTGCTACCTTTGTGGGCAAGTGACTTACTTGTGCCAAAGTCAAGATAGAGTACCAAAAGCCTTCAGGTGTATTACAGCAACCGGAAATCCCCGAATGGAAGTGGGAGCGGATTACGATGAATTTCATAACTACGTTACCCAAGAAAATGGGTGGTCACGATACCATTTGGGTAATCGTCGATAGATTAACTGTCACACCCCCAAACCAGAACGGCGGAAACGTTCGGGGGCGGAGGACGTCTTGTACAGTATCGTAACAATGCATAATAGTAAAACAAGTAACAACATCATCCATTGCATTAATAATATAATTTAATACAAGTGTGTTTTGTATACTTTATAAGACACCAAAATATGAATCAAAATAAAAGACGAGTCTTGAACGTGCTCCGTCTTCTCAAAACCTGGTCATCGGTACCTGTCTACTGGTGACCACAGAATACAAGTTATTTTGAAAGCGTAGATCAACATTAAAGCTTGTGAGTTCATAAGTATTTTAATGTCATTGTTTGTATAAGTTTGATGAAAGTGTTTGTAAATGTTTGATGTAAAAGTTTGTAAGTGTTTGTTGTAAATGTTTGAATAGCTCCTAGAGAATCCTATATTTTCTACTAAAGTAGTCTTCTACCAAGACTCAACTGTTTTGTAAGTTTGTTCTTTTGTAAAAGTGAGTGTTTTTCCCAAGTATGACTATAGTTTACATTACCGTTTATGTGAGAAGATCACATTATAAATGTAATGGGAAAAATAACGATGTACAGTAGTATTGTATATAAGTAACCACAAATGTACTAACTACCTTAAACCTATTTGTTTGATTAAGGTAAAATGTGATGAGATTATAACCATACTTGATTGACTAGTAAAACACGACATTCGAGACGTCGAAATGGTATGACATTCGTCACCCGTAGACCTGCAGGTCCCACTATAGCTAGCATCAAGGTGTAGGATGGTCAATCCCGTATAGATCTATACACAAATTCACGCTCTCCCTCCAGGAGACTCTGGTTACAAAACGTGACACAGCAGTATTTTTTCGCGCCATGAAGTAGTGGCTCACATTTATTTTATCTTTGTTATTGTATTAGTGTAGTATGTTCTCTATGTCCTAGTGTATAGTATGTTTTCTCTGTTCAAGTATATAGTATGTTCTCTATGTTTCTCATTATAGCATGTTTGAACTGACTCATGTATGAACTGACTCTTGTAAGTTTCACTGTTCTACAAATAGTAAGTAGTGACTTCCTAAACTATGCCTATTATAGTTTACTAGTAATGTTGTTTGAATGACTGATTATCTTTGAACACCTTTGTTACCTAAAGGTATTGAACTGAATGAAAGAACTTTTATATCTATATACATATACATAATATATAACTAAGATTCAAACGACATTCGGATAAACAACCGATACCCTAAGTCCACAACCAAACAAGGAACAGGAAATAAGGCGAGTTATCAGTCCTAAGCCCTTTCAACATTATTTATATAACTATATCCATATAGACATGATTTTAACAATATATAAGTTTAAAAGAGTTTAATAAAGAATTGAACATATAAAAGAGTTTTAACCATTTGAATGGATATAGATGACTTGATGTCAGTTTATAAAATGGTTTTTGAAACAGTTTGATAACACAAATTTGAAGAATAAGAAATCTACTAGATTGACAGTTATTAATCACATGTGATTGACATAATAACTATAATGTTTTCTACTTGTATTCCCCCCATAAAAGCATTTAAAATCATTTAAAAAGATAAGTTAGGGGTATGAACTCACCTGTAGTGAGTGATACGAATGTATGTTCGATATGGGATGCTAAGTGTCAAGTGAAGCCTCGAGCACAAACGGATCCTATTAAGCATATAATGACACATATATGTATATAATTAGAGTAAATACAACTAATCATGAAAGGAAACCACCTTAGGGGCTAGGAAACACTTAGATTGAAGTGTTACAATCACATATGATTGCATCAAAGGGGTTTACGGCCACACAAGGGTGTGTAAGACCAAGATGTATATGGCCCATGTGGTGTACGACCATTGGGTGTATGGTCATGGAGTGTACGGTCGTACACTCATGGAAGAAGCATGCAAAAAGGGTGTTTATGGCCCTATCTAGCATTCATTAAGTGTTCATGATCCTATGTTAGGACATGAGGTAAGTTTGAGGCCAAAACAAAACTAAACAAGGGTTCACAACCATATGAGGAGTGTACGGCCATACACCCTTGGTGTTCATGCATTAGATGATGATTCAAGGCTAGGAATCAAGTGTTTATCAAGCTTAACTAGAACATAGAAGAGATACTCACACTTTTGAAGGTTTCTAAGGAGTTCACGGCCCAGGAACAAGTAGGTGTTCTTGGTGTTCTTGGTGTTCTTGGTGAAAGTGAAGAAGACTTGAAGATCTATCCAAAAGAGATAATTTCATGGATGAAAACATGGATCTTCACTAGATAAAGCAATGTATCAACTAATCAATGGAAGGAATACTTACATATTTGAAGATCAAGGTGAAAAGCTTGATGATAGTTGAGAGAGAATTGGATTTCTTGGCTTGGAAGTGTGAATGGTGAGGGAAAAGAAGGAAGGACTTTATGTATGGCCATGAGTTCATGGCCATTTTGGGTGTACGGCCGTACACTCATGTGTACGGTCGTACACTCCTCTTGAAGGAGTGTTTGGCTCGAATGCAATACGAAGAACATAAGATAACTCATACCTAAACCCAAACCTTGAATGCACTAGGCTTAGAACACTCAAACAGACCCTAAACAATGCTAAAAGATAGCGGAAACGAGTCTGAATTTGATTGAATTGAATGGCTGTACAAGATAGAAATTTCTGGTTGTCACATCATCCCCCCGTTAGAGAGAATTTCGTCCCGAAATTAGAGTTTAAGCAATTACAAATATCTAAGTAAAAATATGAGGATATTTCAGTTTCATTTGATCCTTGCGCTCCCAAGTGAATTCAGGTCCTCGATTGGCATTCCAGTGAACCTTCACTATCGGGATACGGCTTTGCTTCGTTTGCTTGACCTCTCGGTCCATGATTTCTACTGGTTCTTCCACGAAGTTGATGCTCTCGTTGTTCTCGATCTCATCGAGTGGGATTACAAGAGTCTCGTCGGACAGACACTTTTTCAAGTTCGAGACGTGGAAAGTAGGGTGTACGTTACTAAGTTCGCGAGGTAGTTTGAGTTTCTAAGCTACAGGGCCGATTCTAGCGAGAATCTCGAAAGGCCCTACGTATCTTGGATTTAGCTTTCCATGCTTTCCGAAGCGTATCAAGCCCTTCCAGGGTGAGACCTTCAATATAACACGGTCGCCCACCTGGAATTCCAAAGGTTTCCTTCTCTTATCTGCATAGCTTTTCTATCGGTCTCTAGATGCTTTCAATCGCTCACGAATCTGAACGATCTTCTCTATCATTTCCTGAATGATTTTCGGACCTGTGAGAGTACTGTCAGGAACTCGTCCTTTAGCTAACTGAGTGTCACCCACCTCAGCCCAGCACAGAGGGGATCTGCACTTTCGGCCATAGAGGGCTTCAAATGGAGCAGCATTTATGCTCGAGTGATAACTATTATTGTTGGATAACTCGACAAGGGGTAAATTAGTATCCCATGCATTCGCAAAGTCTATCACACAGGCTTTCAACATATCTTCCAAAGTTTGAATATTCCTTTCACTTTGTCCGTCGGTTTGCGGATGGTAGGCTGTACTCATGTCCAGCCTAGTTCCCACGGAATTTTGTAACGATTGCCAGAATCTTGAGGTGAATCTACTATCCCTATCAGAGATAATGGATATGGGAACACCATGCAGTCCTACAAATTCCCTAATGTATGTTCTAGTTAGTTTCTCCATCTTGTCAGTCTCTTTAATAGGCAGGAAGTGTGTGGACTTTGTTAACCTGTCTACGATCACCCAAATGGTATCGAGATCACCCGATGTCTTGGGCAACTTGGTTATGAAGTCCATTGTGATCCGCTCCCACTTCCATTCAGGTATCTCCGGTTGCTTAAGTAAACCTGAGGGTTTCTGGTATTCGACCTTAACCTTGGCGCAAGTAAGGCACTTGCTCACGAAGATAGCAATCTCGGCTTTCATGTTAGGCCACCAGTATAGCTTCTTAAGATCTAGATACATCTTATCTGAACCTAGGTGGACGGAATATCGAGTGTTGTGTGCCTCGGTCATGACCAAGTCTCTGAAACCACCATGCTTCAGTGTCCAGATCCGATCAATAAGATATAAGGCTCCGCCACCCTTGACTTCCAAGTTTTTATCCACCCCTCTCAGGGATTTACCCGCCACATTTTCAGGTTTCAAGGCTTCTAGCTGAGCCTCCTTAATTTGCGTGGACAGGTGTGAATGGATAGTCATAGTAAATGATTTGACTGTACGACCAGAGTATTCTTTCCGACTTAGGGCGTCATCTACTACGTTGGCTTTACCAGGATGATAACGAATTTCACATTCGTAGTCACTGAGTAGCTCAACCCACCATCGTTGTCTCATATTGAGCTCCTTCTGGTCGAATATATGTTGAAGACTTTTGTGGTTTGTAAAGATAGTGCTTTTTGTACCATACAGATAGTGTCTCCAGATCTTCAGAGCAAATACCACTGCTCTTAACTCAAGATCATGTGTGGTGTAGTTGTCCTCGTGTGTCTTTAGCTGTCTTGAGGCATAGGCGATGGCCTTACCTCGTTACATCAGAGCACAGCCAAGCCCTTGGTTGGATGCATTGGAATAAACCACGAAGTCTTCTATCCCTTCTGGGAGGGATAGTATCAGTGCGGTGCATAACGCTCGTTTTAGCGTTTGAAACGCCTTCTCTTGTTTCTCTTCCTAGTCGAAGGCCACGCCCTTCTGGGTCAATGTTGTAAGCGGTTTCGCAATCCGATAGAAGTTCTGAATGAACCTGCGATAGTAGCCAGCGAGGCCTATAAATTGACGAATTTCTATAGGCGTCTTCGGAGCTAACCAGTTCTCAATGGCCTTAATTTTGGAATGGTCCACGTGAATTCCCTCTTCACTAACCACGTGGCCCAAGAATTCGACTCTTCGAATCCAAAATTCGCATTTAGAGAACTTCGCATGAAGCTTCTCTGATCGCAGTGTTTCTAAGACCTGACGTAGATGTTGATTATGCTATTCCTTACTACGAGAGTAGATAGGTATGTCATCGATGAATACAATGACAAACTGATCCAAGTAACAACGAAACACCCTATTCATTAAGTCCATGAATACTGCGGGCGTATTGGTCAATCCGAATGGCATCACTACAAACTCATAGTGTCTATAACGAGTTCAGAAGGCTGTCTTCCGAACATCCTCCTCTAACACTCGTAACTGCTGATACCCGGATTTCAGATCTATCTTTGAAAAGTAATTCGCCCCTTGCAGTTGGTCGGACAAGTCATCGATGCGTGGCAGAGGGTAAAGATTCTTGAAGGTCAGTTTGTTCAGTTCTCGGTAGTCGATGCACATACGGAACGATCCGTCTTTCTTCTTGACGAACAAGAACGGTGCTCCCCATGGTAAGAAGCTTGGTCTAATAAATCCCTTGCTGAGCAATTCGTTAAGTTGACCGGATAGTTCCTGCATCTCAGCTGGTGCTAGACGATAGGGCGATTTGGCTACTAGGGTAGCCCCTGGAACTAAGTCGATTCCGAACTCGACTTGACGCTGCGGAGGTAACCTGGTAGTTCTTCTGGAAAGATGTCGGGAAAATCGCGTACTATTGGGATGTTCTTTATGTCTTTCGTCTCTTGGCTCACATTGACAACATGAGCAAGGAATGCGCGACATTCCTTTTTTAAGTACTTATGGGCTGGTATGCTTGAGATAATACGAAGATTCGTGCCTGTTTTGTCGCCGTACATCACTAGGGTTTCGCTAGACGGTAGATTAACGCGAACAACCTTCTCGTAACACATGATGTCGGCACGATGAGAACTCAACCAGTCCATGCCGATAATGCCATCGAAACTTTTAATCGAGACCGACATGAGGTCGATTGGAAATGAATGGTTATCTAGAGTTAGTGTACATCCAATGTATATGCAGCTCGTGCTCTCTGTCTTTCCGTTAGCCATTTCTACAGTGAACAGTTCTTTAAGTGCACGTGATTTTTGTTTAAGCAAGTGAGCAAATTTTTGTTCACGAAACTCCTCTCCACTCCACTATCAAACAGTATGCATGCATATGAGTTATCGAGGAGAAATGTACCAGTGACCACTGTAGGGTCGGCAACTGCTTCCTTGTGGCCTATAGCCAAAACTCTTCCCACTCCGCCGGCATTCCCTACCTTCGGGCAGTTTCTTTTATAGTGGCCCACCTCGCCACATCCGTAGCAAGCCTGACCCACACCAACGCCAGGGACTTGGGTGATTGGCCTTGCTGGAGCCTTGTAGAAACGGGCAGTGTGCCCTTTACTGTTCCAGTTAGCGCACTGTATTTCCTGGCAGGGTCCGTTATGGTGGAAGTTGCATTTCTTGCACTTAGGCAAGCTTCCAGCATACTGATTCATCGGCGCAGTAGCAGTAGGTGTTGTTGCAGCATGAACAGCTACAACCTGCTGCTTTTTAGCAACGTTCTGCGCCGCGTTCTTCTTCTTGTTATCCCAGAACTTCCGCTTGTTGTCAGCGGCTTTGGAGAGTTCTGGGATGGCCAGGGTTGTTGCCGTTGTCGGGGTGCGGACTCCGTGATCAATGAGCTGATGTGCCAATCGCTTGGCACTGTCAAAGGTAGTGGGGTTTGAAGCTAATACATTCCCCTAAAATGGAGGCACCAGCCCCCAGATATACCTCTCTATATTCTTTCCCTCAGTAAGGACCATTCCTGGACATAGTGCCACCAGATCGCTAAATTTGGCAGTATAGGCCACTATGTCGGAGCCCTTCTTGGTTAGGCTCCAGAGTTCCTATTCAAGTTTCTGAACTTCGCCCCTCGGGTAGTACTCCTCGATCATGAGCTCCTTCAGAGCTTCCCAACCCATAACATTTGCCACTATTAGAGTTAGTGACTTGACATGGCTATTCCACCACGCCAGGGCTCTGTCCGCGAAGGTGCAGGCAGCAAATTTAACTTTGCTCCCTTCCGGACAGGAGCATATCTCGAAGATCGACTCCGTTTTCTCGAACCATTGCGAGAGGGTAATGATTCCGCCTGTCCCATTGAAGGTCGTCGGTTTGCAGTTGGTGAAGTCCTTATACCTGCACACTCTAGAGCGCACTGGAGCATCACCTTGAGTGGAATGAACAGTTGTTCCACTCCCGCTAGTTCCACTAGCACTGAACTGAGCTAGGGTTGCCGTAATAGCTGCATTCACTGCAGCTTGGATAGCTGCTGGATTGTATTGTGGAGGAGGTGGTGGTGGTTGTTGATTCGGAGTTATCGGAGTACTGCGTCTCGCTGATCGACGTGGATGCATCTTTAGCTATAAGTTTAAAAAGATGAAGATATCGGTAAGCATTCAATAGAGAGTATGATGAAAGTGAATGATGGACTAACTCTCCATAGCCCTACAAATAGATGAGAGTATGATTGAAATAGAGATCTATCAATAGAAAGATGAAAACATTCGGATAAAGATTTCCCATGAGTTTAGATATCTGTCAATAATACTGGTATTAAAGATGTAACAAGTTCGGGAAAATGACCTACGAGTAGGTCTTACATCAAACCAGAATATGAAAATTTTGACAGCAAAAAGACCTAATAGACTGAAAGTTCAAGGTCTTAAGATAAACAGGAAATTACAGGGAAAAGTGCTACTTTAGAGCATAGATAAGAAGGCTATTCCTTTAACCAAAAGAAAGGATGAGTAGAGCATCTCCTACTGGCGACGGGCACCCCTCGGGTGAACCCTTAAATCAGCCAGCTGACGCTCCACATCAAGAAGGTGTCGCTCGTATACTCGCTAGCATACGCGGAGTTCTATGACTTCAGCTCGAGTCACAACTAGTTCTTGCAGTAGTGTCTCATTGTCTCTCGTAGCTCTCTCGTGAGCATCTTCAAGACGACGAATGTGTACAGTATTAACTCCCGCATTGGCATCAACCTCCATGACTCGGTTGATGGCCGACCTACCCTGCTCTTCATTTCGGGCAACCCTGCGAACCAAAATAGGCAGGATTTTGTCTGCTGAGCCTCCCTCGCTCAGGTTTCAGAAGCTTCGGTCTCCATTGTATGGCATGGGTTGACCCTTCTCTTGACTCCATGTTCCCAAGTGTTCCACCCACAGAGGCGTCGAGCCTTGAAAAGTCGGACGAGGTTTAGGATTTTGGATTGGAGCTACCAGGGGTAGATCATTGACTTCTTGCTCGGAGTCAGAAGTCCTCCGGGAAGTTCTCTGCGAAGTCATCATCCAATGGAATTGCATGATCCTCATCTGGCTCATCATAGAGCCATCGACCATTACCTTGGTTGGGGAAGTACGGGTCGTCGTGGGGATGCAATCCAACCATGTTATCTACGCGAGAATGGGGGTAAAAGAATTAATTAATAGACGTACTAATTAAGATAATTATAAGATGATCCTTACCAGTTACTCCAACATTTGCGTAGTGCATACCAGTCATATGTAACCAAAACAGGATAGACCTTCGAATAAGTGATCCTAACTCTAAGTCCACAACCGAACAATGAACAGGAAGTAAAGCAAAGATCACAGATTCTAAGTCTATGACACCTTAGTCACATATAACCTTAGTGTATCCACTCAGCAACTATTGATATACTAATAAATATCTTTTTAGTTTGAACATAGGTAATTATAGTAACACCAAATACTCCTATAGTATTTTAAGTTTATATTTTGTTCTAATGTTTTCATTGTAGTAGTGTTGGTAAGTTTTTAGACTTGCTGCAACACCACAACCATTCCTAGGCACATGCTAATCACTTCTCGGAAAGATATAGTTGATCAGGCTATATCACTCCCAGATCTGATTATATGTCCCCAAGCCTAATTGTGTTGTCCAACAATTGCAATACTTTTGTTCTGTCCTAGATGACACTGATTTTAGTATGAATGCAGGTATGTATACTTTGGTTAAATATTTTATTATTTAAAAGTATAAACTCTTGGTCAGAGTATTTTAATCCCGATGTGTTTATAGTTGTATATCTTTTATGGGTTGATATACTCAATTAACTATAAACAAAGCTCTGATACCAATCTGTCACAACCCCAAACCAGAACGGCGGAAACGTTCGGGGGCGGAGGACGTCATGTACAGTATCGTAACAATGCATAATAGTAAAACAAGCAACAAAATCATCCATTGCATTAATAATATAATTTAATACAAGTGTGTTCTGTATAGTTTATAAGACACCAAAATATGAATCAAAATAAAAGACGAGTCTTGAACATGCTCCATCTTCTCAAAACCTGGTCATCGGTACCTGTGTACTGGTGACCTGAGAATACAAGTTATTTTGAAAGCGTAGATTAGCATTAAAGCTGGTGAGTTCATAAGTATTTTAATGTCATTGTTTGTATAAGTTTGATGAAAGTGTTTGTAAATGTTTGATGTAAAAGTTTTTAAGTGTTTGTTGTAAATGTTTGAATACCACCTAGAAAATCCTATATTTTCTACTAAAGTAGTCTTCTACCAAGACTCAACTGTTTTGTAAGTTTGTTCTTTTGTAAAAGTGAGTGTTTTTCCCAACTATTACTATCATAACCAAAATATAGTTTACATTACCGTTTATGTGAGAAGATCACAATATAAATGTAATGGGAAAAATAACGATGTACAGTAGTATTGTATATAAGTAACTACTTATGTACTAACTACCTTAAACCTGTTTGTTTAATTAAGGTAAAATGTGATGAGATTATAACCATACTTGATTGACTAGTAAAACACGACATTCGAGACGTCGAAATGGTATGACATTCGTCACCCGTAGACCTGCAGGTCCCACTGTTGCTAACAGCAAGGTGTAGGATGGTCAATCCTGTATAGATCTATACACAAACTCACGCTCTCACTCCAGGAGACTATGGTTACAAAACGTGACACAGCAGTATTTTGTTGCGCCATGAAGTAGTGGCTCACATTAATGTTATCTCTGTTATTATATTAGTGTAGTATGTTCTCTCTGTCCTATTGTATAGTATGTTTTCTCTGTTCTAGTATATAGTATGTTCTCTATGCTTCTCATTATAGCACGTTTGAACTGACTCATGTATGAACTGACTCTTGTAAGTTTCACTATTCTAGAAATAGTAAGTGTGACTTCCTAAACTATACCTATTATAGTTTACTAGTAAAGTTGTTTGAATGACTGATTATGTTTGAACACCTTTGCTACCCAAAGGTATTGAACTGAATGAAAGAACTTTTAGATCTATATACATATACATAATATATAACTAAGATTCAAACGACATTCGGACAAACAACCGATACCCTAAGTCCACAACCAAACAAGGAACAGGAAATAAAGCGAGTTATCAATCCTAAGCCCTTTGAACCTTATTTATATAACTATATCCATATAGACATCATTTTGACAATATATAAGTTTAAAAGAGTTTAATAAAGTATTTAACGTATAAAAGAGTTTTAACCATTTCAATGGCTATAGATGACTTGATGTCAGTTTATAGAAAGGTTTTTGAAACAGTTTGATAACACAGTTTTGAAGATTAAGAAATCTACTAGATTGACAGTTATTAATCACATGTGATTGATATAATAACTATAATGTTTTCTTCTTATATTCCCCCCCCCCATAAAAGCATTTAAAATCAATTAAAATATAAGTTAGGGGTATGAACTCACTTGTAGTGAGTGATACGAATGTAAGTTCGATATAGGATGCTAAGTGTCAAGTGATAATGACACATATATGTATATAATTAGAGTATATACAACTAATCATGAAAGGAAACCACCTTAGGGACTAGGAAACACTTAGATTGAAGTGTTACAATCACATATGATTGCATCAAAGGGGTTTACGGCCACACAAGGGTGTGTACGGCCAAGATGTGTACGGACCATGTGGTGTACGGCCATTACGTGTACGGTCATGGAGTGTACGGTCGTTCACTCATGGAAGAAGCATGCAAAAAGGGTGTTTATGGCCCTATCTAGCATTCATTAACTGTTCATGATCCTATGTTGGGACATGAGGTGAGTTTGAGGCCAAAACAAGCACTAAACAAGGATTTACGGCCATATGAGGAGTGTACGGCCGTACACCCTTGGTGTTCATGCATTAGATGACGATTCAAGGCTAGGAATCAAGTGTTTCTCAAGCTTAACTAGAAGATAGAAGAGATACTCTCACTTTTGAAGGTTTCTAAGGAGTTCACGGCCCAAGAACAAGTAGGTGTTCTTGGTGAAAGTGAAGAAGACTTGAAGATCTATCCAAAAGAGATAATTTCATGGATGAAAACATGGATCTTCACTAGATAAAGCAATGTATCAACTAATCAATGGAAGGAATACTTACATCTTTGAAGATCAAGGTGAAAAGCTTGATGATAGTTGAGAGAGAATTGAATTTCTTGGCTTGGAAGTGTGAATAGTGAGGGAAAAGAAGGAAGGACTTTATGTATTGGCATGAGTTCACGGCCATTTTGGGTGTACGGCCGTACACTCATGTGTACGGCCGTACACTCATGTGTACGGCCGTACACTCCTCTTGAAGGAGTGTTTGGTTCGAATGCAATACGAAGAACATAAGATAACTCATCCCTAAACCCAAACCTTGAATGCACTAGGCTTAGAACACTCAAACAGACCCTAAACAATGCTAAAAGATAGCAGAAACGAGTCTGACTTTGATTGAATTGAATAGTTGTACAAGATAGAAATTTCAGATTGTAACATTTACCAAATCCGCACACTTCTTACCAATAAAGGAAACAGACAAGATGGAGAAGATAACTAGAACATACATCAGAGAGATAGTTAGACTGCATGGTGGTCCAATATCTATTATCTCGGACCGAGATAGTAGATTTACTTCACATTTCTGGCAGTCACTACAAAAATCTCTGGGAACTAGGCTGGACATCAGTACAACCTACCATCCACATACCGACAGACAAAGTGAGAGAACGATTCAAACGTTAGAAGACATGCTGAGAGCGTGTGTGATCGACTTTGGTAAAGTGTGGGATACCCATTTACCATTAGTCGAGTTCTCGTACAATAACAGTTACCATACTAGCATTAAATTTGTTCCATTCGAAGCTCTCTACGGTCGCAAGTGCAGATCACCTCTGTGCTGGGATGAAGTGGGTGACACGCAACTGGCTAGAGGTCAAGTTCCAGACAATACTCTCACTGGTCCGGAGATCATTCGAGAAACTACTGAGAAGATAGTACAAATCAGAGAATGACTTAAAGCTTCCAGAGACAGACAGAAAAGCTACGCTGACAAGAGAATAAAACCCTTGAAATTCCAGGTTGGTGACCGTGTCATGTTGAAGGTCTCACCCTGGAAGGGAATGATACGCTTTGGAAAGCGTGGAAAACTTAATCCAAGGTACATCGGACCATTCGAGATTCTTGCTAGAATCGGTCCAATAGCTTACAAACGCAAACTACCTCAAGGACTCTTTAACATACATCCTATCTTTCACGTGTCTAACCTAAAGAAGTGCTTATCCGACGAGACTCTTGTTATCCCACTCGATGAAATCGAGATAAACGAGAGCCTCAACTTCATGGAAGAACCAGTAGAAATCCTAGATAGGGAAGTAAAGAGAACAAAGCAAAGCCGTATCCCGATAGTGAAGGTTTGCTGGAACGCAAAACGGGGACCGAAATTCACTTGGGAGCAGGAGGATCAAATGAAACAGAAGTATCCACATATATTTCCCTAGTCTTACTGTATCCTTATAGTCTTAATTTCGGGACGAAATTCCCTCTAACGGGGGGATAATGTAACTTCCCGTTATTTTCTACTTTGTAAAAGTCAACTCAAGTCAAACCCATCAAATAAAAGTCAAACTTAGTGAATTGTTAATTTAATAAAGTTAAATTAATATTTTTAATACATATAAACACTTAGTAAAAGTGTTGTAGAAATTAGAAGTTGAAACACATAAAAATCCGAGAATTCTCGCATTACCGAAAACCCTCGCTTTTTCCTTCTTTCTTCGGACCGCAAACCGAAGGGCTGCAAACGGTTCGCAGCCGAGAACCTCGGATCGCAAACGGCTTTCGGCCGCAAACCATTTGGACCGCAAACTACGAGGCGGTTTCTAGAAGACTTATCTCCTCGGTTTGAGTTCATAGTCGAAAGCCAAAGCCTCGGTATGTGTTTTCGGCCGAGAACCCTTAAGCCGACTTGCTTTACTCTTCCTTATATAAACTTACAGCCGAAAATAAAGCTTATTTCTTCACACATCAGCCGAAAACTCAATATTTTCTCTCAACTTCAGCCAAAAACTCCCTCCTCTCTCCTCAAGAACATGCGAAGCCTCCCCTCTCCTCTCAAGAACAAACGAAAATCACTTGATTCATCTTAGAATCTTGCAAGTATCATACCTTGATCTTGTAATCAGTTCATAAACACCTTCCAATCATCTTAATTTGGGCCGAAAACTTATAAAATCATTAGTTTTCACGAAGAACACGAAGAACACGAAGAACACGAAGAACGTGAAGAACACGAAAAACCCGAAAAACGCCCAAACGATATTCTAAGTATTATTGTAAGTCTTCTTACGATAATTTAGTGTTGTTAAACACTTTAAACATCATTATAACATCTACTTTATATTTTATTTTAATATTAATATAAATTAGGATTCGGTATTGTCACGAGTTCTAACCCGGTGATCAACACAAATAGTCAGGAACTCACACAAAAGGTGAGTTCACACCCCTGCATTTTTACTATTTTTCATTGTTTTAGCGGGCGATACAAGTCTAACACAAGAGTATTGTGTTTACAATCAAATGATTTCTAAATATTTCTAAAACGATTTTAAACTACTGAAAATCTTTTAAATATTGTCAAACTCTTTTATATGTTTTAAAAACTCTTTTTAACTTATATTTTTGCCAAAATCATATTTATATATATATATATATATATATATTTATATATATATATATATATATATATATATATATATATATTTATATATATATATATATATATATATATATATATATATATATATATAAATAAGGTTTAAAGGGCTTAAGACTAATAATTCGCTTTATTTCCCTTTTCCTTGTCTGGATGTGGGCTCAGGGTAGAATTCTTTCTCCGAATGTCGTTTTAATTATATATATATATATATATATATATATATATATATATATATATATATATATATATATATATATATATATATATATATATATATATATATATATATATATATATATATATAAGTTATTTCAATCAGATTCATATTCCCTTTGTAACATGTCAAGCAAAGGGGACACTTCATGAATATTACATATGAAACAGAAAACACATATAAATTATAATAGGTATAATTTATGGAACTCAAAAACTATTATCACGAACCAGTTATACAAAGTTTAACAGATTACTGTTGTACAAATACTTTACATTCAAGAATACTAGAGAAAGATCATACTATCAGTTTATCATTTGTTTAAAAATGACTTTTAATCATTTGTTATATACGTAATCGTCAATATGCTTTTTGTGAGACAATGTTTAGTTGCTTATTCATTTAGGCAATACAGTTAAAGTCCTGATATTATAACCAGAATCTCCGGATAGAGAGCGAGACAAATGTGTATAGATCTATACGGGATTGACAATCCCGCACTCAGACTGTTAGATACAGTTGGGCAGGCATGCCTATGAGTGAGAAATGTCGTTAACAGTTCTGACGCCTACAAAGCGTCATTTCAGGCCATCTAGTCATAGCATGGTTATAATAACGCACCAAAAAGATATGAACAAATATGATTAATGTATAATTAAACCAAAGAGGACGAATATAAAGTACCGGTTTTACAATAATACGATTTACAGTATTACATAACAGTTTACAGCTGGTGGAGCCTGGCATACTCACTTTTACAGGGTTTTCAAAGAGTACAATTACAGAACTTGGAAAACATAAACAATACAGAAAACATTCTTTATATTGTTTTATGGACTTAAAACTACTTTTCAGTTATATTAGAAAATATTTGATTTTCTGGTACAATAAACATGATTATTATTTCAAGAAACAAACAACAAACTTTTAAACATAAATACTTATGCACTCACTCAACTTAAATGTTGATACTCTTATTTTCAAAATACATATATTCTCATGGAACCAGTAGACAGGTACATCCCCGGGATTTTTGAGAAGACGGAGCTGTATAGAGTCATGTCTTGTATCTTTTGTTATAATACTTTTGATGTCATATATACAATGACTTGAAAACATATTTAGAACTTATACATTAGTAATGCAATGTTTGTTGTACTTTGATTACTATGATGCATGTGTTGTGATACTTATCTTGAAGTCATCCACTCCCGGACGTTTCCGCCGCTCCGATTTGGGGGTGTGACATCACACCTCTAATTTCTGCAGAAAAGTCCCAACCACTATAACCTCAACCATTGTTTCGGGAGGAAGCCGTAACTTCTATGAATGAAATTAACCAATGCATTTTAGGAAGGACTACCTGAAACTAAAGAATCAGGGTGGCCAAGGAAGAGCATTTGTGATTGGTGCTGGAGATGCTCTCCAGGATCCAACTGTGGTTACTCGTACCTTTCCTGTCAACAATATTTATGCTTCCATATTATTTTATACTAGTGCCGATAGAATCTATATTTCCCATAAGTTTAGGAGCATGATAACCGATAAATCATCAAAACTTAATGAAGCTTACATGGTACAAGTAGCAAACGGCTAGTTAGAAATCACAATAGAAATACCGACCAATTGCCTTCTCATCCTGAATAACCACGTCGTTCACATCTACCTAATGCCTATGACCATTGATAGTTTCGATGAAATCAGCAGAATGGATTGGTTATTGCCTCATCGAGCGGATATTTTGTGTTACGAAAAGGTTTTTCGACTACCTTTACCCAACAACGAAGCCCTTGTGATTTACGGAGATAAATCATGAAAGAATGTAAGAGTCATCTCTTGCATGAAGGAGAGAAAGTGTTTGAAGAAGAGATGATTCACTTTCTTGGCTCATATAATGGATACACAATGCAATGGTAAGCAAATCAAAGACATTTCGCAAGTGTGCGACTACCCGAACATATTTCCAGAGGATCTGCCTAGAGTACCTCTAGTCAAACAGTTCGAATTTTGAATCAATCAGATCCCAGGGGGAAGCATCAGTGGCAAGATCTCCTTATCGTCCGGATCCATCGGAAATGCAAGAACTCTCCAATCATCTCCAAGAACCTCTTGACATAGCCTTTACCCGGCCAAGGTTCTCTCCATGGGGAGCCCTAATATTGTTTCTTAAAAAGAAGGATGAAACGTTCAGGATGTGCATTGACTATCGAGAGTTGAATAAACCCACCATCAAAAACTGATATCCACTCCCGAGGATCAATGACTTGTTCGATCAACTACAAGGATCCTGCTACTACACAAAGATCAATATAAGATCTGACTATCATCAACTCAAAGTTCAAGAAACGGACATTCCAAAGACGACATTTAGGACTCAGTATGATCATTACTAGTTCCTGGTTATTCCATTCGGACTGACCAACGCACTAACCATATTCCTGGACCTTATGAATCGGGTGTGTAAACCCTGGTTGGATAAATTCGTGATCGTTTTTATCGATGAAATATTGATATATTTACGAACCAAGGAAGAACATGGCAAACACTTGCGATTAATTTTGGAATTGTTAAGGAAAGAGAAACTTTATGAAAAGTTCTCTACATGTGAGTTCTGGATGAACAAAGTGCATTTTCTTGACCATGTCATTAGTAGCAAAGGGATTCATGTTGATCCTACGAAGATCGACGCATGATGCACATTGATCCCACGAAAATCGATGCGGTTATAGATTGGAAGGCACAATCAATGCCAACCGAAGTATGCAAATTCCTAGGGCTTACAGGATATTACTGTAGATTCATTGAAAACTTCTCCAAAATAGCCAAGCCTCTCACAGCTCAAATCCTGAAAGACAAAAAGTTTGATTGGGCGTAATCTCTTGAAGATTGAGAGAAAAAGGAGGTGTTCAGGGATGATAGTTGAGAGGATTTGGGAGTGGTTCATGGTTGAAAAGGTGAGAAATGAATTGATTTACGGGTGAATATATATATATATATATATATATATATATATATATATATATAGGGAGTGTTTACCGTCATAATGGGCCAAGGCCTTTTGTGTTTACGGTTCTACCATTTGCGTTTTTGCCCTTAATGGGCTTTGGATTGTGTTTACAGTCTAAAAGCAACCGTAAACACCCTTTTTGGAGCATGCCAAACCGTGAACAACTTGTTTCTTTTAATCTTTCGACCGTGAACTCCATTTGGAGTGGGTTTCATCGCCGTGAACTCCATTTGGAGTTTACTCCTTGACCGTGAACTCCATTTGGAGTAGATTTTATGATTTAAACCTTAAACTATTCACCTATATTAAGTTATAATATCATAATTCACTTAATACTCAAGCTATAATTTAATTATTAGCTTATAAGTATGCCTTTGAGGTAATAGAGTATGTATATAAATTCATAAGGATTGAAATGTAGTTTTAGATTCTTATTGAATTGAGAATGACGGGTTGTTACATTATCCCCCTGTTAGAGGGAATTTCGTCCCGAAATTCTTACTACAGCGAACACATCATGAACTAGGGAAAAGATGCGGGTACTTTTGTTGCATCTGGTCTTCTCGCTCCCAAGTGAATTTAGGTCCCCGCTTGGCAATCCTGCGAACCTTCACTATTGGTATGTGACTTTGTTTCGTTTGTTTGACTTCCCTATCCATGATATCTACTGGTTCTTCCATAAAGTTAAGGCTCTCGTTTATCTCGATTTCATCGAGTGGAATCACAAGAGTCTCGTCAGATAGACACTTCTTTAGATTTGACAGGTGGAAGACAGGGTATACATAGTTAAGTTCTTGTGGTAACCGGAGTTTGTAAGCTACGGGACCGATTCTAGCAAGGATCTCAAATGGTCCAATGTACCTTGGATATAGCTTCCCGCGCTTTCCGAAGCTTATCATGCCCATCTAGGGAGAGATCTTCTACAGAACGCGGTCACCAACCTAGAATTCCAAATGTTTTCGTCTCTTATCGGCGTATCTTTTTTGTCTATCTCTAGAGGCTTTTAGTCGTTCTCGAATTTGTACGATCTTTTCTGTGGTTTCTCGAATGATTTCTGGGCCGGTGAGAGTGCTATCAGGAACTTGCCCTTTAGCTAGCTGCGTGTCACCCACCTCAGCCCATCACAGAGGGGATCTGCACTCACGGCCATAGAGGGCTTCGAACGGAGCAGTTGTGATGCTAGAGTGGTAGCTGTTGTTGTATGAAAACTCGACTAACGGTAAATGGGTATCCATTGCTTTACCAAAGTCAATCATAAAAGCTCTCAACATGTCTTCTAGTGTTTGAATGGTTCTCTCACCCTTCCCGTCGGTTTGAGGATGGTAGGCCGTGCTCATATCCAGCTTAGTTCCAAGGGCCTTCTGAAGTGACTTCCAAAATCGCAAGGTGAATCTACTATCTTTATCCAAGATAATAGATATGGGCACACCGTGCAGTCGTACTATTTCTCGGATGTAAGTTCGGGTCAGCGTCTCCATCTTGTCTGTCTCTTTGATTGGTAGGAAGTGGGTGGACTTGGTTAATCGGTCAACTATTATCCAAATAGTGTCATGACCACTCGATGTCTTGGGTAACTTGGTTATGAAGTCCATTGTAATCCGCTCCCACTTCCACTCAGGTATTTCTGGCTGTTGATGTAAACCTGAGGGCTTTTGATATTCTACCTTTACCTTGGCACAAGTTAAACACCTGCCCACGTAGGTAACAATCTTTGCTTTCATGTTTAGCCACCAATAGAGTTTCTTGAGTTCCAGATACATCTTATTTGAACCCAAGTGAACGGAATATCGAGTCTTATGTGATTCATTCATGCTAACCTCCCTGTAACCACAGAACTTTGGGGTCCAGATCCGGTCCATGAAATAACGAACTTCGTCTCGCTTGATCTCAAAGTTCTTCTCCATTCCCCTTAAGGCTTCATCCTCCACATTTTCAAGTTTTAAGGCTCCCAACTGAGCCTCTTTGATTTGTGTGGACAGATCGGAATGGATTGTCATGGTTAGTGCCTTCACCCTACGACCTGAGTACTCCTTTCGACTAAGGGCATCAGCTACTACATTGGCTTTACCGATTTTTAGTGCAAAGACCACTGCTCCCAATTCAAGATCGTGGGTAATGTAGTTAACTTCGTGTGCTTTAAGCTGCCTCGAGGCATAAGCAATAACTTTCCATTGCTGCATAAGCACACAGTCTAGCCCCTGATTGGATGCATCGCAATATACTACAAAATCCTATGTCCCTTCTGGAAGAGACAAGATAGGTGCGTTGCACAAGGCTTGCTTCTGTGTATGGAACGCAGTGTCTTGTTTTTCTCCCGAACTAAAAGTTACTCCCTTCAGAGTCAGGGTAGTAAGAGGTTTAGCGATTCTGGAGAAGTTTTGTATGAATATGCGATAATAGCCAGCAAGTTCTAAAAATTGGTGTATCTCGGTCGGCGTTCTGGGTGCTGACTAGTTCTCGATTGCCTTTATTTTGGAGGGGTCCACATGTATTCCTTCTTCGCTGACCACGTGACCAAGGAAGTTTACCTTCCTAATCCAAAACTCGCACTTTGAGAATTTAGCATAAAGCTTTTCCGCCCTCAATGTCTCTAAGACTTGTCTCACGTGCTGGCTATGTTCTTCCTATCTTCGTGAATAGATAAGTATATCATCTATGTATACTATCATGAATTTATCTAGAAAGGGTCGGCACACCTGATTCATTAGATCCATGAATACCGCGGGTGCACTGGTTAGACCAAAGGGCATTACTACAAACTCGTAGTGACCATAACGAGTTCAGAACGCTGTTTTGGGAACATCATTCTCATGGACTCGTAATTGGTGATACCCCGATCTCAGGTCGATCTTTAAAAAGTAACTGGCTCCTTGGAGTTGATCGAAGAGGTCATCTATTCGCGGGAGAGGGTATCGTTTCTTAATAGTAAGCTTGTTTAGCTCGTGGTAGTCTATGCACATGCGGAAAGATCCATCCTTCTTCTTAACGAACAGGACCGGTGCTCCCCAGGGTGAGAAGCTCGGTCGAATGAATCCCTTACTGAGCAGTTCATTTAATTGGTTGGATAATTCACGCATCTCTATTGGAGCTAGACGATACGGCGATTTGGCTACGGGGGTAGCTCCAGGAATCAAGTCGATTCGGAATTCGACTTGGCGTTAAGGAAGAACTCCTGAAAGATCTTCAGGAAAGATATCAGGAAAGTTGCAGACTTCGAGGATGCTCTCGAGGTCTTTAACTTCTTGTTTTTCGTTAACTACACGAGCTAGGAATGCGTGACGCTCCTTTCGCAAGTATTTTTGGGCTTTGATGCACGAGATAATGCGAAGATTCGTGTTGAGTTTGTCACCATAGATAACAAGGGCTTTGCCATTTGGCAGGTTGAGACGAATGACTTTTTCATAAAAAGGGATATCAGCACGGTTAGGACTTAGCCAATCCATGCCGATAATGACGTCGAAGCTTTATATGGAGACCGGCATAAGCTCAATTGAGAAAGAATGGTCGTTTAGGGTGAGGGTGCAACCTATGAATATGTCGTTAGTGCTCTCTTTCTTCCCGTTAGCCATCTCAACAGTGAATGTTTCATTTAGTGTTTGAGATTCGTGTTTGAGTAAATGTTTAAATTTTTTACTTACAAAACTCATCTCCGCACCACTATCAAAGAAAATACATGCATAAGAGTTGTCGAGGAGGCACGTACCTGTGACAACGGTGGGATCTGCTACTGCCTCCTCTTGGCCCATTGCTAGCACTCTCCCCGCGTTGCCATCATTTGTTGCTTTCGGGAAATCCCTCTTGTAGTGCCCTGTCTCACCATACCCATAGCAAGCTTGGCTTACTCCTCCGCTAGGGGCCTGGTTGGTTGGTTGTGCTGGCGCCTTACAGAAACGGGCGGTGTGCCCCTTCTTATTATAGTTCTTACAATGCATTTCTCTGCAAACTCCTGTGTGGTGGTAGTTACATTTGTTACATAACAGGAGGTTTCCAGCATATCGGCTGGGAGGTGTTGGAGTAGTGGGAACAACAGCATGAATTGTAGCAGCATGGATTGCCACTGTTTGTTGCTTCCTTGAGGGCTCTTGAGACAACTACCTTTTTCTCATGTTCCAGAATTTCTTCTTGCCACTACTTTCCTTGGGCTGCTCAGGGATAACTGTCACTGAGTCTTGGCGATCTCCTTGATCTATAAGCGTCTGAGCCAAACGCTTTGCGCAATCGAATGTGAGTGGATTGGCAGCTAGGACATTTCCATGACTTGGGGGTGTCAATCCCCAAATGTATCTATCTACCTTCTTACTCTCCGGGGTGACCATCCCGGGACAGAGTAGAGCCAGGTCACTGAACGTAGCGGTGTAAGCAGCAATATCTGAGCCTCTCATCTTCAGGCTCCAGAGTTCCTGTTCCAATTTTTGCATCTCGCCCCTTGGGCAGTATTCCGCTAGCATTAGTTCTTTCAAATCATCCCAACTCATAGCATTAGCTATTGGAAGAGTCGGGGACTTGACTTGGCTATTCCACCAAGTGAGGGCTCGATCTGTGAAAGTGCACGATGCAAATTTCACCCTGCTCACTTCGGTACATGCGCAGATTTCAAATATTTATTCGGTATTTTCAAACCAACGCGTTAAAGCAATGACACCTCCGGTAACAACGAAGGATTTGGGTTTAGCGATTGCGAAATCCTTATAGGAACACTTCCTCGGGTGTCCTTGGCTACCTCCAAGGTTAAGAGGATTGGTACCACTAACCGATCCGCTAGTGCCACTGTTATTGATCTGCGATATGGCGGCAGTCACAGCGGTTGTTACTGCTGCTTGGAAGACAGCAGGGTCAAATTGGGGTGGTGGTGGTGGTGGTGGATTTGTCGAAGTGCTGTTTTTCTTCCTATTGGACTTCATTGGAGCCATCTTTCTCTAAAATAATTTAAGAGAGAAATGATGATAAGTATTTTATAGTGGTTATGAGTCAGGTGATATTGAACAAGGTATATCTTATCCTGACAGTTATAGTGTTCTATTAAGCGATTTACGAGGAAGTCTACTAATACAAGTAAACAATCGCCATGAAATTAATAGCAACACTTGGAATGAATTTGTATAATGTGATTTGTGCCTGATCCCCCTTAAAATCACATAGTACACACAAATTATATATAACTAACACCAAATAGACCTTCGACTAAGTGACCCTTCTCTAACTCCACAACCAAACAAGGAACATGAAGTAAAGCTAAACCACCTATTCTGAGTCTATAAAATCTTACTTATATATAACTTATATGTGTACACTTAGCAATTTATAGATCTATCAGTAAGAGTTCTTTGTTTTCACATGTTTGGCTTTGGTGTTATAGTGCTATAAAATACTCCTATAGTATTCTAACTGTATGCTCGGTTCTATTGTTCCCTTTGAATAGAGTTTGGTAAGTTTTAGACTTGTTGCAACACCACTATCACTCCCAAACACATGTTGGCCGTATCTTGAATAAATATAGTTGATCATGCAATATTTATCCCAGATACGATTACATAACTATCCAGGTTTAACCGTAGTGTCCAACATTTAAATACTTTCATTTTGTTCTTCTTGTGATACTGTTTCTGGTATGTATGTATACTTGTATACTTCTTATAAAATACTTAGATTTTAAAAGTATACTTTTAGTTCAGAGCGCTTCGGCCCCATAGTGTTTATAGTCGTATATCATGTAAGGTTTGATATACTTAGTTCACTATAAACAATGCTCTGATACCAATCTGTCACACCCACAAACCAGAATGGCGGAAACGTTCGGGGGCGGAGGACGTCATGTACAGTATCACAACAATTGTATAATAGTAATCAAAGGAAACACAACCATTACATTGATAAAATATAGTATTTACATCTGTTCATAACATAGTTTGTATGACATCAAAAGGTATAACAAAAGTATAAAAGACGCGACTCTATAAGCTCCGTCTTCTCAAAACCTGCGGGTGTACCTATCTTATCGGTTCCCTGAGAATACAAGTGATTTTGAAAGTGTATCAACATTTAATTTGGTGAGTTCATAAGCATGTTTGTAATTGAAAACCATCAATTTGTTCCTTCAAAATGTAAGTATGGTTCCCCAGAAAATCCTATATTTTATGTTGTAATCTGTTGAACTCAAAACGTGAAAATGTATAGTACTCTGTGATAGTAAAACGGTAGTTTTTAATTCACAGAAAAATATGAATATATGTTTTCCCTGTGTTGGATTAGTCTTATGTATTCATACTTATGTTAAAACCCTCTGCATTCACCAGTGGTACTTGTAAAATAATGTTTTATAGCCATATTATTTAAATAAAACTATGTGAAATTGTTACTTATTCATACACTAATCGTGTTGTTCAATACCAAATTGTGAGTTACTATATCCATACTTGATGACCTAGGATGGCCTGAAACGACGTTCTTCAGGCGTAGGAATCGATACGACGTTTGTCACCACAGGCCTGCCGGCCTAGCTGTAGCAAGCAGCTCTGGTGCGGGATTGCCAGTCCCGTATAGATCTATACACAAATTCACGCTCTCCCTCCAGGAGACTCTGGTTATAATTTCAGGGCTTTTGTTGGTACTTAGGTAAGTACTTGAAGGCGTTCTCTCACAAAGCTATATCGACGGTTAGGTGTCGAATAATTGAAAATCCTTTAAAATGAATAACTATTTATATGTTCCATAAACTATACCTAATATAGTTTATACGTTCGTTACAGTGATAAAAGTTGTTCTTAGTAAGATAGTACTTATGTCCCATAAACTATACCAATTATAGTTTATATATTTGTTTGTTTTTGTATCTCTGTATTTTGTAAATATGATATTGGTGTTCCTTAAACTATACCTATTATAGTTTATATGTTCGTTCCATTTGAATTATGATTATTCTCAAAATTTTCCCTTGCTCAGCATGTTACACGGATTAAAGATTGGTACTCGTATTTGTATATAACGTATATATGTACGCAAATATGCTTCTGTAAGGACAATGATTGCAATAGGCTGAAACAGTCTAAAGTCGTTTGAAATTTGTTTGAATTCGTTTGAAATCGTTTGAATGTCAACACAAATTTAATTGTGTTGCACTTGTATCCCCCCCTAAAAACGCGGAAAAATATTGAAAATGTATGGGTACGAACTCACCTTGAATGTGCGTTTGTCTTTGAATATCGTGCCGTAGAAACGATCATCGGACTAGCGTATGCGCGAATAACGTTATCCTAAAAATAATTATATTCGATGTCGTATTTAAATTAATAACATATTAATTTAAATAATGACTTAAATAATATTAGAAATATTAACTAAATTATGTGAGGAATACTTACAATTTATTTGAAATTATTTGGAAATGTTGTAATGTGTTTTTGGTTGGCAAAAATGGGTTTATGGTTGGATTTTAGGGGATTACGGTTGGATCTTGGGAATTTATAGATCATATGAAGATTTGAAGATGGGTTTGAATGTTCTTGAGGGAAATTTGAAGATGTGAAGGAAATCTGGGCGTAATCTCTTAAAGATTGAGAGAAAAGGAGGTTTTCACGGATGATAGTTGAGAGGATTTGGGAGTGGTTCACGGTTGAAAAGGTGAGAAATGAATTGATTTACGGGTGAATATATATATATATATATATATATATATATATATATATATATATATATATATATGAAGGTGAGAAATGAATTGATTTACGGGTGAATATATATATATATATATATATATATATATATATATATATATATATATATATATAGGGAGTGTTTACGGTCATAATGGGCCTTTTGTGTTTACAGTTCTACCATTTGGGTTTTCGCCCTTAATGGGATTTGGATTGTGGTAAACACCCTTTTTGGAGCATGCCAAACCGTGAACAACTTGTTTCTTTTAATCTTTGGACCGTGAACTCCATTTGGAGTGGGTTTCTTGGCCGTGAACTTAATTTGGAGTTTACTCCTTGACTGTGAACTCCATTTGAAGTAGATTTTATGATTTAAGCCTTAAACTATTCAGCTATATTAAGTTATAATATCATAATTCACTTAATACTCAAGCTATAATTTAATAATTAGCTTATAAGTATGCCTTTGAGGTAATAGAGGATGTATATAAACTCATAAGGATTGAAATGTAGTTTTAGATTCTTATTGAATTGAGAATGACGGGTTGTTAGACTCTCTGAAGAGAACCTTGTTATTCCTCTCGAAGAGATCTAGGTCAACACTAATCTTCACTTCTTGGTGGAACCGATGGAAATCATGGATCGGGAAATGAAAAGCCTCAAACAAAACCGCATACCATTAGTAAAAGTCTGATGGAACTCTCTTAGAGGGTCGAAGTTTACTGTGGAACGTGAAGAACAGATGAAACAAAAATACCCGCTACTGTCCAGCGCTCCTCCCTCCACTAGTGGAACAAAATAATCTAGAACGAAATATTTTGGGACGAAAATACCTTTAACGGGGAGGTTATGTGACATCCCGAAATTCAGGTCTAAAATTATAGACAATCAATTCACCGCGAACCTCTTTGTAACCTGACTTATTGAGCTTTAATGCATATTTTGAAAAATAAATAGTGTCATTACACTAAAAATAAGATATCAGATACTACCAAACTTCGAATTGTGGAAAATATTAAAAGAATCATACATAACAAACTAAAATTTCGTATGCAAAAGATAAATAACATCCAAAATGAATTTCGTATTAAGCAGTTATGAGCAAAGAAAACACTCTAGTCTCGTAGTACATGTTTATCTGAGTACGGAAATATAAAGAACATCCAAAACGAAGTTCGTATGCAAAAGATACGACCGTTATAAGAAACCAAACTAGTATAATATTGATTTTCTTTAAACTACTTAAAATGTTTCGATCCGTTGATGCACTTACACATCTCAGATGGAAATTTCGATAACGTTTTTGGACTCGGACTATGATCTATTATTTGATTCCATACTCGAAATATTTTTAGTGGAGTTCTACAACTCGATAATTTAATTGGTTTGGGTTGCTAAAATCAATGAAGACAACTCTATTATTTGCCACTTTCAAAAAAAATATTAGATGTCGGGATCTTGGCAGGAAAATCTAGAAAGGTTTCAAGGCATTTAAAGGAAAGATGACATCACCTAACTTTCCACCTTGCATAAAAGTCCAAAATTCAGTCAATTCTTCTTCCTTCCATCTTTCTCACATCCACCATCACCACCTTACTCCATCACCAACTTACCCTCTCACTTCAAACGAACAAGCATGGGTTGGTTCAGTGTTTGACTAACCAAAGGTGTAAGGCTTGCATGGTCTTGTGAGACATGCTTAAGGCTATAAAAGGAGACCCTTACCTCCTCTTCTTCCACACAAATTCTCTCTCTCTCTCTCTCTCTCTCTCTCTCTCTCCTACCAGAGGTGGCCTTCGAGCACTGAAAACTGCCTAGAACCACTGCCTCTTTGCCCCCTATTTTATCGATAGCAACCAACTAAACACCCCCTGCCACCTTCCCTCCTCCCTCCCTCCTTATCCTACCTTCCCTTTCATCGTTCGCGGTCGTACAAAAAAGAAAAGGAAACAACGAAGTTGCTGGAGCAACTTCACCGTTGGGGTGTCGTTACTAGTCCGTCAATCGGCCACCACCACTGCCTACCCTGTGTTCCATTCATTTTTCTACGGTGTTCTCCAAGTCCAAGTATCGAATTCTATTTTTCTTAGTGGGTTTAAATCAAGTCCAAACCCGGATCAAAGTTCGTTGTTATTCGTGCGATCTCGTGGTGCTTCCTGGAAACAAATCACATTCATGTCTAAACCGAAAATCATGCATTAAGGTGAGTGCTTGCGACCACTTTTTAAAGCTTTTATATATTTCAGGGGGGGAACATATGTGCTCACATATTTTATTTATGCAAAACATACGACAGTAAGTTATCATTTTATGTGAAAAACTCTTATCTAGTTTATAAATGTTATTTTGTGAAGTAACATATTATTTACACATAAACTAGTTTTAAACTTGATATATGCATATTTTATGTTGTTTAAAATGAAATAACTTCTCAAAAAGAAAATATGATACTTACTAAAAAATGCTATGATTTTATGTGATAATTGCATGCCATAAATCGAATGTCATAAAAAGTTTATCACCTTTGTTGTATTCAAACTTATATCATGCATGTATGTTCTATATATATATATATATATATATATATATATATATATATATATATATATATATATATATATACATAAATAAGTTATAAATATTATAACTTGTAATTTATACATGTCCATGTGATCACTATTATGAGAATTACCACTTATTTAAGCGAGTATTGTATACGTTTACGTATATACTTATCGAACATACTCGGATTTTATAAACTTTATGCAATGTAATCATTTTTCCTAGTGACTTATCCACATATAAGTTAGGGTTGGGAGTTTTTCATATACACTAGTCAGTGGCTTTTATAGTGAGATGTTATTCATTTGCGTTGGTAGAAATACATAGAGGACCTGAATCATTCGGAGCGAGATACATATGTATAGATCTATATGGGTTTGACACCCCCACCTGCGGTTTCTAGGTACAACTATGACAGCCAATTGAAGCTGGTGATATTTATCTTATCAACGTCGCGGCGTCCAATGAAGTGTCGTAGAGGGTACACTAGTCGTATAACTCAGTTATGGAACTCACTAAAAACATTGCTACTTTCTCTACAAATCATTGATTTGGTTTCTCTCACACTTCAAAAATAGTTATAAGTATGGTTTTACTTATCGAAAAACACCTTTTGGTTTTCAAAGATTCTTTAAAGCCTCTTTACAAACTTATTTTAAAGTATGGTTTTACTTACATAGAAAATACTTTTTGGTCATTTTGTAAGTATCCATACTACTCTAATATAAAACCTGTAACTCCTAGCAACCAGGTGTTGACCCAGAAAACTACATGTATTATCAGGAAAGCACTAGACAAGAATTTCAAATGACGAAATAGGCATGGATTTCAGGTGACCTATTTTTCTAGTTTTTGTTATATATGTCTGCTTGTTAAGGCAATTCATGTACTTTATTATTATCTATAAGAACCTTGTTTTCGAACTTCAAGATGAAATACAACTACTGTTTTGTTATTGGTGTACTTGTGTGTATATCCAATTTCATATGATCCATGAACTAAGTCGCACATCCCGGCAAGTTCTGCCGCCTCGTTCGGGGGTATGACAAAGAGATTCACATGCTCTCCTTAGATATAAGAAGGTCTCGATAAAACCTGAGAATGAAAGTAAAATAAATACTCTTGGGTCATCTGTAGCCGGTTGATTCTGTTACGAAAATGCCTGAACTAGTACCGAAGTAACAATAAGAACTTTGCATGAAAAATCACTGCTCTGGTGAAAAGTGTTGATGCACCCAAACTGCGTTGCTGGAACTCCTGAAGTGGTTTTCAATAAATAAATTCCACTTGCTCAAGGCACATGGTTCTTCAACCGAAGATCAAGAGCGACAACTCATAAAATGTCTTGTAGAGTGAAGTTTGTCAAGCAACTTTGTTGATCAAACGAAACTGCGGTGCAAGCCTTGCAAAAAATAATGTCCCAACCCGAAAATTTTTATCTTGTAAAGTCATTTCAATCAACCAGAAGTCAGACTAAATTCCATTGCCTTCTAGCATTGTTTAGGGTCATTCTAAGGAGTTCTAAGCCTATCACACTTAAGGATTGAGTGTTAGGAAGTGTTAGCTCGAGATCAGAAGGTTGCACCCGAACCAGAAAGCCAACCACATGGGGTTTACGGCCGTAAACACCCTCCTAGCCGTGAACTCCTTCCATAAGGATGATATCCCTTCATTTTTCATCATTTCTCACAATTCCAACTCAAGAACTTTCATTCTCTCTCAAGTATCATCAAGGATATCCTCCTTGATCTTCAAAAGTGTAAGTTATTCTTCCATTGTTTCTTGATAACCTTCTTAATCAAGTAAAACCCTTTGGTTTCACCCGTTAATTCATCACTTTTTGTCTAGATCTTCAATATCATCATCTTTCACCAAGAACACACACTTGTTCTTGGGTCGTAAACACCCTAAAGCCTTCCAAGGGTGAGTATTTCTTCTATCTTCTTGTTAATTACTAGAAGCTCATGTATCCTCATAAGACCAACACCCTTTAAGCTTGAATCAAGACCCAAAGTGCATCATTTTGGATTGTTTACGACTATACAATCTCCCATGGCCGTAAGCTAATCTTCCATGGCCGTAAACTCAAGTGTGGACGTGAACACACTTTCCATTGGCCGTAAACTCCCCTTAGACAATCACATGTGATTGAAAACTTCACTCCAAGTGTTTCCTAGTCCCTAAGGTTGTTTCCTTGCATGTTAGTTGTTTTAAACACTAGTTACATGCCTATATATGCCATTATATGTCATTTAGGACTCGTTTGTATCTCGGAAATTCATTCATGGAACTTCTCATCCTTACGCGAATCATCAGTTGAATCACCCATATAAGGTGAGTTCATAACCCTATAATCAATATTTTAAATGTTTTAAATGCTTTTAGGGGGGGGAATACAAGTTGAACACAATGATATTGTGTAAATGTTTATCTGTGATAACCATCACATTAAAGGATTTCTTATGCTTTTAAAAGTGATCAAATCATTTCAAAAACTCTTTTGAAGTTATGTCACTTTGTTGTTTACAAAACTCTGTTTTTAAAGTACAAACATAACTCAGTAGGTAAATGAGTCTTTTCTACAAATCAGATACAGTTCAAGTAAACCTACTAGTAAACTATAATAGGCATAGTTTGGGGGTTCAGTTCATACTATAACTAGTACAGGGAGGAACATACTATAACTAGAACAGAAGGAACATACTGTACACTAGAACAGAAGGACCATAATATACACTAGAACAGAATGAACATAATGATGGGTTTTTGAGCATTCTAACACTTCCTAAGTGTACATGCAACCCTAATAACCTTGAATCTATGTTTTCTCTATATACATGCAAATTTTTTTTTCAAGGTTATTTCCTAACTAGCATGGCATGGGGATTACATAAAACATAAAAACTAGTAGAAATACATACCTTGTTGTTGCTTGGATTCCTTCAAGACTTTGTGAGCCTAGCACCCCAAATGTTGTGCCTCAAATGCTTCACACAACACCACAAGACTTGGAATAACTTGAGAGAATACTTCTAGCACTCAAAATCGGTTATGCCCTCTCTAGTAACACTAGGTCCACTAGCTCACCATTTTGCTAACCATAGGGTTCCTTTTATAGTGTTGTCACAATTAAGGTTTACTCATGAAGACCCTTAATTGCCATGACTCTTGATTTCCCATGACCCATGGGTTTGTAACTCCCATAGACTATCCATGGAGCTCCATATGGTTATAACCAAACCCATAAACCATGGATCATTAATCCACCATAAAAGAATTGATGATTGTCATAATCAACCCTATATATTTAATTAGTCTCACTTTGATCACTAGATTAATACTAGATTAATACTTGATCAATACTAATTAAATAATACTATTATTAATATATTAGAACTTATAATATATTAATAATCATAAGTGCCTTATTCTCTCATTTAGTCTATCCAAGTATTGCAATGCCATGCAACCCAAATGGACCATGCCGGGTCGGGTCAAGTACATACCAAATAAAGTTATGGACTTAGACACTATATCCAACAGTCTCCCACTTGGATAAGTCTAATAACTATATTTGCAAATATGACTTCAAAATCCGACTAGCAATCGTAGCTCTTTCAAAGTCTCTCGGAACTGAGATGATGATGATACGCCATTTAAGATAAGTGATCATATAATCCTCTGTTCTCATGATATCAGCCGGACAAACACATGGAACATGGTCTTACTTATTGTCCAACATTTGTTTCTCGATCCCTGATTTGTTTCGACATAGAACTAAATTGAACACATCAATTAGATTCTGACCGGGCCCGATACATAGGTCAAAACCAAATCATCGAGGGGCCCAGATATCGCTTCTATTTCTAGAAGGAACAGATAAACTTCGACTGATATGCTTGTACTAACTACTTGTTGAATTATTCACAAAGGCACGTTTTATGACATCGAGTTACCAATGCGTTTTCGTGCAATCAATGAATAACCAACTCATAGTCAACAACTCATATCTCTAGGTTTGAAGATTTATATGATATTACCGTCTCACGATCACTCGAGATAAATTCCATGAAGTGATGCAAGTGAGCGTGGGTTGGATCCAATACTCAGCCCTTATGAGTACTCATGAATGTTGTAGCAACCATTGCATTGTCCAAAGCACTTTTAGTCTCTTACTCCTATCTCTCAATATCCTTATCCAAGTAAGTACTTTGACTAAGTCCAATTAGTCTCTTACTCCTATCTCTCAATATCCTTATCCCTAGGATATAGGCAGCTTCTCCAAGGTCCTTCATAGCGAAACACTTCACAAGCCAGGACTTAACCTCCTGCAAGGTTGGGACGTCGTTTCCTATGAGAAGTATGTCATCCACATACAACACCAAGAAGCTAACTATGCTCCCACTAGCCCTGACATACACACAAGACTCATCCTCACTCCTAGAAAAGCCAAACTCTTTGACTTTCTCATCAAAGCAAAGATTCCATCTGCGAGATGCTTGTTTCAATCCATAAATGGATTTATCAAGCTTACACACTCTATTAGGGTATCTTGTATCGACAAAACCCTCTGGTTGAGCCATGTAAACATCCTCAGCCAACTTTCCATTAAGGAAAGCGGTTTTGACATCCATTTGCCATATTTCATAATCATGAAGTGCAGCTATGGCTAACAATACTCTAATAGACTTAATCTTAGCTACTGGTGAGAAGGTCTCATCATAGTCAACTCCCAGAGTTCGAGTAAAGCCCTTCGCAACCAGTCACGCTTTATAAGTGTGTACCTTCCCATCCATGTCGGTTTTCTTCTTGAAGATCCATTTGCACCCAACTGTCGTACGACCTGGTACATTGTCAACCAAGTTCCAAACTTGATTGTCACACATGGACTGAATCTCGCTGTCCATAGCCTCCTTCCATTTAGCAGACTCAGGGCCTGCCATGGCTTCCCTGTAATTATTAGGTTCATCCAAATCTATTAGTGTACTATCACTAATAAATGTATCACCTTCAGTGGTGATGTGATAACCATAATAAAAATCAGGTGTGTTCCTCACCCTAGTGGAACGTCTTGGAGGTACAGACTCATCTATCAGATCAACAGGAGTTTCCTCCTCAGGTTGGTCGATAGCATATGAGGTTCCTTCACCACTTGACTCTTGAAGCTCTTCAAGGTCAATTTGCCTCCCACTGTCCCCTTGGCTTATGAATTCTCTCTCACAAAAGACTCCTCTTCTTGCTACAAAAACCACATTATCACTGGGTCTGTAGAAGAGGTAACCAAAGGATCTCTGTGGGTAGCCGATGAAAATACACCTCTCACTTCGAGGTTCAAGCTTATCATGAGTCTCACGCCTCACGAAAGCTTCACAACCCCAAATCTTGATGTGGTCCAAATTGGGAACTTTCCCAGTCCACATCTCGTGAGGTGTTTTGGCAACCTTTTTAGTAGGGACTAGATTAAGGATATGGGCGGCAGTCTCTAAGGCATACCCCCAGAAAGAGATTGGTAACGAAGCTCGACTCATCATGGAACGAACCATATCCAGCAAGGTTCGATTACGCCTCTCAGCTACACCATTCAACTGTGGTGTTCTGGGAGGTGTCAATTGTGAGACAATCCCACATTCCTTAAGATAGTCAAGGAACTCAATGCTAAGATACTCTCCTCCTTGATCGGATCGGAGCATCTTGATGTTCCTGCCCAATTGATTCTCAACTTCCTGCTTAAACTCTTTGAACTTTTCAAAGGTTTCTGACTTATGCTTGATTAAGTAAGTATATCCATATCTACTGTAATCATCAGTAAAAGTCACATAATAGCGATTAGCATCCCTTGTAGCAACTCTGAAGGGCCCACACACATCCGTGTGTACAAGGTCCAACAAACCTTCACCCCTATCACAAGTACCTGTGAAGGGTGACTTTGTCATTTTTTCAAGTAAACAAGACTCGCAACTATCATCTGACTTGAGGTCAAATGACTCCAAGACTCCAGCCTTTTGGAGTTGGCCTATGCGCTTCTTGTTAACATGTCCAAGACGACAATGCCACAAGGATGCTTTATCCAAGCTATCTGAAGAATCAATATACAACACATTATTTCCTAGATTGTCTACAACATTCACAGCTTCATATACACCATCACAAGGTAATGCTTTAAAGTAAAATACATCATTGTAATAAACATTAATAGCACCATTTTTATTATCAAATGAAAATGAAAAACCTTGTTTGTACAAGCCATGAAAAGAAATAATATTTCTCGCCATTTCGGGCGAGTAACAACACTTATTCAAATCTAACATTAACCCATTATTAAGCAACAAAGAATAAACTCCTATCTTGGTAACAGGTGATGCTTTCCTGTTGCCCATGACTAAGTTTATCTTCCCGTGCTCCACTTGATCACTTCTTCTTAGTGCCTGCAAATCAGTACAGATGTGAATACCACAACCTGTATCAAGCACCCAAGAATTAGCATTAGATGAGTTATTAGACAATATTGTGTAAATACCTGCATGGGTGGGTTTAACCTTCCCATCCTTTACATCTTGCAGATATTTAGGGCAGCTTCGCTTGAAGTGTCCCTTATCCTGGCAATAGAAGCACTATGCTTCCTTTGGGTTTGAAGAAGGAGTAATGGGACCTTTCTTTGTCCCACTTGAAGAGGAACCATCAAGAGTCTTACCCTTGGCACCCTTCGAAGGGCTTTTCCTCTTCTTACCTTTTCCCTGCCCAATAGCCAGAACAGGGGCTGTTGAAGGAGTAGAAGTAGCAACCGCTTTATCCTTAAGGCCATTTTCAGCTGTCCTTAAGAGTCCTTGAAGTTTGCTAAGTGTGACTTCCTCCTTGTTCATATGATAAGTCATACGAAACTGATCATAACTTGGAGGTAAGGAATGGAGAATGATGTCAATCGCCATTTCCTCAGGAAAGTCAACATTTAGCTTCAGCAACCGGTCAACGAACCTTTGCATCTTCTGCAAGTGACCGGTGATGGGTTCACCATCCTTCATCCTTGCGGTTATCATGTAGGAGATGATTTCATACCTCTCCTGACGCGCGCTCTGATGGTACCTTTCCATCAGATCCAGGTGCATCTCATAGGGGTAGAAATCTTCATAGGATTTTTGAAGTTCAGGAGTCATGGTGGCCATCATGATGCATGCTACTTTAGTAGCATCCTTTTCATGTGCAACAAACTCCGCAAACTCTTCAGGAGTAGCAGTGGCTTCATTCACAACCTTAAGCTCCCTATCGAGGACATATTCTTTGTCCTCATAGCGGGTAATCATTCTGATGTTTCTGATCCACTCATTGAAATTGGATCCATCAAAGATGACCTTACCACACAAGTTCATAAGGGAAAAGGAGCTTGTTGGGTTTGAGCCAGAAGCATTGTTGGAAGACATCTTAAAGGAAAGAAAGACAAGTTTCATTAGATTAGGAATCCTTAATAATTCACCCAAATGAAATATTAAGGCTAGGATCCAACAAACTATTTATAGTTGGAAGAGGGATGTCGTAATCCATACTATATAATATTTGAAGGTAGGTAAATGACGATTTACCAATTTCCACCATAAGAACAAAATATTTTATTATTAGGTTTTATTGGTTTTGAAACTCCTAGATCTTTTGAGATACATTGAACTTTTCAATGGCATGTTTGAATCTCGATTGTGCCCTCTCAAGTTTGTGACTGGGATGCCGAGGATCACAAACAAGGTGTGAATAACCATACAAATTGACTTGGTACCCTCAACAATATTACCTAATCGATGTGCCGGTTAACCACACACGCTCCACCGATCTATAATAAGGTCAAGTTACCCTTTGCCACTCTTACTAGTCCATGTTAGTGTGCCGGTTAACCACACACGCTCCACTAACGACTTGGTAAGGTACAAAGTGTAATTTTATGGGCTAGCACCAATTTCACATTTTCCTAAAGTAACTAAGATTGGGAATTTATAATGTATAGTTACTTTATAATTCATTATACTTTTAACAAGTATTTAAAGTCGTATCCTACCCGTTCGGCTAACGACCCTCCACCGATCAAGGAAGCGATGGGTGAGAGTGGACACCCATTAAGTCACCATTTTATAGGCAACAACCTTATACCCCCCTTATAGACCGGCTTCGTGAATGAGGCCTACTAACGGTAAGAATGACATATTCTTATACATATCTATATAATAAAATTATAATAATAGTATAAGTGTTGATTTTTAAACTTTTTAAAAATCTAAGGTTTAATTTGGAATTAAAGTATTAGAGTGTAAGACTTTTCAAATTCCAAAACTTGAGGGCAAGAATTGAAACTATTCCAAGTCTCTTCAATTTGTAACTTATGAGTTTTAATGGTTCATAAAATGAAGACTCTTCATTTTATGAAACTTCTTTAGTTCTTTAATCACAATTAAAAGAAGTGACTTTTGGTTATCCATAACTTGAGGACAAGTTATGGACACCATCATAGCCATTAAGATCATGAATTAAACACACATGGTGGTTACACATAATTCCTATGATCTTCTAAAAACTCATAAGAACACAAATTCATGTCAAGCAATTTCAAGAAATCATATAACTATATACAATACTTGAAAATTGATAAAAGCCATGTAAAATGGGTTAACATAATCATTATCATTTTGAAAAACAGATTTTGCAAGTCCAAAACAGATTGGGATAATGATCTTAATCCATTTTTCAGCAACAAAACTCGAAAAAACTGCCCAGCACGCTCCTACTCGCCGAGTGCATTATTCTACTCGCCGAGTAGGATGAATTTGTTCATGGACTCGGCGAGTCCTCCCCATGGACTCGGCGAGTCCAGTCGTCAGAGTGCAGAATTTTCGATTTTCAAACAGTTTTGCATCAAGTATACAGAAAACAATCCTAGGCTCTGATACCATTGATGGGTTTTTGAGCATTCTAACACTTCCTAAGTGTACATGCAACCCTAATAACCTTGAATCTATGTTTTCTCTATATACATGCAAATTTCTTTTTCAAGGTTATTTCCTAACTAGCATGGCATTGGGATTACATAAAACATAAAAACTAGTAGAAATACATACCTTGTTGTTGCTTGGATTCCTTCAAGACTTTGTGAGCCTAGCACCCCAAATGTTGTGCCTCAAATGCTTCACACAACACCACAAGACTTGGAATAACTTGAGAGAATACTTCTAGCACTTAAAATCGGTTATGCCCTCTCTAGTAACACTAGGTCCACTAGCTCACCATTTTGCTAGCCATAGGGTTCCTTTTATAGTGTTGTCACAATTAGGGTTTACTCATGAAGACCCTTAATTGCCATGACTCTTGATTTCCCATGACCCATGGGTTTGTAACTCCCATAGACTATCCATGGAGCTCCATATGGTTATAACCAAACCCATAAACCATGGATCATTAATCCACCATAAAAGAATTGATGATTGTCATAATCAACCCTATATATTTAATTAGTCTCACTTTGATCACTAGATTAATACTAGATTAATACTTGATCAATACTAATTAAATAATACTATTATTAATATATTAGAACTTATAATATATTAATAATCATAAGTGCCTTATTCTCTCATTTTGTCTATCCAAGTATTGCAATGCCATGCAACCCAAATGGACCATGCCGGGTCGGGTCAAGTACATACCAAATAAAGTTATGGACTTAGACACTATATCCAACACATACTATACACTAGAACAGAAGGAACATACTACATTATTACAAGAATACTATAATTAATCTGAGCCACTCCTTCATGACATGGCAATATACTGCTGTGTCACGTTTTGTAACCAGAGTCTCCTGGAGAGAGAGCATGAATTTGTGTATAGATCTATACGGGATTCACCATCCTACACCTTGCTGCTAGCTACAGTGGGACCTGCAGCTCTACGGGTGACGAATGTCATACCATTTCAACGTATTTGATCGTCGTGTTTTACTAGTCAATCAAGTATGGTTATAACCTCATCACATTTTCACCTTAATTAACAAACTGGTTTTAAGGTAGTTAGTGGTCAGTAGTTACTTTATACAACACTAATGTACACTTTCATTTTCCCATTACATTAATATGGTGATCTTCTCATATAAAAAGTAATGCAAACTATTTTCTGGTAAAGATAGTCTTAAACTTGGGAAAACTTACATCAATACAAAAGACAAACAGAACAGTCGAGTCTTAGTACATTCAGTTAGAAGGGGGCCTATAATACTAAGTTTATGATTCCTCAGTAGATACATCAAGGATATATATTAATCGGGTCCGGCAAACAGTAGGATGTGTGTTTTCCGCTCCATTTCCTGTTCCTTGTTTGGTTGTGGGCTTAGAGCAGATGCACCCAGTCTACTATCTATTGGATCTTAGTTGTATATATATTCCGTATACACCAAGTAATCATAAGGAGTACCAGGTATGGGTCAGGTCATAGTATACAAATTCAATATACCGTTTTCTAGTACAAAAACATACTTTCAGATAGATCATTTAGTAGGCTAAACTAGAAACTTATCAGAAAAAGGGTTTAATTCATTTTATTAAACCAGTATAACTTAAAGGACCTTTAGTGGTTAATTCTATAATACATTAGTTTATACATCAGGGTTATATATAATTAATATTCGATAGGTAGTTGGATGTGTGCTTTCCGCCTTACTTCCTGTTCCTTGTTTATTTGTGGGCTTAGGGCAGATTCACACAATTAACTATCCGTTCGATATTAGATTATATATAAATAGTATAAAATAAGTGATTATAGAAGGAACTATTGTGGTTACCATTTTTACTAAAGGAAATAAGGGTTTTCTTAAAGAATGTTTTCATCAAATATAAAGGAACTATTACAGTTAACTCCGTAAGTACCAAATGAATACACCAGGGTTATATACAATGAAGATGTAATAAACAATGGGATGTGTGACTTCCGCCTCATTCCCTGTTTCTTGTTTGGTTGTGGTCTTAGGGCAGATTCAAACAATCGATTGTCTGTTTGATCTGGATTCTATATAACTTGTATCCATTTAGTACTCATTGAAGGAATTGTAGAGTCATTTTTACTTTCATTCATCATATCAGGAAATATAGGAATTTCTGGAGGAACAGGCGAACTTTTCTAAAAGAATATACAACTTACATTACATCACTAAAATACTTATGAACTCACCAGCTTAAATGTTGATATACTCTTTCAAAATAACTTGTATTCTCAGGAGACTAGTAGACAGGTACGCGCACTGTGAATCAGAAGATGGAGCATAGTAGCTTCATGTCTTGTTTTGTTATTTATTTTTGAAGTCAATCTTTTGTGAATTACATACTTTGTAAACACTTTAATATTAATGCAATGGTTGTTTGTTACTTTGATTACTATGATGCATGTGTTGTGATAGTACATATGACGTCCTCCGCCCCCGAACGTTTCCGCCGTTCCGATTTGGGGGTGTGACAGATTTGTATCAGAGCATTGTTTATAGTGAACTAAGTATATCAACCTATAAAATATATACAACTATAAATGCAATGGGGCTGAAGTGCTCTGGATAATAATATATTTTAAAAATATAACAATACTTTATAAAAGTATACCCAATTGCTTATACATATATACATACTAGAGCAAGTATCACAAGAAGAACATAACATAAGTATTTAAAGGTTGAACACTGCGGTCAAACCTGGACAGTTATGTAATCATATTTAGGATCAATATAGCCTGATCAACTATATTCATTTGAGATGTGACCGACATGTGTTTGGGAGTGATGTGGTGTTGCAACAGTCTTAAAACTTACCTAACTCTATTCAAGGGATTTCTAGATCAGAACATAAAGTTAAAATACTATGGGAGTATTTTATGATACTATAAGACAACAACAAGTTTAAAAAATACCAAGTTCAATACATTTAAAATGCTATAGGAGTATTTTAGGCACTATAAATAACTTATGTGATAATTTAAAAGACCTTTCTGGTAGGTCTATGATTTCGGAGTGTATACTTCCAAGGTTTTATATAATTGAGATTTTATAGACTTAGAATTTGTGATATATGCTTCACTACATGTTCCTTGCTTGGTTGTGGTTTTGGAGTAGGATCACTTATTCGAAGGTCTATTTAATCTTAAATTATATACAACTTGTATACATTGCGCAATTATAGGAGGACCCAGTAAGGATCACCCCATAAAGTTTCACTTATTCTCATAGATTCTTTAGACGCTTCCATTCTCGTACGACAAACCCAGATAGATGTAACCACTTCCTCGTAGCAGTCAGTAGAAGAGTCAAAGAGGAACAAGAGCATGTTCATGAGAAGTTTTCAAGGAATGATCAGCCAGAGAAACTAAAACATCTTATGCGTCACACTAATAAACAATACCCATGAATGACTTAGTGAGCTAGTGAATACACTACTCACATTATGTGTTAGGACTATTCCTTGTCGTGCAGTTATTCTAGTATCAGTTATTCTATTTCCAGAGATTCATTCGAGGATAGCCACTTCTGATTCATAAAGTTTATTTTATATAGACTCCCTTATGAATTGTTTCCAGAACCCTATGAAAGTAAGAACCAGATACACTCAGAACTAGGATAACTTAGTCTTTCAGCTTTCGGCATATATCCACTATTATAGACTTATTGCCATCTCATCTTTGTATTCTTTTTAGCAAGATGCCTCCACGTCGATCAGCGATACGCGCTACTCCAATCACTCCAACTAAAACTCAACTACCTCTTCCACAATTCGATCCTACTGCTCTCCAAGCTGCGATATCAACCGCAGTGGCAGCTGCTCTAACTCACATCGGCGAAAGTGGTGCCCACGGATCTGGTAGCGGTACCCACTTAACCAACCCCGGAGTTACCCACAGACATCCACGGGAATGTTCGTACAAGGACTTCATGAACTGCAATCCCAAATCCTTTAATGGGAATGGAGGAGTCATTGCTCTGATGCGATGGTTGGAGAAAACAGATTCGGTCTTCGCAATCTGTTCGTGCCCAAAAGGGAGCAAAGTGAAATTTGCTACCTGCACCTTCTCCGACAGAGCCCTAACATGTGAAATAGCCATGTTAAGTCACTGACCCTATCAGTGGCTAACTCAATAGGTTGGGAGAACCTGAAAGAGATGATGTTGGAAGAATATTGCCCTAGGGGCGAAGTTCAAAAGCTGGAACAAGAGCTATGGGAGCATACCATGGTCGGCTCAGACATAGTGACCTACACTGACAGGTTTAGTGACCTGGCAGCACTATGCCTCGGGATGGTTACCCCGGAGAGTAAGAAGATAGAAAGATACATCTGGGGTTTATCTACCCCGATTCAAGGAGATGTATTGTCTTCTAACCCAACTACATTCGATAGCGCCAAACGCCTGGCCCAGCGACTCATTGACCATGGAGTCCGCCATAGCGTGGTGGTCCCTGTTCCCGAACCATCAAAGGGAGGGGACTACAAACGAAAGTCAGGGAAAAAGTGGAAAGAGCGAACAACATAGGAAATCCCCGCAGGAGCAACAGATGGGTACTATATACGCCGCCACAATGCCTGCTACTCCAGCACCTGCCAATCGATATGCTGGAACTCTCCCGAAGTGTGGAAAGTGTAACTACCACCACACCGGAGTATGTCGGGAAATGCAATGCCTGAATTGCCACTGGAAGGGGCACACTGCCCGGTTCTGCAGGGCACCGGCACAACCGATCTCCCAAGTCCCCGGAGTAGAAGTAAACCAGGCCTGCTATGGCTGTGGTGAGACAGGGCACTACAAGAGGGACTGCCCGATAACGAAGAACTCAGGCGCGGATGGGCGAATTATGATGATCACCACAGGAGAAACTACCCCAGAGTCCCCAGCGACCAGCGGTACGTCTTCGAAATAATAATTAGTTTAAAATTTAATTTATATCTATATAAGATTAAAACTTGGGGAAAACATTAAAAGTAATTATAATAACTCACTCATATGAACAAGTCGCAACACTCATGAGAGAACTAAAGATCTGTTCAGGGAAGCTATGATGGCTTAGTATGTACATCAGGGTTGTGCATAGCTAAGATTTTGCAGACTTAGAGTGAGTAATTCCGCCTTAATTCCTGTTCCTTGTTTGGTTGTGGATTTACGGCAGAGTTACTCAGTTGACCGTCTTATTCATCTTAATTATACATAACTTGTATATTCTAGGCGATCATAGAGGTACCGAGGAGGATCATAATATAAAGTATCGACACTAGTTATCAAAGCACTCCCACTGTTAGTACTCGCTCATCGTGGTACGATTTATGGCAGTGGTGTCATCAATGAGAAAACAGAAAGCACTAGAAAGTCTACACAAGAATACATTGTCGAGCACACTTAGAATACATCATCGTATAACAAACGCTTCTTTCAAATCGGCCTAACTTTTGTTTCTGTAAAGAGTCTGTTGTCATCATTTATCATGGATTGGCATGGTCCTCACCATACTAAGTTCATATATTCCGAAATTTTATCGCCTTAACCGTCAAATCAGCAAAACCCTCGTCATTCGTAACGACAGCCCGACCCAGACCTCAGAATCGTCTACCTAGTATTCTAAACCCCGAAGTACTCATGCGAGGAGTACCTTGCCTTCCGAGACCTTGCCACCGTATACTCAGCAGACCTTCCCGAACTACCACTCGTCCAGCAGATCAAGTTCAATCACAGAGGCTAAGGACGAATACAACCCACCTATCACTATTAAGTGTATACGCGAGGGTGGTATATAATTATAATTATGTAGATTTAATATGTGTGTTTCCGCCCTATCTCCTGTTCCTTGTTTGGTTGTGGACCTAGGGCAAAGTTGCACATCCAACCCTCTTACTAATCTTACTTATATACGACTTGTATACACGAGGTAATGATAGATGAACCAAGTATGAATCCTATCATGAGCATTAGGGCAAAGTTGCCCAGGTCTACGAGTGGTTATTCTGCCAATCAAAGGAGCACAACCCCTGGAGTACTGCTAAGAAAGCTATTTTCAGGACGAAATTCCATCTAACGGGGGGATGATGTGACAGCCCGAAATTTTTTATCTTGTAAAGTCAATTCAATCAACCAGAAATCAGACTAAATTTCATTGCCTTCTAGCATTGTTTAGGGTCATTCTAAGGAGTTCTAAGCCTAGCACACTTAAGGATTGAGTGTTAGGAAGTGTTAGCTCGAGATTAGAAGGTTCCACCTGAACCAGAAAGCCAACCACATGGGGTTTACGGCCGTAAACTCTATTCACGGCCGTAAACACCCTCGTAGCCATGAACTCCTTCCATAAGGATGATATCCCTTCATTTTTCATCATTTCTCATAATTCCAACTCAAGAACTTTCATTCTCTCTCAAGTATCATCAAGGATATCCTCCTTGATCTTCAAAAGTGTAAGTTATTCTTCCATTGTTTCTTGATAACCTTCTTAATCAAGTAAAACCCTTTGGTTTCACCCGTGAATTCATCACTTTTTGTCTAGATCTTCAAGATCATCATTTTTCACCAAGAACACCAAGAAAACACACTCGTTCTTGGGCCATGAACACGCTAAAGCCTTCCAAGGGTGAGTATTTCTTCTATCATCTTGTTAATTACTAGAAGCTCATGTATCCTCATAAGACCAACACCCTTTAAGCTTGAATCAAGACCCAAAGTGCATCATTTTGGAGTGTTTACGGCCATACAGTCTCCCATGGCCGTAAGCTAATCTTCCATGGCCGTAAACTCAAGTGTGGCCGTGAACACACTTTCCTTTGGCTATAAACTCCCTTTAGACAATCATATGTGATTGTAACACTTCCTTCCAAGTGTTTCCTAGTCCATAAGGTTGTTTCCTTGCATGTTAGTTGTTTTAAACACTAATTACATGCCTATATATGCCATTATATGTCATTTAGGACTCGTTTGTATCTCGGGAATTCATTCGTGGAACTTCTCATCCTTACGCGAATCATGAATTGAATCACCCACATAAGGTGAGTTCATACCCCTATAATCAATCTTTTAAATGTTTTAAATGCTTTTAAGGGGGGGGGGGGAATACAAGTTGAACACAATGATATTGTGTAAATGTTTAGCTGTGATAACCATCACATTAAAGGATTTCTTATGCTTTTATAAGTGATCAAATCATTTCAAAACTCTGTTTACAAAACTCTGTTTTTAAAGTACAAACATAACTTAGTAGGTAAATGAGTCTTTTCTACAAATCAGATATAGTTCAAGTAAACATACTAGTAAACAATAATAGGCATAGTTTAGGGGTTCAGTTCATACTATCACTAGTACAGGGAGGAACATACTATAACTAGAACAGAAGGAACATACTATACACTATAACAGAAGGAGCATACTATACACTAGAACAGGAGGAACATACTACACTATTACAAGAATACTATAATTAATGTGAGCCACTACTTCATGACATGGCAATATACTGTTGTGTAACGTTTTGTAACCAGGGTCTCCTGGAGGGAGAGCGTGAATTTGTGTATAAATCTATATGGGATTGACCATCCTACACCTTGCTGCTAGCTACAGTGGGACCTGCAGGTCTACGGGTGACGAATTTCATACCATTTCGACGTCTTTGATCGTCGTGTTTTACTAGTCAATCAGGTATGGTTATAACCTCATCACATTTTAACCTTAATTAACAAACTAGTTTTAAGGTAGTTAGTGGTCAGTAGTTACTTTATACAACACTACTGTACACTTTTATTTTCCCATTACATTAATATGGTGATCTTCTCACATAAAAAGTAATGCAAACTATTTTCTGGTAAAGATAGTCTTAAACTTGGGAAAACTTACATCATTACAAAAGACAAACAGAACAATCGAGTCTTAGTACATTCAGTTAGAAGGGGGCCTATAATGCTAGCTTTATGATTCCTCGGTAGATACATCATGGATATATATTAATCGGGTCTGGCAGATAGTAGGATGTGTGTTTTACGCTCCATTTCCTGTTCCTTGTTTGGTTGTGGGCTTAGAGCAAATGCACTCAGTCTACTATCTATTCGATCTTAGCTGTATATATATTCCGTATACACCAAGTAATCATAAGGAGTACTAGGTATGGTTCAGGTCATCGTATATAAATTCAATATACCGTTTTCTAGTACAAAAACATACTTTCATATAGATCATTTGGTAGGCTAAACTAGAAACTTATCAGAAAAAGGGTTTAATTCATTTTATTAAACCAGTATAACTTAAAGGACCGTTAGTGGTTAATTATATAATACCTTAGTTTATACTTCAGGGTTATATATAATTAATATTCGATAGGTAGTTGGATGTGTGCTTTCCGCCTTACTTCATGTTCCTTGTTTGGTTGTGGGCTTAGGGCAGATTCACACAATTAACTATCCGTTCGATATTAGATTATATATAACTAGTATAAACTAAGTGATTATAGAAGGAACTATTGTGGTTACCATTTTTACTAAAGGAAATAAGGGTTTTTCTTAAAGAATGTTTTCATCAAATATAAAGGAACTATTACAGTTAACACGTGAGTACAAAATGAATACACCAGGGTTATATACAATGAAGATCTAACAAACAATGGGATGTGTGACTTTCGCCTCATTCCTTGTTCCTTGTTTGGTTGTGGGCTTAAGGCAGATTCACACAATCGATTGTCTATTTGAGATGGATTCTATATAATTTGTATCCATTTAGTACTCATAGAAGGAATTGTATAGTCATTTTCACTTTCATTTATCATATCAGGAAATATAGGATTTTCTGGAGGAACAGGCGAACTTTTCTAAAAGAACTTACAACTTACATTACATCACTAAAATACTTATGAACTCACCAGCTTAAATGCTGATCTACTCTTTCAAAATAACTTGTATTCTCAGGAGACTAGTAGACAGGTACGCGCACTGGGAATCAGAAGATGGAGCATAGTAGCTTCGTGTCTTGTTTTGTTATTTACTTTTGAAGTCAATCTTTTATAAATTACATATTTTGTAAACACTTTAATATTAATGCAATGGTTTCTTGTTACTTTGATTACTATGATGCATGTGTTGTGATACTACATATGACGTCCTCCGCCCCCGAACGTTTCCGCCGTTCCGGTTTGGGGGTGCGGTTTGGATGACAACTGATCCTAAGATACTGATCCAATGAATATTGGTTGACGAACCTTGATTAAAGGGAAATCCTCATGCAAAGAATAATAAAATTTTTCCAATATAATCAGCAAGAAGTAATCCATCGTGACGATCAAAGCTTGAAATCTCCAATAATAATCTCTTTTGCGAAGACAATAAATCGAGTCTTGTAAAAATCATTCTTCGCAAAAGTGCTTCCGGTCATGGGTTTCGATGTTAAAAATTGGTGTTAAAAATAATTGGTTTTAAAGAAAATGAAAAATTGATATTAAAAAAATAATTGGTGGAAACAAATATTTGTTGGGATTTTGTGAAAGGAAAAACTACTTAATAGAAAAATGGTACTAAAAAAAATAATTGGTTATTAATAAGAAGGTTAAATAAATGTTAAATAAAAAATAAATGCTAAAAACAGAGGGTTGCAGTATAGGTAAGAGGAGTACCGAAGCTATTAGAGGAGGGTTTAGAGATGAGAGGGTTGCGGTATGGTCTTTGGCTTCGGTCATATCATGGGATGTGGTGCTATGCACCGAGGATGAGATGGATGACGACGGAAAATGCCATTTTTCATGAAATTTTGAGACCGGAGATGCTATAACATTGTGATTATCTATAGAAATGTTTTCTAATGCATATGGGGATAATATGGGTTGTTGGGAAAGGTAAAAAATAGCAGAAAGTAAGTGAGAGAAAGGTGAAAAGTATGGGACAAGGAATGACTTTAAAGAAAAAGTCGTCTGGTAGGAATAGGTTAAAGTAAAAAGGTATGGTGGGTGGGTTTCTTGTCGCATGGATATGTCAGGAAGCATGGGTAAACCATTTATGGTGGAGTATCCTACCTTCTGTGATTTCTTTATGATAATGATATACCAGCTTCAAAGAAAGATCAAGAGGATCTTACCTTCTGTGATTTGTTTATGAACTACAAAAAATTGTTAACAACATCTTCAAAAAGAGGTCTTCTCCAATCTCCATAATACCCAAGATATTTTGTCTACATTCCACAGGATCAAGACGCCTGGAGCAAAATCTTCAAATGATTTAGACAAAAAATATCATCTTCCTTTTTATTGTTTTCCAGTAGCATGAAAAAATCTTTGGAAACTCGGATATTTGCAGAAACATGAACGAATAGCAGCGACATTTTATTCAGGATAGTTGAATCAACACTTCAATAATTGAAAACTCATCATAAAATTTTCTACTTGCAAAACCAAGAAATTTTGTAAGAAAATCGAAAATCTCAAGATAAAAGTATCCAATTCGGCTCGTTCCCTTGAAATAATCACTTAGAAAGTATCCAATTGGGCTCGTTCCCTTGAAATAATCACTTAGATCTTTAAGGTATGGATCTGATACCAATTGTAGGATCCCATTTTAAATGACCAACTTGTGCAAAATAATATGATCTTGAGATTCAATGATAATAAAACATATGAAGAACATAAGAAGATGAGTAATCTGATGATTTACTTGAAAGAGAGAAAATATTACAATGAAGGACACATGGTTTGGAAGAGATAACTTTCCCATTCTCTCTACCTAGAAAAGGACTACATTTTTTGTGCACTCAAAATAAATAATCACTCCACTCCCTCTATTTATATAGAGAGGTACCTTACAAATAATAGAAGAGAATATAGTAACCTAATTATCACTCATTATTTGTAGAACATTTCCATGATCCAACATATGAGATACTCTAGACCTTATAAGTACCAATTCCTGTCGTTTCTAAGCTTGTAGAGTCATAATGATGGGTGCTTGGTCACTCTCATCAATCCATGCATGAGCACTTGAGTATTCGAAGGATTTATGGACTTAGGGTTTGGTCTTATGCCTTTTTCAGCCATGAAAAGGTGAAAAGTTAGAGACTTTATCACTTAGGACGTTCATTAGGTCCATACCTGAGAATTAAATGTTTAGTCCTTATGTATTAAGAGCTTAATGTGAAGTTGGCAAAACAACGTAATTATGTTGGGCGTAATCGGGGCTACGCTAAGCGTAGCCTGAATTTTTCTTGTTTTCCATCATAGGCTCTACGATGGGCGTAGAGCATGGTGCACGCTGGGAGTAGTACCAGAAGATTTACTTTTGGACAAAATGGATATTATGTCAAATGGAGTGGGTTCTAAGCTTGGAAGAGTAAAATGGTTGTTTACCCCAACTAGAGTATCTATGAACCAAGACCCTCGAGTGTGGATTATTACCTTAATTTTTTATTATGGTCTTATTATGTATTGATTAGTGTGGGGAGTTCCAATATCGATAGTTCGAGTGTGAGATTTTTCTGTCTTCAGATTAAGGCGAGTCTTCTCACTATACTGTGTAGAATGTAAGCTGTCTTTGTGACTCTTGCATGTGTATGTTGGGTTGGGCCCATTTACTTGTATGTTAGGATGGGCTTATTTATTGTATGTTGGGTTGGGCTCATTTATATGTATGTTGGGCTTGGCCCATTTGAATGATTGGGCTGGGCCTATTTATTATATGTTGGGCTGGTCATATTTACATGATTAGGCTTGGCACATTTGTATGTACGTTGGGCTGGGCCCATTTAGACATGTTAGGCTAGGACCATTTGTATGCTATACAGAAGCTTTAAACTTACGGTTTGTGATTTAAACATTTTTCAGGTACTCCCAGTTCCAAAATGAAGGACGCAACTTGACTGCACAAAATCACCTTATAATTTTCGTACTGATGATTATTATTTTACTCTGATGGTTGTGATACATTTTTACTATGATTGGTTTTGAAACTTTTTATGTATTAATTTGATGGTTATAAAAATGAAAATTGTATTAGTATTTTTGAGACATTACAAATATGATTTTCATTGAGTTAAATAAGCTTTATGGTCATCTTCTAGACAACAAAAAAATGACTATCCTCAAGAGTATTATCCAATTCAACCTTCTATAATTGTAATTATTTTAAAATTAAAAATAAAAAATGGTCTTATTCAAATCTTAATTTATATGATAAACACTAATATTTAATATTTAATTTTAATACAAGTAAATATGTTTTCAAAATACTTGGAAGAAGTGGGATTAACTCTTTCATCTCTATCGGTGCTAAACGGTATGGTGCTTTTGCAATTGGCATCGTGCCTAGAATTAAGTCGATTCTGAACTCTTCATGTCTATCTGGTGGCAATCTGAGTAGATCATCTGGAAATACCTCCAGAAAATCACACACCACTGTTATTTCAATAATTTCCTTCTTTTCCTTCTTCGTGTCAATCACGTATGCCAAGAATGTTGTACATCCTTCATTGAGACAACTTTTGGCCTTTGTCATTGTAATGATTCCATTATTCACTAAAATTCTATCATCTTATACGACTAATGATTCTCTCCCAGGAGGAGTAGTGTGCACCACTTTCCTTCCACATAAGATGTCTGTGAGGTTTTCACTTAACCAGTCCATGCCCAAAATTATGTCGAATTCATTTAAGCCACAGTGTAATAACTCTTTTCTAAATTCATTCTCATTCAATTCGATGGTTACACTTTGTAACTTATTACTAACATATACATTCCTATCACTAAGTACTTCTACCATTATTGGGCTACTTTGTCTAAATAGTGATAAATTAAGCCTTCTACCAAATTTATGTGAAATAAAGGAGTGATCTGGTCAGGACTCAAATAAGATATTGGCAGGAGTTGGATTTACTAGAAATATACTTGAAGCAACGACAGTTTCTTCTTTCGCTTCAACAAGTGTCATTTGGTAGTTTCGACCCTTGGGTTTTATTGGCAGGATTTTCAGGGTTGGTTTCTCAGCCTTAAGACACTCTACTTTTATGTGTCCTTGCTCTCTACAATTGAAGAAACAAGCACCTTCTTCTTATACTTGAAGTATGCAACACAATTTCCCTAATGCTTCTTTTTACACTGGTCGCACCATTTTGTTTCTTGGCTGCTCCCAAATTTGGTGTTGTTAGTGTTTGACTTTGATAATTTGTTCTTCTTCTTCTTCCCTGAGGAACCTTAACTCTTCCTATTCTCGTCAACTTCAGCTCTGTCGGCGGTCCTTCCCTTGATCATGTTTCCAACAGACTTCGCAACACAGATGGCTACCTCAAGAGTAGGTGTCTGATGTACTGGCATAGAGTACTCCCAGGGTAGTCACTTTGCATACCTATCGATCTTTGTTATCGAGAACAATGCAGAAGGTAGACTCCATCTTGTGTGAAAGCATTGGTATACTCATCGATGGATATGTTGTCCTTCTTTAGTGTCTGGAATTTGTTCTCTAGTTCCAACATGTTTTGTGTTGAGTAAAACTTATGCTTGAAGTTTACCAGGAAATCATCCCACGAAAGCATTGAAGCTTATGGTCTTCCCCAACATGTTCCACCAACGAACCACTATGTCTTTAAATTGTCGCACATCATAGGTGGTATGTATTTTTCCCATACAATCACACGTAGTGAAGGATAACACCATTTCTTTCCCATTAATAGATGATGGTTTCCAAGTCAAAAAGTGTTTATACTTGCACACACTTCTGACATAATGATTCCTCCTAACTTGTGGTCTTTCTGGAGGAGTAAATGGTCCCTGATTACTGTTAGAGTCGTTGTTTCCTTCTTAAACCGAAGTTGCTTAAGTAGGAATCGGTTCATCAATCCTTTGCTTATTAATTATGGGTTCATTAATTACTGGTGCTTGGCCTCTATCATTTGCTAATTCTTGAGTCAGGAGTTCCCTAAACTCGCGTCGTTGTTGATCTAGCATGGTTTGCATCGTCAATTGAGCTTCTTCCATATTAAACTAAGTAGCTCCCTCTCTTTTTCTTGAGGTGTTGGACCTTCCTCGTTATTTATGACTTTACCACTCTTGTAATCGTCATTTAGTTGTATACTCGTAGATATGAGTAGTTTAAATTTAGTAATATTTTACTTACTAAAATGTAGATATATATTTTGCATATAATATCAATTAAGTTATCTTCCTATAAAATGCTAGTGCGTGTGTCTATATCATAGCTATTTAGGTATCTATCCTAAAGTACGCTATCACACAACTCACCATTTTCATTTAGCTTCTAAGTTTAAGTATAGAAATTATCAAAATTCCTAATTCGTTTAAACTAATGCTCTCATACCAGCTGTCACATCCCCCATTTCCCAGGACCAGTTAAAACTTTTTCTTTAGGCATTAAAATAATGAGTTGTCTTTGTTGCGGAAAATCCCAGTTTAATAAAAACAATTTGAGATAACAAATATTGCTTTATAATATTAAAATACCAATGATGTCCTAATTGTTATCCAACATAGGTTACAATATAAATACTTCAGAAATGACCTAAAAGCAATTAAATGTTTATCTCTTATTTTACTCAGCATCCTAATTACTTTCCAGCAGGCTTAGTTCCACTACCTGTGATGCATATAGATCGAGTGGGTCATGTTTGGGAAAACCTGGTGAGATACATAGGGTTTCCAATCCCATAATATTTTTATGATAATAAATCATATTAATAATACTGCAAGTTAAACATTTCCAAACAATATAGCTATATAAGTCCAACGTAAATATCTATAAGACACTCTATCCGGATATACACTGTCCAACCAATTCTCACAAATCCTAGCTCAATGATTATCTGAAAAAAAATCACCTAACTTGATAAATCGTTTCAGCAACAATTTGACTACACAACCAATATTCAAAGTATTTGATAAATATGGTATCCCATTTTTACGTATGTTGTTTATAAGCTCACACTAGCAACGTAATTTACAAGATCGTCCAGAATAATCAATTGTTGCCATCTTACTCTAGGAGATGACCCAGACATACCTTCTAGTGGTCCATTACAGACCCACCATTTTTTGGTTCTTTAGAAAGAGGAGGACTACTATACTCTACTTTGACCTCACACTTTACCCCGTAATGAGACTTATTCAATATCCAAATTATTTTGAACTAAGCATCATTTCCAAGCCTTAGTTTATAACTAAATAATGCTATAATAAAACAATCAATTTCTAATACAGTTCCTGATCATGTAATACTATCATAATTTATGATATACAAATAGCACAGAATACAGTTATTACAATTAATGTTTTCTAAATCTTCTAAGTAATAAATACTTGTATTAATATTATACTCTTGAAAGTAACTACGCTTTCACCTGGTTAAAAGGTGAAAGACATTTGGTTATGCATGTGCTTTGCCTAACACTTCAACTTATCTTTTTAAAATAATAGCTTTTCTAGCGACAAACCGGAAGTTACATGGGCAGAACTTCGAGACAAAAAACTCTATTGTATCGGGCTTTCTGATAATCCATAGCTTTGCTACTAATACTTAAATGTCCTAAAGTTGTGCTTCGAGGTTGGGAGAAAGTTTGAGAGAAAACTGTAACAAAGGTGTGTGGAAAAATGAAGAAAATTTGGATCAAACCGTATCTTCCACGTGTCACATTCTCCTCATGCTATGTGCTAAGTCGGCTAAGAGTTGTCTTTGTGACTCTCCATGTGGCATGCTCTCAGGCCGCCCATCATCATCTTACCAGGCCTTTTCCAAATCTTTGAAAAATCATATATTTCACATACGAACTCCATTTTTTACGTTCTTTATATCCAAGCATAGGTATTTCCAAGTACTGCAACTTTCCTTTAGATCCCAACAGCTAATTCTCATTCTATTTTAAATTTATATTTTTATATATACTACACTATTAAAATCCGTGCAAAAATCATAACTCCTTTATACGGACTCCGTTCTTGACTGTCTTTATATCGATGAATTTGTATTTACGAGATCTTTAACTCTCATTTATCTTGTTTTGGCTAACAATCAACCAATTTTAATTTTTATTTATGTGTTGCACATTGTTGTTATGTGTTGTACTATCTCGTACCCATTCTAACAGCTACTTCCAAGGACCCAAAAACATTTGGCTAACTAAACTCTCTATCTAATTTTAGATAATGAGTGATGACCAGTATGATAAAAAATGGTACATTGATAGTGGTTGTTCGCATTACATGACTAGGAAGAAGCATAATTAAAGGCCTTCAAGGTGCATCTGATGTCAAGTTTGAAATAATGAAAGAGCTTCAATCAAAGGTTATGTGGAATATTTTCAATTTTCAATAGAGCATGTTTCTTATGTGGAAGATTTAAAACACAACTTGATAAGTATTTCTCAATTGAATTTTGGTACTGGTAACAAAATAACATTTGATGAAGAAGGTAGTGTCATTGGAAATAAGTAAACAAAGGAAGTTTTACTAAAGTCAATGAGCAAAGGTGAATTATACCCATTGGATATGAAACCAATCAACGGTGCTCCCTTGATATAACTTCTTCCAACTCCTACAACTAACATAATTTGGTTATGGCATTGGTGGCTTTCACATCTAAATTTCAAAAACATCAACAAGGTTGTGACACGAGATTTGGTAAGAGGTTTACCGGTTTTAAATATTGACAATGATTCTTTATGTGGTGCTTGTGGATAGGGAAAACAACATCGACAATGTCATCCCATAATTATCGATACTAACATTACAAATCCATTTGAATTGTTACATGTTGATCATTACAAACCATCAACAATTGAAATTTATCATTGTAAAATGTATATTCTAGTGATTGTTGATAATTTTTCTAGATTCACCTGACTGTATTTTTGAGATAGAAGTCGGATAGAACACATGAGCTCATCAATTTCATTAAGAATGTTGAATTGTAGTTGAAGAAATTGGTCAGAATAATCTTGAGTGATAATGGGTCGAAAATCAAAAGTCAAGTATTAGATTCATATCTTTCAGAATAAGGAATTACACATACGTTTTATGTAACATATACTCCTCTACAAACATAGTATTTGAAAGAGAAAATAGATCACTTTGTGAAGTTTGATCTATGCTAAATTATGCATTTTTACGATTTTACTTTTGGGATGAACCCATATTAACCGCTTGTTTCACAAGAAGTAGACCCCTCACATATAGACGATTCAATATCACACCTTATATTGTCATCAAAAACAAGAAACCAAATGTTAAATGTTTTCATGTTTTGGAATGCAGGTGTTTTATAATGAATCTGAAAGATAATATCACAATGTTTTAGTCAAAATCCAATGAAGGATTTTTTTTTTCTTGGATATGCTTAGAATTCCATAACATACAAGGTGTTGAATAAAATAACACAAAAGATTAATGTAATGTTCCAAATTTCCGAACCAAAATTTTAACTTTTGAAATAATATTAGACATTCTAAACCCATCCATTTAGATGCATATTATAATAACCATTTGTTTAAAATCAATATATTATACCAGATTTTAAAAATAAAATCGGTGGAAGTCTCAAATAGTAACATAACACCGATGCAAATGTAAAGCCAATTCGTGCCCTTCTTTTTCACACTTGAGCCACCTGAAAGACATTAAACTAAACAATGTAAGCATCAAACTTACTAAGTTCTCCAATATACCATATATCAAATTTCATATACAATGAATAAATACAAAGGCTCATAGTCAACACCTGAGTGGGCCTATACGTATATATTCCTCATCCTAGTTTGACATGTTAATCTTCCAGTATGCTCATAGTCAACACCTAAATGGGTTGATATGCACATATCCCTCTCCCCGGTCTTATCTATTAGATTTCATCCTCATCATATTCAATACCTAAGATGTAACATTCAAGTTTAGTGGTATGCCCCTTTTTTACCCGTTTTGTGAAATTCTTTCATTTTTGTCGCTAGCCGAGTAAGCTAAGCGTATTGGCTCGAGAGTTGCATCGCAGAAGCACCCACGTACTCTGGGAGTACGTGGGAGTACGCATGGCATACACAATGCAAAGGGAAACCCTAATTTTTAGGGTTTGTGACCTATTTAAATAACTTATGTCACCCTTGGATGTCCTTATGAACAGCCTCTAGCTCTCTATACCCTAAGTTCGAAACCCTAATTGCCATTTATGAGATTTGAGCTTAGAAGTGAGTTTTGCTAGTCTTTTTGGTAACTTGAAGGAAGAATAACACTTGGATGTTGCTTTGGAGTGGCTTGAGCTTGTAGATCCAGAATCATCATCACCTTTGCAAGTTATTTGAGGTATAAATCACTCAACTTTATTGTTCCTTATGTTAGATCCAGTTTAGGGTGTTATTTGTGCATTCTTGGGTCCTTTAAGCCATATTTGAGAGTATGGTCTACTGCAGAAGCCACAAATGTTAGATCTTAGCAGCTTTGAGGTCCCATATCCATAAAAATGCAATCTTTATGAGTTACTTTAGGATCCTTATTATGGTTCTCTTTGAGTTTTGGGTCCCATTAAGCCATCCATGGGAGTAAAGTTGCAAACTTTACGTGTTAAGACACCATTTAGGATCAGATATGAGAGTTTGGCTTAATGGTTTATCCGATTAAGTGCTTAATGGGTTGGGTTGGTCGTCTGAAGAGTACGCGAGGCGTACCCAGCTTATATGCTGCGCATAGTAGCCCCGGAGGGAGTACGCTGAGCGTAAATCTGAGTACGCCAAGCGTACTTAACAGTTTGACTTATGTTGACTTTTGCGTATTAGGCAATATTTTGAACTTTTAGGGTTTAGGCCTGGTTGGGGCAATGGTCTTTTGATATTGGGGCATTATAAGGCTTTGGGCCTTCTTGGAGTTAGGCCTATTATGGGTTTTGGGCCTATAACAACTGTCAAATTTTGGTCAAAGAATATCGATCAATCCCCATGAATGTTTATTAGAATAGATCAAATGAATGATATCGTTGTGTATATTGAGAAAATAATAATGATAAGAATAACCACATTCGCTATAATCATGTACAATTATATATATATATATATATATATATATATATATATATATATATATATATATATATATATATATATATATATATAGGGGGGGTATCGAATTTAATAACTAATAAATTTTGGTTTTCAAATTTCGATTCTAACCCACATACACACACACACACACACACACATATATATATATATATATATATATATATATATATATATATATATATATATATATATATATATGTGTGTGTGTGTGTATGTGGGTTAGAAGCGAAATTTGAAAACCAAAATTTATTAGTTATTAAATTCGATACCCCCCCCCCTAGTATATGAAGTTTAAAATTTGTATGTATGTATAAGATATACATATACATACATACAAATTTGTATGTATGTATATGAAGTTTAAAATTTGTATGTATATATATATATATATATATATATATATATATATATATATATATATATATATATATGGGAAAAGTGAATATACCCTTAAGGGTATATAAGCTTACGTACCCAAACTCATCATACTACGTCATTTTGTATCATATATATACATTGTAATTGTCTAATGTTATTATAATTCAACTTCTAACTTGATTTACTTCCAAGATTTTTATAAATTTCACATTTATCTTCCTCTCATATAATTTTCATTTTAAACTATAATATATATAGCCTAGTAGGTGTTCGGCAAAAATATGTGATGTAAGAGGAAGATAATAGTGAAATTTCGAAAATCTTGAAAGTAAATCAAGTTAGGGTTGAAGTTTAAGAACATTATAATGAATATATCAAACAAAATGACGTGTTATGATGGGTTTGGGTACGTAAGCTTATATACCCTTAAGGGTATATTCACTTTTCCATATATATATATATATATATATATATATATATATATATATATATATATATATATATATATATATATATATATGGAAAAGTGAATATACCCTTAAGGGTATATATAGAAAAGTGGGTAACAAGATTTAACACACACACACACATACATATATATATATATATATATATATATATATATATATATATATATATATATATATATGCACATAGTTCACATGATATGAGATTAATACATAATTATATAATGGGATTTTGAGTCGAAACATAAATATATATACATAAGGCAAATTCGAAATCTTGAAAATAATGTTTATATATGTAAAATCATAAGAAATATGAGTAGAGTACAATCAAATATTCCAAATAATTCTCAAAGTTAGAAAAAGATAATTACAATTCTACATTGACCTTTGTAGAACATTTAGTCATAACCCTATACCCTGTCACCTAAAAATCGAGTAAAGGTTCATATATACACACAAATACAACAAATACATACATATATACATACATGGACCGTGGAAGTGGTACCCACAAATCTACTCTAACTATTCTAATGTACCAAGTGTAGTATATGAACCTTCCAAAGAATTTGCATGTGTAGGTTGTTGGATTAGATGTCTAAGCCCATAACTATTATTGGTATGTACTTGACCCGAGAGTAGCATGGTCCATTTGGGTTGCATATCATCAGGACAATTTGTTAGGATGGACTCTTGAGAGAAAGGTTATATATGATTTATTAATATATTATAAGTTATAATATATTAATATGAAATCATATGTTTTATTAGTATTGATCAAGAATTAATTTGGAATTAATTTAATGATCAAAAGAGACTAATTAAATATATGGGGACTAATTATGATAATTAGTTATATTTATATGTGTTGGGCTTATGATCCATGTTGGACCAAGTTTATGTATGGATACATAAAGAGTTGGGCTACATGAACCATGGATCATAAACCCATGGGTATGGATTTGGGTTATACCCATGACCCTTGAAATCCAACATATAAATACATGCTCTTAACCTAAAAAACGCCTACATGCTTGTTCTTGGAGTTCATGGGTGTTTTTGGGTGCATGGAATTCTCTCTCAAGTTCGACCTTTGTCCATGATGTGTTGTGACTTCATTTGAGGCTTCCACACTATTGGGGCTAATCTCTTTAAGGCCAAATTTATCAAGTTCTACAAGCTACACTAAGAGGTAAACTTCTAATTAGTATTTTATGTACTTTATATCATTTGTATGCTAGTTGTAGGCTTAAAGCTTTGGAAACCATTTGCATGTATAATTAGTGAAAACATAGATCCAAACCTTCTAGGGTTCTATGTGCACCATAGGATGTTGTAGTATACAAAACCTAACAATGGTATCAGAGACATGGGTTGTTTTCTATTATATTGATGCAAATTTTTGATTTTCAAAGTTGAAAAAAAAAAGAAAAAAAAAACATGAAGTTTGTCAAATTTTAAGATAATTACTTGTTTTGTGAAAAACTAATTATTTGTAAAATTTGAATCATTTGCTATAAGAGTTGAATTAGGTCAAATTTAGTAAAAGATAAAATGATATGATTATTTTATTAGTTTTAAAAGTTTGATCTAAAGAGTTTTTTTTTTTTTTGAAACCTCCATAAGTTATGGATATGAAAGTTTTTAAAAAAAATTGATTCAAAGTCTTTTATGGAGTTACAAAACTTGGTGTTAATGTTTTAAAGAATTCCATAACTTGTTCTTAGGTTATGGAACATGAAAAGTTTCATCATAAAACAGGCATTTAACTCCATAAGTTATGGAATCCAAAAGTTTTCAAAAGTTTTCAAAAGTTCCAAAATTTTCCCTCAAGTTTTGAAATTTGAAAAAAGTTTTTATGAAAAAAAAATTGAATTCTAAAACTCTTGGGTTCATAACTTAAACAATTAATTAAATGGTTTTAATTTTGAATTTAATAATTAGAATTATGATGTTTTGTTGAATAGTTCAAATTAACTCTTATGGACTTTATTAATAGTTAATTAAAGCGTTTAATTAAAACAATATTATTAAATCCATAAATATATGGTTTGAGTTTAATTAAATTAAAAGTCTAGTTTAATTAATAGATTAAACCACCAAGTATTTTACATGTCTAGAATACACCCTTATATTATTATAATATTAAAAGTTTAATAGATTATATGTATAAGTAAAAAGTCGGTCTTACCGTTAGTAGGCCTCATTCACGAAGCTGGTCTATAAGGGGGGGTATAAGGTTACTGCCTATAAAATGGCAGTTTAATTGGTGTCCACTCTCACCCACCGCTTCCTTGACTGGTGGAGGGTCGTTAGCTGAACGGGTAGGACAGGACATTAATTCTCCCTTCATTAAAAGTATAATGATAAATACTAAGTAACTCAACTTTATTAAATTCCCAATCTTAGTTACTTTAGGAAAATGCGGATTTGGTGCTAACCCATGAAATTACACTTTGTACCCTGTTATGTCGTTAGTGGAGCGTGTGTGGTTAACCGGCACACTAATCTGGGACTGACAGTGTGTGGCAAAGGGTAGCTTGATGTTAATCATAGATCAATGGAGCGTGTGTGGTTAACTGGCACATTGATTAGGTGGTTGTAACATTAAGTGTACCAAGTTAAATTGCATGGTTATTCACTCCTTGTTTGTGATCCTCACCATCTCAGTCACAAACCTTAAGGGCACAATCGAGATTTAAACATGCCATTGAATAGTTCAATGAATCTCAAAAGATCTAGGAGTTTCAATTCATTTAAAACCTAATGTTAAATTTTGTTTTTCATGGTGGAAATTGGTAAATCGTCATTTACCTACCTTCAAATATTTTGTAGCTTGGATTACGGCATCCCTCTTCCAAGTTATAAAATATTGTGTTAGGTCCTAGCCTTAATATTTCATATTGGGTGTTATATTAAGGACCTAAATCAACTAAACTTCAATTTCTCCCTCATAGATGTCTAGTTATGACAACTATGGTCTTCCATATCCTTTTGGATAAAGCTATTCTAATGAAGATGATATCATAAATGGTGATCAAGGTGAAATATTAATCCCTTTGTTGTGCATTAATGGGACTGGAAATCATACTTCACTTCCTCCACCTCCTCCAATTATTCTCCCTAACCCACAAGTTCAAAGACTTGAAAAGTTCAAGGTCACTCAAGCCCTATTGGCAAGATGGAAAGTCTATGTGTGCTCACATCTTGGAGATGAAGTCACATACTGACAATCCGGGAGAGTTGGGTGTCAAAGTCTTGAGGAAGTTGGTTGTTGACTAGGTTCTTCAATCACTTCCTAAGTCACATAGTGAGTTCTTTAAGGACTACTATGTGACAGACCATGACATGACCCTTAATGATCTTACCTATTTGCTTGATGCTGCTGAATCAGCAATGATTTGGAGCACTGGTAAAGCAAATTTGATTGGAATATCTACTTCCCAAACTTCCATGGACATTCACAATAGTAACAATGGAAATCCAGAAAAGCTTTCTCTTCCCAATGGAAATGGATCGGCCATAGTCAAGTCGGTTGACCAAATGGTAAAGAGAAAGGCTAAGTCTGAGATAGTCCCATGTACCATTCCCAAAGAGTCCATATGTTTCTATTTCCAAAGAAAGGGGCATTGGTTGCGAAGCTACCCTATTTACCTGAAAGATCATAAAGGTGGTAAAGTCAAAAAGGTTTGACTCTACTTCGGGTAAAGTCCACTATCTAACTCTATTAAGTTCCTATTTTGAGATTCTTATTACATGATGTGACTAGGTCGTATTTTGATGTTTTAAGAATCAAAGAAAATAGAGGAAGCTTAAAAGAAGAATATGTTGATTCTGATCGCGAAGATGGATTTCGATCGCATGGTTCGGTGATCAGAATTTTGCGTTGTTGCTTAAGAGTTGGGATAGATTGCCTAGGAATAAATAACAACATTGAATTCATATGTATTTGCATTGTAAGGATAAGTTTTTCCGCAATTTTAAAATAAAACGAAAATTTTGATTTTATTTATTTTAAGTATCCTTACAATGGCATTTGTGAAAAATTATTGTTTATATGATTCCATTGATAGCAATATTGGAAAATAGATTTGATTCTTTCGTTCGTGGTAGTGTCATAATTTACCAAATAAGGAAAGATTCTCTGTTGGATATAGTGTCTAAGTCCATAACTATATTTGGTATGTACTTGACCCGACCCGGCATGGTCCATTTGGGTTGCACTTCACCCGAACAATTTATGGATAATCGTTTGAGAATAGTATAAGTTATGATTTATTAATATATTATATGTCCTAATATATTAATATAAAATCATATTATTTAATTAGTATTGATCTATAATTAATTTAGAATTAATTTAGAGATCAAAAGTATGACTAATTAAATATGGGCTCTTGTATTTATATAGTGTGGGCTAATGCTTATTTGGAATGGGCTAGGCTTGCATGGAAAGTCCATGGATACTCCATGGAGCTTTAACCCATGGATCTCATGGAAATGAAAAGACATGGGTATTAGGGTTTACATGGATGTAACCCTAATCCACCACACTATATAAAGGAGGCTTTGGTTCTTGAAATTGCACTAGTTGATGTGTGTAAACTAAGAGGGCCGATTTCAAGAAATTTGTGACTATTCTCTCAAGTTTCCAAGTTTATGGTGATTTGTGACTTCCATTTGAGGCATCCACATTATTGGTGCTAGGCTCTCAAACTCCAAGCAATCAACTACTACTACAAGGTAAGTAATTCTACTAGTTTTATTTGATTCAAGTACCCCATGTCATGCTAGTTAGGATAAGAACCTTGGAAAAATAATTATTTGCATGTATCTTAGTCAAACATAGATCCAAGGTTTCTAGGGTTGCATGTACACCATAGGAGTGTTAGAATGCTGAAAATCTATCAGTGGTATCAAAGCCTGGTTTGTTTATTTGATACTTGATGCAAAAAAAAAAAGAAACTTGAAAATCGAAGTTTTGTTCAAAAGCTCGTATCAAAATTTCAAGTTTTGTATATGTACTTACGATTCTTGAAATTCTTGATATGAACATTCATAAACATATGAGTTTAGAAGATCATAGAAATTATGTGCTAATAATTGATTAGATTAATTCTTGATCTTTATGTGTTTTAGTGGAGTCCATAACTAGTTCTTAAGTTATGGATAACCAAAAGTCACATTTATAAATAACCATTAAAAGAACACATAGGTTACAAAAAATGAAGAGTCTTCTTTTTTAATAACCATTAACTCATAAGTTATGAGAAATGAAAAGTCTTGGAAGTTTACAAAAGTTGCCCTCAAGTTTTGGAACATGTAAAGTCATATTAAAAACTTTAGTTCCAACCCCTAGAATTTTAAAAGTTAAAATTCAACCCTTATACTTTATAATATTATAAGTTTAATAATATTTATATATGTATAAGATCAAGTCGTCTTACCGCTAGTACGCCTCATTCACGAAGTCGGTCTATAAGGGGGGTATATGGTTGTTGCCTATAAAATGGCAACTTAATGGGTGTCCACTCTCACCCACCGCTTCCTTGATCGGTGGAGGGTCGTTAGCCGAACGGGTAGGACAAGGACTTATAAATTCTCATTAAAAGTATAATGATAATACTAAAGTAACTAAACTTTATTGAATTCCCAATCTTAGTTATTTTAGGAAAATGTGAATAAGGTGCTAATCCATGAAATTACACTTTACACTTTGTTTAAGTCGTTAGTGGAGCGTGTGTGGTTAACCGGCACACTAACTTGAACTTAACAAGGTAGGTAAAGGGTGACTTAATGTTTATCATAGTATCGATGGAGCGTGTGTGGTTAACCGGCACGTCGATTGAGGGGTAATACATTAAGGGTACCAAGTAATTTGCATGGTTACTTCACACCTTGTTTTGTGATCCTCGGCATCCCAGTCACAAAACTTGAAGGGCACACTCGAGATTGAAACATGCCATTGAAGAAAGTTCAATGAATCTCAAAGAATCTAGGAGTTTCTAAACCAATTAAAACCTAATTAAATATTTCGTTTTTCATGGTGGAAATTGGTGAATCGTCATTCACCTACCTTCAAATATCTTATAGCTTAGATTACGGCATCCCTCTTCTAAGTTATAAAATATTGTGTTGGGTCTTAGCCTTAATATTACATTTGGGTGTTTTGTTAAGGACTATCTCTATATCTATTCTAATCTATTCCCTCTTCTTTTCAGATGTCTTCCAATAACAATGCTTCTGGCTCAAACCCTACTAGCTCCTTCTCTCTCATGAATCTTTGTGGGAGAGTCATCTTTGATGGGTCCAACTTTATAGATTGGATCAGAAACATCAGGATGGTCACTCGGTATGAGAACAAAGAATATGTTCTCGACAAGGAGCTGAAGGTACCCGAGCCAACTGCTACTCCTGAAGAGCTTGCTGAATACGAGGTACATGAAAGAGATGCAACAAAAGTGGCATGCATCATGATGGCCACCATGACAGCCGAACTCCAAAAGTCCTATGAGGACTATTATCCTTTTGAGATGCACCAGGACTTGATGGACCGCTACCATCAAAGTGCTCGTCAAGAGCGATATGAAATAATCTCCTCCATGATAACAACCCGAATGAAGGATGGTGAACCCATCGCGGGCCACATGCAAAAAATGCAAAGGTATGTGGACCGTTTACTGAAGCTGAATGTGAACTTCCCTGATGAGTTAGCAATAGACATCATTTTGCACTCCTTGCCATCATGTTATGATAAATTCCGCATGACATATCACATGAACAAGGAAGAAGTCGCCCTCAGCAAACTTCAAGGACTCTTGAAGACCGCCGAAAGTGGTCTAAAGGGTAAGTCGGGTGTTACTACTCCTACTCTTACTCCAACTGCGGCCAATGTCTTGGCAATCGGGCATGGCAAAGGGAAGAAGAGAAAGAACCCTTCTAAGGGTGCCAAGGGTAAGACCCTTGAAGGCTCCTCTTCAAGCAAAACCAAGAAAGGTTTTGTCACTCCTTCTGCTAACCCTAATGAGGCTGAATGCTACTATTGCCATGAAAAGTCGCACTGGAAGCGAAACTGCCCAAAGTACCAGCAAGATTTGAAGGATGGGAAAGTAAAACCCAACCATGCAGGTATATACACTATATTGTCTAATAACTCACCTCATTCTAAGTCTTGGGTCCTTGATACAGGTTGTGGTATTCACATATGTTGTGATTTGCAGGGACTAAAAAAAAGTGAGAATGTAGAGCAGGGAAAGATAAACTTGATCATGGGAAACAGGAAAGCTTCACCTGTCACCAAGATAGGAGTTTATTCCTTAGTGCTAAATAGTGGGTTTACATTAGATTTGAATAAATGTTATTATTCGCCATAAATGGCAAGAAATGTTTTTTCCTTTCATGCATTGTATAAACAAGGTTTTACCTTTTATTTTGATAATAATAATGGTAGTATTGATGCTTTCTTTAATAATGTTCTTTATTTTAAAGCATAACCTTGTGATGGCGTGTATGAAACTGTATCTGTTGTAGATAATCTAGGAAATAATGTATTATGTATTAACTCTTCCACTTGCTTAGATAAAGCATCCTTATGGCATTGTCGTCTTGGACATGTAAGCAAGAAACGCATAGGCCAACTCCAAAAGGATGGAGTCTTGGAGTCATTTGACCTAAAGTCAGATGATAGTTGTGAATCTTGTTTGCTTGGTAAAATGACAAAGTCACCTTTTACTGGCACTTGTGCTAGGGGTGAAGGTTTGTTGGACCTCATACACACGGATGTGTGTGGACCCTTCAGAACCGCCACAAGAGATGCTAATCGGTTCTATGTGACTTTTACTGATGATTTTAGTAGATATGGATATGTCTACCTAATCAAGCATAAGTCAGAAACCTTTGAGAAATTCAAAGAGTTTAAGCAAGAAGTGGAGAATCAGTTGGGCAGGAACATTAAGATGCTTCGATCCGATCGTGGTGGTGAGTATCTTAGTACTGAGTTCCTTGACTATCTTAAGGAATGTGGGATTGTCTCATAATTGACACCTCCTAGGACACCACAGTTGAATGGTGTAGCTGAGAGGCACAATCGGACCTTGTTGGACATGGTTCGTTCCATGATGAGTCGAGCTTCGCTACCAATCTCATTTTGGGGGTATGCCTTAGAGACTGCCGCCCATATCCTTAATCTAGTCCCTACAAAGAAGGTTGCCAAAACACCTCACGAGGTGTGGACTGGAAAAGTTCCCAATCTAGACCACATCAAGATTTGGGGTTGCGAGGCTTTCGTGAGACGCGAGACTCACGATAAGCTTGAACCCCGAAGCGAAAGGTGTATTTTCATCGGCTACCCACAGAAATCCTTTGGTTACATCTTCTACAGACCCAGTGATAATGTGGTCTTTGTAGAAAGAAGAGGATTCTTTCGAGAGAGAGAATTCATGAGCCAAGGAGACAGTGGCAGACAAATTGACCTTGAGGAAATTCAAGAGTCAAGTGGTGAAGGAACCTCAAACCCTAGCCCTCAACCTGAGGAGGAAACTCCTGTTGAGCCGACTGAAGAATCTATACCTCTGAGGCGTTCCACCAGAGTTAGGAATGCACCTGAGCATTATTATGGTTTTCATATTACTGAAGAAGGTGAGACACTTATCAGTGATAACACACTGGTAAATCTGGATGAGCCTAACAGCTACACGGAAGCCATGGCAGGCCCTGAGGCTGCTAAATGGAAAGAGGCTAAGGATAGCGAGATACAGTCCATGTATGACAATCAAGTTTGGAACTTGGTTGACAATGTACCTGATCGTAAGATAGTTGGGTGCAAATGGATCTTCAAGAAGAAGACCGACATGGATGGTAATGTACACACTTATAAGGCACGACTGGTTGCAAAGGGTTATTCTCAAACTCCGGGAGTTGATTATGATGAGACCTTTTCACCAGTGGCCAAGATTAAGTCTATTAGGGTTTTGTTAGCCATTGTTGCATTTCATGATTATGAAATATGGCAAATGGATGTCAAAACCGCTTTCCTTAATGGAAAGTTAGCTGAAGATGTTTACATGGTTCAGCCAGAGGGTTTTGTCAGTACAGAGTACCCCAGTAGAGTGTGTAAGCTCGAGAAATCCATTTATGGATTAAAACAGGCACCTCACAGATGGAATCTTTGCTTTGATGAGAAAGTCAAAGAATTTGGCTTTTCAAGGAGTAAAGATGAATCTTGTGTCTATATCAAGGCTAGTGGGAGTATAGTCAGCTTTTTGGTATTGTATGTGGATGACATACTACTCATAGGAAATGACATCCCAACCCTGCAGGAAGTAAAGTCCTGGCTTGGGAAGTGTTTCGCTATGAAGGACCTTGGAGAAGCTGCCTATATCCTAGGGATAAGGATTTTGAGAAACAGGAGTAAAAGACTAATTGGACTTAGTCAAAGCACCTATGTGGACAAACTGTTGAAAAGGTTCAACATGCATAACTCCAAGAAAGGAGAGTTACCCATCCAGAGTTACGCCACATTGAGTAAGACACAAAGCCCTAGTACTGAGGCTGAGATAGCAGAAATGAGTCGAATACCTTATGCTTCAGTTGTAGGATCGATCATGTATGCTATAACGTGTACTCGACCTGATGTAGCCTTTGCTTTGAGCATGGTTAGCAGGTATCAGGGGAACCCTGGCAAGGCACACTGGACTGCGGTAAAGAATATCCTCAAGTACCTACGGATGACTAAGGATTGGGTCCTTACCCTCGGTGGCAGTGAGGACTTGAGAGTTGTAGGGTACAGTGATGCTAGCTTTCAGACTGACAGGGATAATTTCCGCTCTCAGTCGGGCTGGGTCTTTACTCTAAACGGAGGGGCAATTACTTGGAAAAGTTCCAAGCAGGAGACAGTGGCTGATTCCACTTGTGAATCAGAGTATATAGCAGCAAGCGAGGCAGCAAAGGAGGCTATATGGCTAAAGAACTTCATCGGAGACCTTGGAGTTGTACCAGCTATAAAGGAGCCAATGGAGATTTTCTGTGACAGCAATAGTGCGGTTGCCTTAGCCAAGGAACCAAGAGATCATGGGAGATCCAGACACATTGACAGAAAATATCACTTCATCAGACATCGAATAGAAGAAGGAATCCTCGTGGCAAAGAGGGTATCATCGGATGAGAACCCAGCAGATCCCCTCACGAAGGGACTGACTCGGGCTAAGCATCTCCAGCATGCTCGGAGCATAGGGCTGAAGGATGATATTAGTTTTAGTAGTTAGATAATCTTGAAATTTGTAAAATGGAATTGACATTTGATGATAAATAAAAGCTGTTATTTATGAGTAAAGTGTTGCTATCTCTTGTCAATCGTTTACTATTATTTCTTTTTGCATGTTTTGACTTCCAGAATAATTATGTTATGGTTTATATCATATTATTCAAACTCTCCACAGTCGGTCATATGTTGGAAGTAGATATGAATCAAGACTGTCATGGGTTGGCTTGTAGAGGTTTAAGATGTTAGACAAAGCAGGGCTACAGCACTCATGAGTGCTCATAAGTTATGAGTATTGGATTCAACCCACGCTCACTTGTATCACTTCATGGAATTTATCTCGAGTGATCGTGAGACAGTAATATCATATAAGTCTTCAAACCTAGAGATATGATTTGTTGCCTATGAGTTGGTTATGCATTGATTGCACGAAAACGCATTGGTAACTCGATGTTATAAACCGTGCTTTTGTGTGTAATTCAACAAGTAGTAGAGCAAACATATGAGTCGAAGTTTATCTGTTCCTTCTAGGATTAGAAGCGATATCTGGGCCCCTCGATGATTTTGTTTTGACCTATGTACCGGGCCCGGTCAGAACTAAATTGATGTGTTCAGTTAAGTTCTATGTCAAACAAATCGGAAATCGGGAAACAAATGTTGGACAATAAGCAAGACCATGTTCCATGTATTTGTCCGACTGATATCTAGAACAGAGGATTATATGATCACTTATCTAAAATGGCGCTTCATAGTTCAACAGAGTTTAAAGAGCTACGATTGCTGATCGGTTCCTGAAGTCATACTTGCAACTATAGTTATTAGACTTATCCAAGTGGGAGACTGTTGGATATAGTGTCTAAGTCCATAACTATATTTGGTATGTACTTGACCCGACCCGGCATGGTCCATTTGGGTTGCACTTCACCCGAACAATTTATGGATAATCGTTTGAGAATAGTATAAGTTATGATTTATTAATATATTATAAGTCCTAATATATTAATATAAAATCATATTATTTAATTAGTATTGATCTATAATTAATTTAGAATTAATTTAGAGATCAAAAGTATGACTAATTAAATATGGGCTCTTGTATTTATATAGTGTGGGCTAATGCTTATTTGGAATGGGCTAGGCTTGCATGGAAAGTCCATGGATACTCCATGGAGCTTTAACCCATGGATCTCATGGAAATGAAAAGACATGGGTATTAGGGTTTACATGGATGTAACCCTAATCCACCACACTATATAAAGGAGGCTTTGGTTCTTGAAATTGCACTAGTTGATGTGTGTAAACTAAGAGGGGCGATTTCAAGAAGTTTGTGACTATTCTCTCAAGTTTCCAAGTTTGTGGTAATTTGTGACTTCCATTTGAGGCATCCACATTATTGGTGCTAGGCTCTCAAACTCCAAGCAATCAACTACTACTACAAGGTAAGTAATTCTACTAGTTTTATTTGATTCAAGTACCCCATGCCATGCTAGTTAGGATAAGAACCTTGGAAAAATAATTATTTGCATGTATCTTAGTCAAACATAGATCCAAGGTTTCTAGGGTTGCATGTACACCATAGGAGTGTTAGAATGCTGAAAACCTATCATTCTCATCAACCAAGTTTTAGTTGGATAGAAACTTGGAATCATGCAACTTGTATTCTATGTTGAATGAGAATTTTGATCTTTGGGAAATTAAGACTAATTCCTTGTTCACATGTTCGTGTGAGTCAAGTGAAGGACTATAGGATCGGGTACACTTAGGTGTACGCTGGTCAGGTCCACCACAAAGATCGATAAGGTTGTTCGTCATGATTTACTAAAGTTTAGTGAATATGATTATACTTACAAGTTTAAGTGTAATTTTGAAACATTGGAAAAGTTTCAATGTAAGGCATAACGAATAAGAAGAATCAAATTAGACAGAAAGATAAAAGTTTCTCCAATCTGAAAAGATGGGAGAGTTTGAGTATCTTGTTTTATGATTATCTTAGTGATTATGAAACCATATCACAATTGATTCTCTAAGGACATCTTAGTGCATTTGTTTGGCTAAGAATAGGAATCGTGGATTGTTGAAATGGTTAAAATCAAAAGATAAATCATACTTCGTTCCAAAAACGAGTCTTAGAGTAATACTCCAAGATTGTAACTCGAATGACATAACCTTAAGAAGGTTTAAAACACTTGTCAAATGTAGAGTAAAATGTTTCTTACTCTTGTACATTTGAAATTGGTAAGTTGTGATGTTTTGGATAAAACAAAGACCAACTAAGGCCAACTGTGTGAAGTGTTTAACTTGATAAGAATCCGCACTAACTCTTGAATATTTGTTTTGTCAAGGTATGGTTCTTGACATCAGAAACATATATGTCAAGAGGTCATTGGGAGTTTTAAAGATCTTGAAAAAAAAATTCAAGAACTAATCAAGAATAAAACCTATTGTTTACCACTAGCACGCGACTTGAGGTTTGTAACCTATCGTGTTGACATATTCTTGTTTCTGTGCCCATTCCAGTTAAAGTTGAATATGCATGTGAGTTCTATGAGTTCTCAGTTGTTTGCATAACTACTTGGAAGCAATGGTAGGCCCTTGTGCTACCAGATGACAAGAAGTTAAGATTGAACAAGTTCAGTCCATATGAGTTTGTATTTGTCACTAACTTCCTCTTGTGGTTATGAAAAATTCACATGGATTGAAACACATACACCATTAAATCTAACTATCATAAGGTTTCTCTCCGATTCATGAAAATGATGGTGAGGAAACACTTTTACTAAGTAGATTTTAAGTAGATAGCAATTGTGATATTTGCATTCTCAAAGTCGTTAGTGGAGCGTGTGTGGTTAACCGGCACACTAACATGGACTTGTGAGAAATGGCAAAGGTCTAAACAATTGAGACTATGATTACGGCATCCCTTTTCATAGTTCTAAAATTGTTTAGACACTATTTGAGCTATCTAAGGAATGGTGTATGATTTTGATAAAGTCTTATCACAGCATCTCGTATCAGAAATCTGAACTTTGGTAAGAAAGTCAATAAAGTATTGATTTCTAGAAGTCCAGCTGATTTCTGGATACATGTCAAAGCTAGTGGGAGCATAAGTGTTATACTAATAATTATCATGTTAGTGGGAGCATGATTATTATGTTAAGTTTTGCAAGTTAGCAATGTTAATTATAGAAAACAAAAGTTTCAATTTGCAAAGTTATAGGGGTTTGAAAAGTTGTTTTGCTATAATTAAGGGAGAGGAAATTATACTTCATTTCAAATCTAAAAGCTTAGATTGTGAGATTTTAATCAAATTTGGTCAGGATTACACTATTTGTGATCTAAAATTCGATATTTGATTACGGCATCCCTTTTCATAATCTGAATTATGAGAACGTGGCAAATAGAAATAGAAGTATTATAGCAAAAGACTGGTCTAGTATCATGTCTTTATGTGATACATCATGAATCGTGTCCCATATGCTTCAGATATAGGATCGATTACATGTGCTGTAATATTCATCTGTTCTAAATTTTTCCAAATGCCTAGGGCATTAAGAGGAAAAAGTACAAGAACTGGATATGACTAAAATGATTAAGCAATTGTCGAGGACAATCTGAGGTTTGCCAAAGATTGGTTGCTCATGGACAGTTGGAAGTATAGTGTAAATTTTGGAAGGACCATATTGACATATTCTGAAAGGAGGCAACTCTTGTTCACAAGTGATATTCAAAATGGAATATGGAAATGTTTCCATAGGTGGAAGTTATTCTTTAAATCTGTGTAAGAGTAGAAAACTTAATGCAAGAAGGATGTTCAAAGGAATGTACTTTGAATGTGAGATTTCGTTTCCATGGAATTGCTCTCCATTGGAATGCTTTGTAATGTATTTTGCCAAGCCTTTGTGACTTTTGTGCATGTTCATTACAAAAGGATCAATGCATATAAGTTTAGAAGCTAACAGATTTCAGTAAATGACAAAAAATCTTGTATTCTTACATTTGCGAGAAGGATTTGGAATTGTGAAATGAGTATCATTTGAAATGTTGTAAATTGATCTATTCCACAAACAAAGGACCATATGTAAACATAGTGTGCATGCTTGGAGCATGGGACAACTATTGTTTTGATTCAAGTATAAAGCTGATTATTCGAAACATTATACAATGAATAATGACTAATCAATATGGTGATTAAATAAAAGGTGTTTTATTTACTCTCACAAGTATTGGGGCTATATAGGATTAGTATTATTCTTGTGTTTCACTTTGCATGTTTTGACTTCCCGAATAACTAGGTTATTCAAACCGTCCACATTCGACCATACTTTGGAAGTAGGTATTGAGGCAAGACTGTCATGCATGGGTCTGTAGTATGTCTAGATGTTTTTAGACATAGATGCAATATTTGTGAGTGCTCCTGGAATAAGATTCGAGTATTGGATTAAACCCACACTCATTTGAATCACTTCATGGATTTTATCACGAGTGATCATGAGACGATAATATCTTATATTCTTCAAACCTAGAGATATGATTTGTTGACTATGAGTTGGTTGTACATTGATTGTAAGAAAACGCATCAGTAACTTGATGTTATAAAGCGTGCCTTTGTGTATGATTCAACAATTAGTTAGTACAAGCATATAACTCGAAGTTTATCCATTCCTTTTACCCTTGGAGGGATAAAAGCGATATCTGTGAGCCCCTCGATGATTTAAAGATGACAACCCTAAGTGCTCGGTCGGGCCTGGACTGATTTGATTTGTTCAATTAGTCGGTCATCATAAATCGGAAATCGGGAAACAACAGATGGACAGAGAGAATGATTATAATCCATGTCTCAGTCCATATGATATCTAGAATGGAGGAATATATGATCCCTTATCTAATGGACATGTCATTGACTAGGTCAGAGTTCGACAGCGGCTTTTAAGAGCTATGATTGCTAGTCTGGATTTTGTAGTCGTACTTGCAATAATAGTTTTAGACTTATCCAAGTGGGAGACTGTTGGATTAGATGTCTAAGCCCATAACTATTATTGGTATGTACTTGACCCGAGAGTAGCATGGTCCATTTGGGTTGCATATCATCAGGACAATTTGTTAGGATGGACTGTTGAGAGAAATGTTATATATGATTTATTAGTATATTATAAGTTATAATATATTAATATGAAATCATATGTTTTATTAGTATTGATCAAGAATTAATTTGGAATTAATTTAGTGATCAAAAGAGACTAATTAAATCTATGGGTACTAATTATGATAATTAGTTATATTTATATGTGTTGGGCTTATGATCCATGTTGGACCAAGTTTATGTATGGATACATAAAGAGTTGGGCCACATGAACCATGGATCATAAACCCATGGGTATGGATTTGGGTTATACCCATGACCCTTGAAATCCAACATATAAATACATGCTCTTAACCTAAAAAACGCCTACATGCTTGTTCTTGGAGTTCATGGGTGTTTTTGGGTGCATGGAGTTCTCTCTCAAGTTCCACCTTTGTCCATGATGTGTTGTGACTTCATTTGAGGCTTCCACACTTATGGGGCTAAGCTCTTTAAGGCCAAATTCATCAAGTTCTACAAGCTACACAAAGAGGTAAACTTCTAACTAGTATTTTATGTAGTTTATATCATGTGTATGCTATTTGTAGGCTTAAAGCTTTGGAAACCATTTGCATGTATAATTAGTGAAAACATAGATCCAAAGCTTCTAGGGTTGTATGTGCACCATAGGATGTTGTAGTATACAAAACCCAACATAGGTAATGTACCATCTTATTCTTGACAAATCTTCCCTTCTCTTCCCCCTCCACACAATTTCATTCCATTACACATACATATTCTACAGACATGCAATATATCTAGATGATATATATTCTAGTACCCTTATATCTCCAAGATTTTATTCATTGTACTTAGAAATCTTCTAATATCACATAGAATATGAAGGCTAAGTCCCACCCCTTCCATACGCATGTAACCTATAATATGCATGTGCAAAGTTCATTTCCAGCCAAGTACTTCAATTATGCAAGGCAAAAGAGTAATATCAACTTGGTACAACAAATCTCTCAAAAGCGATTCAATGATACTATGAAATCTCATAAAAATCTGCCATATATCATTCCTTTCCTTGAAATCTAACACAACATATCCTCATTAACTCTCCCTCCCACCGGAACTCTCTCTCTCTCTCTCTCTCTCTCTCTCTCTCTCTTTCTCTCTCTCTCTCGCTCACTCAATCTCTCTTTCTCTCTCTCTTGTTGTTGTTTGATCACCGGAATAAACAAAGAAGGAAAACCGGAGGCTACTGCCTCCGATTTGAGCCATTGCCTCACCCTCTGTCACTCTCCCTTACATATTGAATAACGAACACAAACACTCCCCTGATCGAGCACTGAAGTCGATTGATAGATCGGACATAAGATGCCCCGATTCTATTGATCACCGGAGAAGAGAAGTAACGGATCAAACCATCAACTTCTTCTCTTGTTTTCATTTGATTCAAGCCCCAAGCATCTCATTTGTTCTCTTTTGTTTCATCCAATGACTTTCAGGTGATAATCTCCTTTCTTTCGTTGATTTCGGCTCATAAAACCACAAGCTAACCGCCACGGGCCACCGTGGCCGGCGACGCGTGCAGCTTCGACGACTTGGACGAGTGTCGATTTTTGGTTACAAATCAGTTTCATGAAGTGTATTATTCGACCTTTGTCTATTTTGATGATGTTTACATCAAACTCGAGACTTTTCAGTGCAAAGCTTGTTTCGTGTTCAAGTTTCGTAAAAAACCTATCAATCCCGACTCACGCATCAAGGGTGAGTATCTATGGACCCACTTTACGAATTTTACACATTTGGGGGAGAATACATATATGTTGATGTTGAAATTATGAATTTTGAAAGTATGATTAAGTTATAAGTATATCTTGTAAAACTTGGCACAAACTTTAAAACTTGTTTAACTGTTAAGTTAAGAAACTATATTTTTCTTTTATGATAAGAAGATAAATAAGATGCAAGTTTTTATAAACCATATACTAGAAAGTAATATAAAAGTTGTTTGTGATGAAAAACTACAAGGATATGTTTAATTAGTTATAAGTGGAACTAGTAATGACTAAAGTAACTTAAAAATCGGTTTTTATATATTTGCTTATAGATATGGTTTAGTAAGTTGCACGTTTGGTAAAAGTATGTATTATATACTCGGATAAATATAATAAGGGTTCCACCCATAAATAATATGGATTATCTATTAATGACTCGTAAACCTCATCAATATTATATATTCCTTAATATTAGGAAATAAGAATCAAAACACACATTATATATATACGTGACTGAAATAAGTTAATGTAAATTTGATTCATAATGGTATAAAGGGTTGTTTGAAATAAAAACTCTGTGATTATCGTGCGAAAGATCGTTTATGTAAAAATAAATGTCTTACTAATACGCTGGCAAAAATTATATGATATTTAGATCGTGAGTTTCAAGTAAAGTCGAATAAGAAATTTATTATAATTAGTCATTATAATAATGCAACATCGAAACACGACAAATATATTAAGTCCAGAAGTTATTGGCATTACCAAATGTCGTTTACCTAAAAGACAAATAATTATAATATTTTACTAAAATACTAACACCAAATGTCAGAGCTAGGATACCTACGTTCAACGTTAGAACATACTTCATCCGGGTATCCCAATATGAACCATTTTATAGGGTAAATTCAAAACCGCAAAATTTCTTGGTAAAAACCTTCCTGATTATAACCGTTAATCTGCAGAGAATGACTAACGACAAGTATAGGTGTCATGTTATTTACATTATATGGTTAGACCACCTGCCTTGTATTATCCCAAGGTGGTTGGCTTAAGCATGCCTTATTAAGGTGCCGATGTGAAAGTATGGTGTCATGAGTTCGGTTATAAATATTGTAAAATCCCGAAATTTCCAATATCGTACGGAAATCGGGACAATATCCATTCAAGGATCAATTATCCCACAATCCGGTTAGAAATTAAGGAAAGTAAGAGAAGTTTACCTTATTGATATCCCGTTGGTTTTCAAACTAACTGATATAGTAATCGTTAATAATGATTAACATATGATAAATTGGGGATCCAAAAATCTACTTAATTATTATTTCTTATGTGAATTATGCGCCAGTTAAATAAAACTCACAAAAGGAAAAATGGTTATTTTGATGCCTCGAAAAATAGAAAAATTGCCATTTTATATACACATCTCTTTCCATATATATATATATATATATATATATATATATATATATATATATATATATATATATATATATATATATATATATATTATGGAGTCAAAACCTGTAGATCTCACCAAAAAAAATTTTGACGTATTTTAACATGTATTCTCAGGAAATCAAGGCATGAATTTCATGCAAGGAGTATGTGATCATCAACTTATGTTTCTGTTATAAATTATGTTTTATGCCCTTTTTCGCGTCAATGAGGATTTGTAGTGAATCATGTAATAAAGTAAGATATAAGTACGATATATGTGGTGAAAAACTTTAAATGGATGCTATAATGTTTAATATATGCTATGTTTATGATATTCGATTTAAGTCACTCGCCCAACATTTTCGCCGTCGACTGGGGGTCTGACAGGGCCCAATTGGGAAGTTAGGCTATATTAGGCTTTTGATACTGTTGGATTTCGCCTCAGATTTTGGGCCAAGTGAGGAAAGCGGTAAAATGGACTTTTACCCAAAGGGTTGGACATCAGACTAGGATTCAAGTTTTGGATTGTGGACCAATTATTAATTAGATATTATTTGATGGTGTTAGCGCGAGGATTTTTCCAGATCAGCATTCCAAGATTTTAATTGAGAGATTCAGCAGCTTGAGGTGAGTTTCATCATTGTGTTTGGCGGGTCGAAGGAGCCAATGTCGGCTCATAGTTTATTATGATTAGGATGTGTGTTGTGTACGTAACTCTTCATGTATGAGATCTGGTATCTATACCGGGCGGGGCCCGATGCCAGGTAGGGCCTGATGATTATATTGTATGCTATTTATCTTTGTGATTATTTCATGTGTTTATGTGTTTATATGTATACCGGGCGGGGTCCTATGCCAGGCAGGGCCTGATGACTGACAGATCTGTTCCGATGGGGGCTCGATGTTGGGTAGGGCCCGATGTCGGGCGGGGCCTATTATATGTTTGATAGGTATGGTATGTGGTGTTTTGGGGAACTCACTAAGCTTCGTGCTTATGATTTTCAGTTAATGTTTCAGGTACTTTTGGTTCGAAGGGGAAGAGTTCGGGATGACTGCATTGCACACACCACATTGTTCCACATTTTATATGACTCTGATGTATTTGGATGTTTATTGACATACTCTAATTATACCATGGTTTTATGAACATTTTCTGTATGATGGTTTTATTATTTTAAAAATTGAAATTTTTGCCCTTAATTTTTGGGACATTACAAGTTGGTATCAGAGCCTTGGTTTGAGGGATTTGGTAGGTTTTTATAAAAGGAATGTTTTCCCAAAAGAAAGGGGTGCGGTATCTTTGTATGCCTATTGTATGAGCTTGTAGAAAGAGGTGTGGTGCATGTAATCGACCGAGCTCAAGTAAGTTTTCCCAAAATACGCGTACATGCTTATGTTATGCTTTGAATTGTGATTTCGTGAATCGCATGCTAGATTGGGTTAAGGATCTGATCAAAATTGCATGATAGAATGCTAGGAGAGTGCATTTGTATGCCTATTATATGAGCTTGTAGACTTAGATGCTAGTACTGATCAGTTAGTGATAGGATGACATGTTTAGGTTATGCTTGATTCTGATTACCCAATGGTCGAATGCTGCTTGCTTTGTGCTTTTTAGGGGTTCTCATTAGATTCTGCTAACTAGTAAGCCAATATGCTAAGTTACATATTATTGAGACTGAATAATTTTAGAAGGTTAGGTTTTAACTCTATTGCGTAGCTCTTGTTTGAGTCCAACCGTTGTAGTGTGAGACCTTTCATTTGAAGAATTATCTGGTGTTGGTAATATGCAATTGTATTTGTAAGCTTGATAGAGGGTGTTAGTGGGAGTTCCTTCTGCAGATGATGGCGGAGAGTGTGGGGTGATTGCCCTAGGAAATGTCTAGGAAGAGAATTAGTTCTAGGAGCCTTGTCTTGTTGAGGGTTGTATGTATGGATAAGGGAGTGACTTGTAGAATTCGGAGTTGTCCTTGAGGAAAGTACGGATAGATATGGAAGGTAGTATGGGCCCGTACTACTGGAAGCATAGGATCCGTACTCGAGTCAAGGAAAACCACGATGATACCAGGAAGCTTGTAGAGTATGGGATCCCTCAATGATTATTTATGTATGTTTTGATGGTTTGTGTGGTCTATTTTCAGTATGGTGGCCACACGAGGAGGTTCTAGTAGTGGTTCGGGTTCGGGCTCTGGAGTCGGATAGTTGCGGGAGTTCATTTCGTCTGAGATTACCTGCAACATACTTGAGCAGACTCTTGTTATCTTTGGTACGATCAAGGAGGGTATCAAGCAGGTTTTGGAGGAGCGCTTGGGATCTTTCTGTTCGGAGATGGTTACGTTGATGGGAGCTCACACGTTGACCTTCTGTGAGTTCTGGGCATGTGGGGCTCCGGAATACTTCGGGGAGAAGGACCCGATTATGAGTAGATGATGGTTAGCGGATGTCGCTAATGCTTTCCGCACTAGCATTTGTCCCGATGGGGAAAAGGTCAGACTTGCTTCCTGTCTTCTGAAAGACAGAGCTCGAGATTGTTGGGAGGAGGTTGGACACGCCATAGGGGACGAGGCGGTTGATTCGATGACATGGGCTAATTTTGTGATGAGATTTTGAGCTGAGTTTGCACCAGTGATTGAGGTGCAACAGTTAGCGAGGGAGTTCCAGGACATTTGCCAGACTACTGAGATGGTGGCTGAGATCACCGCGATGTTCTGCGAGATGGTATTGCTGGTTCCGCAATATGTGGTGGACGAGGAGATGAAGAAGTCGAGATACCATGGGATGTTGAGGAGTGATATCTAGTAGTTTGTGAGCCGATCCAGTTGTAGGACACTGTAGGATATGATTGTAAGAGCCAGAGAGAGGGGGATTGATTTAGAGATGGAGAGGAAGAGGCAGCCAGATTAGGCTCAGGGTTCAGGGAGTTCCGGCGAGAGGCCCAAGATATTTGATTCGAGATCAAGAGGCCAACATGGCCAGAGCCACTATGGCAAGTGCGACAAGACGCATGATGGGGCATGCAGGGCGGGTGGTTCTGGCTGCTTTAGGTGTTGCCGGACTGGTCATATTAGTAGAGATTGAACTGCTACTACCAACACCACCCTGGTATCTGATCTGATTTGCTTCCATTGCAATCATAGGGGCTATAAGAAGGCCAATTGTCCGAGTTTAGCAGTAGGAGGACCAGTTGTAGCACCCGCTCCAGCTACTCTACAAATTAATGATGGTCGTCAGGGCAAGGCGGATGTGCACGCCTGATGTGGTGACGGGTATGTATCTTCACCTTATCTCTTTTCGTATGTTGATTTTTCTACTTATGTTTATGTGTTTTGTTATAGGATCGTTCCTCGTGAATGGTATCTCTTCCCTGGTACAATTTAATTCGAGGGTTACCCGATATTTTGTATCTCTTGCGTTCAACAAGAGGTTTGTTAGAGCTCCAGGGGAGCTGGATTGTCCACTAGAGGTTGAGATTACAGATGATTGATATGTCTGGGTATCTAGGGGTCATCAGGATTGTATTCTAGAGATGTTCAGCGAGCAGTGTTCGATCGATTTGTTTCTTATCCCTTTGTGCGGGAACAAGGTCATTGTAGGGATGGATTGGTTAAGCCCCAATGGGGCAGTGATTGATTGCGAGCATCATAGGGTATGTATTCGGACCCTAAGTGGGGGAGATATAGTGATTCTAGGAGAGAGTTCTCAGTGTGAGCCGATTCTATGTTCAGCAGCTAGGTCCAGACGCCACCTTCATTAGAGTTGTTCCGGATATGTCACATATGTTATGGATACTCGGCAAAAGGGTAAGGTGACTGTGGATGAGGTGTCGATTATACGGGAGTACCCAGATGTGTTTTTAGAGGATTTTCCTGGAGTTCCTTCGGAGAAGCAGGTAGAGTTTAGGACTGACTTGGTTCCTGGTTCGGCTTCGATAGCCAAAGCATCGTATCAGTTAGCTCCTCCAGAGATGCAGGAGTTTTCTACACAGTTGCAGGAGCTGTTAGACAAGGGGTTCATTCGACAGAGTAGCTCGGCATGGGGAGCGTCGATCCTTTTTGTGAAGAAGAAGGATGGGTCACATCGGATGTGTATTGACTACCAGGAGCTGAATTAGATGATGGTAAAGAACCGTTATCCACTCCCAAGGATTGATGACTTGTTTAACCATCTTTAGGGTGCATCTTTGTTTTCCAAGATCGATCTACGTTCGGGTTATCATCAAATAAGGGTCAGAGAGGAGGATTGCAGACGAAGGCCTTCCGGACTCGTTATGGTCACTTCGAGTTCGTGGTGATGCCCTTTGGGCTCACCAATGCTCCATCCGCATTCATGGACCTCAAGAACCGCATACGCAGGCCAATCTTGGATCGGTTTGTGGTTGTATTTATTGATGACATCCTGGTCTATTCCAGGACCCAGGAGCTACATGAAGAGCATTTGAGGGAGGTTTTGGAGACGCTGAGGAGGGAGAGGTTGTATGCGAAGTTCTCCTTATGGTTATGCGAGGTGCAGTTTTTTGGGCACCTTGTCAACCAGAATGGTATTCTGGTCGATCCGGACAAGGTTGACGCCATGATGAGAAGGGAGGTTTTATTATTTTAAAAATTGAAATTTTTGGCCTTAATTTTTGGGACGTTACATCAGAGGGCCTATAAATTATAGCTCTCATCCAAATCTGACCAATTAGACTTCCAACTATCCTCCTAGTGGGTCTGAATGCTTACGACCAACTACCCCAAGAATCCAACACATACCAAAACAAAGGACTAACTATCATATCCATATAGTCGTACCCTATTAATACCTAGTCATCCAAATGTACATTGGAAATATAATGTTACGCAGCATATAGTGAAAGCACATGGATGATATGGAAAGTAGAAGATCACAACTCACGTCTTCGAAGGAATTGGCTTATATGAACCACCTAAATCATCATTAGGTGCAACTTAGTGACCAATACTAATTAGAGGTAAACCTTTTGCCTGAAACCCTTAATCCAACAAAGTTTGACAAAAAGTCAAACTAGTCGAAAGTTAATGGTCAACAACCAAAGTAAAAGTCAACTGTTAACGTCCATCTGCAGCGCAACATTGATCGTGTGTCATGACACTAGGCGACAAATTAGTCACAACACCTATTCAAGATTCGTGAGGTGACCGATCCTTGTTTGTGTCATGCTTTTGGTAGACCTTAGTCCTTCTATAAAGCACTTAATCCCATAATACCAAGGCTTAAACTTTGTAGAATCCTTCGAATAATGGTCATAATTGATAAAGTTTCTCACTTTATCCATATGAATGCCTCAAAACAAGTCCAACTCTAACCGTAGACCCAAGAGGGCTCCAAAATGTTACTAACTCCATCTAAAATGTCATGAAAGTTAACATCAACTTCTTTTCACCACAATGGGTCTGGAATAACATCATATACAATATTTGGGACCTGGAATATCCCCAAATCCATCAAAATTATCATGAAAGGTGTGACAACCCAAAAATCCTTGCCTTGTAAGTTCAGCCATTCAATCCAACTGGGTGTCAGACTCGTTCCTGCTATCTTTTAGCCTTGTTTAGAGTCTGTTTAAGGGTTCAAAGCTCCTTACATTCAAGCATCGGGTATAGGATTGAGTTGCGTAAGTTCTTCGCGTCGAAATCGAGTCGAACACTACATTAGAGGGAGTGTACGACCGTACACATGAGTGTACGGCCGTACACACATGTGTGTGCGGCCGTACACCCATGTTAGCCGTACACCCCCTCCATAAGAGTGATATCCTTCCATTTCTAAGCCATTTCTTCAGTTTCCAAGTCAAGAACATTGATTTCTCTCTCAACTATCATCGAGCTTTTCACCCCGATCTTCATGAATGTAAGCATTTCTTCCGTTTTGATTTGTTGTTATCCTTCTTAACCTAGTAACACCCTTTGATTTCATCCATGGAAATCATCTTTTGACTAGATCTTCAAATCTTCATCCATTTCACCAAGAACACCAAGAACACACACTTGTTCTTGGTGATTGTGAGCCCTCTTGAGCCTCCAAATCGTAAGTACTCCTTCCCCATGCTTAGTACATGTTAAGAACACTAGATTAACACCCTATAAACGACCAAAACTCAAGATCATAAGGAGTGTATGGCCGTACGCTCATGTGTGGCCGTACACCCCTCAAAACACCCCTAAAGGGCCTCCAAAGTGCAAACCTAGCTTCAACACTTGATGATCAATTGTGCCACAAGCTTCCCTATCATTAAAAGACCCTTTTGTGCACTTGTTACCATGACTGTACGGCCGTACACCCATGGCTGCACACTCCCTATAGTGGCCGTATACTCCCCTTAGATGAATCACATGTGATTCTAACACTTGGTCCAAGTGTTTCCTAGTCCCTAAAGGTGTTTTCTTGCATGTGGTTGCTTCTAAACACTATATTCATGCCAATATATGTCATTTAGGACTCGTTTGTGTCTCGGGACTTCATTCGTGGAACTTCTCATCCTTACGTGCATATTCGTTTGAATCACCCACATAAGGTGAGTTTATACCCCTGTAATCAATCTTTTAAATTGTTTTAAATCCTTTTAAGGGGGGGGGGGGGGGAATACAAGTTGAACACAATGATAATTGTGTAAATGTTTGTCATAAACATCTTTCAAAAGATTACTTATGTCTTTTATAAGTGATCAAAACATTTCAAAAACTCTTTTTAAGTTATGTTACTTTATAGTTTATAAAAATCCGTTTTTAAAAGTACAATCATAACTTAGTAGATAAATGAGTCTTTTCAATAACAGTTCAAGTAAACATACTAGTAAACTATAGTAGGTATAGTTTAGGGGTTCAGTTCATACTAGATGCTAGAACATATTATAAAGAGAATCAGGGAGGAAGATACAATACAACAGAGAGACACACTATACACTATAACAGAAAGAACATACTAAATGTTATAGCAGAAGAACAATACAGGATCTAATTATACCAATAATCACTAACTCATTGTTCTAAACAAAAGGTGATAGTAAATTTGGTATACATGATCATATAACATTAATGTGAATTTACACGACCTAGCAATTTGTTTGCGGAAGTCGTGTTTGGTCCCCAGAATCTCTTGCAGGGAGAGCGTATAGTATGGGTACTACTCATCACATTATGACCTTAATAAACAAACATGTTTTAAGGTAATCAGTACGTCAGGATGTCAATTCAAAAGACAACTGAGTACTTACATTTTCCCATTACTTTCATATTGTGACAGTTCCACTTGAAAGTTAATGCAAACTATTTTCGAGTTAAGATAGTTATAAACTAGGGAAAACTTACATCTTTTCAAACTACAAACAGAACAGTCGAGTCTAGTACATTCAGTAGAGAGGGGCCTATAATGCTAACTTTATGATTCCTTAGTTTATACATCAAGAATATATATTAATCGGATCCGACAGGTAGTAGTATGAGTGCTTTCCGCTTCATTTCCTGTTCCTTGTTTGGTTGTGGGCTTCGAGCAGATTCACCCAGCCTACTATCTATCTGATCTTAGCTATATATATGTTCTTATACACCAAGTAATCATAAGGGGTACCGGGTATGGGCCAGGTCATAGGACACTAATTCAATGCACCGTTTTCTAGTACAAAACATACTTTTCAAATAGAACAATTGGTATACAAAACTAGAAACTTACCAGTAATGGGTTTAATCCATTTTATTAAACCAGTATAAACTTAAAGGACCTTAGGTGGTTAATTCTATAATACCTTAGTTTATACATCAGGGTTATATATAATTAATACCCGATAGGTAGTTGGATGTGTGCTTTCCGCTTCATTTCCTGTTCCTTGTTTGTTTGTGGGCTTAGGGCAGATTCACACAATTAACTATCTGTTCGATATTATATTATATATAGCTAGTATAAACTAAGTGATTATAGTAGGAACCACTGTGGTTACCATTTTTACTAAAAGAAATAAGGGTTTTCTTAAAGAATCTTTTCATCAAATATAAAGGAACTATTACAGTTAACTCCGTGAGTACCAAGTGAATACGTCAGGGTTATATACAACGATGATCTAACAAACAATGGGATGTGTGCCTTCCGCCTCATTTCCTGTTCCTTGTTTGGTTGTGGGCTTAGGGCAGATACACACAACCGATTGTTTGTTTACTCTGGGTTTTATATAACTTGTATCCATTTAGTACTCATAGAAAGGATTGTAGAGTCATTTTTACTTATCTTTCATCAAAGCAGGAAATACAGGATTTTTTGGAGGAACATGCGAACTTTTCTAAACAGAACTTACAACTTACTACAACTTTCTTACAACTCACATTACATCACTAAAATCTTATGAACTCACCAGCTTAAATGTTGATCTACTCTTTCAAAATAACTTGTATTCTCAGGAGACTAGTAGACAGGTACACGCACTGGGATTCAGAAGATGGAGCATAATAGCTTCGTGTCTTTTTGTTATTTACTTTGTAGTCTATGTTGTGTGACCACATACTTTGTAAACACTTTCTTTCTAATGAAATGCTTGTTTATTACTTTGATTACTATGATGCATGTCTTGTGATACTACACATGACATCCTCCACCCCCGAATGTTTCTGCCGTTCCGGTTTTGGGGTGTGACAAAAGGGAAGAATGCATGCTCAAGAATATAGATCTACAAAGAAAAACTTACAAAATGGGGACTTTATGACTTAAAAAGACAACAGAGAACATGCACATATAAGGATTCACCAACGGGAAGCCCAGACCATTTAATGGGAGTGGGGGTGTAATAGCTCTCACCCGATGGTTTCAAAAGATCGAATCTGTCTTTGAAATCTGCGGCTGTCCTGAAGAAAGTAAAGTGAAGTTCGCAGCTTGTAACTATTCCGACAGGGCCCTCTCATGGTGGAACGGCCATGTTAAGGCTCTAACTCTACCGGTAGCAAACTCCATGGCGTGGGGGGAACTCAAAAACCTAATGCTTGATGAGTACTACCCCAGGGGCGAAGTACAGAAGCTTGAACAAGAACTATGGAATCTTACTGTAAAAGATTCCGACATTGAAGCCTACATTTCCCGGTTCAATGATCTGGCGCTCTTGTGCCCAGGAATTATCACCTCTGAGAGCAAGAAAGTCGAACGATTCATCTGGGGACTAACTCCCCTGATTCAGGGGAACGTGATTGCTGCTAACCCCTCAACCTTCGACAGTGCCAAGCGCCTGGCGCAAAAGCTTTACGACCATGGAGAACCAAAGGGCACGAAGATTGTTGTCACTGAACTAAAGAAGGCAGAGGATAACAAGAAAAACTGGGGAAAGAAAAGAAAGGGACAACAGACTCAGGAGGCTAGGAAGAAACAACAAATCATAGCAGTTTACGCTGTTGCCAGTCCTGCTATATCAACAACAGCTACACCAGCACCTGCAAAGCTATTTGCATGCTCTCTCCTAAAATGCGATAAATATAATTTCCACCATAACGGCACATGTCGAAACCTGCAGTGCACCAACTGTAACCGAAGAGGGCACACCGCCCGGTATTGCAGAGCACCGCCACAACAAAACAGCCAACCCAATAATGTTGGAGCAAGTCAAGCATGTTACGGGTGCGGGGAGACTGGCCATTACAAACGAAACCGTCCCAAGGCCAACAATCGGAGTGCAGGGGGAACAAACAGAGTCCTAGCAATGGGACAAGGGGAGGCTGTGCAGGAACCAGTGGTAGTCACCGGTACGTTCCTCCTCAACAACATCTATGCATTCATCTTATTTGATAGTGGGGCGGAACGAAGTTTTGTGAGCTATAAATTTAAACACTTACTAAATCAAAGTTCCCAAAAGTTAAACGAAACCTTCACGGTGGAAATGGCTAATGGGAAAACTGGAACAACCAACGACGAATTTCTAGGGTGCACGTTAACACTAAATAATCACTCATTTCAAATCAACTTAATGCCGATTACTATTAGAAGCTTCGATGTGATCATCGGTATGGATTGGTTAAGCCTCCACCATATCGATATTATGTGCTGCGAGAAGGTCGTTTGCCTTCACCTACCCAACAACAAAACTCTAATTATCTACGGTGATAAACCCAATACGAGCCTCCGTCTCATCTCGTGCATCAAGGCACAAAAGTGTTTGCACAAAAAGAACCAAGCCTTTCTAGCCCACGTGGTGGATAAAAAGAGGGAAGAGAAAAGTATCAAGGACATCCCAGAGGTGCGCGATTTTCTAGACGTATTTCCTGAAGACCTCCCGGGAATACCCCTTGAACGACAGGTCGAATTTCGGATCGACCTGGTACCCGGAGCCACGCGAATTGCCAAATCACCGTATAGATTAGTTCCCGCGTAAATGCAAGAACTCTCCAGCCAATTAAGCAAGTTGCTAGACAAAGGGTTAATAAGACCGAGCTTCTCTCCTTGGGGAGCTCCGATTTTGTTTGTCAAAAAGAAAGATGGTTCCTTTCGCATGTGTATCGATTACCGTGAACTCAAAAAGCTCACCGTCAAGAATCAATAGCCTCTTCCAAGAATCGATAATCTATTTGACCAGTTACAAGGAGCCAGTTACTTCTCGAAAATAGATCTGAGGTCTGGATACCATCAACTGCGAGTTCGAAAAGAAGATGTTCCCAAAACCGCCTTCCGAACTCGTTACGGGCATTATGAATTGGTGGTAATGCCCTTCGGTCTAACGAATGCGCCTGCAGCTTTCATGGACCTGATGAACCGGGTCTGCCGACCTTTCCTTGACAACTTCGTGATAGTCTTTATCGATGACATACTGGTTTATTCTCGGAGCAAGGACGAACATAACCAACATCTATGGCAGGTTTTGGAAACACTCAGAGCGGAGAAGTTGTATGCAAAATTCTCCAAGTGCGAGTTCTGGATCCGTATAGTGGACTTTCTGGGACACGTAGTCAGTGAATAGGGGATACATGTGGACCCTTCCAAGATCAAAGCGATTGAGGGCTGGGAAACCCCAAGAACCTCGACGGATATCAGACAATTCTTGGGCCTTGCTGGTTATTACCGGAGGTTCATTCAGAATTTCTCCAAGATTGCCAAGCCACTCACCGCTCTAACCCAGAAGGGTGTGCCTTTCACATGGGAGACGAAACAAGAGGCTACCTTCCAAACCCTAAAACAAGCCCTCTGCAATGCTCCAGTGTTGTCTCTTCTAGAGGGAACAGAAGACTTTGTGGTATATTGCGACGCTTCAAATCAAGGTTTAGGCTGTGTGCTTATGTAGCAGGGGAAAGTTATAACCTATACATCCAGACAACTGAAGACCCATGAAGTAAAATATAACACTCACGATCTTGAGTTGGGAGTTGTGGTCTTCGCTTTAAAGATTTGGAGGCACTATCTCTACAGGAAGAAGTGCACCATTTTCACAGACCACAAAAGCCTTCAGCATATCCTGAACCAGAAGGAACTAAACATGAGGCAGCGGCGATGGGTTAAACTGCTGAATGACTATGAATGTGAGTCAGGTACCATCGGGGCAAGGCCAACGTGGTGGCCGATGCCCTAAGCAGAAAAGAATACTCGGGTCGCCGGATAATAAAACTGATGATGACCATCCATTCCCACTTGTCTTCGCAAATCAAGGAGGCTCAATTGGAAGCCTTGAAGCCAGAGAACATCGCGAGCGAAGCCTTGCGTGGGATGGACAAGAATCTTACGATCAAAGAGGACGGAGCTTACTACCTCATGGACCGGATCTGGACCCCAAAACTTGGTGGGTTCAGAGACGTGGTCATAAATGAAGCCCACAAGACACGATACTCCGTCCATTCGGGATCCGATAAGATGTACCTGGATCTCAAACAACATTATTGGTGGCCAAATATGAAAGATGAAATTGCTATCTACGTGGGCAAGTGCCTGACTTGCGCCAAGGTGAATGTAGAATATCAAAAGCCCCCGGGACTCCTTCAACAACCGAAGACACCTGAGTGGAAGTGGGAGAAAATAACAATGGATTTTATAACCAAATTGCCCAAGACGATAGACGGATTGGATGTCATCTGGGTGATTTTCAATCGGTTGACCAAATCTGCCTATTTCCTGCCAATTAAGGAAACGTTTAAAATGGAAAAGATGACCCAGATCTACATAAAAGAGGTCGTGAAATTACATGGCGTGCCAATATCTATTATCTCGGACAGAGATAGTAGGTTTACCTCCCGGTTTTGGCAGTCGCTACAGAGGTCGTTGGGAACCCATCTCGATATGAGCACGGCCTACCATCCCCAGACAGATGGGAAAAGTGAGAGGACCATCCAAAAATCGAAGGATATGCTAAGGGCCTGTGTGATAGCCTTTGGCAAGGCATGGGACGTCTACTTGCCACTGATTGAATTCTCATACAACAATAGCTATCACACAAGCATCAAGGTCACTCCCTTTGAGGCCCTTTTATGGACGAAAATGTCGATCACCTCTCTGTTGGGCGAAGGTAGGAGAAAGTCAATTGGCAAAAGGGCAGGTACCAAACAACACTCTCACTGGGCATGAGATTATTAGGGAAACAACTGAGAAGATTGTTCAGATCAAGGAGCGACTCCATGCATCTTGAGACCGACAGAAGAGCTACGCTTTATTTATGTGACTTGTATCATATCTTCACTCACCAAGTCCACTAAGGCAAATACAACACAACTCGTCCACGTATCACTACCAAAATCTCCATTATAAGTTTCACCTATACCATGTATGTGGTCATAAATGACACATTATGCGACTACCTTATTCATTAATCAATACCTAAAGGTATTGTCAATGGCGGAACCAATTGGTTGGCAGGGGTAGCACGTGATACCCCTCATTTCTCTCTACATATGTTAAAAATTGGATTTTTATTATATATACATATAATGTACTGATAAATTTAATAGTGCTCCTAGTTTAAGTAAAAAGTTCAAAGCTCTAAACTATTTCCGGTTAATGAATGACCACTAAATTAATGGAGCAACCCACTTGCCGGTGGAATGCATACAATATTTCTGCAAAGGAAAAAATGCATGGACAACACAAAGAGCTTATTTTGCATCTAGGCTTTTTTTTTCCTAATATCTCACGGCTAGGCTAGGCTAATCGCTTATTTGGCTTGGTTTCTGTTTTTCCAAAATGAAATAGGCATCATTTATTAATTAGTTTACATTGATTTTTAATGTTTTTTATTTTAGTTTAAGTTGGTTGTTCAAATCAAAATAAAAAATTAGCTAATGAGTTATTTTGTTTGTAGGGTTTTATTGGAAATCTTTTTAAAAGAAAATTGGATGTTGACAATGGTATTAATGATAAAAGTGGTGGAGTGTATTCGAAAAATAGATAAACAAAGATGTCAACTTTAAAATATAAAACTTTTGGACTAGTTTGATATATCTAATGCAATCATATTTAAAAAAAAAAATACTTATTATCATTTATCAATTATCATTTATCAAGAATATCATTATGCTACCCCTAACAAAACTTTCTAGTTCCGCCGCTGGGTATTGTTTATGTAGTAAATTACTCCTTATTAATATTACGACAAATTTCTACTCAATAAACTATAAGTCACATAGTTAGTTGATATCAGGTACTCAAGACTTATGCCTTACCTTAATGCCAAGAGTAAATAATATATTGTCGACACTGATGCCAAATGGATACCCACAACCATCATATTTGGCATTTTATTGTTAAATCAATAGCTGGATATTCGTTGTCAACTGTATTTGATATATCACTAACATCTGTGCACTTATGATTTTAACTTTAAAATAATTAACCAATACTAGTTAAGAGCTTTTTAACTTATAGTTAGTAAGTGATAATTATTATATTAATTTGGTTAATATGAATATATCTATAGTTCACACGTGTAGATGAGATTCTAATAATTTAGCTTATAAGATGGTGAAAAAAATGATATAAGAATAGTCAAAACTCGACATTATGGTGCATAAAAAAATTCTGATGAAAAAAAACCAGATTTACACATTGTTGTTGATTAACGAAATTCATCTTTAACACATGCTAGTTTTTTCTATAACTTAGTAGAAGACGAAATATGATCGTTAATTGTATATATAAAAATTCCCATTACTTTTCATTTTTTATATTTTGTCTTCTGTATTTTGTTTAAATTGTTTAAAGATAATATGAAACAAAATTTATGGTTATTTTTTATATTCTCCAAGGCTGATGATTTATTTATTTTAAAATATATTATACACACACGCCTAGTATGTGGAATCCTGTATATTGAATTATTTACACCAGATGAGATTTACTAAAAATGGATCGACAATAATACCATAATTACATATGACATTTGTATTAATATGATTATGATTAATTTTCATTGTAATAACTTATAGGTATTATTAAATATGTAGTTGATGTTAGTTATATTATCGTGATGAATTTTGATTATTTGATTATGTATTATGTTCAAGATTTGTAATTAAAATATTATTATTGTTAGATAATAGTTATCGGGATAACATGGTATAATTAATTTAGTATTAAAATTATATCCAAAATTTATATATATATATATATATATATATATATATATATATATATATATATATATATATATATAGGGTGAGGTTCAATAGAGAACCATAATTAACTAAGGAACCAATCGTGAGCGTCGGAAATCATAACGATCAACGGGCAAGGAAATAGATGTACACTTTTACATTGGACGCACACACACCGGGTTATACCAAAAAATCCACCATTTACAAAAAAAACTCACCATTTTTTTTCGTTTAAAATTTTTTTTAGGCCATGTTTTTTATCAAAAAAAAACCGAATATACTGTTGTTCATGATTTTTCGTCCTCTTTCCATAGAGATCCATGATGATATATAAAAAACGAACTTTTTTTTTCTCGAAAAAAATCCACTTAATTTTCTTTGATTAAAAAAGTTAGGGTCTATTTTTTATAGAAAAAAATTAATAAATATATCAAAATTCATATTTTTTGTACTTTTTAAACATAGATTCATATTTATGTTTAAAAAAAAAAAAAAAAAAAAAAAAAAAAAAAAAAAAAACGATATTTCTGTTCAGATTCATATTGTAAACCTGTTCAGATTCACATTGTGAACCTCCTCAGATTCACAGTGTGCATAATAATAACTCAGATTCACAGTGTGAATCTGAACTGATCGGAGCTTTTTCACATTGTGAATGTTAAAATTTGAAATATTTACAGTTTAGATTCACAGTGTGAATCTACACTGATCGAGGTTTTTTTTTGTGAACATTCTCAGATTCACAGTGTGCATAATAGTAATTCAGATTCACAATGTGAATCTGAACTGTTCGAGGTTTTTCATATTGTGAATGTTAAAAATTGAAATATTTACAGTTTAGATTCACAGTGTGAATCTACACTGTTCGAGGTTTTTTTTTTAATCGGTGTTGATGTTTATTAATAGAGTACAAAAAATTAATATTTTTGGTATAATTAGTTTTTGATAAAAATAAACTTAAATATTGAAACAACTAAGAAAATTAAGTGACTTTTTTTCGAGAAAAAAAAGTTCGGATTTTATATATCATCATGGATCTCTATGGAAAGAGGACGAAAAATCGTGAACAACGGTATATTCGGTTTTTTTTTTCGATAAAAAACTTGGCCTAAAAAAAAATTTAAATGAAAAAAAAGAAATGGGTTTTGTTATAATCCGGTACATGTGCGTCCATTATAAAATTTTACAACCCTTCCTTTTCCCGTTGATCGCTTTAAATTCTGACGCTTTGGATTGGTTCATTGGTTCCTTGATTAATAATGGTTCTCTATTGAACTTTTCCATACATATATATATATATATATATATATATATATATATATATATATATATATATATATATATATATATATATATATATATATATACTATTAAGCACTAATTGGTTTATAATCAATGACAAGACATTGAAAGTAAATCCACTAACAATGTTCACTTAAGAAAGCAAGAAAGCGGTGAAATTAATCATCCGCAAAGGTTTTTATTTTATTTTTTAATTATCTAAGTACATCTCCATCTTGAGATTGAAGACACGAATAACTATCAGAATATTTGAAAAAATTAATAATTGAAAAAGAAACGTTCACCAACTTGACGATGATTGATCATTGGTTGCATGGTTAGGATTTAAACCCTTGTAATGTGAATATTCTTAATGGAGTATGCATCATGCATGTACGGAGGTGTTTTTTATTTATAATATTGATCCAACACATGTTTGCTAAGAAATTGATATATATATATATATATATATATATATATATATATATATATATATATATATATATATATATATATATATATATATACTAGCCGTTACCCGCGCAAAGCGGCGGCGACGAATAGTTTGTTGCGACACTTATTTTCATTTGTAAACATGTTATATTTCAAGGAATACAAATTACTTTTCGCCGAATCATTTTCTTTCGGTGTTTATTTGTCATTCGGAAATGTCCCTTTAAAAGTACATTGTCGGCTTTTTATTAAAAATATAATTAAATTCTTGTTTTAGGTTAAAACTAAAATAAAGTTGATGCTTTAAGTTGAAATAAATATGTTTCTATTTTGGCTTAAAAGTATAAGTACAACTCTTATTTTGGTCAATAATATAGGTTGATGGTTGTTTGGGGTCATTGTTTCTTATTATTAGTATTAAGTATTTTTATTATTAAAAGTATTGCTCAAGAAAAAAGTTTAATAGTCTTATGAACATCAAAGATGAAACATACTTCTCGGAAGTTGATGATACATTGTGTTTTATGTTGGTGAGAGTAGTAGAGATAAAAATTAGGGATATTCGATATTTTTGGTTGAAATTAAAGATAATTTCAAAATTTTCATTCCCCAATAGCACACGCGACCACACACAATGCATCATACACAATTGGCTTTAGCATTTTTTTGTCGAAAATTGTAAATATAGAGATCTGGAGTTTCGTGCTTCTCTTTCTTTCCTTCGATTTTGAGGCTTCAAGTTTTTGTTCTTTTTATCAAACCTAATGATAAATATAGATCTAAAAAAAACAAAAAATAAAATAATAAAAACAACTTTAAAACTGATAAAACGGATCCTTTCTTCGAAACTAATAAATCAAATCCTATCTTAATATGATAACTTTGTAATTTCATCTTTTTCTATTTATGTTATACAAAAATAGATTTTATTAAGTACATTGTTGTAATAAGGAAAAAAATCAAAATAGAATGATATAGTAAACAAATAAATAAAATTGCTTTGTTATTTATTGCATCACTCATCTAAAAACTCTCAATTGCAAGAAATAGCAACAAAAGACATACCCAAAGCTCAAATGTCAATTCTTCTTTTGTAGTTAAATTCATTTAAAAGCAACAAAATCCCAATACCCTATAGGCCTATACACTTTCCTCCATCTGCAAACCGATTATTTCCATTCCCATTACTACTTTATCCATGTTCATTAAAAGATCCCCAGCCTTGCTTTTGCTTTCCTTCATTTTAACCATTAAATCTTCCTTTAATCCACTTACCTCCATATTTGTTATAATAAAAGTTTTGTTGATTATTCCTATTATACCCCTGCTTCCCTACCTGATTGAATTTGGTCCGTGCAAGACATCCATTTACTCATTTAGTACCATCAGATACAAAAATCCACAAACCCCACCCGGTAGATTTTGGCAGAATTATGAACAATCCTGTAGACTGGTGTTGTTTTCCTTTAAATGCTTTGTTCTTTATAAAACCATAATGAACTCAAAAATATTTGAAACAAAAATATGAAAGGAATGATGACAATAATTTTGAATTTTATCGGAATAATACCCTTGGATACATGTCTTGTACCAGAACATTACCTATTACCCTTCCAATATCGCTTTTCTAGTGACATCAATAGGAGATTAGCCAGCATTTGCGCAATTGATGGTGTTAGAGAGTTATTCTCACATTGCTTAATTTCATGCCGAAAACCTACAAGTATGCAACCATTACACAATTTATTCTTGTTACCATTAACCAAAAATGGATACAAATAGAATCAATAATTCAAAAATTAGACTTACCACAGATAGTTTCAGTAGTTTTGTTCTATGAAAATTGGGGTTTGCACATTGCTATCTTTTCTAGCACCTCCAATCCGATTTTCCTTTTTCTGAAGTTGGGGTCTTTCTTCTTCAAATTTCTCTCGTTTCTTTCTTGTCTTTTCATCATCTTCAACTCCTAGTGGAATAGTGGCAAACATAAAAAGTTAGATGGTAGTTACATGAACATTTAATGTGAATTTAAGAAGCTAAGAAGCTCTGGAATCCACAGTAAGAGACCAAGAGACCAATATGACTAAAACAAAATTCACTTAAGTTGGTGAACCCATCTACCTTCATCACCAAAATACCACTTGGTTCATAAAGGCACAGATACATTGTTATTTATTAAACATTTTAGCCATCTGCTTCATATTTTTGTATGTTTAACATCTCAGTTGTCATAATACCAGTGGTGGGATTGTATTGTCTTTCCTTTGAACTTATTCGCTTTACTAATAAAATCCTATATTATAATATAAAGAGAACCTGCTACAAATTTCTTTATTGTTTCCTCCAAATTTCTCTTTCTCTTGAACACGAATCACATTCTAGGGCTCCTTTTCAGCTTCACCTACAAACATGAAAGAAACAAACAGGTCATCTCAATTCAGGTGCCATGAATCAACTTCTTAGCAATAAAAAATACAAAACAAAAAACAACCTCCTCTTATCATAAGCACCGACTTATGTATGGAATTTATAAGTTATGCAAGTGCTTGCTTATTATGGAGAACGTTAGAGCTTACAACACTTATGGGAGATTGTTTACTTTTTGATGAGGGGATTTCCATATACTTTAATTCTCAATTGGAGCTTCAACCCATCTGATGAAATAAACACATGCAAATATCATGACATCTGTAGTTGCATTAAATGTTTTAATCGTAGAAAACATCATATGTAGCGGCAATAAATTGGTATTAACAATCACCAATAAAACCAATTTTTTTAAGATTGAATAAAAAATTACCACATAATTTTCTCAAAAGTAATTAACATTTTGAGTTTTTTAGACGAAATTAATGGGTATTAGTCTGATTTTGAAGAATACAATGAAAAGAGACAGATTAAATTACACTTCTCATCAAATAGGATGATTTGAAGGGTGGAAGGATATATGGTGTTAAGTCGCAGATGGTGTAAATAGGGGTGTAGAACCAATGGGCTTCTTTTTGTTGAGGGTTCTCACAGGGAAGTGATAGACTTTAATAGTTATCACCTACAATTTTGAAGTTAAAAGAAAACATCTTTGAGCTTTAATATCGATGGAAATATACATGTCCCACCACCCTTACCACAAAATTATTATAACTCTTCTCTAGTACCTGCACTACAGCCAAAAGAGTACAAATCCATAAATAATCACAAAACTACATCAATATTTACAACAACCAAAGTTAAGAGGTTAACCTGAACTTCAACTATAATACATGTTTTCCTAATTGTCTGGCTAATAGCTTCAACTTTTTATGTGAGCAAAATACAGAAATGCCAGGTTTGACCCATCTTTTGTTGGCTGGCCAAGCAATTGACTTTTTCTAAGAGAAGCTGAATGGCCTCGGTAGCATTCTTAGATATCAAAAAATGACACCTGACGAACATAGTGAATGGCCATAGAGATGAAACCACATGTTGAGTTCATCATTGAACAACTGGGATGACCATCGGACTTGAGTAATTGTTGTTTTTTTACCCAACATGAGAGCTGACAAAAAATAATAATTTTTCTTCACCTGTTTATATGATCAAACTTTTTTTAGCTTATTTCTACAAACATCTGATAACACAAAAGAAAATAAGCATTGATTCATAGACAAAATGATAATTAAAAGATAATACACAAAAATAAAATAAGCATCCATTAAACTATGAACAATCTTTCAGGCATTTTGTCGAACACATGTTGCGCACTCTTTTCTCAACCTGTTACAAAGTCATATACCCATCAAGTGTATCTAACCTAAGAAAAATAACAAATCAAAGGTTTTTAATCTCATAAAATAACTAAAAAGAAACAAATCCGTAAAATTTCTATAAATTTAAGAAAATAAATCACTTGATTAATATTTTTTTCCCAATTGCATCAAGTAGAACGGATTCTATCATATTGTAAATTGGAGAAACGTTTAAGAAATGGAAAAAACAATCAATTAGAATCAATGTGAGGCTTACTAACCGGAGAACAGTTAAAAACAAAATCAGCCATATAGAGCAATACATATCATATTCCAGTTTCAAAAAATCGAACACTTACAGAGCTTGAGGGAGAAGCAGTAGTGTGATTTTTTGTGTCGAGTTCGAAGTGGTGAGCGCCTGGGCGGGAGACGGAAGCGAGGAGTATGAGTTGCAACGAACATCATCCTATTCCTCTTTCTCGACGTGCCCAAACTGGTCTAGAAGGAGATGCTACATGAGGGCGTCCTTAGGATACTCGTTAGCCCTAAAAACAACAACAACAAAAGATAAATAATTGGACAAATTAAACAAAACAGGAAAATGAAAATATACCAGTTTTTTAGAGATGGGTGTAGAGAATTATGGGTGGAGGCCGGCAAGCATAAGAAAGAGTTAGATAGGATTTAAGGTTTTCTTTGAATAAGTCTTTCTGATTTGAATGAGATATTTTAGCTAAAATATGGGAAATTTGAAAGAGTCTTCGCTAAAATTTATGGAAAGATAAGGAGACCGGGAGAGTGAAATTAAGATAGTTGTATTGCATTGTTGGGTTATACTTTTAGCTTATAAGCTTAGACAATTTAAAGTTTAATATTATTTTATTGAAGTTTAGTTGTACATTCAGCTTAAAGGTTTGGACGTCTTAAATCTATTTTTAAAAATAGTAAGGTTTGTATAATAAGATATTATATATATATATATATATATATATATATATATATATATATATATATATATATATATATATATATATATATGTGGTTAGGATTAAATGTGAAACCTAAATATAATGTGAATGTAAGACTTAATATGTGTTGTTGGATTAAAAAAATCTATTGGCTAAGAATGGATGTGAAATTAATTAATTTGTAAGACATTCTTTATACAATCCTTCCTAATAAATAAAGAACTTTTTGCCACTTGCCAATTTCTTATGCATTTGGACACATGTAATTTTGTGGTTAATTCTTAGAAATTAATTTCCACTTGTCATTTTTGTGGTAATTTTTGATTTTCTTATTTAACTATCTACATTTTAGGTTATAGAAAGTAATTAATGTGTCATTAATTTGTTTCCTTATATTTTCAAATTTTAATGTTTTCTTCAATATATATAATTCAAAATTGACATGTTTCTTTTAAAGTTCATTGTCATTTTAGGCAAAATGGTCTATATAAAAAAAATAATCAAACTTTGTTGCTTTTTATTGACAAACTATAAAAAATGTTATATGGTCAAAATATAATTATTTTTCTGTAGTTTGTTTTATTAATATAAATTGAATTATTTATTTATTCATCGTTTTGTTTGTATATATATTTTGAAAATTTATTTTAAAAAATACATAATGTTTACACTTTGATATTTAATGTTTTCTTTAAAAAAATATTTAAAGTTTTTATCTTCATATATAATTTTTTTTAATTAACTCGTGTAGTACACGTGTTTCACACCTAGTTTACTAATAAAAACGTCCATATAGACAATAGTGGCATTTTGCTTGAATTAAAATTAGGAAGTGCCGACTAATCTGGGTATGCTTCATTTTTCTCATTCCATTTATTCGGAAAGAGTGGTGATTATCTGATAATATGAAGCAAAGATTGGTAATCCAAGAATCATGAAACCAGTACTAACTGAATTATCCTTCACCACATTCTTATTAGCCTAAATCAAATAACAACGATTTCCTTAAAAACCCGATAAGAGCATCGATGAGAATCAAGAATGAGGGATAATTTTAAAACGAATTTCACAAATACATCTGATGTGGCGGTAAGTTTGGAAGAAGACGACAATTTTGTAGCCCCACAACCAGGTTTGTTATATACTGCATTCTTCAAGAATTGAACAACAATAATTTAGTAATGGTTAAGGGTTATCATTTTACTGTTTTTTAGAATGAGATGTTTAAATCCCTCAAAAATGCATTCATAAACTTGCCCAGACTAAAACTAACCAAGGCTTATCCCAGAAGAATGAGTAATTTGGAAAAGACATTTTTATTCTTTCATTCCTAAAGAATATGTTTTTTTATAAGTAACATTCTTAAAGAATACACCATAAAAGTTAAACAAGAACATATCATTCTTTAAGAACAATGTATTGCAATATAAGCAAGAATATATATTATAAAAATAAAACCATTTGTATAATATAAAAACATATATATAAAACACTTTCAAGAATATACACCACAATCTATACTAAATTCTTTAAAAATCAATCATCATTCTTGAAGAATATATATAAAAAATTTATGATATATACTATATTATTTAAGAATATGTCATCATTCTTGAAAAATCCGTCTTTGCTTTTTGATGTTTTTCCCATGCCTCTATTTTTACCTCTTCATGTTTGAACCTACACACATAAATCATTCAAATAAAACACACAAAAGAAATGAGATACATATGATGCAAAATATATCAAGAAACATTCATTAGCTCGCACCAAAAGCAATAGGAAATTTGATACGCCAAAGCTTCTTTAGTATGTTCTAGAGCATAGGAAACCAATATGCTGAATAACCATGCTTCCAAGCAAGCAACCAAACCATGACGGGACATGAACCACATACTCATGAGGAAGAACATCATATACCAATTAAAATTACCCAATGCATAATGTAAGTGAATCAATACCATAAAAATCACACAAATTGAAAATTATGATACTTAAATTACCTCAACCACCATTATGCAAAACAAAAAAGAGATTGTAATACCTTGAAAATGCTGCCAAAGGAATACAAGCAACATTAACAAAAAGAATGGAAGACCATAGTCAATCTACCTGGTAGAAGTATAATAAGACAAAAAAGGGTGAAAGCTTTATTCAAGTTGGATCCTAAAGAAATTGGCACCCCCTTTCCTTCCTCGAAACGCATATGATATTATATGTTTATGAAAGTACTTTCTTTCCTCGGTTTAAGAACATATGATATTATATGTTTATGAACAATAACAAAGATATGGTATTTTTATTACTTGCTACAAATGTGAATTTATTATTTTACTTACCATCATTTCCAACTTTCCACTAACAGTAAGAAGGTATGGTTGGGCAATCAGGTACATAACATGGGCTTAGACCCTGAACTTGAACAACAACTATGTATTTAAAAGCAAGAAACCAAAACAAAATCCAAGGTAAATAATACACTATAAGAGAAGATTATAGGTCCAAAACTGTATAAAAAAAGCTTGCATGTGCCATATATATTTGTCATTAGTTAAGTGGAGTACATAAAGATCATCAGTTGAATGCCTAACAAGACCAATGCCCCTTATTAATGCAACATCAACTTTATCATAAATTTAAACCACAACTTAAAAATAAAATGGGTGTTGGATACATTTCATGTAATACAACCATTCATTCTCATACTTTTTTGGGTTAGTATATGTCCTATTAATCACCTGAATACAACCATGGTTCCAACAACAACAACTACATGAGCATCCATGGGTAAAGAGGCTTCCCCAACCGGTCGCATTCTGAAAAGTTTTTCCAAATTAACATTTAATTATAATTTTAAATGCAAGAATAATATAGAATTGAAGTAAGATGATCCAATTTTAAATGAGAATATCAAACGAATGAAAACAAATTTTCACCCTGGCTAATCCATAAGTTAACAAATGAACGAAAATTTATCATTTTGCATATATTACAGAAAATTATACACTAAAAATAAGTTGATAAAAGTAATGATGATTACTGGTGCCAGAGGAGGTGACTCCTTCAATTTCGGTAGCGTCGCTGAATAAAATAAGGCGAGATCTGTGAGATTTGGTTAGAACGGCGGTTAGAGTATGGCTAAAATGATGGTCAAGGGCGATACACATCCACTCCAATTGATTTCTCGGATAACTCAGAAGGGAGTGAGAAGGATAGAGCATTGATCCTTTGAGGGAATTCTTCGATCGTGTTGGGTTCATATGGTGTTTGATTGGATGTGATAATTATCAGCTTAAATCAAAATTCTAATTACCAAAAATATAGGAATTCAATTTTAGGTTATTAAATTAAAATTATACAATGTTCCTAATTTACCCTTAGATGGTGATTGGACCATTATTGGTCATACATTCACATAATAAGTAACGATTATATATGAACCTAACTCTCTTTCTCTCTCTCTCTCTCTCTCTCTCTCTATATATATATATATATATATATATATATATATATATATATATATATATATATATATATATATAGAAGATAACCATTAGTAATCAAGGAACCAAGAAACCAATCTAAAACGTCGAAATTTAAAGCGATCAACGTCAAAAGGAAGGGTTGTAGACT